>NW_026526843.1:22630154-23830154 GCF_024362965.1 Panthera pardus
TTTTACTTACACCTCTAAGAAACACAACAAACTCCAAGTAAGACAAACTTAAAAAGATCTATACTTTGTTGCTGCACTGCCATTGCCCAGACCATGGTCCATGTGTTCCACTGGGGTTCTCTTAGCAGCAGCCAATGCTGCCCTGTGATCTCTGGCTGCACTTCATCTTTCTCTTCCTGCTGAGCCACTTTCTTCTTAGAACTATGACTATCGTTTTTGTCCTGCAGCTGGAGCCACTTGTCCTGGGACCCCCTTTGCTTTTCTGCTCGTGGTTACTTTGGGCCCTTTCCCATGGTGACTACCGCCTAGCTGCCTTTACCCCGCATCCCATACCCCTGACACTGTCCCACACTTCTTTCCTCCCTCAATTCCTGGGGGAAGACTGTCCCTGTCTGAACCCACAGCCTCCAGGCCCAGCACATCTGTCCAACTGTTATCTAGCTACAGCAACAGGCACCCCTCTGGCAGTGCCAAAGAAGTGGTGAAAGAAGGTGCAGACCAGCCCAGTGAGGCAGCGCCCAGCAGCTTCCATCAGTACCAACAGCACCGGCCAGGTGTCAAGGGTGGGTGCAGCCCCATGACTGCCAGAGCAGAGCACAGGAAGTATTGGGATAGACAACCAATTAGGCCTTGGGTCTTGTGGCCATAACCCAAACTGAGGAAGCCAGCCCTTACCCTGGCCTGCTGCCACCCATGGTGCCCAGCCAACCCTCATTCAGAAGAGAGGTTTTAAAATCAAAGATGGGAAAATTGGAGAAAATTGCCATTCCTCACTGCCAGCTTGTTCATAGTATACATTTGTGTGAACAACCAAAGACACATAGGAAAGCAAATATAACTTACACTATCCAAGATTACTCTGTAAAAAGAAAATAACTTTTGGGTGAATTCTATTTCATCTGATGTAATTCAGAAGCAGGGGAAAAGGCTTTTATAAGTACCAAGAACATTGGAAATATGCATTTGAAGAAATCAGCAATTCTAACTGAAGTGAACCAAAAAGGAAAATTATGCTGGGGCAAAGTTTAGTGATCTACCTTCTTTTGTGTTCTTCCAAAGCCTCCTACTCACTGGACAGGAAGCAGCATTGGAAATCTCAATCAAAATAAGGAGTTAATGGCAGTATAATTAAAAACTCTCCTAAAAGTTGAAACTTAGATCTCAGATTGTACATCTGTAAAATAGTTTTTTTTCAAAATCCCTGGACTATTGAAAGGAAAATTGGTACATAAATGGAAATTTTGCTTTATAACATGCAAGTGCAAAAGATGAGCTTAAAAATTGTAAATAATTTGTATTATATTTTATATTATTAAATATTGTATGCCATGTGCTATGTTTATATTGTTCACACTTGAGATGTACAATTTACTATTGTTATGAAAATATGTATTTTGCCCTACAAAATGGTAGATGTTTTGTGTATATACAATGGAGAAATTTTAAGTGTTTTAAGGCACAAGGAAGACTGATTTATTTGCATAAAGTACTGAGATTTATTTTTAAAGAAATAGCTATCTAATCTTAAGGTGAAGATCTAAATGTGAACAGTTCACTAATACACTACTAAAATTTAAATCTGTGGCACAATCATTGTAAACATGAGGTTTGTCTGTGTTTCTCTAAATTGATTTCTGCCTTCTAATCTGTAATTACTAGAAAACACTCATTCCCAAATTTACCAAACATAATTTCTGGTTTTTGATTTATCCATTCAAATTTAAAATACCTCTGGGGCACTTGGGTGGCTCAGTCAGTTGAGCATCTGACTTCGGCTCAGGTCATGATCTCACCGCTTGTGGGTTCAAGCCCAGTACCGGGCTCTGTGCTGACAGCTCAGAGCCTGGAGCTTGCTTCGGATTCTGTGTCTGGCTCTCTCTCTCTCCGCCCCTCCCTCGCTCATGCTCTCTCTCTCTCTCTCTCTCTCTCTCGAAAAAAAATAAAACATTAAAAAAAATTAAAAATTTTAAAATACCTCTAACTTTAATGCCTACAAAATTGGGTGTAATCAGACTTTTAAATAATAATATAATACAGTGGCCCTTCCTTTAAAAAAAATCTACACTTAGACAAATTATAATCTGTCACACATCAAAAACAAAGAATCTTAAGAGCAGTAAGAGAAAAGTCATCTTCTACAAGAAATCATCAATAAAAGAAATAGGTGGTTTCTCGTCAGAAAACATTGAAGGCAGAAAATGGTAGGTGATCTATTTAAAGTGCTGAAAGAAAAAAAATGACAATTAAGAATTATATATATGACAAAATTATCCTTCAAAAGCAAAGAAGTAATTAAAACTCTGGGTAAACACAATTTGATTTTGTTGCTAGCTGATTTGACCTAAGAGAAATCATACACAGTCCTTCAGGCTGAAATGAGAAAATGGAAATTCAAATTCTTAAAATGAAACAAACACAGAAACAAATAAAACACCAGTTAAGGCACATATTAAAGTGAAGGCAAATATACAGGAAAGTATAAATACAGTTTGTATTTTTTTTCCTGTATGAGTTAAAAGACAGCTATGTAAAACAATATTTGCAAATGCATATAGATGGGCACAAAATATATAAGAATGTAATTTGTGGTAGTAAAAGCATAAAGAGGTTGAAAAGTCCATATACAGTCAATGGTTTTGCATACTATTCAAATTAAGTTGTTATAAATTCAAACAAAGCTGATGTGAACTTAGATGATAATTACAATCCCCTGGGCAATTAGTAAGAAAATAAATTAAATATATATAACTTGGGGCGCCTAGGTGGTTCAGTCGATTAAGTGTCCGGCTTCAGCTCAGGTCATGATCTCATGGTCTGTGAGTTCAAGTCCCGCTCGGGCTCTGTGCTGACAGCTCAGAGCCTGGAGCCTGTTTCGGATTCTGTGTCTCCCTCTCTCTCTTCTAATCCAACTCACAATCTATCTCTCTCTTGCTCTCAAAAATAGATGAACATTAAACAAAATTAAATATATATGTATGTATATATAATTAAAGGAATTTAATTAATTCAAGGGAATTAAAGTAGTACACCAGAAAATATTTACTTAACACCAAATAAGTCCATAACGGAGAAAGTGAGAAATAGAAATGATACAAGACACAGTGAAAACAAATTGCAAAAAGTAGAAGTAAGGTCTAGCTTGTTGATATTTACATTAAACTCTCCAAGTAGAGAAAATGAACACAACCAAGAGTTATTCCTTTGAAAAGATGAAAAAGATACACCTTTAGCAAAACTGACCAAACAAAAAGAAGTTAAAAACATCAAATTGTTAAAATCAGGCATAAGGTAGGAACATTACTATTGACCTTACAGAAACAGTAAGGATTGTAAAGAAATATTATTAACAATTGTATGCCAATTTATGAAGTAATTTAGTTGAAATGTAAAAATTCCTAGGGGACACAAACTATCAAAAATTATTTATAAAACAAATAAAATGCTTGGATAGACCTGTCACCAACAGAGAGATTAAATTAGTGGAAAAAAATAAGCTTCCAACAGAGAAAAGTGAATGGTGTCACTGGTAAATTCTATTAAACATTAAAAAAAAAAATACCAATCCTTTAGAAACTCGAAGAAGAAGAAGAAGAAGAAGAAGAAGAAGAAGAAGAAGAAGATGATGTGGGAATATTTTTCAATTTATTCTGTGAAGCCAGTATTAATCTGATACCAAAATGAGACAAAAGTACCACAAGAAATTAAGCTTACAGACCAATATTCCTTACATTAGTGCAAAAATTCTCAATAAAATACTAGCAAATCAAACCCAGAAACATATTAACAAGATTATATACCATTTATAAGTGGTATGCAGGTAATGCAAGGTTGGTTTAGCATCTGAAAATCAAATAATGTAATACATGTATCAATGTATAAAAGAAAAAAAAACACGTAATCATCTCAATAAATGCAGGACACGGATTTTTTAAAATTCAATATCCCTTCATGATATAAACAATAAATAAACTAGTAATAGAAGGGGATTTCCTGAACCTGATAAGTAACATGTGTGAAAAATTCACAGCTAATATTATACTTAATGGTAAAAGACTGAAAGTTTTCCTCCTAAAATTAGGAATATTATAAGGATGTCATCTCCTCCCACTACTATTCAGTATTGTACTAGAAGTTCTAGCCAGGACAGTTTGGTAATAAGAAGAAAGCAAAGGCACTCATATTGAAATATAAAAAGTAAGATTATTTCTATTCAGAGATTATAGGATGTTCTCAATATAAAACACTTAGGACTTCCAACAAAGTACCAAAACTAATAAATTAGTCCATTGATATTTCAGAATAGAAGAAAAATACACAGACAAATTATATTTCTATATGCTAGCAATGAACTATCTGAATGAAATTAAAAAAAAAAGCAGTAACATTCAAATCATCAAAAATAATAAAATACTCAGGAATAAATTTAAACAAGGAAGTACAGTTGGCATACACTGAAAGCTACAATTTGTTGAAAGAAATGATTGAAGACTTAAATTATAGAAAAGTATTATATGTTGAAGGATTAGAAGATTAATATCATTAACAGGGATATACTAGACAAAACAATCTCCAAATACAAGCAATCATAAAAATTTTCACAGTTTTTGCAAAAATGAAAACTTATCTTAAAACGAATATGGAAATACAAGGGACCTAGAATATTCAAACATTTTTGGGAAAAAAAAATTGAAGGACTCACATTTCCTCTGCTCCTATCCCCTTTTAGCAATGATTTAGAAGTAATCTATGGAGACAAGTACTTTTGTGGCAGTTTTAAATACAACAACAGGCCAAGAGCATTTGTTTTCTCCTAGGGAAGCAATAGGAGTCATGCTTGACTGAACTCCCAGAGGTAAGCTTCCTAACATTGTTCTGACTGCAGATCCTGAAGTGATCCTGTAAATTGTCCAAATCCCTGGATGCAGGCCCCTGATTCCATACAGACTGCAGATCTTGAAATGTCTGTGTAACTTGGTTCCAGACTCTCTCATCTGCAGGTGAAGAATAGTCCTGTCTTCCCAGGGACCCACAGGAGACATGCCCCTCTCCGTCCCCAGAGGTACACTTTCTAACCTGAGTCCAGCTGCAGTTCCTGTAATGGCCCTGTAACTAGTCTCCATCTCCTTTCAACAATAGTCCAGAAGCAATTCTGCCTACCCAGGCACTGGGCAGGACACATGCCCATCTCTGCCCTTGGCAGGCCCACTAACTTCATTCTGACTGAAGATCCTGAAACAGCTCTGCAACTTGGCTCCGCATCACACGGTCATGGCCAGAAAGTGGTCCTGCCAACCTAGGGACTGGGTAAGAGGCTTCTGTGTCCCCAGAGGCAGACCTGCTGATCTCACTCTGACCATGGATCCTGGTGCAGCCTTCTTGCATGGCTCCAGCCTCTCTTAGCTAGTCAGAGAACAGTCCTGTCCACCCAGATACCAGGAAGGAGACATGCTTGTCAGTTTTTTTGAGGCAGGCCTGAAGACCTTGGTCCTGATTATGGACCCCGCAGTATCCCTTTGACTCAGTTGTAGCTTTTCTAAAGAAGAGCCAATCATGCACACCCAGAAACCCATCCAACAACCCTGTGAGAACCCACCAAGCCAACCAGGAAGAACCACACCTGTCCACGAACCTGGTAACAGGCCTGATATTTGCAGATCCTGAAGTGGACCTTTATTTCAGAAGCAGCCTTACTGACCAAGGTCCCAGAGGCCGTTCCATCTACTCAAACACAAGACAGGGTCCATGTTCACAGACCTTGGTAACAGGCCATGTAACCACAAATCTCATTGCTGATCAACAGCAGCCACATAACTCAACAACTCCCCTTGAATGTGATCCAGGAGAATATACTATCAGCCCAGAGACCTGAAAGGAGGTCTTTACAAACCAAACCATTCTGTAAAGTCTAGAAAAGGGTGTTTTTTTCATTCAAAAATGAAGAAACCAGAGCACCTGGGTGGCTCAGTGGGTTAAGCACCCTACTTTGACTCAGGTAATGATCTCAGAGTTTGTAGGTTCAAGCCTCACATCAGGCTCTGTGCTGACAGCTCAGAGCCTGGAGCCTGCTTCAGATTCTGTGTCTCTGTTTCTCTGCCCCTTCCCCACTTTGCTCTCTCTCTCTCTCTCACTCTCTCTCTCAAGAATAAATAAATATTCACAAAAAAATGTACACACCAACACAAGATTACATGGATCACAAAGATTCAAGGCAAACATGACACTACCAAATGAAACTAATAAACCACCAGCAACTGACAACAAAAAAATGGAAATCTAGAAATTAATGAACAAAAAATTTAAAAAACTAATTTTAAAGAAGTTCAATTAAATTCAAGAAAATGCAAACAGATAATAAATTAAGTAAAAAAGTACATGAACAAAATGAAAATTTTAATAAAGAAATAGAAACAATAACCCAGAAATTCTGTTCTCAACTCACTGATTTTCTTCTGTTATCTTTATTCTCTTTTTGAACCCATCTATCAAGTTTTTGTACTGATTATTATAATGATGACCTCTAATTTTTTTGTTCTTTTGCATAAATTATATTTATTTGCCAGTATTTCATATTATTGTAAATTGATACAACACACTTTGCCATTTCCCTTTGAAGTATTTTTGTGATGGCCGCTTTATTTTTTTTAATATAAATTAGATTGAAGTATAATTGCCAAAAGTTATATATATTTAAGGCACACAAATTGATATTTTGATATATGTATACATTGTGAAATAATCACTATAATCAAGTTAATTAACATAGCCATATGATGGCTGTTTTCAAATTCCTATATGATATTCCATCATTGGATTTATCTTCATATTGGTGTTCTACTGATTGTGTATTTTTAATTCATATTGAGTTTTCCAGATACTTGATGTTAATGTGTAACTATCAAATGTATCCAGTATATTTTTTGTATTATGTAGGAGACTCATGATACTATGTATTTATTTATCGTTTTTTTTCTTTATGTGATATATAACTAACATAATAGTGTCATGCTAGTATATGGTGTACAATATAGTTATTCAAAATTTTTTTACATTACTTAGTTCTCATAAAGATGAGTGTACTCTTGATCCCCTTAATCTGTGTTGCCTCTCTCCCCACCCACCTCCCCTCTGACAACCACCAGTTTGTTCTCTGTATTTAGAGTCTGTGTTTTTTTTTTGTTTGTTTGTCTCTCCTTTCTTTGCTCATTATGTTTTGTTTCTTAAATTTCATGTGAGTGAAATCATGAATACATCTTTCGCAGATATATTCACTTAGCATTGTATTCTTTAAGTGGATACATATTATTGTGAATGACAAAATCTCATTCTTTTTTATGACTAATATTTAACTATAGATGTATATATGTGCCACAATTTCTTTTTTTCCTTCAATATTTTATTATTTTAATATTTATTTATTTAATTTTTTTTTTAGAGAGAGAGAACAGGAGAGGGGCAGAGAGAGAGATACAGAGACAGAGAATCCCAAGCAGGCTCTGCACTATTAGTACAGAGCCAATGCAGGACTCAAACTCATGAACTGAGATCATGACCTGAGCTGAAAGTGAGATTATGACCTAAGCTGAAATCAAGTCAGACCCTCAAACAACTGAGACACTTCCAAGATTTTATGTAAATTAAAGTTAGTTAACATAAAGTGTAGTATTGGTTTCAGAAGTAGAATTTAGTGATTCATTACTTTCATATAACAGTGCTGATCACAAGTGCACTCCTTAATGCTTGTTACCCATTTATACCACATCTTCTTTATCCATTCATCTATCAATGGACACTTGAGGCAGGAAGAGTTAAGATGATGGAGATATAGAGGGATCCTAGGATTTCCTCCTCCCACAAACAGCTGTATTGAGGTAAGATCACTTGCAACACCCATAAAATTGATCTGAGGACTGGCCGAAGATTTTCCACAGTTGGAGGGAGCTAGCATGGCAGAAGTGAGGCTTATATTAGCAAATCGAAGCACACCTAGTTAAAGGTACAAACACTTCCCACTTCAAGCAAGGATAAGCCCTGAAGAGGACTGACCATGTGAAAAAGCAGCCAAAATTCAAGAGCATAATAGACACAGCATACACCAGAAACACTTCCTGATGTCCTAGCCTCAGCAATCACACAACACAAAGGAATAAAAGGCATCCAAATTGGCAAGGAGGAAGTCAAACTCTCACTCTTTGCAGACGACATGATACTTTATTTGAAAAACCCAAAAGATGCCACCAAAAACTGCTAGAACTGATCCAGGAATTCAGCAAAGTCAGAGTATATAAAATCAACGCACAGAAATTGGTTGCGTTTCAATACACCAATAATGAAGCAACAGAAAGAGAAATCAAGGAATCAATCCCGCTTACAATTGCACCAAAACCCATAAAATACCTAGGAATAAACCTAACCAAAGAGGTGAAAAATCTATACACTGAAACTATAGAAAGCTTAAGAATGAAATCAAAGACACAAAAAATGAAAAAAAATATTCATGCACAATTATTGGAAGAACAAATATTCTTAAAATGTTGATACTACCCAAAGCATTCTACATACATAATGCAATCCCATCAAAATAACACCAGCATTCCTCACAGAGCTAGAACAAAAATCCTAAAATTTTTATGGAACCAGAAAAGACCCCCAAATATCCAAAGTGATCCTGAAAAAGAAAATGAAAGCTGGAGGCATTACAATCCCGTACTTCAAGATATATTACAAAGCTCTAATCATCAAGGCAGTCTGGTACTAGCACAAAAACTGACACTTAGACCAATGGGACAGAATAGGGAACCCAGAAATGGACCCACAAACATATGTCCAACTAATCTTTGACAAAGCAGAAAAGAATATCCAATGGAATAAAGACATTCTTTTCAGCAAATGATGTCAGGAAAACTGGACAGCAACATGCAGAAGCATGAACCTGGACCACTTTCTTACATCATACACAAAAATAAACTCAAAATGGATGAAAGACCTAAATGTAAGACAGGAAGCCATCAAAATCCTTGAGGAGAAAACAGGCAACAGCCTCTTTGACCTCAACTGCAACAACTTCTTACTCAACATGTCTCCAGAGACAAGGTAAACAAAAGCGAAAATGAACTATTGGGACCTCAACAAGATAAAAACCTTCTGCACAGAGAAGGAAACAATCAGTAAAACTAAAAGGCAACCAATGTAATGGGAGAAGATACTTGCTAATGCCATATCAGACAAAGCGTTAGTATCCAAAACCTATAAAGATCTTCTCAAACTCAACAACCAAAAAACAAATAATCCAGTGAAGAAATGGGCAAAAGACATGAATAGACACTTTAAAAAGAAGACATCCAGATGGCTAACAGACACATGAAAAAATGCTCAACATCACTCATCATCGGGGAAATACAAATCAAAACCACAATGAGATATAACCTCACACCTGTCAGAGTGGCTAACATTAACAACTCAGGCAACAACAGACGCTGGCAAGGATGTGGAGAAAGAGGATTTCTTTTGCACTGCTGGTGGGAATGCAAGCCAGTGCAGCCACTCTGGAAAATAGTATGGAGGTTCCTCAAAAAACTAAAAATAGAACTACCCTATGACACAGCAATTACACTACTAGGTATTTATCCAAGGTACAGGTGTGCTGATTTGAAGGGACACATGCACCCCAGTGTTTATAGCAGCAATATCCACAATAGCCAAAGTATGGAAAGAGCCCAAATGTCCATCAACAGATGAATGGATAAAGAAGATTCAATACATATATAAACAGATATAAACATATATATATATATATATATTGAAGTATTATTTGCCAATCAGAAAGACTGAAATCTTTCCATTTGCAACAATGTGGATGGAACTAGAGGGTATTTTGCTAAACAAAGTTATTCAGAGAAAGACAAATATCATATGACTTATATATGGAATTTAAGGTACAAAAAAAATGAACATAGGGGAAAGGAAGCAAAAGTAATATAAAAACAGGGAGAGGGACAAAACATAAGAGACTCTTAAATATAGAGAACAAATTGAGGGCTGCTGAAAGGGTTGTGGGTGGAGGGATGGCTAAATGGGCAATGGGCATTCAGAAGGACACTTGTTGGGATGAGCACTGGGTGTTATACATAGGGGATGAATCACTGGACTCTACTCTTGAAATCATTATTGCACTCTATGGTAACTAACTTGGATGTAAATTAGAAAATAAAAATAAATAATAATAAAAAAGTAAATAAATAAAAATGAGAGAAATACAGGCCAATATCCCTGATGAACTTGGATGCAAAAGTTCTCAACAAGATACTAGCAAATCGAATTCAGCAGTACATTAAAATAATTATTCACCATGATCAAGTGAGATTTATTTCTGGGTTGCAGGGTGGTTTCAATATTCACAAATAATCAACATAAAATACCATATTAATAAGAGAAAGGATAAGAAGCATATGATCTTGTCAATAGATACAGACAAAGCATTTGACAAAATACACCATCAATTCTTGATAAAAAAAAAAAAACTTCAAAAAGTCGGAATACATGGAACATACTTCAACATCATAAATTCCATATATGAAAGACCTACAAATAATATCATCCTCAATGGGGAAAACCTAAAAGCCTCTCCCCTTCGGCCGGAAAGAAGATAAGGATGTCCACTCGTACCATTACTATTTGACATAGTCATGTAAGTCCTAGCCTCAGCAATATGAAAACAAAAAGAAATAAAAGGAATCCAAACTGGCAAGGAAGATGTCAAACTTTCTCTACTTGCAGATGACATGATCGTCTATGTAGGAAACCTGAAAGACTGAAAGACTACCAAAAAATTGCTAGAACTAATACATGAATTCAGCAAGGTCACAGAATATAAAATCAATGTGCAGACATCTGTTGCATTTGTATACACCAATAATGAAGCAGTAGAAAAAGAAATCAAATAATAGATTCCATTTATGATTACATCAAAACAATAAGATACCTAGGAATAAACCTGACTAAAACTGTAGAACACTTATGAAAGATACTGAACAGGAAACAAAGAAATGGAAAGCATTCCATATACTCATGGATTGGAAGAATAAACATTATACTACCCAAAGCAATCTACACATTTAATGCAACCCCTATCCAAACAAATACCACCAGCATTCTTCACAGAACTAAAAAAAAATCTGAAAATTTTTATGAAACCACAAAAGACCCTTAGTAGCCAAAGCAGTCCTTTAAAAGAAAAACAAAACTAGAAGTATCACAATTCAGGACTTCAAGTTGTATTACAAAGCTGTCGTCATCAAGACAGTATGACACTGACACAGAAACAGACACATAGATCAATGGAGCAGAATAGAAAACCAAAAATGGATCCAAAACTATAGGGTCAACTAATCTTTGATAAAGCAAGATAGAATAACCAATGGATAATAGAAACTGTCCTTAGGAAATGATTCTGGGAAAATTGGACAGCAATATGCAGAAGAATGAACCTTACCACTTTCTTACACCATACACAAAAATAAACTCAAAATGGATGAAAGACCTAAATGTGACACAGGATACCATCAAAATTCTAAAGGAGAACACAAGGAGCAACCTCTTTTGACTTTGGCCAGAGCAACTTCTTATTATACATGTAGCTGAAAGCAAGGGAAACAAAAGCAAACATGAACAGTTGGGACTTCATCAAAATAAAAATCTCCACAGCAAAGGAAACAATCAGCAAAACTAAAAAGCAGTCAACAGAATGTGGGAAGATATTTGTAAATGATGTATTGGATAAAGGGTTAGTATATGAGAGGTTGGAGGGAATTTGGAGGCGTAGGAGGACGCTGGGCTCACCGCGCGTCCTGCTGATCACTTAGATTCCACCTACACCTGCCTAAATAACCCAGAAAACCGCCAGAGGATTAGCAGAAGGGAGTCTCCGGAGTCAAGCGCAGACTAGAGGCCCACGGAAGAGGGTAGGAAGGGCGGCGAGGCGGTGCGCGCTCCACGGACTGGTGGGAGGGAGCCAGGGCGGAGGGGCGGCTCGCCGGCCAAGCAGAGCCCCCGAGTCTGGCTGGCAAAAGCGGAGGGGCCGGACAGACTGTGTTCCGACAGCAAGCGCGACTTAGCGTCTGGGAGGTCATAAGTTAACAGCTCTGCTCGGAAAGCGGGAAGGCTGGAGGACAAAGGGAGGGAGAGCTGCTGAGCCCCCGGACGGCAGAGCTCAGCTTGGCAGGGAACAAAGGCGCTCGCCAGCGCCATCTCCCCCGCCCATCGCCCAGCCAAAATCCCAAAGAGAACCAGTTCCTGCCAGGGAACTTGCTCGCTCCGCGCAAACACCCAACTCTGTGCTTCTGTGGAGCCAAACCTCCGGCAGCGGATCTGACTCCCTCCCCCTGCCACAGGGCCTCTTCTGAAGTGGATCACCTAAGGAGAAGCGAGCTAAGTCTGCCCCTCCTGCCCCCGTGCACCTTTCCTACCCACCCCAGCTAATATGCCAGATCCCCAGCACCACAAGCCTGGCAGTGGGCAAGTAGCCCAGACAGGCGATGCCACCACATAGTGAATCCCGCCCCTAGGAGAAGGGAAGAGAAGGCACACACCAGTCTGACTGTGGCCCCAGCAGTGGGCTGGGGGCAGACATCGGGTCGGACTGCGGCCCACCCACCAACTCCAGTTATACACCACAGCACAGGGGAAGTGCCCTGCAGGTCCTCACCACTCCAGGGACTATCCAAAATGACCAAACGGAAGAATTCCCCTCAGAAGAATCTCCAGGAAATAACAACAGCCAATGAACTGATCAAAAAGGATTTAAATAATATAACAGAAAGTGAATTTAGAATAATAGTCATAAAATTAATCGCTGGGCTTGAAAACAGTATACAGGACAGCAGAGAATCTCTTGCCACAGAGATCAAGGGACTAAGGAACAGTCACGAGGAGCTGAAAAGCGCTTTAAACGAAATGCAAAACAAAATGGAAACGACGACAGCTCGGATTGAAGAGGCAGAGGAGAGAATAGGTGAACTAGAAGATAAAGTTATGGAAAAAGAGGAAGCTGAGAAAAAGAGAGATAAAAAAATCCAGGAGTATGAGGGGAAAATGAGAGAACTAAGTGATACACTAAAAAGAAATAATATACGCATAATTGGTATCCCAGAGGAGGAAGAGAGAGGGAAAGGTGCTGAAGGGGTACTTGAACAAATTATAGCTGAGAACTTCCCTGACCTGGGGAAGGAAAAAGGCATTGGAATCCAAGAGGCACAGAGAACTCCCTTCAGACGTAACTTGAATCAATCTTCTGCACGACATATCATAGTGAAACTGGCAAAATACAAGGATAAAGAGAAAATTCTGAAGGCAGCAAGGGATAAACGTGCCCTCACATATAAAGGGAGACCTATAAGACTCGTGACTGATCTCTCCTTTGAAACTTGGCAGGCCAGAAAGGCTTGGCACGATATCTTCAGTGTGCTAAACAGAAAAAATATGCAGCCGAGAATCCTTTATCCAGCAAGTCTGTCATTTAGAATAGAAGGAGAGATAAAGGTCTTCCCAAACAAACAAAAACTGAAGGAATTCGTCACCACTAAACCAGCCCTACAAGAGATTCTAAGGGGGATCCTGTGAGACAAAGTACCAGAGACATCACTACAAGCATAAAACATACAGACATCACAATGACTCTAAACGCGTATCTTTCTATAATAACACTGAATGTAAATGGATTAAATGCGCCAACCAAAAGACATAGGGTATCAGAATGGATAAAAAAACAAGACCCATCTATTTGCTGAATACAAGAGACTCATTTTAGATCTGAGGACACCTTTAGATTGAGAGTGAGGGGATGGAGAACTATTTATCATGCTCCTGGAAGCCAAAAGAAAGCTGGAGTAGCCATACTTATATCAGACAAACTAGACTTTAAATTAAAGGCTGTAACAAGAGATGAAGAAGGGCATTATATAATAATTACAGGGTCTATCCATCAGGAAGAGCTAACAATTATAAATGTCTATGCGCCGAATACCGGAGCCCCCAGATATATAAAACAATTACTCATATACATAAGCCACCTTATTGATAAGAATGTGGTCATTGCAGGGGATTTAACACCCCACTTACATATGGATAGATCATCTAGACACACAGTCAATAAAGAAACAAGGGCCCTGAATGATACATTGGATCAGATGGACTTGACAGATCTATTTAGAACTCTGCATCCCAAAGCAACAGAATATACTTTCCTCTCGAGTGCACATGGAACATTCTCCAAGATAGATCATATACTGGGTCACAAAACAGCCCTTCATAAGTTTACAAGAATTGAAATTATACCATGCATACTTTCAGACCACAATGCTATGAAGCTTGAAATCAACCACAGGAAAAAGTCTGGAAAACCTCCAAAAGCATGGAGGTTAAAGAACACCCTACTAACGAATGAGTGGGTCAACCAGGCAATTAGAGAAGAAATTAAAAAATATATGGAAACAAATGAAAATGAAAATACAACAATCCAAACGCTTTGGGACGCAGCAAAGGCAGTCCTGAGAGGAAAATACATTGCAATCCAAGCCTATCTCAAGAAACAAGAAAAATCCCAAATACAAAATCTAACAGCACACCTAAAGGAAATAGAAGCAGAACAGCAAAGGCAGCCTAAACCCAGCAGAAGAAGAGAAGTAATAAAGATCAGAGCAGAAATAAACAATATAGAATCTAAAAAAACTGTAGAGCAGATCAACGAAACCAAGAGTTGGTTTTTTGAAAAAATAAACAAAATTGACAAACCTCTAGCCAGGCTTCTCAAAAAGAAAAGGGAGATGACCCAAATAGATAAAATCATGAATGAAAATGGAATTATTACAACCAATCCCTCAGAGATACAAGCAATTATCAGGGAATACTATGAAAAATTATATGCCAACAAATTGGACAACCTGGAAGCAATGGACAAATTCCTAAACACCCACACTCTTCCAAAACTCAATCAGGAGGAAATAGAAAGCTTGAACAGACCCATAACCAGCGAAGAAATTGAATCGGTTATCAAAAATCTCCCAACAAATCAGAGTCCAGGACCAGATGGCTTCCCAGGGGAGTTCTACCAGACGTTTGAAGCAGAGATAATACCTATGCTTCTCAAGCTATTCCAAGAAATAGAAAGGGAAGGAAAACTTCCAGACTCATTCTATGAAGCCAGTATTACTTTGATTCCTAAACCAGACAGAGACCCAGTAAAAAAGGAGAACTACAGGCCAATATCCCTGATGAATATGGATGCAAAAATTCTCAATAAGATACTAGCAAATCGAATTCAATGGCATATACAAAGAATTATTCACCATGATCAAGTGGGATTCATTCCTAGGATGCAGGGCTGGTTCAACATTCGCAAATCGATCAACGTGATACATCACAGTAACAAAAAAAAAGAGAAGAACCATATGATCCTGTCAATCGATGCAGAAAAGGCCTTTGACAAAATCCAGCACCCTTTCTTAATAAAAACCCTTGAGAAAGTCGGGATAGAAGGAACATACTTAAAGATCATAAAAGCCATTTATGAAAAGCCCACAGCTAACATCATCCTCAACGGGGAAAAACTGAGAGCTTTTTCCCTGAGATCAGGAACACGACAGGGATGCCCAGTCTCACCGCTGTTGTTTAACATAGTGCTGGAAGTTCTAGCATCAGCAATCCGACAACAAAAGGAAATCAAAGGCATCCAAATTGGCAAATATGAAGTCAAGCTTTCGCTTTTTGCAGATGACATGATATTATCCATGGAAAATCCGATAGACTCCACCAAAAGTCTCCTAGAACTGATACATGAATTCAGCAAAGTTGCAGGATACAAAATCAATGTACAGAAATCAGTTGCACTCTTATACACTAACAATGAAGCAACAGAAAGACAAATAAAGAAACTGATCCCATTCACAATTGCACCAAGAAGCATAAAATACCTAGGAATAAATCTAACCAAAGATGTAAAAGATCTGTATGCTGAAAACTATAGAAAGCTTATGAAGGTAATTGAAGAAGATTTAAAGAAATGGAAAGACATTCCCTGCTCATGGATTGGAAGAATAAATATTGTCAAAATGTCAATACTACCCAAAGCTATCTACACATTCAATGCAATCCCAATCAAAATTGCACCAGCATTCTTCTCGAAACTAGAACAAGCCATCCTAAAATTCATATGGAACCACAAAAGGCCCCGAATAGCCAAAGTAATTTTGAAGAAGAAGACCAAAGCAGGAGGCATCGCAATCCCAGACTTTAGCCTCTACTACAAAGCTGTCATCATCAAGACAGCATGGTATTGGCATAAAAACAGACACATAGACCAATGGAATAGAATAGAAACCCCAGAACTAGACCCACAAACATATGGCCAACTCATCTTTGACAAAGCAGGAAAGAACATACAATGGAAAAAGACAGTCTCTTTAACAAATGGTGCTGGGAGAACTGGACAGCAACATGCAGAAGGTTGAAACTAGACCACTTTCTAACACCATTCACAAAAATAAACTCAAAATGGATAAAGGACCTGAATGTGAGACAGGAAACCATCAAAACCCTAGAGGAGAAAGCAGGAAAAGACCTCTCTGACCTCAGCCGTAGCAATCTCTTACTCGGCACATCCCCAAAGGCAAGGGAATTAAAAGCAAAAGTGAATTACTGGGACCTTATGAAGATAAAACGCTTCTGCACAGCAAAGGAAACAACCAACAAAACTAAAAGGCAACCAACGGAATGGGAAAAGATATTTGCAAATGACACATCGGACAAAGGGCTAGTATCCAAAATCTATAAAGAGCTCACCAAACTCCACACCCGAAAAACAAATAACCCAGTGGAGAAATGGGCAGAAAACATGAATAGACACTTCTCTAAAGAAGACATCCGGATGGCCAACAGGCACATGAAAAGATGTTCAACGTCGCTCCTTATCAGGGAAATACAAATCAAAACCACACTCAGATACCACCTCACGCCAGTCAGAGTGGCCAAAATGAACAAATCAGGAGACTATAGATGCTGGAGAGGATGTGGAGAAACAGGAACCCTCTTGCACTGTTGGTGGGAATGCAAATTGGTGCAGCCGCTCTGGAAAGCAGTGTGGAGGTTCCTCAGAAAATTAAAAATAGACCTACCCTATGACCCAGCAATAGCACTGCTAGGAATTTATCCAAGGGATACAGAAGTACTGATGCATAGGGGCACTTGTACCCCAATGTTTATAGCAGCACTCTCAACAATAGCCAAATTATGGAAAGAGCCTAAATGTCCATCAACTGATGCATGGATAAAGAAATTGTGGTTTATATACACAATGGAATACTACGTGGCAATGAGAAAAAATGAAATATGGCCTTTTGTAGCAACGTGGATGGAACTGGAGAGTGTGATGCTAAGTGAAATAAGCCATACAGAGAAAGACAGATACCATATGGTTTCATTCTGATGTGGATCCTGAGAAACATAACAGAAACCCATGGGGGAGGGGAAGGAAAAAAAAAAAGAGGTTAGAGTGGGAGAGAGCCAAAGCATAAGAGACTGTTAAAAACTGAGAACAAACTGAGGGTTGATGGGAGGTGGGAGGGAGGGGAGGGTGGGTGACGGATATTGAGGAGGGCACCTTTTGGGATGAACACTGGGTGTTGTATGGAAACCAATTTGACAGTAAATTTCATATATTAAAAAATAAAAAATAAAAAATAAAAAATAAAAAAAATTAAGGTTTAGTATATGAAATCTAAAAATACTTATCAAGTGCAATACCCAAAAAACAAACAACCCATTTAAAAAATGGGCAGGAGACATGAATATATACTTCTTCAAAGAAGACATCCAAATGGCTAATAGACACATTAAAAAAATGTTCAACATCACTCATCATCAGGGAAATACAAATCAAAACCCCAATGAGATAGCACCTCACACCTGTTGAAAGGGCTAAAATTAACAATACAAGAAACAACAGGTGTTTGTGAGGATGTGGAGAAAGGGGACCTCTTTTCACTTCTTGTGGTAATGCAAACTGGTGCAGCCACTCTGTAGAGCAGTATGGAGGTTCCTCAAAAAACTAAAAATAGAACTACCCTAAGACCCAGCAATTGCACTACTGGGCATTTACAGATTCGAAGGGGCACATGCACCCAAATGTTTATGGCGACCTTATCAACAATAGTCAAATTATGGAGAGAGCCCAAATGTCCTTCAACTGATTAGTGGATAAAGAAGATGTGATATATATATGTATATCATATATATATATATATATGTATATCATATATATATATATATATATATATATATATATCACACAGAATGAAATATTACTGGAATATTCACAATGGAATATCACATATATATGTGTATATCACATATATATGTGTATATCACATATATATGTGTATCATATATATATGTATGATGATATATAATCATCATATATATATATGATGTATGTATATATATATATATACATATATATAATGTTGTATGTAAGTGATGATATATATATATATATATCACACACACACACACACACACACACACAATGGAATATTACTGATCCATCCAAGAATGAATCTTGTCATTTTCAATGACGTGGATGGATCTAGAATACATTAGATGTATTAGAATGTAATGCTAAGCGTAAGAAGTCAATCAGAGAAAAACAAATACCATATGATTTCACCCATATATAGAATATAAGAAACAATACAGATGAACATATGTGAAGGGGCGAAATAGAAAAGAAAGGAAAGGGAAACAATCCACAGAGACTCTTAATGATAGCGTACAAATTGAGAGGGTTGATGGAGGGAGGTGGGTGTGAGATGGGCTAGATGGGTGATGGGTATTCAGGAGGACACTTGTGATGAACAGTGGGTGTTGTATGTAAGTGATGAATCACTGACTTCTACTCCTTAAACCACTATTGCACTGTATGTTGACTAACTAAATTTAAATTTAAAAAGCAGATACTTAGGTTGCTTCCATATTTTGGCTAACATAAATTGTGCTGCAATATACATAGAATTGCATAAAACTTTTCAAATTAAAGTTTTCATTTTTTGCATAAATATCCAGCGGGAATTACAGGAAATTTAATTACAAAATTAAATTTTGGAGGAACCTCCGTACCGTTTCCCACAGTAGCTGCAGCAGCTTACATTTTCACCAACAGTGGATGGGTTTTGTTTTTCTCTCCACGCCCTCACCAATACTTGTTTTTGTTTGTTTGGTTGTTGTTGTTGTTGTTTTAATTTTAGTCATTCTGACTGGTGTAAGTAATATCTCCTTGCGGTTTTGATTTGCATTTCCTGGAAGATTATTGATTGTCTATCTTTACATGTATGTGTCTTGGCCAGGTGCATGTCTTCTTTAGAAAAATATCTATTTAGGTCCTATGTCCATTTTTGATTGGATTATTTCAAGTTTGTTTGTTTTGGTGTTTAATTGCATAAGTTCTTTATATATTTTTGGTATTAACTCCTTATCAAATATATCATTTTCAAATATCTTTCTTTTTTTTCAATATATGAAATTTATTATCAAATTGGTTTCCATACAACACCCAGTACTCATCCCAAAAGGTGCCCTCCTCACTACCCATCACCCACCCTCCCCTCCCTCCCACCCGCTATCAACTCTCAGTTTGTTCTCAGGTTTTAAGAGTCTCTTACGCTTTGACTCTCTCCCACTCAAACATCTTTTTTTTTTTTTTCCTTCCCCTCCCCCATGGCTTTCTGTTAAGTTTCTCAGGATCCACATAAGAGTGAAAACACATGGTATCTGTCTTTCTCTGTATGGCTTATTTCACTTAGCATCACACTTTCCAGTTCCATCCACGTTGCTAAAAAGGCCATATTTCATTCTTTCTCATTGCTACGTAGTACTCCATTGTGTATATAAACCACAATTTCTTTATCCATGCATCAGTTGATGGACATTTAGGCTCTTTCCATAATTTGGCTATTGTTGAAAGTGCTGCTATAAACATTGGGGTACAAGTGCTCTATGCATCAGTACTCCTGTATCTCTTGGGTATATTCCTAGCAGTGCTATTGCTGGGTCATAGGGTAGGTCTATTTTTAATTTTTTGAGGAACCTCCACACTATTTTCCAGAGTGGCTGCACCATTTTGCATTCCCACCAACAGTGCAAGAGGGTTCCTATTTCTCCGCATCCTCTCCAGCATCTATTGTCTCCTGATTTGTTCATTTTGGCCACTCTGACTGGCGTGAGGTGATATCTGAGTGTGGTTTTGATTTGTATTTCCCTGATGAGGAGCGACATTAAGCATCTTTTCATGTGCCTGTTGGCCATCCGGATGTCTTCTTTATAGAAGTGTCTATTCATGTTTTCTGCCCATTTCTTCACTGGGTTATTTGTTTTCGGGTGTGGAGTTTGGTGAGCTCTTTATAGATTTTGGATACCAGTCCTTTGTCTGATATGTCATTTGCAAATATCTTTTCCCATTCTGTTGGTTGCCTTTTAGTTTTGTTGGTTGTTCCCTTTGCTGTGCAGAAGCTTTTTATCTTCATAAGGTCCCAGTAGTTCATTTTTGTTTTCAATTCCCTTGCCTTTGGGGATGTGTCTAGTAAGAAATTGCTACGACTGAGGTTAGAGTGGTCTTTCCTGCTTTCTCCTCTAGGGTTTTGATGGTTTCCTGTCTCACATTCAGGTCCTTTATCCATTTTGAGTTTATTTTTGTGAATGGTGTGAGAAAGTGGTCTAGTTTCAATCTTCTGCATGTTGCCGTCCAGTACTCCCAGCACCATTTGTTAAAGAGACTTTTTTTTTTCCATTGGATATTCTTTCCTGCTTTGTCAAAGATGTGTTGGCCATACGTTTGTGGGTCTAGTTCTGGGGTTTCTATTCTATTCCATTGGTCTATGTGTCTGTTTTTGTGCCAATACCATGCTGTCTTGATGATGACAGCTTTGTAGTAGAGGCTAAAGTCTGGGATTGGGATGCCTCCTGCTTTGATCTTATTCTTCAGAATTACTTTGGCTATTCGGGGCCTTTTGTGGTTCCATATGAATTTTAGGATTGCTTGTTCTAGCTTCGAGGAGAATGCTGGTGCAATTTTGATTGGGATTGCATTGAATGTGTAGATAGCTTTGGGTAGTATTGACATTTTGACAATATTTATTCTCCCAATCCATGTGCACGGAATGTTTTTCCACTTCTTTATATCTTCTTCAATTTCCTTCATAAGCTTTCTATAGTTTTTAGCATACAGATCTTTTACATCTTTGGTTAGATTTATTCCTAGGTATTTTATGCTTCTTGGTGCAATTGTGAATGGGATCAGTTTCTTTATTTGTCTTTCTGTTGCTTCATTGTTAGTGTATAAGAATGCAACTGATTTCTGTACATTGATTTTGTATCCTGCAACTTTGCTGAATTCATGTATCAGTTCTAGCAGACTTTTGGTGGAGTCTATCGGATTTTCCATGGATAATATCATGTCATCTGCAAAAAGCGAAAGCTTGACTTCATCTTTGCCAATTTTGATGCTTTGATTTCCTTTTGTTGTCGGATAGCTGATGCTAGAACTTCCAACATTATGTTAAACAACAGCGGTGAGACTGGGCATCCCTGTCGTGTTCCTGATCTCAGGGAAAAAGCTCTCAGTTTTTCCCCATTGAGGATGATGTTAGCTGTGGGCTTTTCATAAATGGCTTTTATGATCTTTAAGTATGTTCCTTCTATCCCGACTTTCTCGAGGGTTTTTATTAAGAGAGTTTACTGGATTTTGTCAAAGGCCTTTTCTGCATCGATTGACAGGATCATATGGTTCTTCTCTTTTCTTTTATTAACGTGATGTATCACGTTGATTGATTTGCGAATGTTGAACCAGCCCTGCATCCCAGGAATCAATCCCACTTGATCATGGTGAATAATTCTTTGTATATGCCGTTGAATTCGATTTGCTAGTATCTTATTGAGAATTTTTGCATCAATATTCATCAGGGATATTGGCCTGTAGTTCTCTTTTTTTACTGGGTCTCTGCCTGGTTTAGGAATCAAAGTAATACTGGCTTCATAGAATGAGTCTGGAAGTTTTCCTTCCCTTTCTATTTCTTGGAATAGCTTGGGAAAGATAGGTATTATTTCTGCTTTAAACGTCTGGTAGAACTCCCCTGGGAAGCCATCTCGTCCTGGACTCTGATTTGTTGGGAGATTTTTGATAACCGATTCAATTTCTTCGCTGGTTATGGGTCTGTTCAAGATTTCTATTTCCTCCTGATTGAGTTTTGGAAGCGTGTGGGTGTTTAGGAATTTGTCCATTGCTTCCAGGTTGTCCAGTTTGTTGGCATATAATTTTTCATAGTATTCCCTGATAATTGTTTGTATCTCTGAGGGATTGGTTGTAATAATTCTATTTTCATTCATGATTTTATCTATTTGGGTCATCCCCCTTTTCTTTTTGAGAAGCCTGGCTAGAGGTTTGTCAATTTTGTATATTTTTTCAAAAAAACAACTCTTGGTTTCATTGAACTGCTCTACTGTTTTTTTAGATTCTATATTGTTTATTTCTGCTCTGATCTTTATCATTTCTCTTCTTCTGCTGGGTTTAGGCTGTCTTTGCTGTTCTGCTTCTATTTCCTTTAGGTGTGCTGTTAGATTTTGTATTTGGGATTTTTCTTGTTTCTTGAGATAGGCCTGAATTGCAATGTATTTTCCTCTCAGGACTGCCTTCTCTGCATCCCAAAGCGTCTGGATTGTGTTTTCATTTTCATTTGTTTCCATATATTTTTTAATTTCTTCTCTAATTGCCTGGTTGACCCACTCATTCGTTAGTAGGGTGTTCTTTAACCTCTATGCTTTTGGAGGTTTTGCAGACTTTTTCCTGTGGTTGATTTCAAGCTTCATAACATTGTGGTCTGAAAGTATGCATGGTATAATTTCAATTCTTGTAAACTTATGAAGGGCTGTTTTGTGACCCAGTATATGATCTATCTTGGAGAATGTTCCATGTGCACTTGAGAGGAAAGTATATTCTGTTGCTTTTGGATGCAGAGTTTTAAATATATCTGTCAAGTCCATCTGATCCAATGTATCATTCAGGGCCCTTGTTTCTTTATTGACCATGTGTCTAGATGATCTATCCATTTCTGTTATTGGAGTGTTAAAGTTCCCTGCAATTACCACATTCTTATCAATAAGGTAGCTTAACGTATGTGAGTAATTATTTTATATATTTGGAGGCTCCTGTATTCGGTGCAGGGACGTTTATAATTGTTAACTCTTCCTGATGGATCGATCCTGTAATTATTATATAATGCCCTTCTTCATCTCTTGTTACAGCCTTTAATTTAAAGTCTAGTTTGTCTGATATAAGTATGGCTACTCCAGCTTTCTTTTGACTTCCAGTAGCATGATAAATAGTTCTCCATCCCCTCACTCTCAATCTGAAGGTGTCCTCAATTCTAAAATGAGTCTGTTGTAGACAGTAAATAGATGGGTCTTCTTTTTTATCCATTCTGAGACCCTATGTCTTTTGGTTGGCGCATTTAGTCCATTTACATTCAGTGTTATTACAGAAAGATATGGGTTTAGAGTCATTGTGATGTCTGTATGTTTTATGCTTGTAGCGATGTCTCTGGTATTTTGTATCACAGGATCCCCCTTAGGATCTCTTGTAGGGCTGGTTTAGTGGTGACAAATTCCTTCAGTTTTTGTTTGTTTGGAAAGACCTTTGTCTCTCTTTCTATTGTAAATGACAGACTTTCTGGATAAAGGATTCTCGGCTGCATATTTTTCCTGTTCATCACACTGAAGATCTCCTGCCATTCCTTTCTGGCCTGCCACGTTTCAGAAGAGAGATCGTTCATGAGCCTTATAGGTCTCCCTTTATAAGTTAGAGCACATTTATCCCTTGCTGCTTTCAGAATTTTCTCTTTATCCTTGTATTTTGCCAGTTTCACTATGATATGTCGTGCAGAAGGTTGATTTGGGTTATGTCTGAAGGGAGTTCTCTGTGCCTCTTGGATTTCAATGCCTTTTTCCTTTCCCAGTTCAGGGAAGTTCTCAGCTATTATTTCTTCAAGTACCCCTTCAGCACCTTTCCCTCTCTCTTCCTCCTCTGTGATACCAATTATGCGTATATTATTTCTCTTTAGTGCATCACCTAGTCCTCTAATTTTCCCCTCATACTCCTGGATTTTTTTATCTCTCTTTTTCTCAGCTTCTTCTTTTTCCATAATTTTATCTTCTAGTTCACCCATTCTGTCCTCTGCCTCTTCAATCCGAGCCGTGGTCATTTCCATTTTATTTTGCAGCTCGTTTATCGCATTTTTTGGCTCCTCCTGACTATTCCTTAGTCCCTTGATCTCTGTAGCAATAGATTCTCTGCTGTCCTCTATACTGTTTTCAAGCCCAGTGATTAATTGTATGACTATTATTCTAAATTCACTTTCTGTTATATTGTTTAAATCCTTTTTGATCAGTTCGTTAGCTGTTGTTATTTCCTGGAGACTCTTTTGAGGGGAATTCTTCCATTTGGTCATTTTGGATATTTCCTGGAGTGGTGGGGAACTGCAGGGCACTTCCCCTGTGCTGTCTTGAATAACTTGTGTTGGTGGGTGGGGCCGCAGTCCGACTTGATATCTGCCCCCAGTCCACCGCTAAGGCCACAGTCAGAATTGTGTGTGCCTTCTCTTTCCCTCTCCTAGGGGCGGGATTCACTGTGGGGTGGCGTGGCCCATCTGGGCTACTTGCACACTGCCAGGCTTGTGGTGCTGGCGATATGGCATATTAGCTGGGGTAGATAGGCAAGGTGCAGGGGCGGGGAGGGGTAGGCTTAGCTTGCTTCTCCTTTGGTGATCCCCTTAGGTAGGGGCCCTGCAGCAGCGGGAGGGAGTCAGACCTGGGGCAGCCAGAGGTGTGGGCCCGTAGAAGCACAGTGTTGGGTGTTTGCAAGGTGCCTGTAAGTTCCCTGGCAGGAACTGGTTCCCTTTGGGATTTTGGCTGGGGGATGGGTGAGGGATATGGCGCTGGTGAGCACCTTTGTTCCCCGCCAAACTGAGCTCTGTCATCCCGGGGCTCAGCAACTCTCCCTCCCGTTGTCCTGCAGCCTTCCCACTCTCCAAGCAGAGCTGTTAACTTATAACCTTCCAGGTGTTAAGTCCCGCTGGCTGTCTGAACACACTCCGTCCGGCCCCTCTGCTTTTGCAAGCCAGACTCGGGGGGCTCTGCTTGGCTGGCAGGCCGCCCCTCTGCCCAGGCTCCCTCCTGCCAGTCCGTGTAGCGTGCACTGCCTTGCCGCCCTTCCTACCCTCTTCCATGGGCCTCTTGTCTGCGCTTCGCTCTGGAGACTGTTCTTCTAGTCTTCTGGCAGTTTTCTGGGTTATTTAGGCAGGTGTAGGTGGAATCTAAGTGATCAGCAGGACGCGCTGTGAGCCCAGCATCCTCCTATGCCGCCATCTTCCTCAAATATCTTTCATCAATAGTTTACCTTTTCATTTTTTAGATGGTTTTCTTCACCTTGCAAAAGCTTTTTATTTTGTGTAGTCCTAATAGCTTTACTTTCATTTGTTTCCATTGCCAAAGGAGACATATGTAGAGATGTCAAAGAAATTACTGCTTATGTTTTCTTCTAGGATGTGTATGGATTCATGTCTATAATCCATTTTCAGTTTATTTTTGTGAATAATGTAAGCAATTGGTTTGGTTTCATTATTTTGTAGCTGTCCTGTTTTCCTAGCACAATTTGTTAAAAAGATTGTCCTTTGCCCTTTTGAAATTTTTGCATCCTTTGTTGTAGATTAATTGATTATATAAGTAGCAGTTTATTTCTGGGGTCTCTATTCTATTCCATTGATCTGTGTGTCTATTTTTTTGTGTGCCAATATCATACTGCTTTGATTCCTATAGCTTTGTAATATTTCTTGAAATCTGGGATTGTGATACTTATAGCATTGTTCTTCTTTCTTAAGATTGCTTTGGCTACTTAAGATCTTTTGTGTTTCCACACAAATTTTAGTATTAATTGTTTTAGTTCTATAACAATGTTGTTGGTGTTATGATAGGGAAAGCATTAAATCTGAAAATTGCTTTAAGTACTATTAACTTTTTAACAGTATTGGTTCTTCAGGGCCACCTGTGTTGTTCAGTCAGCTAAACGTCTGACTCTTGATCTCAGCTCAGGTCTTGATCTCAAGGTCATAAGTTCAAGCCCCACATTGGGCTCTGTGCTGGGTATGAAGCTTACTTAAAAACAAAACAAACAAAACAAAACAATATTGTTTTTTTAAATCCATGAGCATGGAATAACTTTTCATTTGTTTGTGTCATCTTCAATTTCTTTCATCAGTGTTGCATAGTTTTCATAGTACAAATCTTTCACCTTTTAGGTTAAATGTATTGCCAGGTGTTGTATTATCTTTGGTGCAATTATAAATGAAATTGTTTTCTTAATTTCTCTTTCTACTTCATTATTAGCTGCTAAAAATGCAACAGATTTCCCTACATTAATTTTGTATCCTGTAACTTCATTATTAGCTGATAAAAATACTCCAGATTTTTGTACATTAATTTTGTATCTTGTAAATTTACTGAATTAATTTATCTGTTCTAGTACTTTTTTAGTGGATTCTTTAGGGTTTTCTATATAGAATATCATGTCATCTGCAAATAGTGAGTTTTACTTTTTCCTTACCAATTTGGGTGATTTTTATTTCTTTCTGTTGTCTGATTGCTTTGGCTAGGACTTCAGAACTATGTTGAATGGAAGTGGTGAGAGTGGGCATCCTTGTCTTCTTCCTGATCTTAGAGGAAAAGTTCTCAGAGTTTTATCATTGAGTATGATGTTAGCTGTGGGTATTTCATATATGGTCTTTATTATATTGAGGTATGTATATTCCCTCTAAACCTAATTTGTTGCAAGTTTTTATCATAAATGGATATTGTACTTTGTCAAATGCTTTTTCCACATCTGTTGAAATGATAATATGGTTTTCATAATTTCTCCTTGTTAATGTGATATGTCACATTGATCAATTTGCAATATTTAACCACAGCTGCATTCCTGGAATAAACCCCACTTGAACATGGTGAATAATTTTTAATGTATTTCTAGATTCAGTTTGTTAATATTTTGTTGAGGATTTTGCATCTGTTTAGAGATAGTGGCTTTTAGTTAGCTTTCTTTCTTCTTTCTTTCTTCGCCCTTCCTTCCTTCCTTCCTTCCTTCCTTCCTTCCTTCCTTCCTTCCTTTGTAGTGTCTTTATCTGGTTTGATATGAAGGTAATGCTAGCCTTGTAGAATGAATTTATAAACTTTCATTCCTCTTCTATATTTTGGAATAGTTTGAGAGGAATAGGTATTAAATTTTTTTATTATTATTTTTTATGTTTCAATAAATATGAAATTTATTGTCAGTATTAACTTTTTTTTAAATGTTTGGTAGAATTCATCTATGAAGCCTTCTGGTCCTGGACTTTTGTTTGTTGAGAGTTGTTTTCTTTTTTTTTTTTTTTATTACTGATTCAAATGTATTTTTAGCAATTGGTCTGTTAAAATTTCATATTTCTTCCTTATTCAGTTTTGGAAGATTATGTTTCTGGGAATTTTTCCATTCATTCTAGCTTGTCCAATATTTTGGCATATAATTTTACATAGTATTCACTTATAATCTTTTTTATTTATGTAGTATCAGTTTTTTTCCTCTTTCATTTCTGATTTTATTTATTTGAGATCTCTTTTTTATTGCTGAATCTGGCTAAAGGTTTATTGATTTTGTTTATCTTTTCAAAAAATTGGTTCCTGGTTTTATTGATCTGCTGTGTTGTTGTTGTTGCTGCTGCTGTTGTTGTTATTTTAGTCTCCATTTCATTTTTACTCTAATCTTTATTATTTCCTTATTATACTGGTTTTGGCTTTTTTTTGTCCTCCTTTCTCTAGCTCCTTTATGTGTAAAGTGAGGTTGCCTATGCGAGATTTGTTTATTTGTTTCTTAAGATAGGCCTGTATTGCTATAATCTTCCCTCTCAGAACATTTTTCACTGAATCCTAAATATTTTGGACTATTGTGTTTTAATATTATTTTATAATCTCCATGTATGTTTTGATTTCCTCTTTGATTTGTTGGTTGGTTGCTCCATTGTTTAGTGGCATGTTATTTAACCTCTGGGTATTCGTGCTATTTCCAGATTTTTTTTTCTTGTGGTTGATTTCTAGCTTCATAGTGTTGTGGTCAGAAAAGATACATGATATGTTTTCAACCATTTTTAATTTATTGAGACTTCTTTTGTGGCCTGACATATGATCTATTTGAGATAATATTCCATATGCACTTGAAAAGAATGTATATTCTGTTATTTTTTGATAAAATGCTCTGTATGTATTTATTAAGTCCATTTGGTCCAATGTGTTATTCATAAACAATGTTTCCATATTGATTTTCTGTTTGGTTGACCTTTCCAATTATGTAAGTAGGGTGATAAAGTCCCCTAATATTATTGTATTACTGTTAATTTCTTTCTTTGTGTCTTTTAATAGTTGCTTTATGTTTTTAGGTGTTTCATGTTGGGTGCACAAATATTTATAGTTATACCATCTTGTTGGATTGTTTCCTTTATCATATGGTAGTGTCCCTCTTTGTCTCTTCTTAGTCTTTCTTTTAAAGACTATTTTGTCCAGTATAAGTGTTGTTACCCCTACTTTCTTTTTACTTCCATTTTTATGGTAATTCTTTTTCCATTCCTTTACTTTCAATCTGCACATATCTTTAGGTCTGAAGTAAGTCTTAGGCATCACACAGATGAATCTCACTTTTTTTTTTTATCCATTGTATCACCCTATGTCTTTTGATTGGAGCATTTAATACGTTTAAATTTCAAGTTATTATTGATAAATATGTACTTATTGCCATTTTGTTACTTGTTTTATGGTTGTTTTTTGTAATCCTTCTCTGCGCCTTTCTTCTTTTACTCTCTTCCTTTGTGGTTTGATGGCTTTCTTTACTGTTATGCTTGGATTCCTGTCTCTTTATTTTTTATGTATCTGTTATAGGTTTTTGATTTGTGGTTACCATTAGATCCATATATAACATCTTTGCTGTATAGCAGACTATAGTAAGCTGATGGTCACTAAAGGTTGAGCTCATTCTAAAAACGCAAAATTTTTACTTCCCCTATACATTGCATGTATATGGAGTTAAGGTTAACATTCTTTTATTTTGTAAATAATTTTACTGACTTTTATTGATGTCATTGATTTAATAGCCTTTGTGTTTAACCTCCATACTGGTTTTATAAGTGATTAATCTACTACTTTGATCATATGTTTGAATTTACCTGTGAATTTTTTCCTCTCATACTTTTCTTACACCCGTTTATGTTTTTTTTTTTCCATTCAAAGAATCCCCTTTAACATTTCTTGTGAGGCTGGTTTAGTGGTGAAGAACACATTTATTTATTTATTTATTTATTTATTTATTTATTTGGTCTGCAAAACTCTTTATCCTTCCAAATGATAACCTTGCTGGGTAGAGTATTCTTGGATGCAAGTCTTTTTTTTTTCTTTTAGTACTTTGAATATATTATGCCACTCCCTCTGACCTGAAGTTTCTGCTGAAAAATTAACTGATAGCCTGAGGGTTTTCCCTCGTATATAACTGTTTTCCTTTCTCTCACTTTTAAAATTTTCTCTATATTACTACTTATTGCTATTTTAATAATGTGTCTTGGTGTGAACCTCCTTAGGTTTATTTTGTTGGGGATTCTCTATGCCTTCTGTATCTGGATGTCTGTTCCTCTTCTAGGTTAAGGAAGTTTTCAGCTATTATTTCTTCAAATACATTTTCTTACCCCTTTTTCTTCTCCTTCTGTGATCACTATGATGTGAATGTTATTATGCTTTAAATGTCACTGAGTTCCTGTAAACTATTCTCATTTTTTATTATTCTTTTAATTTCTTTTTTCTGTTCAGCTTGGTTGCTTTCCATTACTGTCTTCCAGCTCGATGATCTGCTCTTGTGTATCTTCTAATCTGCTATTGGTTCCCTCTAGTGTATTTTTAATTTCAGTTATTTAGTTGTTCTCTCACTGGTTACTTTTTATATTTTCTATCTCTGTTTAAGGTTTCCCTGAGATTCTCCACTCTTATCTTTATGACAATTACTTTAAATTCTTTATCAGGCATATTGTTTTATCTCAGTTTCATTTAGCTTTTTTGTTGTGGTTTTGTCCTTTTCTTTCACTTGGGACATATTCTTCCATCTTCTTATTTTGTCTAATTTTCTGTTTTTCTATGTATTAAAAAAGTCAGATGTCTCCTGATCTTGAAAATAGTGGCCTTATGAAGAGCTCCTCTGGTGCCCTCTAATGGAATGCCCGTGTTTGCCAGAACCAGGAGCTTCAGGAGTGTCTCCTCTATGGGTGTTTGTGCCCTAATGTGGATAAGCCATGTTTGCATTCTGTCCAGTCAGCTGCAATGGCTCACGTTGCCTGTGATAGGTGCACCAGGCAGTGTTTGGTCTCTCTGTATATTGGGGCTTCATTTACACCAATCTGCAGGCTGCTCTCCTTGCCTCATTCTCTGAGAGGCTTTTGTTGGTAGGCAGGGCCAGTAGTCAGACCAGATGTTTTCCCCCAGTCCATCTGCTAGTGTTGCAGTCACACTGATGGCAGTGCATTTTCTCTGCACTGCTAGCTATAAGGTTTGACTGTTGGGACTGTAAGTGTACTGGTTTGACTGGTTATCTTTTCCTCTCTCCAAGGCATGAGTCACTTTGGAATGGCACCTCTCTCTGCTGGGGCTGCTGGTAGGGTGGGCTTGATGGGGTGGATCTGCAGGAAAGCATGGGGATGGGGCAAGCAGGGCTCACAATATAGGGGGAGAGTGTTCATGCTAGTTTCAGCAAGCATCCTGTTATATAGGCTGGGGTAGGAGGCCATAAATTGTACCTTCCAGGTCTTTTGTTCTTGAAGAAGTCTCTTTAAAATGTCTTTCCATCCAGCACAGGGTTGAGATTAGTAAATAAATCTCCTTTATGTATTACCTCAGGCACTTTTCAAACTGTGACTTCTATTGCTGTATCTGAGCTGGATTATCTGTTATTCTGTCTCTTTAAGGGCTGAGACTCAGTTTCCTATTGCTTTCTGGCTCTCTCAGAGCTAAGACTGCTGATTTTTAAAGTACCCACAGTTGTACCATGCTGACTAAAAACTCATGAAGCTAAGCCCCACTAGTTTTCAAAGCCAAATGTTGTGGGAATTTTTATTCCCAGTGCAGGTCCCCCGTGTCTGGGGTGTCTGGTGTGGGGACTTATCTTCTCATTTCTTTGTGTTTCTTATTCCTCTCCCTATGGCTAACTGTGGCAAGTTTGTCCTGGTAGACTCTGGATCATTTTCGGAGTTGGATGCACTAGTGTGGCTTTTGTCTCAGTGTTTTGGTGGGATGAGGTGAGCTTAGGATTTTCTTACTCCACCATCTTCCCAGAACTTTCTTCTTGATCCTACTTAAATTTTTTCTATTTTGGCAGGCAATCACCCTGTTTAAGCTTGGAATATAGTTATGATCTTATTTTGTGGGCTAAGATATCAATGACAATTTAGTTTTTCAGGTCTTTGCAATGCTATTCTAGTTTGATTAATTATTTTGATTCTACTTGATATCCCACTAGATCCCTTTTGGTTATACCTATGGTGCTGGGAGGCACTTCTTTGTGCAGCATTAGGTGGGGTTTGAGAAATGATAGTATTTCATTATGGTAGATGTTTCTCCTGGCCTGTGTTTCAGCAATCTGGTATTCATAAATGGATGACTGTATTTCTGCTTGAGCTGCTGGGGAAGAGAAGCACCTACCTTCATTGGCTTTCACTGCATGGCAGAAGGCCAAGGGCAGCAGTGTCTGTCAATTGGGAGTCTTCAGAACTGGCTAACAAACTGCCATGAGGTTGAGGGTGAAAGACACCGGATTTGGTTGTTTTTCCACCACTATGTGTAGGATTGGGATATTCTGGTCCTGGGTCACTTTCTGCTATTGATGTGTGGCCAGGAGACACAAGGCTTGCAGATGTTTCCATTGGTGGAATAGGTACTAACCAGCTGCTGCTAGATGTGGGGCAGGGGATGTGTTTTCTAGCCCAGGTTCTTCTGTGGCTGCTGCCTCTAGGCACAGTGACCCACTGCTGCTACAGGTTATGTGCATCCACATTATGTCCCTGCTGTGCTTCCTGTTTGAGTTTTTGGGCCAGAGGAAATAGGTTTTTTTGCTTGATATTTCAAAGGCAAAACGGAGCTAATCTATATAGCAAGAATAATACATCTTTAGAATTTAAAATGATATATGCCAAGAGTTACACATACTGTTAGAAGGTGTTAAACATAATAACTGTCATATTGTTTCAGCACCATTTACTATGTGCTTGGCACTGTGCTAGACATATGGTGTCATAGAAAGAAAAACTCCACATCCAAATGATCTTACTGGTAACTTCCAGCAGATATTTAAAATTGCCATAATACTAATATTACATAAACTCTTTCAGAAAATAGTGGAGAAGGAATGAATATTTCCTAAAACTTTTTGAGAAGACAAAACTATCATGACATAAAAATCAGAAATCAGACAAACAAGTAAGGATAGGTTAGGAAGTATTTGCTCCTCTTACATTTTATGAAAAAAAAAGTTTGAAAAGTATTGGTGCTAATTCTTCTACAGTTATTTGATAGAATTTATCAGTGAAGATATTGATCCTGTGCTTTTCTTTTTGGTAGCTTTTTTACAAAAAAAAAATGTTACCTTCAGTTGTTATAGATCTGTTTACATTTTCTTTTTCTTTTTGAGTCAGTTGTGGTACTTTATGTGTTTCTAGGAATTTGTATATTTTATCTATTTTTTCTAACTTGTTGACCTACATATGTTCATATTATTCTCTTAAAGTCCTTTTTATTTCTTCAAGTTTGATATGTACGTCCTCATAAATTTCTGATTTTAGTAACATTTTGTTTTTAGCAATTTAAATACTTAAAAATATTCAGTTGATGTTCAAAAAAAACTTTATTGCTTTTCTGTTCTCTGTTTTATCTCTACTATAATCTTTATTATTTCCTTCTTTCTGCTAATTTTGAGATAGCTTTTCCTTCTTTTTCTAGTTTATTACAATGTAAAGTTAGGTTATTGATTTGAGATCCTTTATTTTATTTATTTATTTATTTTTTTTTTTTAAATTTTTTTTTTTCAACGTTTATTTATTTTTGGGACAGAGAGAGACAGAGCATGAACGGGGGAGGGACAGAGAGAGAGGGAGACACAGAATCGGAAACAGGCTCCAGGCTCTGAGCCATCAGCCCAGAGCCTGACGCGGGGCTCGAACTCCCGGACCGTGAGATCGTGACCTGGCTGAAGTCAGACGCTTAACCGACTGCGCCACCCAGGCGCCCCAGAGATCCTTTATTTTAAATGTAGGCATTTATAGCTAAATTTTATCCTGAGCACGAATTTTGATGTATCCCATCAGTTCTTGTATGCTGCGCTTTTGTTTTTAGTTTTTTTACAAAATACTTTACAATTCCCCTTTTATTTATTTTGGTTATTTAAGAGTGTTTAATTTCCACATATTTGTGAATTTTCCAGCTTCCTTCTGCTATTAATTTTTAATTTTATTCTATTTGGTCAAAGAAATTACTTCATATGACTTCATTTTTTACTTTGTTGTGACTTGTTTTGAGTTTTAAGATATAGTCTATTCAGGAGAAAGTTCCAAGAGCACTTTTGAAGAACATGTATTCTGCCGATTTGGATGGGGGGGGGGGATACATTTATATGTCTGTTGGCCCTGGTTGAGATATAGGTTGGTAAAATCCTCTATGTACTCACACATTGTCCATCTAGTTTTTATAACCATTATTAAAAGTAGGCATTGAATTTTCCAAACATTATTGTTAAACTTTGTATTTCTCCATTCAATTCTGTCAATTTAACTTCATATATTTCTAGGCTCTGTTGCTAGGTGTATATAGTTTATACTTGTCATAGCTCCTTGATGGAGATTCTTTTTATCAATATACAGTATCCTTTGTCTCTTATGACCGTTTTTAACCCAATGTGCATTTTGATTTTGTGTGATAGTAGTCTGGCTACCACAGCTGTCCTTCAAATGTCTTTTTCCATCCTTTAAGTTTAACCTATTTATATCTTTATATCTAAAGTGAGTCTCTTATAGACAGTACTGCTTATTGTTTCATTATCTATTTATCAACCTCTGACTTTCAAAAAGAATTTTTGATCCATTCATGTTAAAATCCTTACTGATAAAGGACTTACTTCTGCCATTTTGTTATTTATTTTTATTTATCTTGTATATTTTTTGTTAATTGGTTTTTCTATAACTACCTTCTTTTGTGCTAATTGAAATTTATTTTCTTTTTCTTTAGAGAGATAGAGGGAAAGAGAGGAAGAGTGTGAGCGGGGGCAGAGAGAGAGAGAAAGAGAGAGAGAGAGAGAGAGAGAGAGAGAGAGAGAGAGAATGAATCATAAGCGGGCTACATGCCCAGCATGGTGACCTATGCTGGGCTTGATCTCACAACCATGAGATCATGACCTGAGTCAAAATGAAGAGTTGGGTGCTTAAATGACTGAGCCACCTGGGCACCCCGCTAACTAAAATTTCTAGTGTACTATTTTGATTATCTTTTTAATTTTCAGTATGTTTTATTTATTTTTATTTTTTATCATTTTCTAAATATTTATTTACTTTTAGAGAGAGAGACAGAGCAGGAGCAGGGGAGGGGCAGAGAGAAAGGGAGGCACAGAATCTGAAGCAGGCTTCAGGCCCTGAGCTGTCAGCACAGAGCCCACCGTGGGCCTCAAACCCATGAACCATGAGATCATATCCTGAGCTGAAGTCAGATGCTTAACCAACTGAGCCACCCAGGCGCCCCATAATTTTCTATATGTTTTAAAGATATATTCCAGCGGTTACTCTGGGGATTATTTTTAATATTTTTAGTTTATAGCAATCCAGTTTATATTAATGTCAAATTAGCCACAGGAGCATACAAAACTTTGTTCCTACACAGTTCCTACCTCTTCATGTTGTTACCGCCACAAATTACATCTTTTACGTTGTATTTCTACTAACATAGATTTATAATAATTGTTTGATGGAATTTATATTTTAAATCATATAGGGGAAAAAGTGGTGTGGCAAACCACAGATACAGTAACTTTGACTTACATACCTGTGAAATTACCTCTACTAGAGTTCTTATTTCCTTGTATAAATTTCAGTTACTGTCCATTCTTCTTTCATTTAAGTCTGATAAACTCCCTTTAGGATTTCTTGCAGGGATGATCTGCTAGAAACAAACTCCTGCAGCTTTTGTTTATCAGGGAATGTCATAATTTTCCATCAATTTTTGAAGAATACTTTTTCCCTATCTAAAATTGGTTGGCAGGTTTTTTTGTTTGTTTGTTTTCATTTCAAAGCTTTAAAACTGTCATCCCACTGAATTTTGGACTCCATGTTTTTTGTTTGTTTTTAGTGGGAAATTGGTTGCAAATTTTTATTGTATATCTTCTTTCTTACTGATTTCAGGATTCTCTGCTTTGTGTCTTCCAACAGTATGCTTATATAATGTGTCTCGGTGTGTTTCTTTTTGTATTCATCCTATTGAAATTTTTTGAGTTTCTTAAATGTATAAATTCATGTATTTTATGAAATTTAGGAAGTTCATAGCCATTATTTTTTTGAATATACCTTGTACCACCTTTAATCTATTTTCTCTGTCTTCAATTCCCATTACGTGCATGTTGGTGTATTCTTGATGGCATTCCACAAATACTTTTAGGATCTGTTTATTTTTATTTTTCTTTCTCTCTATCCCTTAGACAGGATAATCTCACTTTACCTGTTTTCAAGTTCACTGACTCTTTTGCTTAAACAAATAGGCTGTTGACATTCTATATATAAATTTATTTTACTTACTGTACACTTGAACTCCTGAATCTATATTGTTTCTTTTCATAATTTCTATCTCTTTATTAGCATTGTCTTTTTGCTAAGACACTTTTTATGGTTTCTTATTATTCTTTGAACATATTTGTAATAGTCGATTAAAAGTATTTGTCCAGGGGGCACCTGGGTGCCTCAGTTGGTTAAGTGTCTGACTCTTGATTTCTGCTCATGTCATCATCTTCCAGTTCATGAGATCGAGCCACACATTGGGCTCTGTGCTGACAGTGTAGAGCCTTCTTGGGATTCTCTCTCCCTCTCTCTCTGCCCCTCTCCTGCTTGCTCTCTCTCTCTCTCTCTCAAAATAAATAAATAATCATTTTTTAAAAAGTCTTTGTCTAGTAAGTCCAATGGCTGGGCATCTTCAGATACAATTTCTATTAATTTATATTTTTCCTGCAAATGGGCCAAACTTTCTTTCTTTAAATGTTTCACTATTATTTGTTGAAAACTGTAGTTATCAGCATTATAGTATGCTAATTTTGTTAAACAGATTCTTTCCTATGTCTAGGGTTTGTTGTTATTGCTTTTTGTGCATTATTTGTTTGGTTAGTGACTGTTTCATACTATTATTGTAAATACTGTGTGTCAGTCAAGCTTCTCCAGAGAAACAGAGCAAATAGGGTGTACATATGTTGTATTATAAATTCTTAAGCAATATTTTTCTGCTACCTCAACATTTCCACAGATTGTGAGCACGCCGCCTATGTAACCAGCTGTAGCAGTGTGGTAAAGCTGGCCCCTGTCAAAAGTTCCTCTTCCTCCTATCCCCTGATTGTGATTTAGTGTCATTCAAATGCACCAATGAAATCTGCTTGTGCTTCTGCTTGTTTTCTTCACGCTGAATCCCAATAGAAGCACTTCCCATGGGTCCTCATTATATTCCTTAGCTCCCCAACTACTTGGTTAAGCACATTCCCTCATTGCTACTTCCATGTGGCCCCCTCATAGTGTGTGGTAATTCTGTCTCTCTAGTATCTGTGAGTATAATTAACTTTGTTTTCCTGAACTTATACTGCTTATTCTGTGTCCTTGTGGATATATATATATATCACACACACATGCACACACACACATTTTTTTATATTTATTTATATACATTTATACACATTTATTATATAATAATACACATTTATATATACAATGTATATAATAAATACACATTTATTATAAGGAGTTGGTTCACCTGATTATGGAGGCTGACAAACCCACAATCTGTAGTCAATAAACTGGAGAGCCATTGGTGTAGTTTCAGGCCTAGTCCAAAGACCTGAGAACCAGTAAAGCCACTGCTGTGGGTCCAGTTTGAAGCCTGGCAGCCTAGGTACATAGGAAGAGCCAATGTTTATGTTTGAATTTGAAGGTAGAAAAAAACCTGATGCCCCAGCTCAAGGTAGTCAGGTATAAGGAAATTTTCTCTTATTTAGGAGGAGTCAGCCTTTTGTTCTATTCAGGCCTTCAATGATTCAATAAGGCCCACCTGCATCATAGAGGGCAATCTACTTCACACAGCCTATTGATTTAAATATTAAACTTATCCAAAACACCCTCACAGAAATACCTACAATGCTGTTTGACTTTATTTCTGGGCACCTTGTGGTCCAGTCAAGTTGACACATAAAATTAATCATGACAGATTGCATTCTTTGTCATGTATGGATACTGAAGTATATTTTCTATTAACTAATTGGTCAGCTAGTGATAATCAAATTTTTATTCAAACCCTTCAGATCTGCGCTTATTCTTTACTTCCTGCTTTCAGAGACCATAAAGTTCAGCCACAGGTGAAAGCTTGAGGACTTCTCAGGTCATTTTTGAGTATATGTTCAGCCTTCATTATAGGCATGGCCTTCTAGATTCTTGGATGTATGTGGAAGCCTTTCAAAGCCCTTATTCCTCTGTGTCAGATTCTAGAGTTCTGAAAATGTTAATTATAATGTTTTTGCAAGTTTAATTGTTACTTTAGTGAATGGACAGAATTTTGGAGTTCCTTACACTGCCATTTCCAGTGACATCACCTCTAGGGCTGGTTTGCTTTGTTTCTTAAGGTGTGACAGTTAGTGAAGTTTACTGAATGACCTAGGTATTGACAATATCTCTTCTCTTTGGTTCATAAAGCTAGACATCTCTCAGACAACGCAAACTTGGAGAAATTTTTCCACTTAGAAATCCATGATAGTTTGTTTTATTTTTAACCCAATAGTATTATTTTCCTGTAATAATGGAAACTTACCCTAAGAATTGGTAATTGTTTTTCAGACAATTTAGACTATTCAGATTTGAGATCACTTTCCCTGCATATCTGCATTCTCTCTGTTACTTAGCCCTGCATATTCTAGCTATTTCAGTTTCTATGAACTCAAATTTCTTCTCTCCTTTGCTCAATGAGAGCTCTATCATTTGTTTAGGTTCCCTCTCTCCTAGCCGGGATCAAATAAATAAATGGCTTGAGGCAGAAATTTAGTATCATAGTAGGTCTCGTCTCATTTGATTTTCTTATGGTTCACAGTAATGTAATATTGTCTAATACCTGAAAATATTTGCTCCTTATGTTTTTATTAGTTTTGGAGTTACACATGGTATGATGATTATCTGGTGCATGTTAATCACAGTCTCACTTGGAAGTCCTGATACTATGTAGTGCAAGATCATTTAAAATGTTCCTTATTTTTTATTGAGGTAAAATCTGTACATAATATGTTGCAGATGTACCTTATAATCTGCTATCATATAAATTACAAGTGATCACTATAAGTCTAGTTACCACTCATCACCATACAATTGAGTCTTTTTACCCATTTTCCACAATCCCCAGCTCTCTTCCCCTCTGGTAACCATGATTTTTCTCTCTATATCTATAAATTTGTTTTTATTTTATTTGCACACTTGTTTTATTTATTCATTCATTTATTTAAATGTTTATTTTTGAGAGAGAAAGAGAGGGGGGCAGAGAGAGAGAGAATGAGCAGAGGTGGGGCAGAGAGAGAGGGAAACAGGATCTGAAGTGGGCTCTGCACTGCCAGCAGAGAGCCCAATGTGGGGCTCAAAATGATGAATCATGAAATCATGACCTAAGCTAAAGTTTGAAGCCTAACCAACTGAGCCACCCAGGAGCCCCTCACTTTTTTTTTTCTTTAGATTGCACATATAAGTGAAATCATGTGATATTTGTCTTTTTCCATCTGATTTATTTCACTGAGGTTAATACCCTCAATGTCCATCCATGTTGCCACAAATGGCAAGGTTTCTTTCTTTTTTATGGCTGAGTAGTATTCGTGTATGTGTGTGTGTGTGTATTATAAATATCATATCAAATCTTCTTTATCCATTTATCTATTAATGGACACTTTCCATATCTTGATTAAAAATAATGCTGCAATGAGCATAGCAATGCATATATCTTTTTGAATTAATGTTTTTATATCCTTTGCATAAACACTCAGAAGTGGGATAACTGGATCATATGTAGTTCTATTTTTAATTTTTTGAGAACTCTCTGTACGATATTCCATAGTGACTGCCCCAATCTATATTCTTACCAACAGTGTACAAGGGTTCCCTTTTCTCTGTATCCTCTCCAGCACTTCTTACTTCTTGTCTTTTTGATAATAACCATTCTGACAGGTGTCAGGTGATATCTCACTGTGGTTTTGACTTGATTTTCCTTGATAATCAGTGATCCTGAATATCTTTCCATGTGCCTCTGGCCAACAGTATGTCTCTTTTTGGGAGAATATATATTCAGATCCTCTATCCATTTTTAAAATCAGATTATTTATTTTTTGTTGTTTTTGTTGTTGAGTTGTATGAGTTCTTTATATGTGTTGAATACTAATTCCTTATCAGATATATCATTTGCAAATACCATTTACCATTCAGTAGGTTGTCTTTTCATTTTATTGATGGTTTCTTTCACTGTGTAGGAGCCTTTTGGTTTGATGTAGTCCCATTTGTTTGTTTTTGCCTTTGTTGCCCTTGCCTTTGGATTTAGATACAAAAACTATCACTAAGACCAATGTCAAGGAACTTGCTGCCTATATCTTCCTCTAATAATTTTGTGAATTAATGTTCTACTTTCAAATCTTTAATCCATTTTCACTTAAATTTTGTGTATGGTGTATAGTAGTCTGTTTTTATTCTTTGCATACATTTGTCCAGTTTTCTCAGCACTATTGTTAAAAATACTCTTCTTTCTCTATTGTGCATTCTTGGCTCCTTTATTATAAATTAATCAACCATATATGTTTGGGTTTATTTCTGGGCTTTCTATTCTGTTCTATTGATCTATGTGTCTGCTTCTGTGCCAATACCATACTGTTTTGATTACCATGGCTTTGTGATTTAGTTTGAAATCAGGGAGCATACTTCCACCTTTGTCCATTCTAAATATCACTTTCATTATTCAAGGTCTTTTGTAGCACCATGCAAATTTTTTTTTTATTATTTATTTGAGTTCTGTGAAAAATGCCATTGGGATTTTGATAGGGGCTGCACTGAATCTGTAGATTGCTTTGCATTTATGGACATTTTAGCAATGTTAATTTTTCCAATCCATGAGGCTGGAATATCTTTCCATTTACTTGTGTTTTCAATTTCTTTCATCAGTGTCTTGTAGTTTTCAGTGTACTGGTCTTTCACTGCCTCAGTTAAATTTATTCCTATATATTTTATTCTTTTCCATGCAATTGTAAATGAAATTGCTTTTTAAATTTTTCTGATAATTTATCTTTAATATATATAAATGCAACATATTTTTCTGTATCGATTTTGTATTGCTGGTGAGGAATACCTTATGGTTCTTCTAGCTGGATTTAGAATCAAATTGACATGAGATAAGTTAACAGGAGAAACTAAAATTAAATAGGTGTACTTGTGGGGAATCCACATAGACATGAAATTCCAAATACAATGAGGCAATACGAAGGTTTTATGAACTAAGGAGAGGGGAAAGGGCCTGAGGATACAAAGGGGAGAAAGCACATTTGCAAGAAGGTGAAAGATGTTTGGAAAAACAAGGTTGAGCTCAAGAAAAGGAGAGCTCTATTAATAGCTCTCTTCTCTTTGCAAGCTCTCTTTTTCTATGTAAATTTAGGTAGTTATGGGAGAGACAGAGATCTTTTCCTACATTTGCTTGGTTTTGCTTATTCTTAACTTGAAATAATTTTTATGCCACAGTGGCCCATTTTGGGACATCTCATCCTGCACACTTTTAGTATCCTGCAGCTTCACTGGATTCATTTATTAGTTCTAACAGTTTATATTCTAGCAATTAAATGTAAAGTCTTTATTTTGATCTTTAAAATAACTAAAATCTATACATTATATAATTTTTACATATAAACAGCAAAATACATCAAAGGACCGCACTATAAAAAGGTCATGATATGAAGGCAAACATAAAGATATAATTATGTACATACTAAGTTTTAGTCATCAATTCCAGCTTCATCTGGACAGTTATACTATGGTAGGATATTTTTTTTTTCAGTATATGAAGTTTATTGTCAAATTGGTTTCCATACAACACTCAGTGCTCATCCCAAAAGGTGACCTCCTCAATACCCATCTATGGTAGGATATTTCTAATACAAACTGAATTTTAAGCAAAGCATAAATATTACTTAGGGTGAAAGTTTGGCTTGGATGCTGTTGGTCTACTTCTAAGTTTTAATTGTTTAAAAAATCCTTAGAAAAAGTCAAAAGTGACTTTGAAACTTATATTTTGCCCTGGAATTCACAATATGTGATTAAAATAATACCTCCCAGTTGTTATTATTGCTTCATAAAACCAGAGGTTGAGATCATAATTCAATGCTAGTTTATTAAGTTAGTTTAAAGTGCTTTATATCATAATAATTATTGTTAAGTGACAGTATGGCTGGCCTAGGGTGGGCATATTCGTATTTATGATGTTTCATTACCCATCTTGTGACTTATCACTATTATTAAAGAGATATATATATTAATTATTATCTGTATCAGATTAGAATTTTGAAAATAAAATTTATCAGAGAGTATTTGAAGATGTTTTAAAGAAATTACATCTTAACTGATGAAGGTTTGGGGTGACGGTGGGGTGGTCCAGAGCTGACGGCCAAGAAAGAATTCTTGAAGATGTCTTTGCTTCAAAAAGGTGATTTTATTAAAGCATGGGGACAGGACCCATGGGCAGGAAGAGTTTCACTGGGGTTGTGACAGGTAACTCATTATATATTCTCAGGTTGGGAGGGGGTCAGGGATAGAGTAAGTCTGTAAGGAATTTTGGAAGCAAGGTTTCTAGGACCTTGAGGGGTTAGCTGTTGCTAGGGAATTGCCATTTATTATCATTTAATAAAACCCCAGTTATGAAACCTTTCAGATGTTTATCAGGAGACCATAAGCTTGGAGTATGATTGCCCGCAAATATCTTAGGCAGTTGAGATAAAGAAAGTTGACTTACAGGATCTTCAAGGATGTTAAACTAAGATTCTCTTTCGTCCCTAGCAAAGTGTGATCATCCAGGCAGCTGGGCTTCTAGAGGGAGGTCACTTTTCTGGTTTCAAGGACTTGTCAATGGGTGTACCCAGTAAGGGAATTTAATTGTTTATTTCCCTTAGATTCGCACATAACCATGGCAAGCACTTAAACCCTTTTACTTTGTTGTTGGGTAACCAGGAATGTCCAAGGAATATCACACATATTCCACCTGTCGGGAGTGGGGGGGGGGGGGGTGTGGCTCTGCTGTTAGCCTGTATTTTGCCCTCTGATTGCCCCATGCTCCCTCATAATTAACTTACATGGATTACTTTTTTTTCCTTCCTTTTTCATTCATGCAACATATATTAACTGAGTACAAACTATGAGTCAGGAATTTTTATTGATGTCAAGGATGCAACAGTAAATGAAAACTATTCCCTGCATTCATATAACTTACATTTTAGCAAAGAAACAGATGATATACAAATTATACATTTAAAAAGTATTAACTGCTAAGAAAAAAAATAAAACGGAGTAACAAATATATTGTGACTGTACTTATATAATAGAACATCTATATTATAGTACAAATGTGTGTCATGTTGCAATTCAATTTCCAACTAAAAATTCATTTGTTTCAATTGATTTCTTCTTATCTACTTAATGCAGTTGTTGTCTGTTAGTAGGACATGATGTGCTTGGATTTCACAAATACATGTGGATTGTTTATATATTACCTTTTCTAACAAAGTCATTAAGAAAGACAAAAATACTTCTCTCAGAATCACAAAAGCATTTAGACAGTGAACTATTTTTTGCCTGCCATAGAATTGTTAGTTGTAACCTTACTAATATATTTGCACATAACTTGTTTCATGGATAAAGAGAGAGGAGATTCATTTTCTATTTTTTGTATTTCTCCCTTCTCATCACTGAAAGTTTTACTTTCTTGGGAGAGGGATGGAAGGTGGGGAGAGAGGGAAAAAGGGAAAGAGAAAGTGAAATAATTTATTAAGCATTTTTATAGGCAAAACTTCACATAATAGAATGAATACAAAACCCTAAGGGACAGGACATCTTCCCAAAAGGATAGCTGTGCATACAGATCTTTTATATCTTTGGTTAGGTTTATTCCTAGGTATTTTATGGTTCTTGGTGTAATTGTAAACGGGATCAGTTTCTTGATTTGTCTTTCTGTTGCTTCATTATTGGTGTATAGAAATGCGGTATTATGCTGAGTGAAATAAGTCATTCAGAGAAAGACAAATATCATATGTTTTCACTCATATGTGGATCTTGAGAAGCTTAACAAAGACGGTGGGAGAAGGGAACGGGAAAAATAGTTACAAACAGAGAAGGAAGGAGAGAAACCATAAAAGATTCTTAAATACAGAGAACAATCTGAGGGTTGATGGAGGGTGGGGGAGAGGGGAAAATGGGTGATGGGCATTGAGGAGGGCACTTGTTGGGATGAGCACTGGGTGTTTCATATAAGCAATGAACCACGGGAATCTACCCCAAAAACCAAGAGCACACTTTACACACTGTACATTAGCCAATTTGACAATAAATTACATTAAAAAATAAAAGACTCAATCAAGATTTAAAAAACAAAAACAAAACAAAAACAAAATACAAAAAAAAGGATAACTGTGCTATGTTGGACTTAGTACAGATAGAAGTTGGTGTCCTTCAAGGTTTAAACAGGGTATCTAGAAATAAGTAGTTTCTATAAATATTTAGTCTTTGACCAAAGAAGCAAAGTAAGGGTAGACCATAGCAGTTAGATAAGGCCAGTTACAATAGATGACAAAGAATATATGAAAGAAATTATATCATTATATAGATGATAGATAGAGATGGAGATGATAGAGATTGAAATAGACATAGAGGTAGATAGATGATAGATAAATAGATTCACACGTTCACCATACAAATTGTTCTTCATGTAATGGTTAGGATTTGAAAAGATGGAGAGAGACATTATTCTATATTCTATCAGAAGAAAAAGGTAACATTACAATAAGTTATTTTCCATTAAAGAGAGGTTCTCAAACATTAGCATGCATGAATATCAAAATCGTCTATAGAGCTTGTTAATCCATATAATGCTAGTCCCACTAACAAAGGTTCTGATTCCATAGTTCTTGGAGGGGCCTGAGAACTCATATTTTTAGAGTCCCAGGTGATGCTAATGCTGCTTGTCTATGGACCATACTTTGAGAACCACTGTAATAAAATTAAAAGTCTTTATGATGTGATAGAAGTGTTAGCTAATGCTATAATGGCAATCATATTGCAATATAAATGTATCAAATCAATATGTTGTACACCTTAAACTTACACAATATTGTATGTCACTTATATCTCAATAAAAAATTATGGGTCTTTGGTGGGAATGTCAGCATTGCACTAAAGTAAAGTAAACATAAAATTCAAGTTTATATATAAACTTAATAAAATATATAGACCTTTTATAGTTATTAAGATTACAAAATTAATTGTAATTTACATATTTTAATTCTATATTTGAGATGGTTGTTCTAATATTGTGGACAAATTTTAGATAGATAGAAAAAAACCTGCTAATTTCTATTCTAGATAACCTTGATTTTGTCCACAGAGATGATGATGTAAAGACACAGGGAGAAAATGACCATTCACAAGCCACGGAGAGAGGCCTCAGATGAAAGTAACCCTGAAGATATCTTGATGTCAGACTTCTAACTGTTAGAATTATAAGAAAATACATTTCTGTTGTTTAAACCACTCCATCTGTGGTACTTTCTTATGGCAGCCCTAGTAAACTAACACACATTAAAACTTAACTCCTGTAAGCAGCAGGTATGACAAAGTCATTGTTCTACTGGCTCTTACTAGCTCTTTAGGGAGACAATTAAATAAGTAATCACAAACAATAACAAAACCTAACACTTAGCCTTTAATACATATTTGGGTCAATAAAAAATTACTAAAATTTAAAACTATCATTAAAGTGTCTCAATAAAGCAATATATATATATATATATATATATATATATATATATATATATATGTATATATATTTATAGGAATGCACAGCAGAAACAATACTCCTAAAAGGTTAACATAAAAAAAATAAATGAGTAAGTGGTTGGGGGGAAGAAAAAAGGAAGGAAGAATTTCAAGAATTCTTTGAGGTTTATTCCTATTCATATAGCCTCTGATTCTATACAACAATCTAAGAAAACTATAAATAAAATCCTTTTGTAATGTTTATTTATTTATTATGAGGGAGAAAAAGCACAAGTGGGGGAAGGGCAGAGAGAGAGGAGGGAGCAAGAATCCTAAGCAGGCTTCAGGCTCTGATCGGTCTGCACAGAGCCTGACGCAGGGCTCAAACCCACAAACTGTGGGATCATGACCTGAGCTGAAGTCAGACACAACCAACTGAGTCACCCAGGCACCCCTGGACAAAATAGACTTTAAAATGAAGAGTGAAACAAGAGACAAAGAAAAACACTATGTAAACATAAAGAAGACAGTGCAACAAGAACATATGATGATTATAAATGTTAATGTACCCAACATAGAAACACCCAAATGTTTTTTCACCCAAAAACAGAAAACAGTTAATAGCACATGCAAAATAAATAATCAATAGTAAAACAAAAATAGTAGGGGACATTAACACCATGCTTACATCAGTGGACTGACCACCTAAACAGAAACAGAAAATCAACAAGGAAACAATGGCTTTGGGTTACACACTGGACTAGATGGATTAAACAAATATATCGAGGATACTCCATCTTTTTTTTTTTTTCCATTGATTGCGTGGTGCAAATATTTATTTAAGGAAATCTTTTTTTTTTTCAATATATGAAGTTTATTGTCAAATTGGTTTCCATACAACACCCACTGCTCATCCCAAAAGGTGCCCTCCTCAATACCATCAACCACCCTCCCCTCCCTCCCACCCCCCATCAACCCTCAGTTTGTTCTCAGTTTTTAACAGTCTCTTATGCTTTGGCTCTCTCCCACTCTAACCTCTTTTTTTTTTCCTTCCCCTCCCCCATGGCTTTCTGTTAAGTTTCTCAGGATCCACATAAGAGTGAAAACATATGGTATCTGTCTTTCTCTTTATGGCTTATTTCACTTAGCATCACACTCTCCAGTTCCATCCATGTTGCTACAAAGGGCCATTTTTCATTCTTTCTCATTGCCACGTAGTATTCCATTGTGTATATAAACCACAATTTCTTTATCCATTCATCAGTTGATGGACATTTAGGATCTTTCCATAATTTGGCTATTGTTGAGAGTGCTGCTATAAACATTGGGGTACAAGTGCCCTATGCATCAGTACTCCTGTATCCCTTGGGTAAATTCCTAGCAGTGCTATTGCTGGGTCATAGGGTAGGTCTATTTTTAATTTTCTGAGGAACCTCCACACTGCTTTCCAGAGCGGCTGCACCAATTTGCATTCCCACCAACAGTGCAAGAGGGTTCTCGTTTCTCCACATCTTCTCCAGCATCTATAGTCTCCTGATTTGTTCATTTTGGCCACTCTGACTGGCGTGAGGTGATATCTGAGTGTGGTTTTGATTTGTATTTCCCTGATGAGGAGCGACGTTGAGCATCTTTTCATGTGCCTGTTGGCCATCCGGATGTCTTCTTTAGAGAAGTGTCTATTCATGGTTTCTGCCCATTTCTTCACTGGGTTATTTGTTTTTCGGGTGTGGAGTTTGGTGAGCTCTTTATAGATTTTGGATACTAGCCCTTTGTCCGATATGTCATTTGCAAATATCTTTTCCCATTCCGTTGGTTGCCTTTTAGTTTTGTTGGTTGTTTCCTTTGCTGTGCAGAAGCGTTTTATCTTCATAAAGTCCCAGTAATTCATTTTTGCTTTCAATTCCCTTGCCTTTGGGGATGTGTCGAGTAAGAGATTGCTACGGCTGAGGTCAGAGAGGTCTTTTCCTGCTTTCTCCTCTAGGGTTTTGATGGTTTCCTGTCTCACATTCAGGTCCTTTACCCATTTTGAATTTATTTTTGTGAATGGTGTGAGAAAGTGGTCTAGTTTCAACCTTCTGCATGTTGCTGTCCAGTTCTCCCAGCACCATTTGTTAAAGAGACTGTCTTTTTTCCATTGGATGTTCTTTCCTGCTTTGTCAAAGATGAGTTGGCCATACGTTTGTGGGTCTAGTTCTGGGGTTTCTATTCTATTCCATTGGTCTATGTGTCTGTTTTTATGCCAATACCATGCTGTCTTGATGAAGACAGCTTTGTAGTAGAGGCTAAAGTCTGGGATTGGGATGCCTCCTGCTTTGGTCTTCTTCAAAATTACTTTGGCTATTCGGGGCCTTTTGTGGTTCCATAAAATTTTAGGATTGCTTGTTCTAGTTTTGAGAAGAATGCTGGTGCAATTTTGATTGAGATTGCATTGAATGTGTAGATAGCTTTGGGTAGTATTGACATTTTGACAATATTTATTCTTCCAATCCATGAGCAGGGAATGTCTTTCCATTTCTTTAAATCTTCTTCAATTACCTTCATAAGCTTTCTATAGTTTTCCTCATACAGATCTTTTACATCTTTGGTTAGATTTATTCCTAGGTATTTTATGCTTCTAGGTGCAATTGTGAATGGGATCAGTTTCTTTATTTGTCTTTCTGTTGCTTCATTGTTAGTGTATAAGAATGCAACTGATTTCTGTACATTGATTTTGTATCCTGCAACTTTGCTGAATTCATGTATCAGTTCTAGCAGACTTTTGGTGGAGTCTATCGGATTTTCCATGGATAATATCATGTCATCTGCAAAAAGCGAAAGCTTGACTTCATCTTTGCCAATTTTGATGCCTTTGATTTCCTTTTGTTGTCTGATTGCTGATGCTAGAACTTCCAACACTATGTTAAACAACAGCGGTGAGAGTGGGCATCCCTGTCGTGTTCCTGATCTCAGGGAAAAAGCTCTCAGTTATTCCCCGTTGAGGATGATGTTAGCTGTGGGCTTTTCATAAATGGCTTTTATGATGTGTAAGTATGTTCCTTCTATCCCGACTTTCTCAAGGGTTCTTATTAAGAAAGGGGGCTGGATTTTGTCAAAGGCCTTTTCTGCATCGATTGACAGGATCATATGGTTCTTCTCTTTTTTTTTATTAATGTGATGTATCACGTTGATTGATTTGCGAATGTTGAACCAGCCCTGCATCCCAGGAATCAATCCCACTTGATCATGGTGAATAATTCTTTTTATATGCCGTTGAATTCGATTTGCTAGCATCTTATTGAGAATTTTTGCATCCATATTCATCAGGGATATTGGCTTGTAGTTCTCTTTTTTTACTGGGTCTCTGCCTGGTTTAGGAATCAAAGTACTACTGGCTTCATAGAATGAGTCTGGAACTTTTCCTTCCCTTTCTATTTCTTGGAATAGCTTGAGAAGGATAGGTATTATCTCTGCTTTAAACGTCTGGTAGAACTCCCCTGGCAAGCCATCTGGTCCTGGACTCTTATTTGTTGGGAGATTTTTGATAACCGATTCAATTTCTTCGCTGGTTATGGGTCTGTTCAAGCTTTCTATTTCCTCCTGATTGAGTTTTGGAAGAGTGTGGGTGTTTAGGAATTTGTCCATTGCTTCCAGGTTGTCCAATTTGTTGGCATATAATTTTTCATAGTATTCCCTGATAATTGTTTGTATCTCTGAGGGATTGGTTGTAATAATTCCATTTTCATTCATGATTTTATCTATTTGGGTCATCTCCCTTTTCTTTTTGAGAAGCCTGGCTAGAGGTTGGTCAATTTTGTTTATTTTTACAAAAAACCAACTCTTGGTTTCGTTGATCTGCTCTACAGTTTTTTTAGATTCTATATTGTTTATTTCTGCTCTGATCTTTATTATTTCTCTTCTTCTCCTCGGTTTGGGGTGTCTTTGCTGTTCCGCTTCTATTTCCTTTAGGTGTGCTGTTAGATTTTGTATTTGGGATTTTTCTTGTTTCTGGAGATAGGTCTGGATTGCGATGTATTTTCCTCTCAGGACTGCCTTCACTGCATCCCAAAGCGTCTGGATTGTTGTATTTTCATTTTCATTTGTTTCCATATATTTTTTTAATTTATTCTCTAATTGCCTGGTTGACCCATTCATTCTTTAGTAGGGTGCTCTTTAACCTCCATGCTTTTGGAGGTTTTGCAGACTTTTTCCTGTGGTTGATTTCAAGCTTCATAGCATTGTGGTCTGAAAGTATGCATGGTGTAATTTCAATTCTTGTATACTTATGAAGGGCTGTTTTGTGACCCAGTATATGATCTATCTTGGAGAATGTTCCATGTGCACTCGAGAGGTAAGTATATTCTGTTGCTTTGGGATGCAGAGTTCTAAATATATCTGTCAAGTCCATTGATCCAATGTATCATTTAGGGCCCTTGTTTCTTTATTGACCGTGTGTCTAGATGATCTATCCATTTCTGTAAGGGGAGTGTTAAAGTCCCCTGCAATTACCACATTCTTATCAATAAGGTTGCTTATGTTTATGAGTAATTGTTTTATATATTTGGGGGCTCCCGTGTTCAGCGCATAGACATTTATCATTGTTAGCTCTTCCTGATGGATAGACCCTGTGATTATTATATAATACCCTTCTTCATCTCGTGTTACAGCCTTTAATTTAAAGTCTAGTTTGTCTGATATAAGTATGGCTACTCCAGCTTTCTTTTGGCTTCCAGTAGCATGATAAATAGTTCTCCATCCCCTCACTCTCAATCTAAAGGTGTCCTCAGGTCTAAAATGAGTCTCTTGTAGACAGCAAATAGATGCGTCTTGTTTTTTTATCCATTCTGATACCCTATGTCTTTTGGTTAGCGCATTTAATCCATTTACTTTCAGTGTTATTACAGAAAGATATGGGTTTAGAGTCATTGTGATGTCTGTATGTTTTATGCTTGTAGCGATGTCTCTGGTACTTTGTCTCACAGGATCCCCCTTAGAATCTCTTGTAGGGCTGGTTTAGTGGTGACAAATTCCTTCAGTTTTTGTTTGGGAAGACCTTTATCTCTCCTTCTATTCTAAATGACAGACTTGCTGGATAAAGGATTCTTGGCTGCATATTTTTTCTGTTTAGCACACTGAAGATCTCGTGCCAATCCTTTCTGGCCTGCCAAGTTTCAAAAGAGAGATCAGTCACGAGTCTATAGGTCTCCCTTTATATGTGAGGGCACGTTTATCCCTTGCTGCTTTCAGAATTTTCTCTTTATCCTTGTATTTTGCCAGTTTCACTATGATATGTCGTGCAGAAGGTTGATTCAAGTTACGTCTGAAGGGAGTTCTCTGTGCCTCTTGGATTTCAGTGCCTTTTTCCTTACCCAGTTCAGGGAAGTTCTCAGCTATAATTTCTTCAAGTACCCCTTCAGCACCTTTCCCTCTCTCTTCCTCCTCTGTGATACCAATTATGCGTATATTATTTCTTTTTAGTGTATCACTTAGTTCTCTAATTTTCCCCTCATACTCCTGGATTTTTTTATCTCTCTTTTTCTCAGTTTCCTCTTTTTCCATAACTTTATCTTCTAGTTCACCTATTCTCTCCTCTGCCTCTTCAATCAGAGCCGTCGTCGCTTCCATTTTGTTTTGCATTTCGTTTAAAGCGTTTTTCAGCTCCTCGTGACTGTTCCTTAGTCCCTTGATCTCTGTAGCAAGAGATTCTCTGCTGTCCTCTATACTGTTTTCAAGCCCAGCGATTAATTTTATGACTATTATTCTAAATTCACTTTCTCTTATATTGTTTAAATCCTTTTTGATCAGGTCATTAACTGTTGTTATTTCCTGGAGATTCTTCTGAGGGGAATTCTTCCGTTTGGTCATTTTGGATAGTCCCTGGAGTGGTGAGGACCTGCAGGGCACTTCCCCTGTGCTGTGGTGTATAACTGGAGTTGGTGGGCGGGGCCGCAGTCAGACCTGATGTCTGCCCCCAGCCCACTGCTGGGGCCACAGTCAGACTGGTGTGTGCCTTCTCTTCCCCTCTCCTAGGGGCGGGATTCACTGTGGGGTGGCGGGCCCATCTGGGCTACTTGCACACTGCCAGGCTTGTGGTGCTGGGGATCTGGCATATTAGTTGGGGTGGGTAGGCAAGGTGCACGGGGGCAGGAGGGGCAGGCTTAGGTCACTTCCCCTTAGGTGATCCACTTCAAGAGGGGCCCTGTGGCAGCGGGAGGGAGTCAGATCCGCTGCCGGAGGTTTGGCTCCGCAGAAGCACAGAGTTGGGTGTTTGCGCAGAGAGAGCAAGTTCCCTGGCAGGAATTGGTTCCTTTTGGGATTTTGGCTGGGGGATGGGCGAGGGAGATGGCGCTGGCGAGTGCCTTTGTTCCCCACCAAACTGAGCTCTGTCGTCAGGGGGCTCAGCAGCTCTCAGTCCCTTTGTCCTCCAGCCTTCCCGCTTTCTGAGCAGAGCTGTTAATTTATGACCTCCCAGACGCTAAGTCGCTAAGTCGCGCTTGCTGTCAGAACACACTCCGTCTGGCCCCTCAGCTTTTGCCAGCCAGACTCAGGGGCTCTGCTTGGCTGGCAGACTGCCTCTCCGCCCTGGCTCCTTCCCGCCAGTCCGTGGAGTGCACACCACCTTGCCGCCCTTCCTTCCCTGTTCCGTGGGCCTCTTGTCTGTGCTTGGCTCCACAGACTCTGTTCTGCTAATCCTCTCCAGTTTTCTGGGTTATTTAGGCAGATGTAGGTGGAATCTCAGTGATCAGCAGGACGCGCGGTGAGCCCAGAGTCCTCCTATGCCGCCATCTTCCTGATCCTGAGGATACTCCATCTTAAACCAGCAGAATACACATCCTTTTCAAGTGCACATGGAACATTTTCCAGAATAGATCACATATTAGTCCACAAAACAAGCCTCAACAAATTCACGAAGATCAAAATCATACTATGTATCTTTTATGCCTACAATTCTATGAAACTAGATGATAACCACAAGAAAAAAAGTCTGGAAAGACCACAAATACATGGGGTTATATACATACTAACAAACAATGAATGGGTCAAGTAGGCAATCAAAGAAAAAATAAAAAAGTACATGGAAACAAATGAAAATGAAAACACAAAGCTCCAAAACCTTTGAGATGCAGCTAAAGGGGCTCTGGGAGGAAAGTTTATAGGAATACATGCCGAGCTCAAGAAGCATGAAAAATCTCAAATAAATAACCTACACTGACACTTAAAAGAGCTCGAAAATAACAAAATCCCCAAACCAGGAGAGAGAAAGAAATAATAAGTTTTATAACAGAAATAAATGATATAGAAATTAAAAACAAACAAACAAAAAAAAACAATAGAACAGGTCAAGGAAACCAAGATCTGGTTTTTGAAAAAAAAAATCAATAACATTCAGAAACCTTCAGACAGACTTATGAAGAAAAAAGAGAATGGGCTCAAATAAACATAATCACAAATGAGAGAGAAGAGATAATAACCAACACCACAACAATACAATTACAAGAGAATATTATGTAAACCTATATACCAATAAACTGGACAACCTAGAAGAAATGATAAATTCCTAGAAACATATAACCTATCAAAACTTAAATAGGACGAAATAGGACATTTGAACATATGGATAACCCGCAAAGACATTGAATTAGTAATAAAAAAAATCTCAACATACAAAAATGCAGGTCCTGATAGCCTCACAGGGAAATTCTACCAAAAATTTAAAGAGGAGTTAATACCTATTCTTCTCAAACTATTCCAAAAAATAGAAAAGGAAGGAAAACTTCCAACTTCATTTTAAGAGGTCAGAATTATCCCAATATCAAAAACATATACAGACACCATTAAAAAAGAGAACTACAGGGGTGCCTGGGTGGCTCAGTTGGTTATGCATCGGATTTTGGCTCAGGTCATGATCTCACTGTTTGTAAGTTCGAGCCCTGCATCGTGCTCTGTGATGGCAGCTCAGAACCTGGAGCTTACTTCAGATTCTGTGTCTCCCTCTCTCTGTCTCTCCCCCGTTTGTGCTCTGTCTCTCTCTCTCTCACAATTAAACATTTGTTTTTTTTTAAAAGACAGAACTACAAGCCAATATCCCTGATGGACATGGATGCAGAAATTCTCAGCAAAATACTAGCAAACCAAGTCCAACAGTATAGTAAAAGAATCATTCTCCATGATCAAGTGGAATTTATTTCTAGGCTGCAAGGGTGGTTCAGTATTTGGAAATCAGTGTGATACAACACATGAGTAAGAGAAAGGATAAGAACCATGTGATCACTTTAATAGATGTAGAAAAAGCATTTGAGAAAGTATAACATTCATTAATGCTAAAAAAAAAAAACTCAACAAAGTAGGGTAAAAGGGAACATATCTCAACACAATAAAGATCACATATGAAAAACCCACAGCTAACATCTTCCTTAATGGGGAAAAACTGAGAGCTTTTCTCCAAGTTCAGGAAGAAGACAAGATGTTCACTCTCATCACTTTTTTCAACATAGCACTGGAAGTCCTGGCCATAGCAATCAGACAACAAAAAGAAATAAAAAGCATCCGAGTCAGCAAGAAGCAAGTCAAATTTTCACTAGTTACAGATAACATGATACACTCTATGGACACCAGAAAGACTCCACCAAAAAAAACACTAGAACTGATAAACGAATTCAGTAGTCACCCAATGAAAAATCAATGGGCAGAAATCTGTTGCATTTCTATACACCAAAAATGAAGCAGCAGAAAAAGAAATTATGAAAACAATCTTATTTACAACTTCACCAAAAATAATATGACAGCTAGGAATAAATCTAACCCAAGATGTGAAAGATCTGTACTCTAAGAAAGTATAAAACACTGATGAAAGAATTTGAAGATATCACAAAGAAATGGAAAGACATTCCATGCTCATTGCTTGGAAGAAAAAATATCGTCAAAATGTTTGTACTACCTAAAGCAAGCTACACATTTAATGCAATTACTATCAAAATACTAACAATATTTTTCAGAGATCTTGAACAAACAATCCTAAAATTTGTATGGAGCCATAAAAGACACCAAATAGCTAAAGCAACCTTGAAAAAGCAAAGCAAAGTTGGAGACATTACAATTCTACACTTCAAGTTATATTACAAAGCTGTAGCATTCTTTTTCATTTTTCTTTTATTTATCATGTAATATGTAGTGTTTAATAAGTACTTTCATAACAATTTAATTAAGAAATAAAATATGTTTTTCCTTAGGGCTGTCCTCTGGGGTAAGATTTCTTCAAAAGCAGAGTTATAAGTTTCAAATAATTCTACTTGATAAACTTTTAAAGATAGATTATTTTCTTGCTTTTAACTATCCACAGGTGGCAGATATTAGATTGACAACTTGTAGTGTCAAGTGTAGAGATAATTTATGTAGAACATCTGGGTCATTTCTTTAAAGAGAAATGCAGAACAATATTATTTCTGGCTATTCAGGTAACAATGATATTTTTAAAAATCTCTGAGCATTCTAATAGTTCTAATTCATATTAAGTAATCATCATCATCATATCTGGAATATTCCAAGATTGTGAACTATACTGAGGAACACAGTAGGTCTGTCATGCCAATTACACTGTAAAACTTGGAGAAAAGGACTCATGGTTATTTATCATGAGAATTCACAAATAATGCAGATTGCCTTGATATGCCATTTCCTTTGCGACTGCTTTCTCATTAAAACGTAAAAATGCTAATACAATGAAAAATTTAATTTAAGGAGCAGCACTCAAAATATTTCATTTACTACTCAAAATTCTTTTTCACCTTAACATGTTCAAAATGTAGTTGAAAAGATTATAGCACATTAAACAATTGATACAATCACCCAAATATAAGGCTTTTTTAATTTAAGAGGCTCTGTTAATTAACTGTGAAGACAAATTTTCTCTTTGATTTTCCAAGAAATTCCCTTGTGACCTGCATTCTCTTGATCAAAGACAAAGTATATGGATGACTTAAGAACAATGTGACCTCCTTTTCTTCTATTTTAATCAGTACTCATATATCTTGGTGGAAAACCATCAAATAGACCTCATTATTTATTGGAACTCAGTGCTATTCTTCTTTTTTGAGTTAAATGAGTCACTGGCACTCAAAGGAAGATTAAAAATATTCTGTAAAATGTTATTTGTTTCTAAGGCAATATTCCAGGTGACTCCTTGAACTCTCCATAGAAGTTAGTTAATAAGTTATTATTAAGATGCATTTAATGATGTTCTACACCAGCAACTCTATTTCTAAAGAGGACAGTCATATTTGTAGCTCTTAATATAGTCTAGCTTTTTAGCTTTTTTTTTTTTTAATGGTGGCAGGTTCCCATGAGTTGCCTGCTGCTGAGGTAGCAGAATTTAGTTTGTTGAACTTAGTCAAACTGGGCAGGGTCAGGAAAAAACGTTAGAGTCTGTTCTTCCTTAGTTAGAAAACAATGAAATACCCAAGCAAGAAGCTATTCATAACCAATGCCAACTTAAATACCAAGTCTTTCACACAGGGATTGCGAGATGGTTTGAGATTGGAAGATATATTTCATGAAATAAGTAATATCTGAGCTTATTCTTTGGTTGTGGCATTTTCTCATTATGTGTATTTATGTATTGTGGCTCATCCTAAGGGAACTTGTTGGGTTATTTCTAAAACTGGCTGTTCCTCTCTTTTATTTCTAGATTTATGGGTATTTATACTTTCCTGATAATAACTGCAGTTTTTAAGTAATAAATGAAATGCTAAGCTAGAAAGAAAATGAAAAGGTAACAATGGCATTCAATATGTATTATTTTTTTAAATTAATTCAGAATGAATGTATTTTTACATATTCTCTTTTACACTCAATAATTTCAGAGTTAGATATTTATGTGATGCATTTGTATTTCCAGAAGCATGGAACAAATTAACCTTGATCTGTTCTTTCATAAACACATATCTTATTGGAAATAAAATTTTAGTAATTTATTTTGTTGAGATATACACAGACAAAAAGATCTTCTACAAGTCTCTTCTTTGGTTTAGGAAATAGACAATGTCTTTTCTTAGTAAAGTATTTTGCTAAATAGTAAGTATTTTGCTTACTAAAATATTTTGCTCCTAAAGCAAACCTTCTTTTCTAAATTGTATATTTTTAAGTTGTGTGGCAATTTTCTGTAATTGCAACTGAACAAAGCCTCTCCTCTGAATGTCTTGTTCACTTATTTGTGCATTCATTCTGTTCACTAAATAAACATTTGAGTCCCTATCATAAGCTTTCAAGAAGGTATGTGCTAACTTCTGGAAAAATAAAGATTAATTAATTATATAAAGATCTCAGTCATAGAGGAGCTCACAGTGGGATGAAGAAGATAGGCACATAAACAGATAATTATAATTCATTATGTTAAATGCAAAGATTAAAAGAAAATTGACTACCAAAAATAGTGAAGTTATGTGCCAAAAAACCCTTCATAAATCCCCAAATTCTTGAGTAATTTTATAGTGTATTCATTCTCTCATAAAATGCAGCAAAGAATAATGATCAGTTTGGCGGCAACTCTAGAGCCACTTCTAACAACTGGAAAGTTGGATGTTTGCACTATAATACAAGAACCATATGTATATATTAGAGGCCTGGGTATTAAGCAGATAGATTAGCTTGGGGGTGATTGGTAGTTATCTGCTCATAGACTTGAGATATAATATGGTTCAAGTAATCAGTGAATGGTATATAATATTTTATAAATTCATCGATATTACTCTGTGTATCAGTTTTTTTCCCTTTTGTTGCTGAAGAGTACTCTGTTGTATTCTGTAGAGATAGCACAATTGGTTTAACCACCCATCTGTTGTATTCCAGGGAGATAGAACAATTGGTTTAACCACCCATCTGTTGATGGATATTTGGATTTAGAATATTACAAATAGAGCTGCTATAAACATTCTTCCTGTACATATCTTTGTGCATACACATGTTCTTATTGGTCTTGATTAAATACTCAGGAGCATGACAAGAACCTGCCAAACTGCACCATCAGTGGTAGCATTGTTATCATTTATGGAAGACTCATTTTATGCTAGCCATGTTCTACATGCTAAACATTTTGCAAAAATAATTGCACTAAATTCTTGAAACAACCTTATTTGGTGGATATCATTCTGATTATTTTACCAATGAGGAAGCTGAGAATCAGAGAAACAAAGTCATGTGCCTAAGCTTACACAACTAATAATTGTGAAGTTGGGATTTGATTACAGGGTCCTCTGACTCAAGAATCTGTATTGTAACAGGATCAGGCAGCTAGTGTCATTCCTGGCTTTAGCTTTTGAAATTTTGAAGATTTATGAGTGGACTTAAATTTTCAAATTTTCTGGATGGTTGCTGGTGAGAACTGATTATTTGTCAGTTACTGAACTTAGGGAACTACAACGACTTTGATGTTGTTTTTTATTTTTGCTTATTATCTAGCAGTAACACTAGTAATGTGTTTAAGCAACAATAAATGCAGCTCAATATGTCAATTGCTTGTAGTTGATGTACATGAAGAGATAACTATAGGCCTAATATTGAAGTCAAACAAATTAAAGAGAAGAATTCAAATTTAGTAGTGGTTTACAACTTTGACATAAATGAGGCTACCAATACAAGCAAATGGTGAAATTGTTTTAATGAATTCTAAGTCCAGTGCAAATGTGTGTGTGTGTGTGTATTCAGATTACTTATTTGGCAGAAATAAGTCCAGAGACTCAGGAGAGGAAATGGTGTAATTCTAGTCTAAATATGAATACCTGAGAAATAGGAGAGCTGATGTTTTAATTTCCTGTTCAAAAGCTAGCAGGGTCAAGACCTAAGAAGAGCTGAGTTTTTAGTTCTATTCTGAAGATAAGAAAAGATCAATGTCCCAACTCAATCTGTCAGGCAAGATGAGATTCTTCTTACTCAGCTTTTGTGTTCTATTCAGATCTTCAATTGATTGGATGAGGCTTGCACACATTAAGGAAGCCAATGTGCTTTACAAACTCTACTGATTCCAATATTAATCTCATCTAGAAATACCCTGACAGACAAACACAGAATATTGTTTGACCAAATGTGTGGGTACCCTGTGGCCAGGTAAACTTGCCACATATGTATCCTTTGTTAATGTGGCATCCATTCATGTAGCATTAAACCATACTTCACCTCCTAATAAGGAAAATAACAAGGTAATATTTTCACCTAACATGATACAACTACCCTGTGTACAATCTAAAACACTAAATTCTTTACAAGAAAGGGAAGTAAAGTTCTTGAATTATGTTTACTCTTGTCCTTGATATCCCATACCTCAAATATTATAATATAAAAGTACCAATAATTAAATATTCACTAAAAATTCAATATATTATATGTTACATGATAAGGAAATAAGGGAGATTAAATGCTAGACAGATAAATGGTAGATAGAGATGTACTAACACACAAACACATTCATAACAAAGTAAAGAGGAAATACTAATGTGAATTATAGTATTTGTTTCTATAACTGATCACTTGGTCACAGCTGGTATTTATAGCTACTTTCTTCTGCTATCCATTCTGTATTCCTCTTGACTTAGCAAGCTCTTAAGCTTGTCACAGTTCTTTACCTAGTGGAGTGACCCAAAATGCCATTCTTAAAAGTACTGTGCCATTAGTAGTCCTGCCTTCATTGGGTTATTGTAGTTTTCATTTACCTTAATCACAGGGCATGGTAACACAAAGAGGCACCCTAAGGGATCTCCTGTATTCCGGGCATACTCTTCCTCCATTGTGGAATAGTAGTCAGATTTCCCCTTGGTAAGCAGGATTATCAACCCAGCCAGCAGTTATTCCCTTCTTTGCATTCAGAAACATTAAGGAACCCAACGTGGCCTGGCAGCAGTCATAACTTTCAGTTCAATGAAATCACTGTTGTGTCTTCTGCAGAAGCATTCCTCTCTTCGTAGCTAAAATCTCTGCACCAACAGATCTTAAGGTTGCAGAAACAGGAAGTAACCTTTTTGCTAGTGGGTCACTAGGATTAATGGTAAGCAATAGTACTACCACTTCCATTTTTTATTACTATTCTGTGAATACTGGCTTATTCACAGCATATACAGCATTCTGGAGAATCAGCCCTAAAAGGTATTTTCACCTTGTTAGTTCTGTAACTGAGTTCTCAAAAGGCTGTTCACTATTCTGTTGGCAGCTGCTTGAGGATGGTGGTGAATATGATAAGATCAGTAAATTCCATGAGCATACATCTATTGTTGCACTTCATTTACTGTGAAGTAAATGATGGAGGTGATCCAATGTAATAAACCTGCCACCAGGTAGCTAGTTGACCACCCCAGGGAATAATGCCATATTAGGGACTCAGTGTTGGTCTCTGTTGCTGGCATATTGGGCTCTCAGCAGTGGCTGTAGTCAGGTCAACTTTGGTCAGTTGAGGGCCATGTTGCTGAGTCCATATGTAACCTATATCTTTGCAATCACAAGCACTTTATTACTGAGCAAAGTGAGAAAACAAGTGCACTGCTTGAAGTTCTACCCATATAGAAGATTTCTCTTCATCACTGTCCTTATAGGATGTCCCAGAAAAGGGCTATAATACTGTAGCTGTCCATTTACAGGTGATGCTTTCATATCATGGAGAACTATCTGTAAGCCAGGCTCAAGTCTTCTTTTCCTCTCAATTAGCCAATCTCGTTATATTTATTGTTTAGTCAAAACTGTTCAAAAGTATTATGTATATACTCACCCAGCTTCTTGCTTAATTATAAGTGGTTGATTAGGATCATCCAATGGTGATATTTTCATATCTCCATTTCTAGATCACACCATAGACTATCAGTACTCTCTTTACTACAGAAATAGAACCATTAGCATCTATAAACCTATTCAGATTAGAGGGCCAATTCCAGAGCCAATTTTGAAAGTTCATCATTAAAATTCTGTTCTCTTTGAACCACTCTCAGTATTAAAAACTATTATTCAGGGGTCAACCTGAAAGGAACTTAGGGATTACCTATTCAACAATTTTTGAGGATGTGAATCCTGCCAAGACCTATGTGAGTAGGCTTGGAAGTAGATCTTTGCTTTATCAAGTTTTCAAATGAGAATACAGTCCTTGCTGATACGTTGCTGGCAGTCTTGTGAGACACTCTGAAGTAATAGACCCAGCTACATAATGCTTGGATTTCTAACCCATGAATATTGTGAGATAAAGAATGTGTGTTTTTAAGCCACTAAGTTTGGGGTATTTATTTTTTTTATGAAGCAAGTGGTAATGCAATACCATATGCCAATATGCAGTCTTGAATTCACATTATTTTCCTGAGTAAACTTAAACAGAGAATTCATTCTGAAGAAGTCCAAGTTTGATGCTGTCCCATGAAATTGAAAGAAAAATGAAAATTTCCTCTAGAGAAACATAAGTTCAATACAGGACTCAAAAATACAGATGAACCTATGACAAACATGAACTTATAGATAAAACAGAATATCCTAAAAGGAAATAAACCTTATGAATTACAGTAATCAGAAAAAAAAAAATGGAACAGAATCAAACCTACCAAGATTTCACAGAAGGTTTTATTAGGTACTGTAAATAAAATCAGTGTTGATTATGTTTTAAAAAGAGAAAGCCTTGAAAATACTAACAAGAAGCAGGTGAATATAATGCTTATTGATAAGATTTTAAAAACCAATGAAATAAAATTTTTAGAGCTGAAAAAAAGTAATTGCTAAACAAAAAGATCAACAAGCTGGTCAAATATCAGATTAGACACATCAAAAAATATAATCAGTGAAGTGGAAAGTAGAGCAAAGAAATTACTCAGAATGTAGAACGTAGATTCAAAGTTGTTAAAAAATAATGCAAAAGAAAATTTAAGAGATGTATAAATGTAGAATGAATAATAAGATTAAATATGTATTAAAATGAGATGCAAAATGGAAGACTATATAGAATTGGTTAGAAGCAATATACTAAGGCAAAATGTTGAAAAATTTGTAAACTACTATGACAGAAAAATAATAATAAATGACAAAAGAAAATGAAATATTACTTTCAAAGTATTAAGGAAAAATAACTACCAAACAATAATTTTATATGCAACTGAAAAAAACAAATAATAATTATGTCAATTAAAAATATTTTACAGGCAAATAATAAAATAATTATGATTCATAAGTTATTGCTAAAATAACTATTAAAAATGTATTTCTGGTGGATAAAAATTGAACCAAGAAATATTGTAAGAAGCAATGGTGTGCAAAGAAATTAATAAACATGTGAGTAGATTTGCGTGTACATTGCCTATGAAAGAAGAATAATGATAAGGACTAGGTTTAAATGGTTAAGAAAATAGAGAAAATAAAATTCTAGGCCATAAATTTGCATTGTTTTTGCACAGAGCTGAAAAAGTAGATATTGATAATTTCTGTATGTTATGCTTCAGTAAATTGTCAAGTTTTCTCACAACTGGAGGTGATTGGCTCTGGGATTCTTACTGCTCCTAGTATCTCGTAGCTTACCTGAATATCCACAGTATTGATCTCTCAACACATTTATTTAGATTTGCCTTGATACCAATACAACATTTGGGAGTCTCTGCTCTAGAAAAAAATAACCAACAGGATGGGAGTGCAGGGTACCATTAATTAAACTCTATTGTACTTTTATCATAAAATGGATGTCAATACAATTGATATATTTAGACTTAACTAAGTATTCTTATTAAAAAAAACTAAAAATGATAATAATAAATTCAAATAGAATGGACAACATGTAAATGGATAAAGTAAAATAAAAAAAACTCAATCTATTAAGCATTAGACAAGAGGAGAGGATAAATTAGCTCAAGGCATGGTACCAGATCAGTAATCATAACAAATATCAGGAGATAAAACTCAACTGAAAGGAATAAAATATCAAACTGGATTTTAAAAACTATATGCATTCATTAAAACACATGAGCCTTATGATATCCTAGAAATATTGAAAGAAAATAATATCAAAGGCAGAAAGAAAGTAATTACAAATACAAAATACAATGGGGTCCTGATGTTTATACCAGATAAAACAGACACTAATGAAAGAACCACTATTCAGTATGTTATCGTTACTTAATGCTAAGAAGCATAGTCATCTCCAAACAAACTATTAAAATTGTGAATCTGTGGAGCACCTGGGTGGCTCAGTCAGTTGAGCGTCTGACTTGGGCTCAGTTCATGATCTCCTGGTTCGTGAGTTCGAGACCCTCATCAGGCTCTGTGCTGACAGCTCAGAGCCTGGAGCCTACTTAGGATTCTGTGTTCCCCTCTCTCTCTGCTCCTCCCCTGCTCATGCTCTGTCTCTCTCTCTCTCTCTCAAAAATAAACATTTGGGGCACCTGGTGGCTCAGTCGGTTGAGCGCCCGACTTCAGCTCAGGTCATGATCTTACCGTACTTGAGTTCAAGCCCTGCATGGGGCTCTATGCTGACAGCGCAGAGCTGGGTGCCTGCTTTGGATTCTTTGTCTCCCTCTCTGCCCCTCCCCCACTCACACTCTGTCTCTCTCTGTCTCTCTCTCTCTATCAAAATAAATAAACATTAAAAAAATAAAAATAAATAAATAAACATTAAAAAGATTGTGAATCTGCTTATATCAAATGACAGAGACTTAAAATACATAAAGATAAAATTGAATGTAAAGGGAAATTATAAATATGCAAATATTTTATAATAATTTAACACAAATTTCCCATTAATTGGTTCATCAAGCAGTCAAAAATAACAAGGTTTATAGAAGATACAATTAACACAATAAAACTGATTAATTGATATATGTAGAAACTGTAACTCCCATTTACAGAATTCTTATTTATTGAGAATTCATCAAAAGTTTACATACATGATCATGAAACTATCCATAAAACGAATCAAACATAAACGAAAGAATTGTTATCATATGGGCAACACCATTTTCTTCCATAATACAATAAAATAGAAACTGATAAAATGTGGTTGAAATTTCTCCAAATTCAAAGATTTAAAATCCTTTTCTAAATAAATCACAGAATATTTAAAATCCTTTTTTAAATAAATCACAGGATAAATAAATAATAAATAAATTTTGAATATTCAGAACTAAACTATAATTAAAATGTCTATAAAATCTGATAATAAATATATTATTAGATGCATGTTAGTAAAGAAAAAGAATGTAAATGTCTAGTAACTGAGAAAAAAAATGATAAAGTAAGCCACAAAGATGAAGTGTTATAATAATATCTTAAAACATTAAAGTTGATGAATAATTGCTAGAGTATGTACAAAATGAAAATTTATTAACAAAGATTAAAACTGTAGACTAATTTTTTAAAAAAATGAAATAATGTGCAGTTACTATAAAATATAAAGGAAGACATTACAGTAGTTACATTTTAGATTTTTTTAAAACTCAGAACATCTTGAACAACTGTATGTCAATACATTTGATAAAGCACTAATAATGAAATATTACCCAGAAAAATGTAATTTAATAAAACTGATAGAATAAACTTAAAGCAATGTATGGCTGAGTACACTCCTACTAGAATGATGTTACGTTAGTAAACAACTTTATAGTCTAAGCAAAATAATGCAAAGAGGTTAAGACACTAGGGAAGGAATAGACAGGAAGATTATGAAAAAAAGTTGAATCTTTAATTAAAATAATGGGATCATCATCATGGTGTAACAGAGACTATATTTGTCATTCTTCCTGAAATAACAAAAAGTAGGCACAATTTATTTTTTAAAAATGTTTTAAATGTTTACTTATTTTTGGAAGAGACAGAGACAGAGGGCGAGTGGGGGAGGGGCAGAGAGACTGGAGACACAGAATCCCAAGCAGGCTCTAGCCTCTGAGCTGTCAGCACAGCCCCTGATGTGGGGCTCAAACTCATGAACTGTGAGATCATGACCTGAGCTGAAGTCAGTCGCTTAACCGACTGAGCAACCCAGGTGCCCCAAAATAGACACAATTTATTAAACAGCTTTTTACACACTGAATATCAGGCAAGTGAGAGCCTAATCTATACAAATTGAGCTACATAATTTTACCAGCTTACTGGAGACAATTTCCAGGACATGGCTCAGGGAAAGGGAATTTAGAACAAGTCCACTGAACCTCCTTTATTAAGAAGATGGGACACAAAAGAACCTAGTGTTCGCAGCTTACAACTTAAGGGGAGAGTGTTGCACAAAGAACTCCAGATCTCTGTAGAAGTTCCCATCCAAGTGTTCAACTGAGTGCTCATGAGCACATGCTTGTGAAGAAATGACCCAAGACCAGAAGTGAATCACACAAAAGGATTAAAATGAAATAGTGTTCAGCACTCACACAGGGCCAGGAATAATGCCACTTCCTTTCAACAAAAGTGCAAAGCTTCATGATCCATGGCTCACTAGGTAGAGTATAGAGAACAGTCTTGCCTCCACAGGGGAGAAATACTTAAGCCCAAGACTGAACACTATCCTGGTTCTTCCTAATAAATCTTAAAAGCAAATTTTGAAAGAAAAAATTGTTTTCAAATAACTATTTCCCAGAAGAAAAATGAAAATTATTTGAAGTTAAATGAAAAATTCCAGAACTCAACAAAATTACATCCACAATGATTGGAATGCAATAAATAAATAAATAAATAAATAAAAAATACCAGAGGTGCCTGGGTGGCTCAGTCAGTTGAGCATCCAGCTCTTGACTTTGGCTCAGGTCATAATTTCATGGTTCATGAATTCAGGCCCTGCATCGAGCTCTGCAATGACAGCATGGAGCCTGCTTGGGATTTTCTCTCTCTCTGCCCCTCCCCTACTCGTGTGCTGCCTCTCTCTCTGAAAATAAATAAACTTTAAAAAAAAGTACGCTTTAAAAAAAATACCTGATATGGAAAGAAGTAGGAGGGTAAATCCTACAAGAGAACAGAAATCAGTAAACAGAAACCAATCCAGAAATGACCATCTTTAGGAGTAGCAGACATAAAAATTATTATAACCACATTATTTCCTATAAAAAGAGACATGAAAGATATGAAAAGGTGACAAATCGAAGTTATAAAGATGAAAACTACAAATGCACTATGCAAATACTCTCAAAAGAGTAATATTAAAACACTACAGAAAGAAAGATTAGGGAATGTAGAGACATCTCAGTGCAAATTATAAACATAAAACACAGAAGGAAAGATAATCAAACTAGAAAATAAACAGAAAATCAGTGAACTGTGGGGTAATGTCAAGCAGAAAATTATACGTATAATTAGAGTCACCAAAGACAAAAGGAATATATGTATCATAAAAAAATATTGAATGGCTTAAAATGTCCAAATTTGATGAAAATAATAAACACACAGATCTAAGCAACTGATGAACACCTGAAGTTAGTTCAAGGATTAGGGATTTTCTTAAAGAAAAAGTATAAACAAGAAGTGGTAGCAACACACAATATTTATTTAGGTGACACTTTTACAGTAAGGCATGTGAGAGGAAGTTCCTCACAGCAGGAGACTTTCCAAAGACTTCTGGGTCATCACTCACAAGGAACTCCCAGAGGAAAGGGAATCAGAAAGAGGGCTAACATATCTAGGTGATGTCACTCAGCTGCATAGAAGGGAGTCTCTGAGTTAAGAATTCTGAAGGATATCAGTGACTTGGGGTCTTTTATACTCCCAGGGTTTGTCAAATCTGGCTAGTAGATGTTGGGTACAGTTGAAGATTATGAGCTGAAGTTTAGATTTTCTTAGGGATGTTTTTTGTTTCTTTTGTTTAATGTTAATTTTTATTGAACATTAGAAATTTAACTATTATAATGTAGTAACACTGCAAGTCATATTCTCCTTTTCCCCAGGGTTTCTGTGTTTTTTAATTACTAGAAATTGTGGTATTCTATTCATTTTGAGACTTTTACAAACTATTTTTACAAAGACTATCTCTTATGGGGTGCCTGGGTGGCTTAGTCGGTTGAGAGTCAGACTCTGGATTTTGGCTCAGGCCATGATCTCACAGTTGGTGAGTTCAAGCCCCTGCTTGGGATTCTCTGTCTCCCTCTCTTTCTGCCCCTCCCCTGCTCACACGTGCGCGCGCTCTCTCTCTCTCTCTTTCTCAAAAATAAATAAACATTAACAAAAAAAAAAAACAAAAAACAAAGACTATCTCTTACCTTGTGTAATCACTGAAGTCTCTGTTCTTTTAGCTCATGTTCAGGTAATATTTTAATAGAAATTTCCTTGAATGCCAGGAGCTGTGATAAACAGAAGGAAACAAACAAACATCAACAACAAAAAAAAGGGAAAAGCAAACAAACAAAATCAATCAAAAATACCAATCACATCTCTCAGTCTTTGCAGATTGCCTCTATTTTGTGGCTCAACATGAAAGCTTAATGTCTTCTCAGGTCTTTTTGAATATGTATCTTGACTGAACATGCATATAATTATAAATTCTCCCATATACATGACTGATTTTAAACTTCCTAGTTCCCTAAAGTCTCAGTCTAATTCCTTTTCCAGAATTTAGGTAGTCTAATTTACATCTCTGCCTATAATCTCTTGACTCAAGGTTCTGTGGATCGATAATCACATTGCACCTTTTAGGATAAGTGCTTGCTGCTTTTCCCACCTGTGTTCTAAGTTTGGAGAAAGAGTGATGAGTGCCTTACTTCATGTATCACTTAAAGATGTAGAACAAATATACACAATGATTAGCAAATAAGGTCTACCTTCTCCCTCTGGTTTAAGGGAGAGAGCTGAGAACTGGACCGCTACCACTGCAAAACCAAGAACGCCTCCACACCAGAAGAACCTGGGGAAAAGGTAGTAATACAAATAACCTTTCCATCCTTTTGAAGATGACTTTTTCTAATTGGGTATTCACTTGGTTTCTATAAATCTTTGATTATTCTCCAGAGCTCTAACAAACATGGTTTGGAGAGTCCTGCTTGTTTTGTTTTGTTTTCCTATGGGGGAATGAGAGCTTGGGCCTTCCTCCTCCTACACTTTTCTGACTGCTCTTACCTTTTTTAAATACTTTTTTTAATTTTTTTTTTTTTGAGAGAGAGACAGTGTGAGCAGGAGAGGGGCAGAGAGAGAGGGAGACAGAATCTGAAGCAGGCACCAAACTCTGAGCTGTCAGCACAGAGCCTGACACAGGGCTTGAACTCACAAACCTCGAGATCACAGCCTGAGCCAGGGATAATGACCTGAGCTGAAGTCAGATTCTTAACTGACTGAGCCACCCAGGCACCCTTGACTGCTCTGACTTTTTTTTTTTTTTTTTAACATTTTTTATTTTATTTTTGAGACAGGGAGAGACAGAGCATGAATAGGGGAGGGGCAGAGAGAGAGGGAGACACAGAATCTGAAACAGGCTCCAGGCTCTGAGCTGTCAGCACAGAGCCCGACGCGGGGCTCGAACTCACGGACCGCGAGATCATGACCTGAGCCGAAGTCGGCCGCTTAACCGACTGAGCCACCCAGGCGCCCCTTTTTTTTTTTTTTTTTTTAACATTTTTTAGACTGCTCTGACTTTTAATGTTTGCTAGATTTATAGTGAAATCCCTCTTTCACTCATGTTTTGCTCTTTCTTTCTTTTAAGGGTTTATATGTTTTATTAAAGTTTTCAAAGAACAATATTTTTGGCTTTAATACTTTTTGATATTGTTTCCTATTTCATTGACTTCTTGTTGTATTTTATTGTTCCCTTCCATCTCCTTGCTTTGGAGTTATGTGAAATTATTTTCATAGCTTCTTATATTACAGACTTAGACAATTTATTTTAGATATTTAAAATTTTCCTGTATTTCCATTTTTTATTGTCATTATTCATTTCAATATAATATTGTTTACCCAAAGAAAATAGAACCATTAATTCAAAAAGATGTATGCATCTCTAGGTTTATTACAGCATTATTTACAATACCAATATATAGAAGCAACCCAAGTGTCCAGCCATAGATGAACAGATAAAGAATATATATAATGGAATATTACTCAGCCATAACAAAAAGAATGAGATCTTGCCATTTGCAAAAACATAGATGGACCCACAGGATATATGCTAAGTGAAATAAGTCAGACAGAGAAAGACAAACACTATATGTCTTCACATATATGTGAAATTTAAAAAACAAAACAAATGAACAAACTGATAATTTCCAGAGGGAAGGGGGTAGAGGAATGTACAAAATGTGTGAGGGGGATTGGGAGATAGACTTCCATATATGAAATGAACACATTATAAGAATAAAATGTACAACATAAGGAATATAGTTAATGATACTGTAACATGTTTTATAGTGACAGATGGTAGCTACACTTGTGAACATAGCACAATGTATAAAGATGTTGAATCGCTATATTTTACATCTGGAAATAATGTAACATCGTGTGTCAATACACTCAAATTAAAACATTTATAAAATAAATATAATGTTGCATGTCAACGATACTTCAATTAAAAATAAAAAAATTAAAAATACATAAAAATTTCTAATTTCCCTTGTGGTTACTTACTTCCATCTATGGGTTATTCATAAGTATGTTGCTTACTTTTTAAAGTTTTTTTTCCAGATTTTTCTTTGCCCCTGGTGTCAGATTAAATTCCATTTTAATCAGATTATATACTTCATAATCTCAATATTTTTAAACTTATTAAAACTTGTTTTATGGCCCTATAAATAGTGTATCTTAGTCAATATCCAATGTTCTCTACAATAGAATGTATACTCAGGGTTTTTGGTTTAGAATTTTATGAATGTCACTTAGGTTAATTATGAGAGTGTTAAATATTCTATATCCTTTCTCAAATTTTGTCTCCTTATCCATCAATTACTGAGGGAGAGATGTTAAAAATATCAGCTATGATTGCAGATGTGTCCATTTCTCCTTTCATTTTTGTCAGTTTTTGCTTCATGCATTTAGAAACTCAATAATTATGTATATACCCAAGAAAGATCATTATCTTTTCTTAATTTATCATTTATTTCATCATGATATAGCTTATTTCTGTCTGACAAATATCCCTGTTCTGAAGTCTAATTTATCTAGTATTAATATAACTCAGATTCTTAGGGTTGTGGTGTGCATGTTGTATCATTTCCCAGTCACTGTTTTATTTATAATCTGTGATAGATATATGTATATATGTGTGTGTGTGTGTGTGTGTGTGTGTATATATATATATATAATTTATTGTCAAATTGGCTAACATACAGTGTGTTATGTGCTCTTGGTTTTTGGGGTAGATTCTCATGGTTCATTGCTGACAACTCCCAGTGCTCATCCCAACAAAAGCCCTTCTGAATGCCCATCATCCATTTTCCCCTCTCCCCCACCCCCCATCCACCCTCAGTTTTTTCTCTGTATTTAAGAGTCTCTTATGGTTTGCCTCCTTCCCTCTCTGTAGCTATTTTTCCCCCTTTCCTTCCCCCGTGGTCTTCTGTTAAGTTTCTCAAGATCCACATACGAGTGAAAACATATGATATGTCTTTCTCTGAATGACTTATTTCACTCAGCTTAATACCTTCCAGTTCCATCCACGTTGCTGCAAATGGCATGATTTCGTTCTTTCTCAATCTATGTTTTTATAGTATCTTTCATGTAAATAGTATTTAGTTGTCTTGATTTTTATTCAGTCTTACAAATTTTACCTTTTGTTTTATTTGTTGTTTTCCACCAAGATTTTATTTAAATTCAACTTAGTTAACATATAGTGTGTTATTGGTTTCGGGAGTAGAATTTAGTGATTCATCACTTGCATATAACACCCAATGCTCATCTAAACAACTGCCTGCCTTAATGCCTGTCACACATTTAGCCCATCCCCCACCCACCCACCCACCCACCTCCAGCAACCCCCAGTTAGTTCTCTATAGTTAAGAGTCTCTTAGGTTTTTCCCCTCCCTCTCTGTTTTTATCTTATTTTATTTTTCCTTCTCTTTCTCCCATGTTCCTTTGTTTTTTTTTAATTCCACATATGAGTGAAATCATATGGTATTTGTCTTTCTCTAACTGACGTATTTCTTTTAGCATAATACACACTAGCTCCATCCATGTCCTTGCAAATGGCAATATTTCATTCTTTTTGATCACCAAGTATTCCATTGTGTGTGTGTATGTGTGTGTGTGTGTATGTGTGTGTGTGTGTGTGTATATACACATACATATATATACATACATACACACACACACACATATATATATACACATACACACATATGTATACACACACACATATATATATATATATATATATATATATATATATATCAAATCTTTTTTATCCATTCATCAGTCAATGGACATTGGGGCCTTTCCATGATTTGGCTATGTTAACAGTGCTGTTATAAGCATTGGGGTGCATGTGTCCCTTTAAATCAGTATTTTTATATCCTTTGGATAAATACATAGTAGTGCAATTGCTGGGTCGTAAGGGTAGCTCTGCATTTAGCTTTCTGAAGAATCCAAACTCTTTTCCAGAGTAGCTGTGCCACTTTGCATTCCAAACAGTGTAAGGGAGTTCTCCTTTCTCTGCATCCTTGCCAACATTGGCTGTTACCTGAGTTGTTAATTTTAGCCATTCTGACAGGTATGAGATAGTATCTCATTTGGTTTTGGTTTGTATTTCCCTGATGATGAGTGATATTGAGCATTTTTTTTATGTGTCTGTTAGCCATGTGTGTGTCCTTTTGGGAGAAAGGTCTGTTCATGTCTTCTGCCCATTTCTTAACTGGATTATTTATTTTTTGGGTGTTGACTTTGGGTGTTCTTTATAGATTTTGGATACTAGTCCTTTACCAGTATGTCATTTTCAAATATCTTCTCCCATTATCTAGTTTGTCTTTTAGTTTTGTTTATTGTTTCCTTTTCTGTGCAGAAGCTTTTTATCTTGATGAAGTCCCAGTAGTTCATTTTTGCTTTTGTTTCCCTTGCCTCTAGAGACATGTCTACCAAGAAGGTGTTATGACCAAGATCAAAGAGGTTGCTTCCTGTGTTCTTCGCTAGGATTTTGATGGTTTCCTGTCTCAAATTTAGGCTTTTCATCCATTGTGTATGGTGTAAGAAAACGGTTCAGGTTCATTCTTCTGTATGTTACTGTCCAGTTTTCCCAACACCATTTGTTGAAGAGACTGTCTTTTTCCATTGCAAATTATATTGTTGAAAATGAGTTGACCATATAGTTGTGGGTCCATTTCTCGGTTTTATATTCTATTACATTTATCTATGTGTATGTTTTGTGCCCATACCATACTATCATGATTACCACAGCTTTGTAATACATCTTGAGACTGATAATTGTGATGCCTTCTGCTTTGCTTTTCTTTTTCAACATTACTTTGGCTATTCAGGTTCTTTTCTGAAGTTCCATACAAATTTTAGAATTATTTATTCTAGCTTTGTAAAGAATGTTGCTGTTATTTTGATAGGAGTTGCATTAAATGTGTAGATTGCTTTGGGTAGGATAGACATTTTTGTAATATTTTTTCTTTCAATCCATGAGCATGGAATGTTTTTCCATTTCTTGTTGTATTCTTCAATTTCTTTTATAAGTGTTCTATGGTTTTAAGAATACAGATCTTTTACCTCTTTCATTAGGTTTATTCCTAGATATCTTATGGGTTTTGGTGAATTTGTAAATGAAATTGATTATTTAATTTATCTTTCTGCTGCCTTATTATTGGTATACAGATATGCGACAGATTTCCATACATTGATTTTATATCCTGCAACTTTGCTAAATTTATGTATCAGTTCTAGCAATTACTTGGTGGATTTTTTTGGGGTTTTCTATGTAAATATCATGTCATCTGTGAAGAACGAAAGTTTGACTGCTTGCCAATTTGGAAACATTTTCTTTTTGTTGTCTGATTGCTGAAACTAGAACTTCCAGTATTATATTGAACAACAGTCATGAGAGTGGATATCCTTGTCATGTTCTTAACCTTAGGGGAAAAGCTCTTAGTTTTCCCCCTTTGATGGTGATATTAGGTGTAGGTCTTTTGTATATGGGTTTTATGGTGTTGAGGTGTGTTCCTTCTATCCCTACTTTCTTGACTTTTTATCAAGAAAGGATGTTATATTTTGTCAAATTCTTTTTGTGCATCTATTGAGAGGATCATATGGTTCTTATTCTTTCTTTTATCAATGTGATGTATCACATTGATAGATTTGCAGATATTGAACCAGCCCTACAGCCCAGGAATAAATCCCAGTTGATTGTGGTGAATAATTATTTTGATGTACTGTTGGATTTGATTTGCTAGTATCTTGTTGAGAATTTTTACATCAATGTTCAACAGGGATATAGGTCTGTAATTCTTTTTAGTTGTGTCTTTTCTGGTTTTGGAATCAAGGTAATTCTGGCCTCACAGAATGAGTTTAGAAGTTTTCCTTCCATTTCTATGTTTTGGAACAGTTTCAGAAGAGTAGGTATTAATTATTTTTTAAATGTCTGGTAGAATTCCTGGGAAGCCATCTAGCCCTGGACTCATGTTTGTTAGCACAGTTTTGATTACTGATTCCATTTCTTTGCTGCTTATGGGTCTGTTCAATGTTTTAAAAATTTCTTTCTGTTTCAGTTTTAGTAGTTTATAAATTTCCTGGAATTTATCCATTTCTTCCAGATTGCCCATTTTTTGGCATGTAATTGCTCATAACTGTCAGTAATTCTGCAATGTGGGTTGTGATCTCTTTTCTTTCATTCATGACTTTATTTACTTGGGTCCTTTCTCTTTTCTGTTTGTTAAATCTGGGTAGGGGTTTATCAATTTTGTTAATTATTTCAAAGAACCAGCTCCTAGTTTTGTTGATTGTTTCTACTGTTTTTTTTTCTTGGTTTTTATACCATTTATTTCTGTTCTAATTTTCATTATTTCACTTCTGCTGGTTTTGGCCATTATTTACTCTTTTTCCAGCTCCTTTAGGTATAACATTAGGTTCATTATTTGTGCCTTGCCTTCCTTCTTGACTAAGGCTGAATTGCTATATACTTCCCTCTTATGACTGACTCTGCTGCATTCCAAAGGTTTTAGGTTTTTGTGTTTCATTTGCATTTGCATTTACGTATTTTTAAAATTTCTTTTTTAATATTAGTTAGCCCATTAATTCTTTAGTAGGATGTTCTTTAACCTCCATGTATTTGTGGTATTTCCAAGTTTTTTCTTGTGGTTGAATTCCAGTTTCATAGCATTGTGATCTGAAAATATGTATGGTATGATCTCAATCTTTTTGTACTGGTTGAGGCCTTATTTGCTACCTAGTATGTGATTTATTCTGGAGAATGTTCCGTGTGCATTTGAAAAGAATGTGCATTCTGCTGCTTTAGGATGAAATGTTCTGAATATGTCTGTTAAGTCCATCTGGTCCAGTGTGTCACTCAAAACAATTGTTTTCTTGTTGATCTTCTGGTTAGATGATCTTACCATTGCATAATAGTCTCCTACTATTACTGTATTTTGGTCACTGAGTTTCTTTATGGTATTAAGTGATTCATATATTTTAGTGTTTTCAAGTGGGGGCATACATATTTACAATTGTTAGATCTTGATGGATAGAGCCTTAATTACGATGTAATTCACTTCTTCATCTTTTGTTACAGTCTGTGTTTTAAAATCTAGTTTATCTGATATAAGTATGGCCACTCTGGATTTCTTTTCTTTTGATGTCCATTAGCATGATAGATGGTTCTTCATCCCCTCACTTTCAATATAGGGGTGTCTTTGGGTCTAAAATGAGTCTCTTGATTTCAGCATATTGACAAATCTTATTTTTTCCATTAGGATACAGTTGGAACATTTAGTGTTTTTACATTCAGAGTAATTATTGAAAAGTATGAATTTAGTGCCACTGTATTACTTGTAAAGTCGTTGTTCCTGAAGATTGTCTCTGTTCCTTTCTAGACTGTGTTGATTTTGATCTCTCTTTCCCAATCAAGAGTCCCATTTAATAATTCTTGCAGAGCTAGTTTAGCGGTAATGAATTCCTTTAGTTTTGCTTGTCTTGGAAATTTGTAGCCTCTCCTTCTACTCTGAATGCAGCCTTGCTGGTTAAGTATTCTTCACTGCATATTTTTCCCATTTATCTTGTTGAATATATCATTCTTCTGCCCTACCAAAGTTCTGTGGACAGGTCTGCTGCTAACCTTATGTGTCTTCCCTTGTATGTTAAGGATCTTTTGTCCCTAGCTGCTTTCAAGATTCTCTATCTTTATATTTTTCAAGTTTCACTATGATATGTCTTGGTGTTGACCTGTTTGTTTTTTTGAGGGGAATTTCTCTGTGCCTCTTGGACTTGAATGCCTGTTTCCTTCCATAGATTAAGGAAGTTCTCAGCTATAATTTGTTTAAATAAATCTTCTGCCCCTTTTTCCCACTCTTCTTCTGGGATTCCCATGATATGGATATTGAGTCACTGAGTTCCTTAAGTATATACTTGAGATCTAATAGTTTCTTTCCCATTCTTTTCAACATCAATATTTCCATTATTTTATCTTCTATATCATCTATTTGACCCTCTGCTTCTTCCATTCCCATTCTGACTACATCCAGTAGGTTTTGCATCTCATTTATAGCAATTTTTATTTCAGCCTGACTAGACTTTAGGTCTCTTATCTCTGCAACAGTGGTTTCTCTTGTGTCTTCTATGCTTTTTTCTTTTTTTATGCTTTTTTCAAGCCCAGCTAGTATTCTTATGAATTTTGTTCTAAACTCTTGTTCAGATACATTGCTTATACTTATTTTGAGCAATTCAGTGGCTATTGCTTCTTCTTTTTCTTTTGGCAAAATTTTATCCATCTTGTCATTTTATCTATGTTTCTGTGTTTTTTGTGTCATGAAATATTTTATGTTTTCTGCTCTTAAGTGCAATGTTATATTAAGAAGGTGTTATACACTGTCCAGGGCTTGGCTCTTCAGGAACTGTTTCTGGTTTATGCTATGTGCACTCTGCTATTGTGATTTGGCTGCTCTTTCCTCCAGGTCAGTTGTCTTCAGAGTTATTCTTTGCTTACAGTGGGGAGTGTTTGGATTTAACTAGGAGTGTGTTGGTTTTTTAAAGATAAGCCTGGTTAAAAAAAAAGCCTAATCCTAAAAAATATAAAAGGAAAATGAAAAAAAAAACAGACAAACAAATTACTATAAGCCTGACCAAAGAATAAGAAAGAAAGAAAGAAAGAAAGAAAGAAAGAAACCTGATCCAAAAAAAATGAGACAAAGAAAAGAAAAAAGAAAAGGAAAAGAAATAAAAGGAGAGAAAAGAAAAGAAAGGAGAGGAGAGGAGAGGTGAGGAAAGGAAAGGAAAGGAAAGGAAAGGAAAGGAAAGGAAAGGAAAGAGAAAAAGCCTGGTCTTACTTCCACCAGAATTGAAGCTGATGCTTTGGAGCACTCTATGATCAGTAGACTTGGTGCATGTGGGTTGTCCATGTTAGTCTTCTGTGGGAGAGGTCTGGTCAGCCTGCTCATAGTCAGACTTATAGGCAGCCCTAGTAAAGCTGCCCCTGCAGAGGACAGGGGGTCGGGGTTTGGTGCAAGCGGCTCCAGCCTCCACTGGGGGTGTTATGTTGATCACTGAAGTTTAACTGTGTTTGTGGGCAGGAGGGAAAATTGCATCACCCTGCTCTTTTGTCCCCAAAAGGAAAGCTCATGTTCTGCTGCTGTTCAGGAAACCCTCACACACAAGTGAACAATCTCCCGTCTAGTGTCCCGGGCTTCTGTCAGATCCCTGCCCTCAACCTGTCTGTGCCCAGAGGCATCAACACACCTGGCCTACAGTTCTGTTTTTTATCTCTGGCCCACGGCAAGGATTCAAAACAAATCTTAAAGGACCCACAAGACATGGACCTGCTCCCACCTCCTCCAGAGAGCCTCAAAGTGCTGCACCTGGCACTGTTATCCCAGAAAACCAGTTACATTGCCATTCAGGTGCTTGGGGTTTATGGTGAAGCACCGTAAAAAGTTATGACCAGTTTATATGCAGTCTGTGTGCACCTCTGTCCCTGTTGAATGGCTGCTCAACCAGCATTAGCTGGGTCTTTTGTCCTTGGAGAGGCAATATCTTCTCTTTGAAACGCACCCCAGGAAGGGGAACATTCTCTCACAGTGTAACCTAGGGGATCCCCACACCACATTGTCTGCTTTCAACTTCTGGGACTTCCCTCCTACTCAGGAGGAGCACCACTGCTCATGTGGATCAATCCTGGTGAATGGTGCAGAATTCTGAAGCGTCAGAATTTCAACTCCACTGTTTGTAAAAATTTGTGACAGTTCCTCCTGATTCCCCAGTCAAGGATTTTGGGTGAATGCTTTTCTTTTGCACACCCCACATGCTGCTCTCTTTCCCTCCTTTCCCTACCCTCTGCAGCACCATGGCTTTTCTCTCTCTCAATTCACATCTCCACACCTCATACCTTCCAAGTTCTCTTGCTCAAATTATGCAGATTGTCCTCTTAATCCTAAGATTTATTTCTTAGTTGTTCAAAATGATTTGATGTTGATCTAGTTGTGTTCAAAGGACAAGGCAAGCCCAGGATCCCCTTACTACTCCACCATCTTAGCTCCTCCCATTCACCTCTAATTTAATCTCAGTCTTTTAAATGGAATGTTTATTCATTTATATTAAACATAAGCATTGTTTTCTTTGGTATTAAACCTGTATTTTTGTTATTTATTTTTTGCTTGTTAATTTTCTTGTTTTCTTTTTAACTTTTATTTTGAATTCCTTTTAGACTTAATCATACAATTGCAAAAATAGTACAAATAGGCCCTGCATACCCTTTACCCATCTCTCCCAATTATTAAAACTCATAAATAAGCATTAGTATACTATTAACTAAATTAACAGACTTCATTTGGGTTTTACTAGTTTCCTCTCATGGGTTTTTGTTTGTAGTTGTCATGATTCTTTGACACCTATGAAAAGTGTTTGGTCAGTTATTTTGTAGAATGGCCCTTAATTTCTGTCAGATGTTTTTCCTTGATTACACTGATGTAATTCATTATTGTTATGATTGGTAAGGATGTGATAGAAGTAATGTGTCCTTCTCTATTCATTGTATTAGGCATTGTAAGATATCAATATGTCTTCTCATAAAGGATGTTAACTTTGATCCCTCGGTTTGCATGGTGTTGGTCAGGTTTCTCTTTTGCAATTAACAAATATTTTGGGGTAAGTGATTTAAGGCCATGCAGATATCTTGTTTCTTCTATAACTTTGCCCACCAAATTTATCATCCTTTGGTACATTGGTACATCTTGTTTCAGCAATTAATTAAATGTGTTCTAATGGTGAATTTCTATTTCCATAAACCCTTCTATAAATTACTTAGAATTCTTCTGAAATAAGGACTTGTCTCTCCTTCCTTGATTATTTAATTAAATTATCATGAACTTGTGGATATTGATTTTATTTGGGATGGATTATAATCCAATAATATTGTCATTCATTTTGTTGCTCAAGTTTTTTTTTTTTAAATCTTTGATTATTTGTGAGCTCTTTCAGGTTGGCTTTGGTGACTTTTTGATATAACTTTATTAATATTTGGTTTTAGCACATCCTCATTTCTGAAATCACAAGAGGCCTCAAATTCAGCTTGTACATTCCCTGTTACAGCTTGGAGTCAACAACTTCTCCAAAGATCCTTGTTTCCTTTTAGTGACAAATTATATTTAGAAGCTAATGTCTAGTTGCTAGTTGTGCTCATTCTTACTGAAAAATCACTGCTTCTAGTAATCTTATGTAGGTGGCGTTAGAACATATACATATTATCTAATTCTAATGTAAAAATTAGATAATACATACATCTCTGTATTTCTGTATCTATCTGTGTTTTTACACACCGTCATACTAATACCTCTCACTCTAATCCAGCACCACCAGTTTCCTTCTAGCCTACTCCTTTTTGTATTGGTAAATTATTTCTCTAACAATAAGAAAACTGGCTCTTATCTTCACTATATTTACCTACTTTTTTTCAACTTGGAAAACAAATAAAATAGTTTTAGTATTGCTAGTCCATACCCTTTTAGAAAACATTTTATGCTCAACATCACCCATCATCAGGGAAATACAAATCAATACCACAATGAGATACCACCTTACACCTGTCAGAATGGATAACATTAACAACTCAGGCAATAACAGATGTTGGTGAGGATGCAGAGAAAGAGGATCTGTTTTGCATTGCTGGTGAGAATGCAAGCTGGTGCAGCCACTTAGGAAAGCAGTATGGAGGTTCCTCAAAAAATTAAAAATAGAACTACTCTACAACCTAGCAATTGCGCTACTAGGTATTTATCCAAGGGATACAGGTCTGCTGTTTCAAAGGGACACATGCACCCCCATGTTTATAACAGCACTATCCACAATAGCCAAAGTATGGAAAGAACCTAAATGTCCATTGATGGATGAATGGATAAAGAAGATGTGATATATATATATATATATATATATATATATATGTATATGTATATACACACACACACACAAAGGAGTATTACTCGGTAATCAAAAAGAATGAAATCTTGCCATTTGCAACTACGGGGATGGAACTAGAGTGTATTATGGTAAACAAAATTAGAGGAAGACAACTATCATATGACTTCACTCATGAGGACTTTAAGATAAAAAAACAGATGAACAAAAAGGAATGGAGGCAAAAATAATATAAAAACAGGGAGGGGGACAAAACATAAGAGACTCTTTAATATGGAGAACAAACAGAAGGTTACTGGAGGGGGTGCAGGAAGGGGGATGGGCTAAATGGGTAAGGGACATTAAGGAATCTATTGCTGAAATCCTTGTTGCACTATATGCTAACTAATTTGGATGTACATTAAAAAAGTAAAATTAAAATTAAAATAAAGAAAACATTTTAATAATTAGTATACAGTGTTTCTGTATAGTTATTTTCATATGATGTTGTATTATTTCACCAAAAATACCATTTTCCAAGGTTACTTAGGCCATCTCCTTTCCTCTCCATTCCCTTGGTGTAACTATGTGACTCATTTCTTTAAAGATTTTATTTTTTTAAGTAATCTCTACACTCAACATTAGGCTTGAAATTACAACCTTGAGATCAAGAGTCATATGCTCTACCAACTGAGCCAGCCAGGTGTCCCTATGTGACTCATTTTTAAATAGATTCATTCGTCACAGTCTATATTCATACTGAAATACCACCACATTCTGAAATGTTTTTAAAATTTTTCATATAGTAAATTTCACTCTTTATTTTGTACAGATCTATGGGTTTTGACAAATACATAGAGTAACCATCACCACGATTCCTTACAGGATGCTTTTTTCACCTCCCAAATTTCCACAAGCTCTACTTTGTAGTCTCACTTCCCACCACCCTTATACCCCTGGCAACCAATTAACTACTGTTTTCCATCCCTATGTTTTCTCTTTTTCATACCAAAATAGCTAAAATTAAAATGGCTGACAATTTCAAGCTTGGTAAAGTTTCAGAACAACTAGAAGGCTCATATATTGTGTGGTTGTGGGAAATGGGGCAATAACTTTGGGAGGAGAAATAACTTAGTACCTACTGAAGTTAACAATGTTCTTGTCTACAGCTCAGCCCAGCAATCCCACTCCTAGAGAAATGAGTTCACCTCCAAGAGAAATGAGTGCATATATGCATGTGTCCTCTTGAAATGACAGTAAAATAAATTCATGGAAAATGTATTTACAATGTACCCAAACTGGAAATAGCTAAATGTCCATCAAGAGTAGAGTTATTAGGGTGTGGGTAGCTCAGTTGTTTAAGCATCTGACTTAGGCTCAGGTCATGATCTCATGGTTCATGAGTTTGAGCCCTGCATTGGGCTATGTGCTGACAGCTCAGAGCCTGGAGCCTGCTTCAGATTCTGTGTCCCCCTCTCTCTCTGCCCTTTACCTGCTCATGCTCTGTCTCTCTTTCTCTCAAAAATAAATGAAGATTAAAAAATTTTAATAGAGTATCTAAACAAATTTTAGTCTATGCATACAGCAAGAACAAAGACAAAACACCTACTGTACATACCACTGTCAATGGATTTTACAGACAATGACTTTTGTTCATAGAAGTCAAACACAAACTATGTACAAATTAGTACATTCTCTGTGATTACTTATGTAATATTTAAGAAGAGGCAAAGCACATTTATGGTGACAGAAGTAAGGAAAGTTATTGGCTCTGTTGTGGGGAGACTGATTTTAAAGGGACATTAGTTAACTCTATGGTGTAGTAAATTGAATAGGGTGGTGGTTATGAGATATATACATGTGCAAAAATACATCAGTCTGTAAAATTAAGATCAGTACAAACTATTGTTATTATTATCTGAAGTAATTGTTCTACTTAGACTTTTTAAATTTAAAAATAACTTTCAAGTTAAGTGAATCTGAGGTCTCGTGTGTAAATATACTCTAACTTACAAAATAAAATAGAAGAAAATATCTTCTAGAAAATATATTTTCAATTTATTGGAGAAGAAAAAAATTAAAGCAGTCTTAAGAGAGAGAGAAAGAGAGGAACATAGTCTTATTTTCTTACAGTATTACTTTCTTGCTTGTTGTAGCTGATATTTAAAATTTGTGAAAAATATAAGGCTGAGAATTGTTGATGGTCAAACCACCCTTAGGCATAGAAAGGAGTCAGATAAATATGAAGCAGCTGTATCTAAAGTTACAAGGAGCAGAGTGATATCATTTCCTTTAAGTGTATTTTACAACATGATTAGTGTCAGAAGTAACTGGAAATTATAAACATTGAGGGCAAGTAATTAAAGTAACAACAATGTAAATTGGAAGTTTCTTGGTTTTGATATATTCTATTTATGTTAGAATTTTAAGATAATTGTTTAAAAGGTTTACTTTTTTAATTATTTTTCAATATATGAAGTTTATTGTCAACTTGGTTTCCATACAACACCCACTGCTCATCCCAAAAGGTGCCCTCCTCAATACCCATCACCCACCCCCTCCTCCCTCCCACCCCCCATCAACCCTCAGTTTGTTCTCAGTTTTTAAGAGTCTCTTATGCTTTGGCTCTCACCCATTCTAACCTCCTTTTTTTTTCCTTCCCCTCCCCCATGGGCTTCTGTTAAGTTTCTCAGGATCCACCTAAGAGTGAAAACACATGGTATCTGTCTTTCTCTGTATGGCTTATTTCACTTAGCATCACACTCTCCAGTTCCATCCATGTTGCTACAAAGGGTCATATTTCATTCTTTCTCATTGCCATGTAGTAATCCATTGTGTATATAAACCACAATTTCATTATCCATGCATCAGTTGATGGACATTTAGGATCTTTCCATAATTTGGCTATTGTTGAGAGTGCCGCTATAAACATTGGGGTACAAGTGTCCCTATGCATCAGCACTCCTGTATCCCTTGGCTAAATTCCTAGCAGTGCTATTGCTGGGTCATAGGGTAGGTCTATTTTTAATTTTTTGAGGAACCTCCACACTGTTTTCCAGAGTGGGTGCACCAATTTGCATTCCCACCAACAGTGCAAGAGGGTTCTCGTTTCTCCACATCCTCTCCAGCATCTATAGTCTCCTGATTTGTTCATTTTGGCCACTCTAACGGGCGTGAGGTGTTATCTGAGTATGGTTTTGATTTGTATTTCCCTGACAAGGAGAGACGTCGAGCATCTTTTCATGTGCCTGTTGGCCATTCGGATGTCTTCTTTAGAGAAGTGTCTATTCATGTTTTCTGCCCATTTCTTCACTGGGTTATTTGTTTTTCGGGTGTGGAGATTGGTGAGCTCTTTATAGATTTTGGATACTACCCCTCTGTCAAATAAGTCATTTGCAAATATCTTTTCCCATTCCGTTGGTTGCCTTTTAGTTTTGTTGGCTGTTTCCTTTGCTGTGCAAAAGCTTTTTATCTTCATAAGGTCCCAGTAGTTCATTTTTCTTTCAATTACCTTGCCTTTGGGGATGTGTCGAGTAAGAGATTGCAACGGCTGAGGTCAGAGAGGTCTTTTCCTGCTTTCTCCTCTAGGGTTTTGATGGTTTCCTGTCTCACATTCAGGTCCTTTACCCATTTTGAAATTATTTTTGTGAACGGTGTGAGAAATTGGTCTAGTTTCAACCTTCTGCATGTTGCTGTCCAGTTCTCCCAGCACCATTTGTTAAAGAGACTGTCTTTTTTCCATTGGATGTTCTTTCCTGCTTTGTCAAAGATGAGTTGGCCATATGTTTGTGGGTCTAGTTCTGGGGTTTCTATTCTATTCCATTGGTCTATGTGTCTGTTTTTGTGCCAATACCATGCTGTCTTGATGATTACAGCTTTATAGTAGAGGCTAAAGTCTGGGATTGGGATGCCTCCTGCTTTGGTATTCTTTTTCAAAATTGCTTTGGCTATTTGGGGCCTTTTGTGGTTCCATATGAATTTTAGGATTGCTTGTTCTAGTTTTGAGAAGAATGCTGGTGCAATTTTGATTGGGATTGCATTGAATGTGTAGATAGCTTTGGGTAGTATTGACATTTTGACAATATTTATTCTTCCAATCCATGAGCAAGGAATGTTTTTCCATTTCTTTATATCTTCTTCAATTTCCTTCATAGGCTTTCTATACTTTTCAGCATACAGATTTTTTACATCTTTGATTAGATGTATCCCTAGGTATTTTGTGCTTCTTGGTGCAGTGGTGAATGGGATCAGTTTATTTATTTGTCTTTCTGTTGCTTCATTGTTAGTGTATAAGAATGCAACTGATTTCTGTACATTGATTTTGTATCCTGCAACTTTGCTAAATTCATGTATCAGTTCTAGCAGACTTTTGGTGGAGTCTGTCAGATTTTCCATGGACAATATCATGTCATCTGCAAAAAGTGAAAGCTTGACTTTATCTTTGCCAATTTTGATGCCTTTGATTTCCTTTTGTTGTCTGATTGCTGATGCTAGAACTTCCAACACTATGTTAAACAACAGCTGTGAGACTGGACATCCCTGTCGTGTTCCTGATCTCAGGGAAAAAGCTCTCAGTTTTTCCCCATTGAGGATGATATCAGCTGTGGGCTTTTCATAAATGGCTTTTATGATGTTTAAGCATGTTCCTTCTATCCCGACTTTCTCAAGGGTTTTTATTAAGAAAGGGTGCTGAATTTTGTCAAAGGCCTTTTCTGCATCGATTGACAGGATCATATGGTTCTTATCTTTTCTTTTATTAATGTGATGTATCACGTTGATTGATTTGCGAATGTTGAACCAGCCCTGCATCCCAGGAATCAATCCCACTTGATCATGGTGAACAATTCTTTTCATATGCTGTTGAATTCGATTTGCTAGTATCTTGTTAAGAATTTTTGCATCCATATTCATCAGGGATATTGGCCTGTAGTTCTCTTTTTTTGCTGGGTCTCTGCCTGGTTTAGGAATCAAAGGAATACTGGCTTCATAGAATGAGTCTGGAAGTTTTCCTTCCCTTTCTATTTCTTGGAATAGCTTGAGAAGGATAGGTATTATTTCTGCTTTAAACGTCTGGTAGAACTCCCCTGGCAAGCCATCTGGTCCTGGACTCTGATTTGTTGGGAGATTTTTGATAACCGATTCAATTTCTTCGCTGGTTATGGGTCTGTTCAAGCTTTCTATTTCCTCCTGATTGAGTTTTGGAAGGGTGTGGGTGTTTAGGAATTTGTCCATTGCTTCCAGGTTGTCCAATTTGTTGGCATATAATTTTTCATAGTATTCCCTGATAATTGTTTGTATCTCTGAGGGATTGGTTGTAATAATTCCATTTTCATTCATGATTTTATCTATTTGGGTCATCTCCCTTTTCTTTTTGAGAAGCGTGGCTAGAGGTTTGTCAAGTTTGTTTATTTTTTCAAAAAAACCAACTCTTGGTTTTGTTGATCTGCTCTACAGTTTTTTAGATTCTATATTGTTTATTTCTGCTCTGATCTTTCTTATTTCTCTTCTTCTGCTGGCTTTAGGCTGCCTTTGCTGTTCTGCTTCTATTTCCTTTAGGTGTGCTGTTAGATTTTGTATTTGGGATTTTTCCTGTTTCTTGAGATAGGCCTGGATTCCAATGTATTTTCCTCTCAGGACTGCCTTTGCTGCATCCCAAAGCGTTTGGATTGTTGTTTTTCCATTTTCATTTGTTTCCGCATATTTTTTTGATTTCTTCTCTAATTGCCTGGTTGACCCATTCATTCTTTAGTTGGGTATTCTTTAACTTCCATGCTTTTGGAGGTTTTCCAGACTTTTTCCTGTGGTTGATTTCAAGCTTCATCGCATTGTGGTCTGAAAGTATGCATGGTATGATTTCAATTCTTGTATACTTATGAAGGGCTGTTTTGTGACCCAGTATGTGATCTACCTTGGAGAATGTTCCATGTGCACTCGAGAAGAAAGTATATTCTGTTGCTTTGGGATGTAGAGTTCTAAATATATCTGTCAAGTCCATCTGATCCAATGTATCATTCAGGGCCCTTGTTTCTTTATTGACCATGTGTGTGTCTAGAGGATCTATCCATTTCTGTAAGGGGAGTGTTAAAGTCCCCTGCAATTACCACATTCTTATCAATAAGGTTGCTTAAGTGTGTGAGTAATTCTTTTATATATTTGGGGGCTCCTGTATTCGGCACATAGACATTTATAATTGTTAGCTCTTCCTGATGGATAGACCGTGTAATTATTATATAATGCCCTTCTTCATCTCTTGTTACAGCCTTTAATTTAAAGTCTAGTTTCTCTGATATAAGTATGGCTACTCCAGCTTTCTTTTCACTTCCAGTAGCATGATAAATAGTTCTCCATCCCCTTACTCTCGATCTGAAGGTGTCCTCAATTCTAAAATGAGTCTCTTGTAGACAGCAAATAGATGGGTCTTGTTTTTTTATCCATTATGATACCCTATGTCTTTTGGTTGGTGCATTTAGTCCATTTACATTCAGTGTTATTATAGAAAGATATGGGTTTAGAGTCATTGTGATGTCTGTATGTTCTATGCTTGTAGCGATGTCTCTAGTACTTTGTCTCACAGGATTCCCCTTAGGATCTCTTGTAGGGCTGGTTTAGTGGTGATGAAATCCTTCAGTTTTTGTTTGTTTGGGAAGACCTTTATCTCTCCTTCTATTCTAAATGACAGACTTGCTGGATAAAGGATTCTCGGCTGCATATTTTTCCTCTTCATCACATTGAAGATCTCCTGCCGTTCCTTTCTGGCCTGCCAAGTTTCAGTAGAGAGATTGGTCATGAGTCTTATAGGTCTCCCTTTATATGTTAGAGCACGTTTATCTCTAGCTGCTTTCAGAATTTTCTCTTTATCCTTATATTTTGCCAGTTTCACTATGATATGTCGTGCAGAAGATCGATTCAAGTTATGTCTGAAGGGAGTTCTCTGTGCCTCTTGGATTTCAATGCCTTTTTCCTTCCCCAGATCCTGGAAGTTCTCAGCTATTATTCCTTCAAGTACACCTTCAGCACCTTTCCCTCTCTCTTCCTCCTCTGGAATACCAATTATGCGTATATTATTTCTCTTTAGTGCATCACTTAGTTCTCTAATTTTCCCTTCATACTCATGGATTTTTTTATCTCTCTTTTTCTCAGCTTCTTCTTTTTCCATAATTTTATCTTCTAGTTCACCTATTCTCTCCTCTGCCTCTTTAGTCCAAGCCATGTTTGTCTCCATTTTATTTTGCAGCTCATTGATAGCATTTTTTAGCTCCTCCTGGCTGTTCCTTAGTCCCTTGATCTCTGTAGCAATAGATTCTCTGCTGTCCTTTATACTGTTTTCAAGCCCAGTGATTAATTTTATGACTATTATTCTTAATTCACTTTCTGTTATATTGTTTAAATCGTTTTTGATAAGTTTGTTAGCTGTTGTTATTTCCTGGACTTTTTTTTGAGGAGAATTCTTCTGTTTCATCATTTTGGATAGTCCCTGGAGTGGTGTGGGACTGCAGGGCACTTCCCCTGTGCTGTCTTGAATAACTTGCATTGGTGGGTGGGGCGAAGTCAGAACTGATGTCTGCCCCCAGCCCACTGCTGGGGCCACAGTCAAACTGGTTTGTGCCTTCTCTTCCCCTCTCCTAGGGTCAGGATTCACTGTGGGGTGGCGTGGCCCGTCTGGGCTACTTACACACTGCCAGGCTTGTGGTGCTGGGGATCTGGCCTATTAGCTGGGGTGGATCGACACTGTTCACGGGGGCGGGTGTGGCAGGGTCACCTCCCTTTTTCTCCTGAGATCTGCTTCGGGAGGGGCCCTGCGTCACTGGGAGGGAGTCAGACCCGCTGGAGGGATGGATCCGCAGAAGCACAGTGTTGGGTATTTGCGCGGTGCAAGCAAGGTCCCTGGCAGGAACTGGTTCCCTTTGGGATTTTGGCTGGGGGATCCCGAGGGAGATGGCGCTGGCCAGCATCTTTGTTCCCCGCCAAGCTGAGCTCTGTTGTCCGGGGCTCAACAACTTTCCCTCCCGTTGTCCTCCAGCCCTCCCGTTCTCTGACCAGAGCTGTTAACTTATAACCTTCCAGATGTCAAGTCCCTCTTGCTGTTGGAACACACTCCATCCGGCCCCTCCGCTTTTGTAAGCCAGACTCGGGGGCTCTGCTTGGCCGGCAGGCCGCCCCTCTGCCCAGGCTCCCTCCCGCCAGTCAGTGTAGCGTGCACTGCCTTGCCGCCCTTCCTACCCTCCTTCGTATGCCTCTCGTCTGCGCTTGGCTCTGGAGACCTTGTTCTGCTAGTCTTCTGGCAGTTTTCTGGGTTATTTAGGCCGGTGTAGGTGGAATATAAGTGATCAGCAGGACGTGCCTACGCCACCATCTTCCCAGGATTATGTTTAAAAGGTTTAAATTTAACTATTAATAAACAATTCTTTTTCTACATAAATATATTAAATTCACACCTGTAAATGTAGATCTGCTTGAATGTTGAATACTAACATCAATTTCTGAATACATCTCTGAATTGTAGTCCAAATATCATGGTAGCTACTTAGTAACTAGAGAAAAAAGTAGGTTTAGGGATTAACCTTGTGTATCACATAATAGCATGTTTAAAATATTTTGAAATATTTCCATACCTCTCTATTTTTGATAATGTACACCGGATGGTTACTTGTATAAAATAATTGTACCATTACTCAGTATTGGAGAGATATCAATATAAGCAATGATAAAATGTTTATATAAAGTACTGGTAAATAGTCAAATTCTGAGTGGAAAGTAATGAAAGATGAAAGGAGATTTTTTTGTAAATAATACATAACAGATTGTTGAAAGTTAAGCTAATCAAAATGTATGGGAAATATCTAGTTTACTATGTCACATAAACTTATTTTAAGTTTATTTATGTTGAGAGAGAGAGAAGGAGGGGCAGAGTGAGAGGGAAGGAGAGAATCCCAAGCAGACTCCGTGCTGCCTGTGCAAAGCCTAACACAGACTTGATCTCACAAACTGTGAGATCATGACCTGAGCCAAGGTCAAGACTCAGATGTTTAAACGACTGAGCCACCAAGGCACCTGAAGCTGCAGAAACTTTTGAGTCATAATTACCAACTCTTTTAAGGTATTCACTTAGGCCAGGTTTCAATAACTGAAGTGATGCCTTCTAACCAGAAAAAAAGTTACTTGTTGGGCCTGTTTTGTACATAACCATCAATTTTTATCAAAGAACTTTTTGTGCTGTGTTTACAAGCCAAACTCACTGTGAAAGGCACAAGAATTACAGTTTGTATTCAGAAAAGATCTGTCATTTTGTGCTTACTGCAAGACAAATGACTCTGCCAGTTGGGGCTAAATTTATCAAACTGGTAGAGTGACAATTGTAATTGTAGAAATTTTATGATGGATATACAATTCTGAACAGTTAATATGGAAGAGGAGTCTGAGCAGACATCTTCAATTTGAGCTTATCAATACTGTAATCGTTTTTGACATTGACCCAGGATACAGAGATAATTTGGGTCCCTGGAACCTGGAGCATATATCTCTGACAAATTCATATGCTTCACTGCCACCAAAGGTCCCTGAGTTTCAGGAACAGATGTAATATAACAAAACAGGATCTCCCTATAGAATAATGAAAGTCATTTTTGTCATCATTGCTTCAGAATAAACAAAGGGCAAAGAAAATAGGATGCTAAAATATTCTTAAAATTATACATTAAAAGTGTCAACTTTTAGCTAAACCACTTCCAAGGCAGGACGTTAAGGCAGTGACGTTAAGAACAATGAATGCATCCGTAAGTGACTTCCAAACTACAATTCCTTAATATACATGTTTCTTTTTACAATATGGACATGAAATCACTCTACCAGTAACAGCTTCCTATAGACTTAGCAGTGGTCCTGAGATACTGACTACCAGCTTCAGTGTACCAATATTGGAAAAAGTAGCCAAATATTAGAAATAACTATTTGTACAAAGAATTAATTGGTGGGTGGAAGGAAACTCAAAACATCATTCTAAGGTGCTAAGTGCCACATATCTATGATTAACTTAAAAACACATAATTTACTTTTTAGAAATATTTGAGCACAGTCCCTAACTTTGTTACTACAAATGTGAATAATACGTTAGTTTATCTATCATTAGGTGAGGGTCAGGTGAGAAGTGTAGGTGCAGGGAATTGTGTTGATATTTATTAACCCTAAACTTTTATCTGAGTCTAGATGACTACAATATATGGACAAGGACCTAAATATTTGATCAGAGAAGAAGATGGCTCATATCACTAATTTGACCTTCCAAGCTACTCACTTCTAAGTAAAATGTGCATATATATTGTCCTTACAGCATGTGTGCATGCACACACACAACTACCCCAGAAATGAAATAATTTGACATTGTCCTTGGTTTACATATAGAATTATCTATGTCTTTAATCATCCTTATCTCTTTTCATTTTATTTTAGAGAAGTGGGTAACCTATTTTTTTGCAAAGAAAAACTTTGGAAATAATAATAATAATAATAATATATAACTTACTATGTATCAGGAACTGTATCTTCCATTTTATCCTATAATAGCCCTGTGATGTGTTTATTATTATTGCTTTCATCTTACAAATGAAGAAATTTAGCCTTGAAAAGTCTAATAGCTTTCTAAATTCACACAAATATTAAATGGAAAGTCAATTTAAACCTAGGTCTTCCAGTTTCCAAAGCCTGGAGTGTTAAATCTTAAATCATAGTATTATCAATATTTATCCTATTTTACCTGGAACCATTAATGATGGGTTTTCCCTCACTATCTTCAATGTCCCTACAGTTGTACCTTCCCTTCAGTCTACAGTTATGTTTAAGTTTTTCCATTAAAAAAGAAAAAAAAAAAAAAGAATGAGCAGATGAAAAAGGAGGAGAAGGAGGAAGGCCTCTCATCTGTGTCCCTCTTTAACTTATTGAGGTATTTTTTCCCTTAAACAAAATTTTTAAGAAAGTAGACTTCTCACCTTGTTTCCACTCCTCATCTACTACTGTGAAATTTAACAGTCCTTTATTAAACTTCATATTACTTGACATATATTTCACATTTGACAAAGCTGGAAGTTTTGTGGAAGTCTTTCCTCTCTTGGGTTTCTACATAACCATTTCATTTTACTTCTATCCCTGTATCTCTGAGTTATGACTCAATGTACCTCACTCCCTTTGGTCCTTTCCTATTTACTGCTCTACTTTCTTATATACTGATGCTATTCTTCAAGGTCTTCTATTTTTTCCTTTCTGATTTCAGAGAGGGTATTATTACTTCAGTTACTTCAATTCTCTTATCTCAGTTCTCACCTATATTATATTTAGGTATCATTTTTATTTTAAACTCAAGGACTACAAATATTCCTAAATTCTTATTTAATCTGTTCCCTCAAACACTCTTCTAATTTTTTCTTTCATACGCTCTAACCTAGACAACTGTAAAAGTCTCCTACCTACAGTCTCACATTCACTGATCTATCTCTATACTGTCATCTAAAATAGCTTTATAAAATACAAGCTTATTAATATTACTCACCTGCAGAAACTTTCAATGCCCTCTGCCACATACATGCTAAAATCTAAATCTTTTCATATAGCATGTTAGAGTATTGGCAGTATGGTCTTTTCTATTTTTCTGGCTCAATCTATCAGGACTATCATTCACACATGCCACATTATTGTTATACTGCACTATTTTCCAATCCTGGAATGCATTGTGTTTTTGAATGTCTTCAAGCTTTAAAAAAAATTCCTGTCCCAAATAACTAAAATGTTACCCTTAATCCTTCCATATGCCTATTAAATAATTTTCATCTTTCATGAGTCGCATAAAATGTCAATTCTGTAAACCTTAAAAATAATTTTCTCAGTGAAACATCCTTGCTTCTTCCTCTGAGCTCTTGTAAAACATTATACTCACATATATTACAGCACACACTATTTGTATTATAGCTGTTTTTTACATGTTGCTATCCTGCAGCATATCTGAGACCATCAAAGAGACAGACTATTCTTATCTTTCCAATCTTAAACCCAAGTAGATGTTAGACATTTGAAAAGTGTTTCTTGAAACAATGAAATAAATAAATGGGTGTCAATTGTTTAGCCAACACATATATACAGTAAAACAGATGTCTTTATGACATATTCATACAAATATGTCTCAACAATGCATACTTTTTTGATAAACCAATCTTAATCACCTGGGGTTGTAAAGGGACTCATAATAACTGAGAAATATGTAACAAACACCTTCCTCCACATTATAGTATTTGTTTAAGTTCTTTGGAAATAAATTAAGGGAGCTTAACTATATAAAGGTTTAACAAAGAATATTACTGCTATATATTAATCATTTTCTCATTGCTTGCATTTCCCAGTAGATGTATTTATTTAGACCCCAGGAAGATAAAAGGTGCTGAGATATAGAGATGCATTTACATGGTTCTTGCTTTCAAGTATAACTGAAGATATAAGAAAATTTGAAGTTCTAAGTATGACTGAAGATACAAGAATATTTGAAGTTCTTATATTTTAAGAAATGAGATAATGAAAGCTTAACACTTTTATAGTCTATATTTTTATTCAATAACCATTGCCAAATGAAAACCATTATTTCCTCTCCCATTTTGGTTAAATTATTCTCTTGCTAGAGTAGAATATAAATACTTGCCAACACTCCTCCAGCTTTCTTATAAAGTAAAAACAGATGGGACACCATGGAATCTGGGATATATACAATAGTAAAACAAGTACTTGGGTTAATGCTATATCCCAGGATCTATAACAGTTTTATTCTAATTGTAAGATGAGTATTTCAAGTTGATATGTCAGTGAAAGCAGAACTTTGAGTTATCTGCACATAATTTACAACTTGATTCAAGATATTTTCCAGAATAGAGTATTTTTCTTAAAAAAATAATCAAATATTTAACTCTAAGAAAATATGAAAAACATTTTGCATATTTTCCTATGCCCTTTTTTAAACAAAAAGCCAAATAGCTTTGCATCAAATCTGTGAAATAAGAATGGATTTTGTCTCATAAATACAACATCGTCTTTATTTTAAAAGCTTATTCTATGTTAGACAAAATTTTCCCTGGAAAATTTCCCTGGAAAATTTCACAATTCCAGGGAATATGGCAAGGTAGGATGGCCCGCTTACTTATTTCCATGGATTCAACTACGTAACACTCACATCACTGTAAATAACCCAGAAAATGACCCAAAGACTGGCAGAAGAAATTCCACAACTCAATGTAGAGAAGAGGCTACATCAGAGAGGGTAGGAAAGGCATAGACACAGTTGGGAGCTTAAAGGATCTGTGGAACTGTTCAAGGGAAGAAGGGACACCAGAAAATGAGCACAGAAAGGGAACAGAAACACACTCTCACACTGGGGAGCCTGCATAGGGGAGACAAATCCCCATAACACTTGACATTGAAAACCAGAGGGACCAAATATTGTGAGTTCTTACAAGCAGCAGATCTTAAAACCTGGAATTTTTAAAATAAGTAGGTTGGCTCCAGGAGAGCTGAGAGACCATGAGGAAACAGTTTCTGCCCCTAAAGAGACAGCACAACAAACATCCCTCATAGATACAGCACAGAAGGAGCAGTTTGAAAACAACTGGGGAATATGGGAGTTAGAGTTGTTTACTAATCTCATAGTGTGTACCAGAAGGATATAAATTGCTGGGGTACTCCTCTCAGAATAACGTTACTAATCTCAGAGTGTGTGCTGGAGCCAGCTATATTCCTGGGGAATTTCTCCAGGAACAATATTACTAATCTCAGAGCAAGTCCCAAAGGGACAGAGACAACTCAGGGACTCTTACAGGAAGAAAGGAGCTGGCAGGTGCTATTTTACTACCCTGCCCTTGAGCATAAACACACAGCCACCTGCAGGAACAGGCATGGCACCAGTATTCACTAACATGCTTACACTATGCCCTCCTTCCTCCAGTCTGACACTGTCGGTCCCCTCCTCTAAATGACAGCACAAATCTTACCAACACAGAGTCTCCTGACTGCATAGTTTGTGGGCTTCAGTCTTGGTAGTGCAGCAACTGGTCACCTCCCACACAGGAAGTATGCATATTGGTAAAACTATACACCCTGGTAAACATGTTTTATAGATCCTACCCTGGTTGGCCCAGTCTCAGAGGCAGCTGCAAATACCATGTGGAAGAGGATAGCATGCACAACTTTTGGGAACTTCATGCCCCACCTGCACATGGTTGGCAGTGTGCCTGGGCTGCCCAGTCTCAGCAGTGGAGGCACATCCCCTCTAGGAAAGGAACAGCACCACTCTGCTAATAGTGAGCACCCCCACAGACAATATTTTCAAGAGCAGGACACATTATTGTCTTTCTTAACAGAGAAACAGACACAGAGAGATAGATAAAATTAGGAGACAAAAGAATATGTCCCAAAGGAAAGAACAATACAAAAGTACAGCAAAAGATCAAAGTGAAACAGATACAAGTAATATACCTGATAGAGAATTTAAAGTAATGATCATAAAGATACTCACATAAAAAGGACATCAGTGAAACACTTAACAAATAGAAAAAATGAAAAAGAAGCAATCAGAGATGAATATAATAAATGAAATTAAAAATATACTGGATGGAATAAATAGGCTAGGGGAAGCAGAAAAATTAATTAGTGACCTGGAAGATATAGTAATGGAAAGTAACCAAGCTGAGGAAAGGAGAGAAAAAAAAATAGGGAAAATGAGAATAGACTTAGGGAAGTCAGTGACTCCATCAAGCATAATAACATTTATATTATAGGAATCCCAGAGAAGAAGAAAATAGAAAAAAGGGGGGCAGAAAACATATTGAAGGAATAATAGCTGAAACCTTCCTAATCGGGAAAGGAAACAGATATCTAGATTCAGAACACACAGAATTTTTCCCCAATCAAATCAACCCAAGGAGGTCAACACCAAGCACATAGTAATTAAAATAACAAAAAGGAATGATAGAGAATTTTAAAACCAGCCAGAGAAATACAAGGCAGTTACATATAAGGGAAACCCCACAGGGCTATCAGCAGATTTTTCAGCAGAAACTTTACAGGCCAGAAGGGAGTGGAATGATATATTCAAAGTGTTTAAAGGGAAAAAAAAAAATGGAGCCAAGAATACTATATACAGAAAGGGTATCATTCAAAATAGAAGGAGAGATAAAGAGTTTCTCAAACAAAAGCTAAGGAGTTCATGACCACTAAACCAGCCCTATAAGAAATGTTAAAGGGGACGCCTTGAGTGGAAAGGAAGACGATAAGTAAGAGTAAGAAAAGTAGGAAACACAAAATCTATACAAACTAGTATGTCTGTAAAAATCAGTCAAGGTATTCACAAAATAAAAGGATGTAAAATATGGTACCATATACATAAAATATGGTGGAAGGAGGGGAGGAAAGAATGGGCTTAAATTTAACTGACCATCAACTTGATACAGATTTCTATTTGCAAAAGATGTTATATAAAAAACTAATGATAATGAATGAAAAACAAGTATGAAAAAAATGAAAAGAAAGGAATTCAAATATGTCACTGAAAGAAGCCAACTTGTGAGAGAAGAGAGCAAGAAAAGAAAGAAACAAAACAACCACAACACAAATAACAAAATAGCAATAAATAGATGCCTTTAGATAACTACTTTGAACGTAAATGGACTAAATTCTCCAATCAAAAGACACAGGGTGATTAAATAGAAAAAATCCTAACTATATGCTGGTCATGGACTGGAAGAACAAATATTGTTAAACTGTCTATACTATCCAAAGAAATCTACACATTTAATACAATCTCTGTCTAAACACCAACAGCATTTTTCATATAAATAGAACAAATAACTCTAAAATGTGTATGGAACTACAAAAGACCCTGTATAGACAAAGCAGTCTTGAAAAAGAAAATAAATCAAAATAAAAATCATGTTATACTATAAACCTGTAGTAATTAAAAGAGTATCATAGTGGCACCAAAATAGACACATTTGTCAATAGAACAGAACAGAAAACCCAGAAATAACCCCACATGGTCAATTAGTCTTTGACAAAAGAGGCAAGAATATGCAATGGGAAATAGTCTTTTCAACAAAGACCATTGGGAAAACTTGGCAACTACATGCAAAAAAATGAAACTGGACCATTTCCTTACATGATATCCAACAATAAACTTAAAATTGACTAAAGACCTAAACGTGAAACATGAAATCATAAAATCCCTAGAGAAGAGCACAGGTAGTAATTTCCCTGGAATTGATCATAATAATAAATTTCTAGATGTATCTCCTGAGGCAAGGTAAATAAAAGCAAAAAAAAAAAAACTGTTGGGACTACATCAAAATAAAAAGCATCTACACAATGAAGGGAATGATCAACAACAACACTAAAAGGCAACCTGCTGAATGACAGAAAATATTTGCAAATTACATATCCAATAACTGGTTAGTATCCAAAATATATAAAGAACTTATACAAATAAACATCAAAAACAAATTCAATTAAAGCATGGGCAGAAGAAATGAGCAGACATTTCACCAAAGACATCTAGATGGCCAAAAGATACATGAAAATATGCTCAGCATTACTCATCATCAGAGAAACGGAAATCAAAACTACAATGAGATATCACCTCACACCTGTCAGAATGGCTAAAATAAAAACAAAAAAGAAACAAGTGTTTGTGAGGATGTGGAAAAAAAGGTACCCTCTTGCACAGCTGGTAGGAATGCAAACTGGTTCAGTGACTATTGAAAACAGTATGGAAGTTATTTAAAAAATTAAAAATAGAAGTAACCTATGATCCATAATCATATCACTATTCACTCAAAGAATAAAAAAACACTAATTTGAAAACATATAAACCCCTAGGTTTATAGCAGCATTATTTACAATAGCCAGGTTAATGAAAGAAGCCCCAGTGTTCATGAAGAGATGATTGGATAAAGATATAATACACCCCCCCCCACACACACACACACACTGGAATATTATTCAGCCAATAAAGAATGAAATCTTGCCATTTACAATGATGTGGATAGAGCTAGAAAATATAATACTAAACAAAATAAGTCAGCAAAAAACAGATATATATTTTTACTGATATGTTGAATTTAAGGGGAAAAAAACTGAATGAAAAGGGGAAAACAGGGACAAACCAAAAACAAACAAACAAACAAACAAACCAAAACAAGACTTTTAGGTATAGAGAACAGATGTTTACCAGAGGGGAGGTGGGTGAAGGGATGAGTGAAATAGGTGAAGGGAATTAAGAGTACACTTATCATGATGAGCACTGAGTAATATACAGAATTGTTGAATCACTATATTGTACACCTGAAACTAATATAACACCACATGCTAATTGTACTGAATTAAAATTTAAAAATAAATTATCCATTAATTTTTCATATTGAAAAAACAGGATTTTTTAAAAATGTTTACTTATTTTTGAGAGAGAGAGAGAGAGAGAGAGAGAGGAGGAGGGATGAGAAGAGGTCAGAGAGAGAGAGAGAGAGAGAGAGAGAGAGAGAATCCCAAGCAGGCTCAGCACTGTCAGCGTATAGCCCAACCCAGGGCTCAAACCCATGAACCCTGAGATCATGATCTGAGCTGAAACCAAGAGTTGGACGTTTAACCAACTGAGCCACCCAGATGCCCCCAATACAAGATTTTTGTACACCATCATTATCACCCTTCCGCTTAAGATATCTTTTGGTTACTCTTTTGGAAAAATTCCCAGCTTCATTAAGATATACTTGACCAATATCATTTTGCTTTAAATTACATGCTTAAATCTCTTTTTCTTGTCTCAGTAACTGTATTTAGTCTATTGATTTTCTGTTTCTCTCCTGAGATATTTCTTCTACTTTATCTTTCAAACTTACATATAAATTCTAATTTTGGAAATAATACTTAAAACTCTCCAATTTTTTGTACTGCGACTTTTCCTGTCCCATTGATTTTTCCAATGAATGGAATTACTTTACACGTTTTCTGAAAATGCAAATTAGAGAGCTCTAGAGTTGCATTTATTTGTTTGTGTCTTTTTTAAATATATTTTATTGTCAAGTTAGCTAACATACAGTGTGCTTTTGGCTTCAGGGTAGATTCTGGTGATTCATCGCTTACATACAACACCCAGTGCTCTTCCCAAGTGCTCTCCTCAGTGCTTATATCACCAATTTTCCACTCTCCCATGCAGAAAAAGGTAGTTTTATATTCTAGTTGGTTCTCAATTTGTTCTCTGTATTTAAGAGTCTCTTATGGGTTTTTATGTATTTAAGAGACTCTTAAGAGTCTCTTATGCCTCCCTCTCTGTTTGAAACTATATTTTCCCCTTCCCTTCCCCATGGTCTTCTGTTAAGTTTCTCAAGATCCACATATGAGGGAAAACATGATATCTGTCTTTCTCTGACTTATTTAACTCAGCATAATACCCTCCAGTTCCATCCACGTTGTTGCAAATGGCAGGATTTCATTCTTTCTCATTGTTTTTGTGTCTTTTGAATTATGTCTTTTTAAAAATTTCCCTGGAGTCAATACTTGTGTCTGTTTTCTGTTCTTTGCCTTTCATGTTGTTGATTTTCTTCACACCTCTGGGTTTTTATTTTCATTTGAGAATAGGCAATTTGTCCAATTTTTCTAGATAACTCTCTATTTAGATCATTTTCTTGTTGGTTTTCCCTGTGTTTATAAAGTCTGACTTCAAATATATGTGGGCCAATCTTATCCACTGACAATCATCATTTTAAGGCAAATAGGGCACCAAACTTCAAACTAGGATTTTCCTGGAAGCCAGAATAGGAAGAATTTTGCTCAGGGTGCTGAGTAAATTCTCTTCAATTTGTTGGCTCATTTTTTTTTTCTAGAAAGGAGTCCATTTGTTTTTGCCTAATGCTCATACACTCACTTGCCTGGGTTCTAAGTATACAGGAAGGGAATTTTACGGTAGACAGACGAGTAATTAAGTACTTTTAATTGTCAGTGGGCATGGAAGGTGTGTTCTCTTCGTTACACCTGTCAACTCTGACTCTAGAGTTCCTCCTTCTCTGTAGCCCTACTTGTGTATTCAGACATTTAGACTAGTACTCCTTACTCTTTCTATTTCCTGTTAAATATCTTTTACCTTCTTCAATTCCATGATGGCTCATTTCCCATTTACAATTGTAGGATTTTCTTCACCATCATTGTTTGGCAGTTTGCAGCGAAAGATTAGGCAAAAATGTATGATCAGCACCAACTAGAATATAAAACTACCCTCTTTTATTTTTTATTTTTTTTCAATATATGAAGTTTATTGTCAAATTGGTTTCCATACAACACCCAGTGCTTATCCCAAAAGGTGCCCTCCTCAATACCCACCCTCCCCTCCCTCCCACCTCCCATCAAACCACAGTCTGTTCTCACTTTTTAAGAGTCTCTTATGTTTGGCTCTCTCCCACTCTAACCTCTTTTTTTTTTTCCTTCCCCTCCCCCATGGGTTTCTGTTAAGTTTCTCAGGATCCACCTAAGAGTGGAAACATATGGTATCTGTCTTTCTCTGTATGGCTTATTTCACTTACCATCACACTCTCCAGTTCCAACCAAGTTACTACAAAGGGCCATATTTCATTCTTTCTCATTGCCCTGTACTACTCCATTGTGTATATAAACCACAATTTCTTTACCCATTCATCAGTTGATGGACATTTAGGCTCTTTGCATAATCTGGCTATTGTTGAGAGTGCTGCTATAAACATTGGGGTACAAGTCCCCTATGCATCAGTACTCCTGTATCCCTTGGGTAAATTCCTAGCAGTGCTTTTGCTGGGTCATAGGGTAGGTCTATTTTTAATTTTCTGTGGAACCTCCACACTGTTTTCCAGAGTGGCTGCACCAGTTTGCATTCCCACCAACAGTGCAAGAGGGTTCCCGTTTCTCCACATCCTCGCCAACATCTATAGTCTCCTGATTTGTTCATTTTGGCCACTCTGACTGGCGTGAGGTGATATCTGAGTGTGGTTTTGATTTGTATTTCCCTGATGAGGAGCGACGTTGAGCATCTTTTCATGTGCCTGTTGGCCATCCGGATGTCTTCTTTAGAGAAGTGTCTATTCATGTTTTCTGCCCATTTCTTCCCTGGGTTATTTGTTTTTCGGGTGTGGAGTTTGATGAGCTCTTTATAGATTTTGGATACTAGCCCTTTGTCCGATATGTCATTTGCAAATATCTTTTCCCATTCCGTTGGTTGCCTTTTAGTTTTGTTGGTTGTTTCCTTTGCTGTGCAGAAGCGTTTTATCTTCATAAGGTCCCAGCGATTGATTTTTGGTTTTAATTCCCTTGCCTTTGGGGATGAGTCGAGTAAGAGATTGCTACGGCTGAGGTCAGAGTGGTCTTTTCCTGCTTTCTCCTCTAGAGTTTTGATGGTTTTCTGTCTCACATTCAGGTCCTTTATCCATTTTGAGTTTATTTTTGTGAATGGTGTGAGAAAGTGGTCCAGTTTTAACCTTCTGCACGTTGCTGTCCAGTTCTCCCAGCACCATTTGTTAAAGAGACTGTCTTTTTTCCATTGGATGTTCTTTCCTGCTTTGTCAAAGATGAGTTGGCCATACGTTTGTGGGTCTAGTTCTGGGGTTTCTATTCTATTCCATTGGTCTATGTGTCTGTTTTTATGCCAATACCATGCTGTCTTGATGATGACAGCTTTGTAGTAGAGGCTAATGTCTGGGATTGGGATGCCTCCTGCTTTGGTCTTCTTCTTCAAAATTACTTTGGCTATTCGGGGCCTTTTGTGGTTCCATATGAATTTTAGGATTGCTTGTTCTAGTTTCGAGAAGAATGCTAGTGCAATTTTGATTGGGATTGCATTGAATGTGTAGATAGCTTTGGGTAGTATTGACATTTTGACAATATTTATTCTTCCAATCCATGAGCACGGAAAGTTTTTCCATTTCTTTATATCTTCTTCAATTACCTTCATAAGCTTTCTATAGTTTTCCGCATACAGATCTTTTATATCTTTGGTTAGATTTATTCCTAGGTATTTTATGCTTCTTGGTGTAATTGTGAATGGGATTAGTTTCTTTATTTGTCTTTCTGTTGCTTCATTGTTAGTGTATAAGTATGCAACTGACTTCCGTACATTGATTTTGTATCCTGCGACTTTGCTGAATGCATGTATCAGTTCTAGCAGACTTTTGGTGGAGTCTATCAGATTTTCCATGTATAGCAAGCATCATGTCATCTGCAAAAAGTGAAAGCTTGACTTCATCTTTCCAATTTTGATGCCTTTGATTTCCTTTCGTTGTGTGATTGCTGATGCTAGAACTTCCAACAATATGTTATCCAACAGCAGTGAGAGTAGGCATCCCTGTCGTGTTCCTGATCTCAGGGAAAAAGCTCTCAGTTTTTCCCCATTGAGGATGATATCAGCTGTGGGCTTTTCATAAATGGCTTTTATGATGTTTAAGCATGTTCCTTCTATCCCGACTTTCTCAAGGGTTCTTATTAAGAAAGGGTGCTGAATTTTGTCAAAGGCCTTTTCTGCATCGATTGACAGGATCATATGGTTCTTCTCTTTTCTTTTACTAATGTGATGTATCACATTGATTAATTCGCGAATGTTGAACCAGCCCTGCATCCCAGGAATGAATCCCACTTGATCATGGTGAATAATTCTTTTTATATGCTGTTGAATTCGATTTGCTAGTACCTTATGGAGAATTTTTGCATCCGTATTCATCAGGGATATTAGCCTGTAGTTCTCTTTTTTACTGGGTCTCTGCCTGGTTTAGGAATCAAAGTAACACTGGCTTCATAGAATGAGTCTGGAAGTTTTCCTTCCCTCTCTATTTCTTGGAATAGTTTGAGAAGGATAGGTATTATTTCTGCTTTAAACGTCTGGTAGAACTCCCCTGGGATGCTATCTGGTCCTGGACTCTTATTTGTTGGGAGATTTTTGATAACTGATTCAATTTTTTCGCTGATTATGGGTCCGTTCAAGCTTTCTATTTCCTCCTGATTGAGTTTTGGAAGAGTGTGGGTGTTTAGGAATTTGTCCATTTCTTCCAGGTTGTCCAATTTGTTGGCATATAATTTTTCATAGTATTCCCTGATAATTGTTTGTATCTCTGAGGGATTGGTTGTAATAATTCCATTTTCATTCATGATTTTATCTATTTGGGTCATCTCCCTTTTCTTTTTGAGAAGCATGGCTAGAGGTTTATCAATTTTTTTTTTTTTTCAAAAAACCAACTCTTGGTTTCGTTGATCTGCTCTACAGTTTTTTAGATTCTATATTGTTTATTTCTGCTCTGATCTTTCTTATTTCTCTTCTTCTGCTGGGTTTAGGCTGCCTTTGCTGTTCTGCTTCTATTTCCTTTAGGTGTGCTGTTAGATTTTGTATTTGGGATTTTTCTTGTTTCTTGAGATAGGCCTGAATTGCGATGTATTTTCCTCTCAGGACTGCCTTCGCTGCATCCCAAAGCGTTTGGATTGTTGTATTTCCATTTTCGTTTGTTTCCATATATTTTTTGATTTCTTCTCTAATTGCCTGGTTGACCCACTCATTCGTTAGTAGGGTGTTCTTTAACCTACATGCTTTTGGAGGTTTTCCAGACTGTTTCCTGTGGTTGATTTCAAGCTTCATCGCATTGTGGTCTGAAAGTATGCATGGTATGATTTCAATTCTTGTATACTTATGAAGGGCTGTTTTGTGACCCAGTATGTGATCTACCTTGGAGAATGTTCCATGTGCACTCGAGAAGAAAGTATATTCTGTTGCTTTGGGATGCAGAGTTCTAAATATATCTGTCAAGTCCATCTGATCCAATGTATCATTCAGGGCCCTTGTTTCTTTATTGACCGTGTGTCTAGATGATCTATCCATTTCTGTAAGTGGAGTGTTAAAGTCCCCTGCAATTACCACATTCTTATCAAAAAGGTTGCTTATGTTTATGAGTAATTGTTTTATATATTTGGGGGCTCCCGTATTCGGCGCATAGACATTTATAACTGTTAGCTCTTCCTGATGGATAGACCGTGTAATTATTATATAATGCCCTTCTTCATCTCTTGTTACAGTCTTTAATTTAAAGTCTAGTTTGTCTGATATAAGTATGTCTACTCTAGCTTTCTTTTGACTTCCAGAGGCATGATAAATAGTTCTCCATCCCCTCACTCTCAATCTAAAGGTGTCCTCAGGTCTAAAATGAGTCTCTTGTAGACAGCAAACAGATGGGTCTTTTTTTTGATCCATTCTGATACCCTATGTCGTTTGGTTGGTGCATTTAGTCCATTTACATTCAGTGTTATTATAGAAAGATACGGGTTTAGAGAAACATTGTGATGTCTGTATGTTTTATGCTTGTAGCGATGTCTCTGGTACTTTGTCTCACAGGATTCCCCTTAGGATCTCTTGTAGGGCTGGTTTAGTGGTGACGAATTCCTTCAGTTTTTGTTTGTTTGGGAAGACCTTTATCTCTCCTTCTATTCTAAATGACAGACTTGCTGGATAAAGGATTCTCGGCTGCATATTTTTTCTGTTTAGCACACTGAAGATCTCGTGCCAATCCTTTCTGGCCTGCCAAGTTTCAAAAGAGAGATCAGTCACGAGTCTTATAGGTCTCCCTTTATATGTGAGGGCACGTTTATCCCTTGCTGCTTTCAGAATTTTCTCTTTATCCTTGTATTTTGCCAGTTTCACTATGATATGTCATGCAGAAGATCGATTCAAGTTACGTCTGAAGGGAGTTCTCTGTGCCTCTTAGATTTCAGTGCCTTTTTCCTTCCCCAGTTCAGGGAAGTTCTCAGCTATTATTTCTTCAAGTACACCTTCAGCACCTTTCCCTCTCTCTTCCTCCTCTGGGATACCAATTATGCGTATATTATTTCTTTTTAGTGTGTCACTTAATTCTCTAATTTTCCCCTCATACTCCTGGATTTTTTTATCTCTCTTTTTCTCAGCTTCCTCTTTTTCCATAATGTTATCTTCTAGTTTACCTATTCTCTCCTCTGCCTCTTCAATCTGAGCCGTGGTCATTTCTGTTTTATTTTGCATCTTGTTTAAAGTGTTTTTCAGCTCCTCGTGACTGTTCCTTAGTCCTTTGATCTCTGTAGCAATAGATTCTCTGCTGTCCTCTATACTGTTTTCAATCCCAGCGATTAATTTTATGACTATTAATCTAAATTCACTTTCTGTTATATTATTTAAATCCTTTTTGATCAGTTCACTAGCTGTTGTTATTTCCTGGAGATTTTTTGACGGGAATTCTTCCGTTTGGTCATTTTGGACATTCCCTGGAGTGGTGCGGACCTGAAGGGCACTTCCCCTGTGCTATGGTGTATAACTGGAATTGGTGGGCGGGGCCGCAGTCAGACCTGATGTCTGCCCCCAGCCCACTGCTGGGGCCACAGTCAGACTGGTGTGTGCCTTCTTTTCCTCTCTCCTAGGGACAGGATTCACTGTGGGGTGGCATGGCCTGTCTGGGCTACTTGCACACTGCCAGGGTGTGGTGCTGGGATCTGGCATATTAGCTGGGGTCGGTTCGCAAAGTGCACGGGGGCAGGAGAGGCAGGCTAAGCTCGCTTCTCCTTAGGTGATCCACTTCAGGAGGGGTCCTGTGGCAGTGGGAGGGAGTCAGTCCTGCTGCTGGAGGGGTGGCTCCGCAGAAGCACAGTGTTGGGTTTTGCGTGGAGAGAGCAAGTTCCCTGGCAGGAACTGGTTCCCTTTGGGATTTTGGCTGGGGGATGGGTGAGGGTGATGGCGCTGGTGAGCGCCTTTGTTCTCCGGCAAACTGAGCTCTGTCATCCCGGGGCTCAGCAACTCTCCCTCCCGTTGTGCTCCAGCCTTCCCGCTTTCCAAGCAGAGCTGTTAACTTATGACCTCCCAGATGCTAAGTCCTGCTTGCTGTCAGAACACACTCCGTCCAGCCCCTCTGCTTTTGCCAGCCAGATTCGGGGGCTCTGCTTGGCCGGCGGGCTGCCCCTCCGCCCAGGCTCCCTCCCACCAGTCTGTGGAGCGCGCATCGCCTTGCCGCCCTTCCTACCCTCTTCTGTGGACCTCTCCTCTGCACTTGGCTCCAGAGACTCCGTTCTGCTAATTCTCTGGCGGTTTTCTGGGTTATTTAGGCAGGTGTCGGTGGAATCTAAGTGATCAGTAGGACACGCGGTGAGCCCAGCATCCTCCTATGCCGCCATCTTCAGACATAAAATCGAAAAGTTTGCTAACAACACAAGTGAGTGCAGAAGCAAGAACAAGAAAGATGGATTGGTGACCTTCTAACAATAAAAGAACATGGGGTGGGGAGCTGTTTTCCTTTCCTGATGAATCTAAGGCTATCCCTTATTATCCCCACCACAACTGAGAGACATCAGAAAGCACAGGGTGAGAAGGAACAGCAAGAGGATCCCACAACAAGCATCCTGGTCCAGCAAAGTCACTTTGTTTCTCCAGGTAAACAGAGTCCAATGGGAACTCTAGCAACAGGACATAAAAAGCAGATCAAAAAACACCTCAACAGCTCTGAAATTAAATTGCCATTGGAATCACACCCCATAAAAGAAAGCTAGATTTTTCACAGAAAAAGAAAAAAAAAACATGGTGATTTTGAGAAAGAAAATATCTGGAGATATTGCCATTCTGATTTCAAAATATATTACAAAGCTTTAGTAATTCAAAACAGTATGGGTTTGACATAGATACATAAACCAATGAAGCAGAATAAAGATTCCAGAAATAAACCTTTGCATATGTGGTCAAGTACTATTTGACAAGGGAGCCAAGAACACCCAATGGAATAAAGGATAGTCTCTTCAATAAATGGTGCTGGGAAAAATTAATATTCACATGAGAAAATAATAAAATTAGACTCTAATGTTGTACCACTTATAAAAGTCAACTCCAACTGGATTAAGAACTTGAACATAAAATTGAAACCACCTGGGTGCTTCAGTTAAGTTTCTTGACTCGGTTTCAGTTCAGGTCATGATCTCATAGTTTTGTGGGTTCAAGTCCTGAGTCGGGCTCTGTGCTGAGGTTGTGGAGCCTGCTCAGGATTCTCTCTCTCTGTCTCTCTCTGTCTGCCCCTCCCCTGCTCATGCTGTCTCTGTCTCTCTCAAAATAAATAAATAAACTTTTAAAAAATTTTAAAAAGATTGAAACCATAAAATTTCTGGGAGAAAAAATAAGGGAAAAAGCACCTTTACATAGGTTTTGATAATGATTTCCCAAAGCACAAGCAACAAATACACAAATCAACAAGTAGAACTACATTACACTAAAATCATCAACAAAATGAAAAGACAACTAACAAAATTATAGAAAATATGTGTAAACCATATATCTGATGGGTTAATATTCAAAATATATCTGGAACTCAAACAATAAAAAAAATAATTGATTTAAACATAGGCAGAAGAGGGTGCCTGGGTAGCTCAGTTGGTCAACTGTCCAACTCTTGATTTTGGCTCAGGTCATGATCTCAAGTTCATGAGTTGGAGCCACGTGTTGGGCTCTGCACTGTCAGAAGGGAGCCTGCTTGGGATTCTCTCTACCCTCTCTCTCTGCCCTTCACCCCGCTCCTGCTAGCACTCTTTCTCTCAAAATAAAGAAGTAAAAGCTAAAAAAATAGACAGTGGACTTGAATAGACATTTCTCTAAAGAAGATATACAAATGGACAATAATTATATAAAAAGGTACTCAAAATCATTAATCATCAGGGAAATGCAAATCAAAACCACAATGAAATATCACCTCAGACCTATTAGGCTGGCTATTATCAAAAAGACAAAAGATAACAAATTCTGGTAAGGATATATAGAAAAGGGAACCCTGGTGCACTGCTGTTGAAAGTGTAAATTGGTGTACCCATTATAGAAAACAATATGAAATTTCTCAAAAAATTAAAAATAGAACTAGCATATTATTCAGCAATCCCATTTCTGTGTATATATCCAAAGGAAATGAAATCACTATCTTAAGTAGACATCTGCACTCCAATGTTCATTTCATCATTGTTCATTATAGCCAAGGTATGTAAACAATTAACAATTTGTCTATTAGATGCCATATAGAGAATAAATCTTGATCTACTATGCTTGTCAATTAAAAAAGAATATCAGTGAACCTAGCTCATAAGGGTATTTACAAAATATACAATTTTTCCCCTGCTACCAAACATTATCATACTCCAAAATCTGAAATCTGAAATTTGTTTCAGTTTGTGTTTTGCTTTTAGTTTATTTTTACTGTTTTTCTTTTTATTGTCTGTCTTTAGTGTTCTTTGTTGTTGTTTTTGTTTCCTTGTATGATAGAATTCTAAGATAACCCCTATGACTTTTATCCCTATTGTTAATACTTTGATTCTGTTATGCTACCTGACAAAAGGGACTTTGCATATGTAATTAAGGTTATTAACCAGTTGATATCAGGAAAATTATCCAGGTTAGCCTAAGCTATCACATGAGCCTTTAAAATAGAAAGTTTTATCTGGATAGTAGCAGAGTAAGATTTCAGACAGAATGAAAGTGTGAGAGGATTTGACATTAAGGAGGTCCTCCATTGTTGAGAGGGAAGGGGTCATAGGAAAAGGACCTGACAATGGTCTCTATGAGATGAGAACAGTCCCTGGTTTCCAGCAAGAAAATGGGTACTTCAATCCTATAACTCCAAGGGCTTGAATTCTGTCAAAAATCTGAATGAGCTTGGAATCAAGTTCTTCCACAGGGCCTCCAGGTAAGAGCCTATCCAGCTAACAACTTGATATCAGCTTTATAGACTCTAAGTAGAGAAGCCAGATGAGCCTATCTGAACTTCTGACCCATAGAGTTATAAGCAAATCAATGACTATTATTTTAAGTTACAAACTTTATGGTAATTTCTTATACAGCAATAGAAAATAAATATACTCCAGAGTCCTATTTTTTTTTCAGTATATGAAGTTTATTGTCAAATTGGTTTCCATACAACACCCAGTGCTCATCCCAAAAGGTGCCCTCCTCAATACCCATCACCCACTCTCCCCTCCCTCCCACCCCCCATCAACCCTCAGTTTGTTCTCAGTTTTTAAGAGTCTCCAGAGTCCTATTGAGATTCACACAAGGCTTCACAATTTATTGTAATTAAGATTCTATTTAGTCTTAGACAAAAAAAGGGGTAGAAACACTAGATTTATAGATTATGTGTTTGAGAAAATGGAATTCTATTTCTGAAACTCCCCATGGGATCTCTACTCCAGTCTTGGAAACACTGTTTGCTTTGCTTATATCCCCATTGTACTCATGTGTATAAAAAAATATCAAAGATAATTTATTGATTTGTGGGTGAAAAAAGTCAGTAGGCAGTTAACCAACTATTTAGTGAATCTAGAATCTAAATACTGTATCCACTGAGTTTAGCCTATCTTTGAAAACATCTGCTGTCAGATGTTTCCATGTCAGGATGTTGAACTGCCCATAAGATATTAAAATTCACATCTACAACACCAGAGTAAAATTTTGGCTATATTGGTGGTGGTGGCATTTTAAGAAGATGAAAAACATCCTTTAGTATAAAAATAAGAAATATCTCCTTTTCCTCTAAGAAGATAGAAAGTACCAAAACTAAGAAAACTACTATTAAATAATTGTCTTTTGAATTTTCATAGGTATTCCTCATAATTCCTGCTACCTTTATAACAGATGGCACTATGTATACCAATATTAATATCTATTGAGAAATTTTTCAAAAAAGCGATACATGCCCTCTGAAGGCAAAACAACCAAAAACCCAAATGGCTGGTTATTACCACTGTCTGCCTTTTCTGATTTCTTTTTGTCCTGTTTAATTTATGAATGGCCAAGGTTTTAAAATAATAATAAAAATACAAAGGGACATAGTCAATATAAACACATGGCAGATGAAAGGAAAAGTGTATAAAAAATATCTATCATAACAAAGGAAACCTCTTTTCTACACTTATATAAAAGGTTTTTGAAGACATAGAGACAAGAAAGAGAACCAGAGATGACTATTAGAAATTAATTCAGAATTTGGAAAAGAAAAGAGAAGACATGGTGTATTAGTATTCTGGAGGTGCCATAACAAAATACCATAGACTGAGTATCTTAGAAGAAATTTATTTTCCTGCAACTCTGGAGGCTAGCAGTCACAGATCAAAGTCTGGCAGTTTGGTTTCAGGTGAAGACTGTGGGTTGCAAATAGCTGCTGCCTCATTGCATCTTCACATAAAATTTTGTGTGCATGCACAAAGATAATGAGATCTCTACTGTCTCTTTCTCGTATTATAAGGTCACTAATCCTATAGGCTCTGTCCTCATTCTTATTTCATTTAACCTTAATTACCTCCTTAAAGGCCCTATCTCCAAATACAATCACATTGGAGATTAAGTCTTCAACATATGAACCTGGAGGGAAACACAATCCAGTCCATAATATACCACCGTCTAGTCTCCCAAAAGTCTTGTTTTTCTTGCATGCAAAATACATTCATTCCATACCAACAGCACAAAAAGTTTTAACTCATTTCAGCAGCAACTTCAAAGTCTAAAGTTCAAAGTCTCATATAAATATCATCTAAATAAAATATAACAATTTTCCCTGAGGCAAAATTGTCCCCCAGCTGTGAACCTGTGAAACCAGATAAGTTATAGGCTTCCAAAACACAGTGGTGGGACAGGCATAGGATAGACAATTCCATTCCAAAAAGGAAAAATTGGAAGGAAGAAAGGGGTGACAGTTTTCAAGGAAGTCCCAAACATCGCAAGGCAAATTCCATTAAATTCCAAATCCCAAGTATAATTCTGTGAAGCAGTGCTCTTTCCTCCAGGTCCACTATGTCAGCAACATCACCTTCATGGCTCTAGATGGCAGCCCTGTCCTTGTAGCTGCATGTGGCAGCAGCCAGGCATGCTGAGATGGAGGCAGTGGCTCCACCCTTTTAAATCAAGAAAGAAGCCCTATTTACCTAAATCACAGGATCATTCTCTTATCTTAAAGAATAGCATTCCTTTGTAGTAGAATAGCTTTATTGTCTCATCCTGTAGAATCCCAAAAATCCAGGGGAGCCTGGGTGGATCAGTCAGTTAAGTATCTGACTTCTGTTCAGGTCACGATCTCATGGTGTATGGGTTCAAGCCCCATGTCGGGCTCTGTGCTGACAGCTCAGAGCCTGGAGCCTGCTTTAGATTCTGTGCCACCCTCTCTCTCTCTGCCTTTCCCCACCTTGTGCTCTCTCTCAAAAATAAATAAATAAACATAAAAAAAAAGAATCCCATAAATCCAGAAGTCTCCTGTGTTTCATCCTATATCTGTTCCCTTTGTTAAAACCAGCCAGGTCTCTTCTGGTATAATCCCATCTTTACTCCTGGTTTTGGCTAAAATGGCTGATTAGATCCACAGTTCACATTCATACTCATCTCCTTTTCAAATGATTGTTCAGCCACATCCTTAACATTATATATTCAGAACATACTCTCTCTCATTTTTTGCAATATGGATAAACTGAGAATTTTCTAAATCTTCAATTTCTGATTCCTCTTTTCTTAAAGACTCCTTCGATTTATCTCTCTTCTCACATTTTTTACTGTAAAAAGGAGAGGCAAGGCTGCATCTTCAACATTTTGCTTAGAAGTCTAAGTTACATATCCAATTTCATTGTTCCCAAATTCTACCTTCCAGAAAACACTATAATACAATTCAACTAAACTTTTTGTTACTTTATAACAAGAATCATATTTCCCTATTTTTAATAATATGTTTCTTGTTTACATCTGAGTCTCACTTGAATTACATTTAACATCTATAGTTCTATCAATGGATCTTTCAAGGAAATGTAGGCTTTTTCTAGACTGTATCCTCAAACTCTTCAAGTATTTACCAGTATCTAATTCCAAAGTCACTTTCACTTTCTTAGGTATTTGTTAAGGCAGCATCTCACTTCACAGTATCAAAATCTGTATTAGTCTGCTCACACTACTATAACCAAATGCCAGACTGCGTGGTTTAAACAACAGAAATTTATTTTCTCACAGTTCTAGAGGCTGAAAATCCCATATCAAGATCCAACAGAGTTCTTTTTCCCGTGAGTGATCTCTTCATGAGTTTTAGATGGCCACCTTCTTGCTGTGTGCTCACATGAATTTTTCTCTGCACAAGAGGTGAGAGACAGATGTATCTCTGGTGGCTTCTTTTGTAAGTACTTCAATCTTGTTGGATTAGAGTCCCACCCTTATGAATTAATTTAACCTTAATTATCTTCCTAAAGAACCTATCTCCAAATACAATCATATATAGGTTAGAGCTTCAACATATGAATTTTTGAGGGAATACAATTTAGTTTATAACATATAAAAATCCCAAATACTGAAGAAGACTCTTGAATAACATTATTCCAAACAGTATCCCTAAATTTTCTGTCTTCCAAGATCACATCATAAAGCAATATATTATAAACTTATCATTTGAAAAAAATTAACTATATGAGGAACTCCTTTCATAATTTATACATATATAAAATCACTAAAATGTACACATTAAATGTCTTATAATTTTATATGTCAATTATACCCAAAAAAACTAGAATTAAAAAATATAATGATATAAAAATAAGTTTTTTAGGAGGTAAACCTATAGAATAAAATCTTAAATCAGTAGGAAGCAAACCTATAGAATAAAATCTTAAATTAGTAACAGCAGAGAAAGATTATAATGTTAGACTGATATAATTTTCCATCCATCTTTAAAATTAGGACTATATACTAATTTAAAGAAATATACTTAACATATATTTCAGTCACTTTTTATGTAAAAAGGAAGGACTTATTTACACCAATGGAAATGATATGGGTTAACACAAAGAATAGAGGTAGAAAAATAGAAGGCCTTTTAAGGAAATAATGAGACACTTGGCCGGGGCCCAAAGCAGTCTTTGGGATTAATTCCACACGAAAAGTATAAATACTCTTTACACCATATGTGGCTTAAATGTCCATTCGTACTCTAAATCTACATGAAGGGCTTAATGTAAGAGCTGCTTAATTTTTTCCTTATATGTGTCTCCCAGTAATCTGCTTTCCTTAAATCTAGATGTCTGATATACTCCCAGGAAAAATAACTAAGTACTTTTCCACATGACAGGTCTTCATATTTTAATATTGTCATCATGCCATATAATCCCCAAGGTTATCTTTCCCTAATAGCTCACCTGATAATTGTACATCTCAGATCCACACCCTTTTGTTTTGTCAAGGAAGGAGTTCTTGTCAGCCTCTCCTCTTGTACAAAGACATATGACATTATTCTTCCTTTTAAACAATATAATTTTATTTTTGTTCAATCACTTTTTGTTCACTAAGGTCCAGCTAAACTATCTCTAAAGAGTTGATAGTAGAAGGAGGAGCCAAGATGGTGGAATAGCATGGAAGCTTTTTTTTTGTGTCTCATGTCCATGAATACAGCCAGACCAACACTCAACCACCCTGCACACCTAGAAAACTGATCTGAGGATTAACAAAATAATCTGCGCAACCTGAACCATAGAATTCAGCAGACATGCAGCATGGAGAGGTGAACTGGGGGGGAGAGAAGCTGCAGAGGGCAAGGAAACATTTTCTGTGCAGAGAGAGGACAGAGATGGGGGAGGGAGGTGGAAAATACGGGAAAAGCATCACCCCCCAAAAAAACAGCTAGAGAGAAAGTGGAAGAGTGGAAACAGTCACAAGGACTGAACTAAAAAGGGAGAAAGGAGAAAGGAGAGGGTTTAAATTCCATAAGACTCTATAAACAGGGGGAATGCAGAGTCTGAAACTCCACAGCTCAGTATGTGGCAGTGCTCTGGTGATAAGGGCAAATCCCCAGGAGCAAAGTGAAGTCCAGCAGTCTTTGGACCACACGGGAGAGGTGGTTCCCTTGCTAGTAAGGCACCTGGTAAAGGCTGTGTGACACCCCCAAAGACAAAGGCTCCAGTGGACCCAGGAGAACAACCACATTCACTGGTGCTGGAACAAGGTTGCTGGGGGTGAAGCCTGGTGCCAGATGTATGTTGTGATTTGCCATAATCCCTGAAACACTGCTGCTACACGATTGCATGACCTTTTACTGGGGCAGAATGGCACCCAGCTGCAGTCTCTGGGCGTCAGCAGCAGCATGGTCCTGTGAACATTCCTGGGTGCAGTTGACACCTGACCATAGCTTGGTGAAAACCTCCCACAGAGGGGCAGAAGAAGTCAAAGCTGCTGACCATCAGAAATAAGGGGTTGGGAAAAACAGCTGCATCTGACATAAAACTCAGGAGGGAGGTTCTGCCTGAGTCTTGGTCACGAACAGTGTAAAGAGGGGAGTAGACGGAAGCTAACAACAAAGAACAGGTGCGGGATTGTTGACAAGGAAGAACAGAGTTCCGATACTAGAGACTGGGTAGCTGGGTGACGCCATTTTCACTGCTCCCAGGCAAGGTCACATACACCTACAAGTGCTACAACAATCCACCCAGTAAGCTAAGCAGCACCATAGAGTGGAGAATGGGGCTGTTACACTAAGTCACACCCAACTGGGCCAACCTCCCTCTTCAGGGAACACAAGTCTCTTTCCTGTTTAGTTTAGGGACGGTTGCACTTCATAGTTTGATTTCTAGCGGAAAATGAAGTAATTTCAGTTGTATTTCAGTGTGTTCACCAGTCAACATATTCAATTTACTTTATTTTTTCTCTTTTTTCTTTTTCTCTTTTCCATTTCTTTTCTTTTTCTTGAATATAGAAAGAGATCAAATTTATTTTTATTTTCGATTTGTATTAAAATATTTTTCTTTAACTTTTTTCTACTATATTTCTTACTTTTGTCTAATTTTTTTTCAAATTCTATTTTACTTCTATCATTTCATTTTATTCTACTTCAGTGTATTCATTTTTTTCAAATTTTCAAACAATTTCCTTTTGTGCTTTTTTGATCTCTTTTTTTCTCTAATCTATCCCCTTTCAACACCCAGACCAAAACACACATAAGATCTAGCATTATTTAGTCGATTTGTGTGTGTGTGTGTTTGTTCTTAATTTTTAAATTTTAATATTTTTAATTTAATTTTTTACCTAATTTATTCCTTTTATCCCTTCAAAATGATGAAATGAAGGAATTCTCCCCAAAGAAAGAGCAGGAAGAAATGACAGCCAGGGACTTAAACCAACACAGATACAAGCAAGATGTCCGAACCAGAATTTAGCATCACGATAATAAAAATACTAGCTGGAGTCAAAAATAGACTAGAATCACTTTCTGCAGAGATAAAAGAAGTAAAAACTAGTCAGGATGAAATAAAAATTGCTATAACTGAGCTGTAATCTCTAATGGATGCCACAGTGACAAGGATGGATGATGCAGACAGAATCAGCGATAGAGGGCAAACTTATGGAGACTAATGAAGCACAAAAAAAGAGAGAGAGTAAGGCAAATGAGCACGATTTAAGAATTAGAGAAATCAGTGACTTCTTAAAAAAACTAAAATCAAAATAATAGAGGTCCCAGAAGAGGAAGAGAGAGAAATAGGGTTAAAAAGGGTTATGGGAGCAAATCATAGCACTAAATTTTCCTAACCTGGGGAAAGACACAGACATCAAAATCCAGGAAGCACAGAGGACCTCCATGAGATTCAACATCAACCAACCTTCTGGGGTGCCTGGGTGGCTCAGTCAGTTAAGGGTCTGACTTCAGCTCAGGTCATGATCTTGCGGTCCGTGAGCTCAAGCCCCACGTCAGGCTCTTTGCTGACAGCTCAGAGCCTGGAGCCTGCTTCGGATTCTGTGTCTCCCTCTCTGACCCTTCCCCATTCATGCTCTGTCTCTCTCTGTCTCAAAAATAAATAAACGTTAAAAAAATAAAAAAAACCAACCATCAACAAGGCATATCATAGTCAAATTCACAAAACACTCAGGCAAGGAGAGAACCATGAAAGCATCATGGAAAAAAAAAAAAGTCCTTAAACTACAGGGGAAAACAGATCAGGTTTTCAACAGACCTATCCACAGAAACTTGGCAGGCCAGAAAAGAGTGGCAGGATATATTGAATTGTGCTGAATCAGAAAAATATGCAGCCAAGAATTCTTTATCCAGCAAGGCTGTCATTCAAAATAGGAGAGATAAAAATTTTCCCAGACAAACAAAAAATACAGGAGGTTGTGACCACTAAACCAGTCCTGCAAGAAATTTTAAGGGGGACTATCTGAGGGGGGAAAAGATGAAAACAAAACAAAACAAAACAAAACAAATAAAGACCAAAAGCAACAAAGACTAGAAAACACAAGAGAACACCACCAGAAACTCCAACTCTACAAGCAACATAATGGCAATAAATGTATATCCTTCAGTACTCACTCTAAATGTCAATGGACCCAAAGCTCCCATCAAAAGACATAGGGTAACAAAATGGATAAGAAAACAAGATCCATCTATATGCTCTTTACAACAGACCCACTTTAGACTTAAAGACACCTTCAGATTGAAAGTAAGGGGATAAGGAACCATCAATAGTGCTCATGGTCAACAAAAGAAAGCTGGAGTAGCCATATTTATATCAGACAATCTAGACTTTAAAATATAGACTGTATCAAGAGACGAAGAAGGGCATTATATCATAATTAAGAGGTCTATCCTTCAAGAAGTCCTAACAATTGTAAACATTTATGCACCAAATGGGAAAGAACCCAAATATATAAATCAATTAATCACAAACATAAAGAAACTCATTGATAATGATACCATAATAGTAGGGGAAATCGACACCCCAGTTACAGGAATGGACAGATCATCTAATCAATAAATCAACAAGGAAACAATGCCTTTCAATGACACACTGGACCAGATGGACTAAACAGATATATTCAAAACATTTCATCCTAAAGCAGCAGAATATACATTCTTCTCCAGTGCACGTGGAACGTTCTCCAGAATAGACCATATACTGGGACACAAATCAGCCCTTAGTAAGTACAAAAAGATCGAGATCATACTGTGCATATTTTCAGTCCACAACGCTGTGAAACTCAAAATCAACCACAAGAAAAAATTTGCAAAGGTAACAAATACTTGGAGACTGAAGAACATCTGACTAAATAATGAATGGGCTAACCAAGCAGTTAAAGAGGAAATTAAAAAGTTCTTGGAAGCCAATTAAAATAATAACACCACCACCCAAAACCTCTGGGATGCAGCAAAGGTGGTCACGAGAGGAAAGTATACAGCAATCCAGACCATCATAAGGAAGGAAGAAAGATCTCAGATATACAACCTAACCTTACACCTTAAGGAGCTGGAAAAAGAACAGCAAATAAAATCCCAAACCTGCAGAAGACAGAAAATAATAACGATTAGAGCAGAAATTAATGCTATCGAACAGATAGCAGGAGAACAGATCAATGAAACCAAAAGTTGGTTCTTTGAAAGAATTAACAAAACTGATAAGCCACTAGCCGGTTTGATCAAAAAGAAAAAGGAAAGGACACAAATAATTAAAATCAGAGTGAAATAGGAGAGATCACAATCAACACAACAGAAATAAAGACAATAATATGAGAATACTATGAGCAATTATATGGCAATGAAATGGGCAATCTGGAAGAAATGGACAAATTCCTAGAAACATATACACTACCAAAACTGAAACACAAAGAAATAGAAAATTTGAAACACCCACAACCAGTAAGGATATCTAATTAGTAATCAAAAATCTGCCAAAAAACAAGAGTCAAGGGCCAGATGGCTTTCAGGGGAATTCTAACAAACATTTAAGGAATAGTTAACACCTATTCTCTTGAAACTGTTCCAAAAATTAGAAATGGAAGGAACACTTCCAAACTCTTTCTATGAAACCAGCATTACCTTGATTCCAAAACCAGACAGAGACCCTACTAAAAAGGAGAATTATAGACCAATTTCCTGAATGAACATGGATGCAACAATCCTCATCAAGATATTAGCCAACCGGATCCAACAATACATTAAAAAAAAATGTTCACCACGACCAAGTGGGATTTATACCTGGGATGCAGGACTGGTTCAATATCCACAAAACAATTAATGTGATTCATCACATCAATAAAAGAAAGGATGAGAACCATATGATCCTCTCAATAGATGCAGAGAAAGCATTTGACAAAATATTGCATCCTTTCTTGAGAAAAACCCTCAAGAAAGTAAGGATAGAATGATCATACCTCGAGATCATAAAAGTCATATACAAAATACCCAATGCAAATATCATCCTCAATGGGGAAAAAGTCAGGAACAAGACAGGGATGTCCACTCTCACCATGTCATTCAACATAATATTGGAAACTTTAACCTCAGCAATCAGGCAACACTAAGAAATAAAAAGCATCCAAATTGGCCAGGAGGAGGTCAAACGTTCACTCTTCTCAGATGACATGATACTCTATATGGAAAACCCAAAAGATTCCACTAAAAACTGCTAGAATTGAATCATGAATTCAGCAAAGTTGCAGAATATAAAATCAACGCAGAGAAATTGGTTCATTCCCATACACTGAAAATGAAGCAACAGAAAGAGATATCAGGGAACTGATCCCATTTACAGTTGCACCAAACCCATAAGAGGTGAAAATGCTATACATTGAAAACTATAGAAAGTTTAGGAAAGTAATTGAAGAAGACAGAAAAAAAATGGAAAAAGATTCCATGCTCCTTGATAGGAAGAACAAATATTGTTAAAATGTTGATACTACCCAAAGCAACCTACATATTCAATACAATCCCTATCAAAGTAACACCAGCATTCTTCACAGAGGTAGAACAAATAATCCTAAAATTTGTAGGGAACCAGAAAAGACCCCGAAGAGCCAAAGTGATCTTGAAAAAGAAAACCAAAGCAGGAGGCATCACAATCCCAGACTTCAAGCTGTAATACAAAGCTGTAATCATTAAGACAGTATGGTACTGGCACAAGAACAGACACTCAGATCAATGGAACAGAAGAGAGATCCCAGAAATAGACCCACAAACGTATGGCCAACTAATCTTTGGCAAAGCAGAAAAGAATATCCCATGGAATAAAGGCAGTCTCTTCAGCAGGTGGTGCTGGGAAAACTGGACAGCGACATGCAGAGGAATGAACCTGGACCACTTTCTTACACCATACACAAAAATAAACTCAAAATGGATGAAAGACCTAAATGTAAGACAGGAAGCCATAAAAATCCTTGAGGAGAAAGCAGGCAAAAACCTCTTTTATCTTGGCCACAGCAACTTCTTACTGAACACGTCTCTGGAGGCAAGGGAACCAAAAGCAAAAATGAACTACTGGGACCTCATCAAAATAAAAAGCTTCTGCACGGCGAAGTAAACAATCAGCAAAACTAAAGGGCAACTGACAGAATGGGTGAAGATATTTGCAAACGACATATCAGATGAAGGGTTATTATCCAAAATCTATAAACAACTTATCAAACTCAACACCCAAAAAACAATCCAGTGAAGAAATGGGAAAAAAGACATGAATAGACACTTCTCCAAGGAAGACATCCAGATTGCCAACCAACACATGAAGAAATGCTCAACATCATTCATCATCAGGGAAATACAAACCAAAACCACAATGAGATAGCACCTTACACCCGTCAGAATGGCTAACATTAAAACTCAGGCAACAACAGATGTTGGCGAGGATGTGAAGAAAGAGGATCTCTTTTGTATTGCTGGTGGGAATGCAAGTTGGTGCTGCCACTCTGGAAAGCAGTATGGAGGTTCCTCAAAAAATTAAAAATAGAACTACCCTATGAGCCAGCATTGCAATACTAAGTATTTATTCAAGTGATACAGGTATGCTGTTTCAAAGGGCCACATGCACCCCAATGTTCATAGCAGCACTATCAACAATAGCCAATGCATAGAAAGAGCCCAAATGTCCATCGATGGATGAATGGATAAAGAAAATGGTGTGTGTGTGTGTGTGTGTGTGTGTGTGTGTGTGTGTAATGGAATATTACTCAGCAATCAAAAAGAATGAAGTCTTGCCATTTGCAACTACGTGGATGCAACTAGAGGGTATTATGCTAAGCGACATTTGTCAGTCAGAGAAAGACAAATATATGACTTCAGTCATATGAGTACTTTAGGACACAGAACAGATGAACATAAGGGAAGGGAAGCAAAAATAACATAAAAAAAAGGGAGGGGGACAAAACAGAAGAGACTCTTAAATATGGAGAACAAACAGAGGATTACTGCAGGGGTTTTGGGAGGGTGGATGCGCTAAATGGGCAAGGGGCATTAAGGAATCTACTCCTGAAATCATTGTTGCACTATATGCTAACTAATTTGGATGTAAATTAAAAAAAATAAAAGTAATTAAAAAACATTACAGATAGAAAGCACAAAAAATAAATAGAAATATAACAAAAAAAGCGCGTTGGTAGTAGAGGATATTTGCTGGATGTAATTTAATGTGGAAAATTTTTATAAGATGAAAAGAATATTAATGGTTAGGGGCACCTGGGTGGCTCAGTCGGTTAAGCGGCCGACTTCGGCTCAGGTCATGACCTCGCGGTCCGTGAGTTCGAGCCCCACGTCGGGCTCTGTGCTGACAGCTCAGAGCCTGGAGCCTGTTTCAGATTCTGTGTCTCCCTCTCTCTGACCCTCCCCTGTTCATGCTCTGTCTCTCTCTGTCTCAAAAATAAATAAACGTTAAAAAAAATTAAAAAAAAAAGAATATTAATGGTTAGAGAAGAGTATAAACCCAGTTTCTTTTTGCAAAGGGCAATCAACCAAGAAGACTTCTAGAGTTTGGGCTGTAAACTTCCTTAGATGGTGGAATGAGGATGACAGTGATAATATGATCGATTTCCCAGTTGGCATTTCAAATTTATGGTGTACAACAAGGGCATTTACAAATTTTTAGGAACATCAGGTAATTATGAATATTTATATTAATAACATTTTACTCACAAATATAACCTGGGAAGGTTAAGCATCTTTTCTTCTTCTTTGACAATACTTTTTATGCAATTCAATATGTCAAAAAAACTTAATTATTTTTAACATCTCTTTGCTTAAACATTGAAAGAAAATCCGCTGAGATTTTGAGGTCATTTTGAGATCAAGAGTTTAGCTGAAGTTTGATTTGGGGGAGGCAAATATCAAGAGTTGTCAAAAATCTGAAAAGTTTTGAAATTTACCTAATTAGGATCATGAGTTACTATGGAAGAATACTTACCTATCAAGTTTACAAAAGTCACAAAATATTTCAAAAGTTAATATATGAAGTAATATGACTGAGAGAAACAACTTGCTTTTTTTTTAAGGAGAAGACTCAGTTAAATAATCTTGACATTAAATGTCTTAAATAATCAAGGGTAAGATAAAGTCAAGATAAAGCAGAATAGATTATTTTGATAAGACACAGAATCTTTGTTTCCTAGACAGATTACTCAAATGGTGAAGAAAATCCTTTTACAAACTGTTATTAAGATAAACCAGTAATCCAAGAAAACTTTACTGATTTTAACAGAAAGAAAACCAAACTCTTATTTCCTGTTAGTATGCTGTTGGTATTAAACTCATTTAATCATGGGCGCCTGGGTGGCTCAGTTGGTTGAGCGTCCGACTTTGGCTCAGGTCGTGATCTCACAGTTTGTGAGTTTGAGCCCCATGTCAGGCTCTGTGCTGACAGCTGGAGGCTGGCTCCTGCTTCAGATGCTGTGTCTCCCTCTCTCTCTGCTCCTCCCCTGCTCACAAGCTGTCTCTCTCTCAAAAATAAATAAAGGTTAAAAAAAGTTAAACTCATTTAATCAAACAAACATGCCCTTATTGTTTCTAGTACTTATTTAAATATAATTTTTAACCATTAGTAACTTGCATTTTACAGAGAAAACTATGAAGTGGATAATTATTAGCTGTTTGTCATGTATCAGCATTTTGTAGCAGTCTATGTTTATAAAAGTTTATGAATATATCCTCTCACAATTTTTATAGATATATATGTGCTTCCTTATAGTATGATTTCTCAATATGGCAAATTGAACATGTTTATTAACAGACTCAAATATATTAAGCTTCTGTACCATATAAAAATAAGAAGCCAAAAGTATATAAACTTAAATGTATTCTTAGCAATAAATATTTTTACTTTATATTTTACTTTATTTTACTTTACTTTTTACTTTAATATCTATTTTACTTTAATATCTATCACTTAATTTAACTTAGCACAAATTTAAATTTCTATGTTACCAAAAATATTTTGGAACCTATTTTTAAGCAGATATATTATAAAACATAATTATTGTTGAAATAAAATTTTATCTAAATAATGACCCAATTAGATTGAAATCATTTTTATTTTTATAAACATCTATAAAATATAATAACTTATTTGGCTAGTAAGCCCAATTAGAATAAAATGTGTATTCTTAACTTAATTCTAATAACTCAGAACACATAGCTGTTTTTATTAAACCAACAATATTAAACTAGTTTTATTTGCCATAGATTTACCCAATTTATGAGAACATATGTTTAGTTTTTATAATAGCAGTTGTTTTCTTCCATATTGAAAGTATTGGTACAGGTTTTTTTTTTTTTATTATTGGGAGTTTCCAGAATATTTACTTTATATAAGTGATTATCTCTAAGCCAATTAGGATAGTTTGGTACCAGATTTTATAAATTAATTTCTAATGCTATCTGGAGAAAAGAAAATATCACATATACACAATACACATGTATACATATACATAAGGATAGATGCAAACATTTTAGGTATGAGCCAGGCATAAATACAGTAATATAAAACTCACTGTTTTATATTTTAAAAGCTGATTCTCACTTTTTCCCACTTTTTATTTTTATCTCAGTTGTGTTTCTAACAGATGAGACAAGTTGAAGTTACCTGCTCAGTTAAGAGAATTAAAACTTCCCACCAATATCTGTGGAAGAAAGTTTTAAGATTTTCTTTTGCCATGATATGCAATTTTATGGAGGTTGTGTATAAAATTTTGGATGAAGGACTTAGGAGACACCAATCAGTTGTCTGGGTGTCTTCAAAGTCCATCTGAGTGAACAAAATATCCAGTTTGCTTCCAATATTCTTGTTTTATTTTTCAGCCTCACGTGGTTGCTTTTGTAGCTACTGAATACCAAAATATTGAGATGAAGGCAGAGAATTGGCTGGCTGAAGTGTGAAGGGAAAGGTCTGGAAGGGAGGGACAGAAAGATAGAAAAGGTATGGGTATTGAAGTGGGACAGATCAAGTAGTTTAAAAGAGCCAAAAGGAAGATTGTAGGTCATAAAACATGGAAAGGAGTGAAGTTGATGAGCAATATGTCTTAGATGAGCCAGTTTTAGATTTCAAGCTTCCCAAGGAGACCACTAAATTTCCAAATTATCAATTAAAATATTTCTACAAATGAAATCTCTGTAAAAAAAATAATCCTAATGAGGGTTATCTAAATACAGATACCAATAGTAGTAGTAGCAAAGTTCAACCAAATGAGAATTCAATGAGAAGTTCCCATGTTCTAACCAATGGTCCCTTTCCAAAAACAGAAACCTGAGACTCTAAACCAGACTCAAGAGTGTATAGTCTGAATCCTAAGAATCAAAATATTTTCTTACAATGTTTCAACAGATTATCATTCAGAACACTGGATCAGGATTTGGATCACCAATGGTTCTTCAATCAATTATTCAGAAGTAAAGATAATTGCTTTAAAGTTATTCATGTAGGGTTCTGGGTGAGAGATACAGGAGTCCAATGATAAATTTTAACTATCTGAGTCACAGCAACAGAGCTATCAAAGAAAAATTGTATCATTTAGAGTTAAACAGGCAAGAAATCTTTATTCAAGACTATTGGAAGAGGGAAAAGAGATTGAACTTAATTCTGAATAAACAGGGAAGCTGGGTGTTTTTAGTCAATAGGCAGAATGAGGAAGTTAGTGGATGGAAAATTACTAAGAGAAACTTGGTTAGGTATCAAGGGTTGAAAGTTTCTTACTAAATTGGGTTGGCAGAATTCTTGCTGAATTGGCCATAGCAAGCCAAGGAATTTGGCCAAGGATGAGACCTAGTTGAGAAAGAGATCAGAAGACTGATTAAAGCTTGATCAAAGAGAGAATCCTTGTCAAAAGCCAGTATTGAAGTACAACCTGACTCAGAAGTCAAAACTCTTTGTCATCTCAACATTTGTGTCTCCGTTGTCTTTTCCTATTTGAATTCTTCCTCTGCATGCTGGCTAATTTTGTACTACATCTTAGAGATTTTGAATAGTATGTCCCTGTGGAGCTTGTTTTAAACCTGTTGGAGAATGTTGAGATTTTTTTTTTTTTATTAGGCAGCATCCTCATTAGTTTCAGAAGAAAATTTCCAATCTGCCTTCTATTTCTTTTTTTTAATTCTAACATCAGTTCAGTTTCCAAAGTGTTTACAGTGCTATTGGCACCCATATTGTATGTGCTTCACCCAAGTCTCATTTTAGGACCTGGATGATAATCTGTTCAGTTCTCAATGCTTTTATCGCCTGAATAGTATGAAATTAATCTCCGAACAGTTTAAAACAAGCCCAGGAATAAATTAACAATTCTGGAAATCTGTACATTCTTAGCTGCTCCCTTTTAGGTCTTCTGGATTAGATAGAGTGCCGTGACTTTATTGAGCCTAAGTCTGTAATGAGCACAAATTTTTTGGGTCCTGGGTTGCAAAGAAAACAGAGAACAAAACGGAAATAATAAAATATTTCTTCTCATTTGAAGTTCCCTGTACTGTTTCATGAACCAGAACTCGATGGCTCCTCCTGAATCTTTCTCTGATGGTTCTCTGCTGTTCACCTCATTGTTTCTTATGTAACCACACAGAATACCAGAGGGAAAAAAGCAGTAAATCTATTGGCAGTTCAAGTGGAAAGTTTAATTCTGGTCTTCTCCCCTATTCTGCCTGCTATTACTTACTTTTTGTTGTCCTCATATATCTGGAGATTTAATTCTGTCTAGGATTTACTATCTATATTCAGTGGGAGAGGCAGAGTGGTGTGAACTTACTCTATCTTACCTCAAACCAAAACCTGCATTTTCATGTGTGTGTGTGTGTGTGTGTGTGTGTGTGTGTATGTGTGTGTGTGTGAGAGAGAGAGAGAGAGAGAGAGAGACAGAGACAGAGACAGAGAGAGACAAAAGAGAGATTTTCTTTCTTTTTTTAAAAAAATGTATATTTTTTATTTTTGGGGGAGTGCAAGTGGGAGAGTGGCAGAGAGAGGGGGACAGAGGATCTGAAGCGGGCTGTGCACTGACAGGCTGATAGCAGCGAGCCTGATGTGGGGCTCAAACCCATTAACCACAAGATCATGACCTGAGCCAAAGTCGGATGCTCAACTGACTGAGCCACCCAGGTGCCCTGAGATTATATATATATATATATATATATATATATATATATATATATATTTCTTAATAGACGTTTCTTCCAGTAGACTACAGTTTCATGAAGACAAGAACCTCATTTGTGTTTGCTCAAAATTTTATACCCAATGCCTCTCAAAATGTTATATAGCTCTGACTTATAAACAGACATTTATTTCTAACTGTTCTAGAAGCTGGAAGTCCAAGATAAGGGTGCTATCATGGTCATATTCTGGTCAGGGTCCTCTTCTGGGTTGCAGAAAACTTTCTAGGTCCTTAAAAGAGCACAAATCCTATTTATGAGTGCTCCACCCTCATGACCGAATTATTCCTCAAAGTTTCCAACTTCTAACACCATCATATTGAGGATTACATTTCAACATATGAATTCTGAGGAGTAATATTTAGTCTATAACAATGTCTTCACTTATTTTCTTTTTATATCCCCAACAAAATTTTACTGTTGTTCTCATTGTCTCATAGGTTTTGCACATTTCTTTTTAAATTTATTCCTGGTAAAATTATATTTTTGTCCATAAGGCCACTCTTGTCTGTAGCACATAGTCAACACTGCTGTTCTTAAAGAGGAAGAAAGTAGAAAACTTCTATTCCACCATTTTGCTGACATCACTCCTGCTTCTATTGTGAAATAAATTGGTATTTTCTCAGTAGTTATTACAATATGTAAAAAAACTAATATTTTACATACATCGGTTTTCTTTCTGGACACTTATCTCTCTTTTTATTCTTAATTTTCAGTTGATTCTTTGAGTATTTATAGACATATAATCATAATGTCAGTCATTAATGATATTTTACCATTTTTTTCAAATATTAAGATGAATCGTAGCTATATTTCTGATCAGTAATTTCTGTCTAATAGCTTGTCTAGAATGTTGATTTTCAATTAATGGGCCATATGAAAAATCATCTGCAGAGTGAGATCTACTGAGATATAGTCTTGGAGAAAATGTTTCATAATAGTGTTTGTAACTGCTATTTTTGTTTTCAATATGAATTTAATGAAAATTAAATCTTGTGATTCATCCTGCCATATCTCTCATTTATCTCCCAGTTTGGTTTCTTCCCGATATCACTTTCTTCATAACATAGCTTTACCCACAACTGAAATATCTCTTTCACCTCCTTAATCTATTTTGCCTAACCCATCATTCCTCAACACAAAATCAAAGATAAATAGTAATATTTTTATTGTTTCTTTAAATAGTTTCACACAAGATTTAATGTTAGAGATCACTGTCATTTCTTTGGAAAATTCATTAACAAGTTATAAATAGCTATGTAGTTAAGGTAATTTTGCAAACACATGCTGTGTAAAGAGATATCTAAGTTGTACTGTATAAAAATTGAATAGGAATGAGCAGCTAAGGTGTTAATGATACTGTAAAGTTATTTTTGACAAAGAAAAGCAAACAGGGAAAGGAGGTGGAATGGTTAATTTTGTGTGTCAGCTTGATCAGGTTAAGGGATGCCATATAGCTGGTGAACATTTTTTCTAGGTGTGTCTGCCAGGGTATTTCTGGAAATGATTAGCATTTGAACTGGTAGACTGAGTAAAGATTGCCTTCACAATGTGTGTGGGCAGGATCTAATCCACTGAAGGTTTGCATAGAACAAAAAGGTGGAGGAAAGGCAAATTTGCTTTTTGCTTGAACTAGAACATCCATCTTCTGCCCTCAGACATCAGTGCTCCTGGTTCTTGGCCTTTTGGACTTAGACTGAGACATCATCAGCCCATCAATTACCAGACCTTTGGACTTGAACTGTAATTTACACCATTTACTCCCCTGGTTAGGCCTTCAGACTAACACTGAATTGTACCACTGGCTTTTCTGCTTCTCCAGTTTGCAGATGGCAGACCATAAGATTTCTCAACCTCCATAATCATGTGAACGAATTCTTATAATGAATCCATATCATACAGTATGTGTGGATATATATATATATGTGTGTGTGTGTATATATATATATATATATATATATTACATATGAAATATATATTATGTATGGAGATATACAATAGTATATATTATTTTCTCATTATATAATATCCATATATAACATGAATTCATTATAGGAATATATATTGATTTTTTTCCTCTGCTGAACCCTGACTAATACAACAGATCCTATATAAAGGCAGATAGCTAAACTCTATAAATAAAAGTGATAATGAAATATGTGGTTGTGAGGTAAACTAAAGCTTTTAAGAGCAGGCATATCATCCCAAATTGTACTTGCAGAAATGCCTTGTGTGAGAGATTTGAAGGAGATCAATGAAAAACAGCTTTTGAGTGATGAGAAAGATAGCTCAAAATATAAGATCATGGGAATAGCTATAGATATTGGAATTCAGAAAGTGCAGAGAGGTAGAAGATGTGAGTGAAAGAAAATAAGTCCCTTGGATTTCTAAGTACTGTAACAATAAGCACTTGACTTCCCGTAAGATGTGGCCAAGCCCTGTAGCCATTAGTTCATTTACTTTATCTTCTCTCAGATGTGGTTTCAAATTCTTTCAACAACTTACATTTATTTGCTGCATCTTTTAGCTTAGTGTCTTGGACACAGTAGGTGCAGATTGTGCATTATTTCAATACCTTATAGAATCTAGCTAAGGGATCAGCATTAAAATGCCTATAGTACCAAGTAGAAAATTAAAGGTTACTCAATAAACCATATAAAGTACCACAGGGATTAAAAAAAGAGAGAAATATTTTATCTTGTTCAGAAGCACAGGAAAGGCTTCACAAAATTATTTGCATTTAATAGTGGTTTGAAATAAGGTTGCATAAATTTTGATTATTGTAAATTCGAGAACAGTAAGTTTCTGATAAAGAAAAAACAGAAAGGAATGCACAGTGACAGGAAGGTGAGAAGTAAAGTGGCAAATGTTCACAAAACACAATAATTTGACCTAGTGGAAATATAAGTTATGTTTAATGTCTATCCTCAGAGGCCAAATAGTGAAAATTGGAGAAAAAGCTGGCAAAGGGGAAGACAATGGGAATTAGTTTCATCTATCCTGAAACAAAGAAAAAGGCATGCCACACTGGAAAGCATTCAGATTCATTAAGTTTTAAAACACTGCATAGACCAAACAAAACACAGCTGGATTTAACCAATATTTTAATATTGGAACAAATGAGAACTGAACATATGGTTTGGTTGGAGAGGTAATTTTTTCGTCCATATTGACTGAAGATCAGGTAAAAAAGGGTCAGTGGGAGTTATTGAGCAAGAAAATAATCAGCACTCCTTCAGGAAAGTGTAAAGAACAAAATGGAATGGGCAGAGATTGACTTATTAGGAAGCTAGAAGTCTAATAGGTGGACCAGGTAAGACATAGTGAAGGCCTGAACTAGAGTAGGTGGTGGCAGCGAGATTTGAAGAAAGATATGGATGTGAGAGGCATTGTAAAGCTAATATCCTTAACCTATAGACATCCAAATGTCTATCATTTGTGGAATTGTTTAAATACTCAAAGATATATCCATAAGCAAAATGTAATGCAGTATTAAAACATAATATTCTTCTTTTTGTTCATTGATATGCAAAGACCACAACATATGGCTGAGGAAAATTTCAGGCTAATAAAAGCATTGATAGTGTATTCTGATTGATATATAATATTGTTGATATGAGTCTGAATTTTACCTATGTGCAGATACACAGGTACAATAATTATTGATAGATTCCTGAAAGGATGTCAAACAAAATTGCCCTTCCCTTTTAATTACTTATATTTTTTCTACAGTAGTATATATTATTTTTGCAATCAGAAAACACCAAGTCATTTTCATTTTTGGAGAAAGAATACCTGTAATTTTACAGTGTGAAAAGTGCTATGCTGAATGTAAGCAATAAGGTATTGGTGGGTGGAGTTGAAATAAGTCAGAATTGAAACTTTCACTTGAGCTGACCCCAGAAGAATGAATTAAGAGACCATAAAGCAGACAGTTTGGGGAAAGTGCTCCAGATAGAAAGCTTTGAAAAACAAAACTAAAGAGAACTTAGCATTCTCTGAGAACTTGAAATAACTAAAAATGTCTTCAAATTTGAATAGGGGGTGAAGGGGAAGTTGAGAATAATAAAGGTTACCATTTATTAGGATGGTTACTATGTGCTAAAAACTCTAAGTACTGAGCTCTAGTACTTAAAAATGCCTTCCTATGATGCATATATATTTCAAGGTACTTATGTAAGGCTATTCACTTTACACAGTCTTTAGAGAATTATTCAGTTCAATCATTTAAAAACTGCACTAACTCCCTTACAATATCTCAGATAGAATATGTTTTATAAAATATTGATTTGTACTGGAGAAATATAGTATAAATCAAGATCCATTTGTGATGGAATTAAATTTCAAGAGACTCTGAAGGACATTTTAAACATTTTTATGTTAGGAAAACAAATCTCATTTTCATTTTCCAGAAATGTCATTTTCTCCACATTAAGAAACATGTCTAGTAGCATTGGGCATAAAAAAAAAAAAGTTAAATCATCAGGATGCTATCAAACTTGCCATTATGACTGAAATGGTGAAAACTGCTAAATCTAGTGTTAAGCATATCAAGGAATGCTAACTTCAAGTATATTTTTATACCACATGACAAAATCCAGAAACTAATTAACTTGCGATTCCACAACTTAGCTAGAGAGAGAAGGGAAAAGAATAAGGAGAAAGGGAGTGTCACAGCAGTTGGCAAGTTTGCAACCATTCAGTAAAGAAAACATACAGTACCAGTGATACAACACCAGTAGTTATGCTGATTTTTGTATTTAGGAACATGTAAAAGACTCATTGGTATCAACTTACTAAATCATAATCAAACTTTTCTTATATGTAGTTTTATATGATTAATAAAATGAACTCCTTTGTTTATGTATCTACACATATTTTATATACTTCTTGACAGTAATGCCATGGCTTTTGTTGTTACTATCTAAAACATATATGCATAGAGTTTTTACTTGCACATATATATTAATATTGCATTTATATCCTGTAGGTAATTTACAATTAATAGTTACTTATTTATCTGGAATGCTTGTTAGAAAGGGGTAGAAATGGGCACGTAGGTTTAAAAAAATAAAAGCTCTTTTACTTCTCAATCCCTCCCATGATGAGTGCTGAATTCAACAGTCTTAATCCAAGTTAGAAGCAAACTTCCTTAGAAATGTAACCTTATACACATGAAATTGCCCATCTCAACATCTTTATAGACTTTAAAACCAGAAAGAATATACATCCTATAACACTTCAACTTCTACATTGTCATTATTATAACTTCAAAGTTTTAAGCTACACTGTAATTCTCCTGCTCTTATCACAGTTTAATTTAAATAACTATATTTCATATCTTTCTTCTGCTATTCTGTAAGTTTCATGAGGGCAAGAACCTTGTCTATTTTTGCCTAATACACAGCATATACTTGGTAAATGAATGAATTAATGTATTGTTATCATTATCTGCTTATAATTTCCTATTATGTATCAACCATTGTACTAAACATTGCTAGCCTAAAGCTTAGGAAATATCCATTTAGGATGACTTATATACATGACAAAATGGAGTGAAATACGAGAAGTTTCTGAATCACTAAGAATGAACCATTTTTTAAACTACATTTCCTGATCTCGTATATGTGACAATAAAGATCCTTTCAGATGTTTTAAGAGTTGTCTGAAAATTATCAAAATTTACTCTACAAAGAAAAATAATTAGAAAAGAGTTTGTGCAGTTCTGTGTTTTAAGTGAATACATTTTCCCTACCTCTCTAAAGGTTTTATGAATACTTTCAGTGACTCATGGAACAGATATAATCTTGACAGTAAGCTGTAAAATATGCTGTACTTTTTGGAAGAAGTGTCATGAAATCAAGCACATAGGGTCATAGGGTGTCACAACTCCAACAGTTGTGGAATTTCATAACTGAGCATGTGTCATAATCATATCCCAACAACTGTTTGAAGATTAAACAGTCCAGAAAATGTGATTATGTCAATAAAACTGAATAACTTGTTTTACTAACTTTATTTCTTAAAATTGGTTTTTATTTGTGCTCTCCAGTAAAAACTATCATGGTAGACTTTACGTTTTCACTTTACCTATAGAAGCAGGCACAGGGGAATTAATATTATTCTAAGTGATCATTTCCCAAGACCATGGAGTATTAGCAAAAATTAACAAACTATTTTTTGAAAATATTTGGATTGTTTTCTCGGTAAACCCCCTCCCCCCCCCCTTTTTTTTATCAGATGATAGCTCTTAGGAGATTGTGATTCTGATTCTACAAATGGCTACTTAATGAAAGGTTGACAAAATCAGCAAGTAACAAAATGTCTTAACTTCCACAAGATCTTGAATGAACTGAATGAGTACAATGAATAAATAAGGAGTTATCTGATGTTGACTTAACAGAATTATCTTGTCACAATCTTTATATTTTCAAATTTATTTGGAAACAATGCTGATGAGTAAAACTTGCTTAAGTACTTTCAAAAACAAAGAAATAAAGTTGCTACTTCATATGAATGAATGCTACACTGTCTTATTTAAAGCAGCATACAATTTTTCACCAGCTCACATTTCACCTGCAGATGCTCATTATACAGCAAAACTATCAGATGGAATTTTGCAAGGGTTTACAAAGAAGCTTTTGGTGAAGAACAAGGACATACAAAGATTTATAGAGATAATGGCAGAAGAAAGAGTGGAAAGCTGATAAAACTTACAATTTGGACATTGACAAATGGAAATAACTATGAAACATCTGTCCTTTGCATTCTATTGTGTTTACTGGATACAGCTATAATTATGGGGGAAAAAATTGGATGAGAAGGTCAAGCAACTCAAAGACCAGGGTCAAACATGTGAATACTGAAGTCATCCAAGGTAATGTTCAAGCTTCTAAGATTTAGAGATTTACTAAAGTCTTCAATAAATAATAGTGTGGTGCATGCCTGGGATAATGATTGGGTGGTATATACCACTTCAAGACTGATAGAGGATCTGAGTAAAATGTTTAACACATTTGAAGAATTTTGAATTTTATAATGAAGCATGCTTTCTTAGACATCTTGCTACATACAGTTTGAGTATAATTTTTATTTTGGTACCTCTCTCTTACAGTAATTTTCAGCTATGAGGATATTTGTGTATCACTTCAATCATTATGTTCCTTTTGTAAAGAAATATCTAAAGTTAGAGCATAGAGAATCCATTTTAAATGGAAGATGGTAAGAGCTCAACTTAATCTTTAAAAAATGCTATTTATTTTTTTTTGTACATCAGCTTCCTTGCCAATCTCAAATTGGTTATTACTAAAGACATTAAGGGGTCTTGGAAGAAAAAGACACAGCAGTGTGAGAAGTAGGAAAAGACAAAGAAAGTGACAGTGATTCTTAAAAACCATAGGGTGCTTTGATAGAACAAATTCAATGTAAGAAACAAAATGTTAACACCTCCCCCATTATTTTTAATAAGTCCGTTGATAAATAACTGAAACCTTCTATACGTCAGTCTATGGCAAAAAAAATCTAAAATGGATTATCTTATTTTGCAACAAAAAACAGTCTTGCTTTAGTCAAAAGGAAACTATGAAAAAAACTGTCCTCTGACAATAGTCCCCTTTAAAGAGCAAAAATTAAAGTGACACAGAGAGACTGTGTGTGTGTGCGTGTGTGTGTGTGTGTACGCACGCGCGCGTGTATGCATGTGCTCATGCCCACACATGCATAGACTCTGGGGAGAATGACTTGAGAGACAGGAAGAGAGATGATTACAAAAAGTAAAATGTTTGATTACAACAGAAAAAATTAAAAGGAAAAAAACACAATGTTCAAGACTTAGTGGTAAAAATTTTAGAATATTACATGTCCTAGAAAGAGACTAAAAATATGTTTAAAAAAAAAAAGAAAAGAGAGAGACTGGAACATACTAAAATGACCCAAGGATTTCATTTAAAATGTAGATCTCTAGTTTTTTGAGAGTTTATATGCTCTCTCTCCCCAAAATGCCATAGTTTGAAAGGAAACATACAGATATGGATTTCCATGTCATTGATGAGGACAAGTCTTTGTTAGCATCTTTATTTTATATGTTTATTTCAGACAAGTTTTCATTCTCAATCCATAAGTAAATCCCATGTTTCACATCTGGGAAAGGATGATTTGGAAATGCCTGTAATAATGGCATAGGTAATAATGCCTGGAAACAAGGGTACAGAAGTAAGTTCACTAGATGTGGAACACCCAGTTAAATTTAATCTCAGATAAACAATAAATGCTATTGCATACAACATACTATACTAAAATATTATTCACTGTTTATCTGAATTTCAATTAACTGGGCATCTTGTATTTTTATTTGTTAGGTCTAGCAATCCTAGCTACAGGATAAGGTAAATGAGGAAATTGAATTGATTAGAAATATGAGAGGGTAGTGATGATTTGCTGCATGGAATGACCCCAACTGAAGAGAAGTGGCATGTGCTAACTAATTTTTATCCATATTAAAATGAGTCACAGTGGACAGAGGCTCATATTTAATAGTATAATTTTATATTTATTCATGCAATTACATGATACATTTACTCTGGCAATGATACAGTTCATACAATCATATGCTTCATTAATCATACAGTATTCATGATCTTAATGGCTATTTTTTATAAAAAAAATTAATTCTATAATAAAGTTTAATTTTGAGAGCCAAGAAATTATTACAGGTCAAATAGAAGTTGGAAGTCTCTAATTACATCATGGAATTTGGGTGTTATTACAGAAATATTTTTTTTAATCAGCATCTGTTCTCTTTGCTAAATTTGATGCTATTGGTTGTCTCTAGTACATCACTGAAATACCTTGCAACTACAGTCAAGTGTACTCTCTTCCTAAGCTGCTTTATTTAGGTAGTGCATTCCTAACATTGTTAAACATGTAACTTATCAAAAAGTGTTAGTTTACCTTTCTTTCAGTCTTCACATTTACTAATTTAACATTCATTTAAATTTAAAATTTTTTTAAAAATATTTATTTATTTTTGAGAGAGACAGAGTGTGAGCAGAGGAGGAGACAGAATAAGTTCCTCCTTGCTGTGTTGTCCAAGTAGAGATCAATAATTACTTTGCAGGTAAAATAGACTAAATGCTGAAATCAAAAGACATAGGGGTTCAGAGTGGATAACAAACAAGACCCATATGGATTCTTTCTATAAGAAACTCATTTCAGAACTAAAGACACCTACAGACTGAAAGTATAGGGATGGAGAAACACTTATCATACAAATGGATGTCAAAAGAAAGCTACATTAGCAAATATTTGTGTCAGAAAAAATAGACTTTAGAACAACGTCTATAAAAAATTCTAGAAACATATAACTTATCAAAACTGAATAGGAAAAAAGAAAATTTGAACAGACCAATTACCCACAAGGAGTTTGACTCTCATTGATAATAATACAAAAATAGTAGGTGACTTGAACATCCCACTTACAACAATGGACAGATCATCTAAGCAGAAAACCAACAAGGGAACAATGGCTTTGAATGACACACTGGAACAGATGGACTTAATAGATACATTTAGAGCATTTCACCCCAAAGCAGAATACACATTCTTCTTGAGTGCACATGGAGCAGTCTCCATAATAGATCACATACTGGTTCACAAATCAGGCCTCAACCAGTACAAAAAGATAAGATATACCATGCATATTTTATGAGCACAATGTTATGAAACTTGAAGTCAACCAGAAGAAAAAATTTGGAAAGACTGCAAATATATGGAGGCTAAAGTACATCTTACTAAAGAATAAATGTGTTAACCAAGAAATTAAAGAGGAAGTTAAAAAAAACACGTAAGTCAATGATGATGAAAGTGTTACAGTCCAAACAAAACCTTTGGGATACAGCAAAGGTTGTAATAAGAGGGAAGTATATAGCAACACAGGTCCTCGTCAAGAAGAAAGAAAAGTCTCAAATACAAAAACTAAACTTACACATAAAGTAGCTGGAAAAGAACAGCAAATAAAGCTCAAAACCAGCAGAAGAAGGGAAATAATAAAGATTAGAGCAAAAATAAATGATGCAAAAATTAAAAAAAAAACTATAGAACAGATTAATGAAACTAAGAGCTGGTTCATTGAAGTAATTAAGAAAAATTATAAACCCCTAGCCAAACATATCAAAGAGAAAAGAGAAAGGGGATAAATAAATAAAATCACAAATGAAAGAGGAGAGATCACAACCAACACCACAAATATACAAACAAATATAAGAGAATATCATGAGCATTTATATACCAACAAATGGGGCAATCTGGAAGAAATGAATAAATTCCTAGAAACATCTGAACCACCACAAATGAAATAGGAAGAAAGTGAAAATTTGAACAGACCCATAACCACAAAGAAATGGAATTATTAATCAAAAATCTTCCAACAAACTAGAGTCCAGTGCCATATGGCTTTCCAGGGGAATGCTACCAAACATGTAAAGAAGAATTAATACCTTTTCTGCTGAAACTGATCTAAAGAAATAGACATAGAAGGGAAACTTCCAAACTCATTTTTTAGGTCCAGCATTACCTTGATTCCAAAACCAAAGAAAGACCCACTAAAAAAGAGAATTGCAGGCCAATATCCCATAATGAACATTGATGGAATAATTCTTAACAAGATACTAGCAAATCGAATGCAACCGTACATTAAAAGAGTGATACAACACCATAGAGTGAGATTATTCCTAGGCTGAAGGGGGAGTTCAATATGTTGAAATCAATCAGTTTGATTAATTAATTAAAGAAAGGATAAGAACCATATGATTCTCTCAGTAAATGCAGAAAAACCATTTTACAAAGTACAGCATTGTTTCTTCATAAAAATCCTCAAGATAGTAAGGATAGAAGGAACAAGCTTCAACATCATGAAGCCCATATATGAAAGACCCACAGTTAATATCATCCTAAATGGGGAAAAACTTTTGTTTTTTCCCATAAGTTTTTTTTTCCCCATAAGATCATAGATTTTTAATATAAGGTCATGAACACTACATGGATATCCACTCTCATCACTATCAACATTGTCCTGGAAGTCCTAGACTTATCACTGAGATAAAAAAAAGAAATAAAAGGTACCCAAATCCACAAGAAATAAGTCAAACTTTCACTCTTTGTAGAAGACATAACACTGATGTGGAAAATCTGAAAGACTTTTTAAAAATTTGCTAGAAGTGATACACAAAATCATTTAAGTCAAACAATATAAAATCAATGTACAGAAATTTCTTGCATTCCTATACTCCAATAATGAAGCAGGAGAAAGAGAAATCAAGTCATTGATCTCATTTACAATCACATCTAGGAATAAACCTAAAGAAAGAGGTAAAATATCAGTACTCTGAAAATTATTGAATAATTACTAAAGAATTTGGAGCATCCAAGTAATGAAAAAAACATTACATGCTCATGGATTGGAAGAACAAATATTGTTAAAAAGTCTATACTACCCATAGTAACAAACACATTTACTGTAGTCCCTATCAAAATACCACCAACATTTTTCACAGTGCTAGAACAAACAATCCTAAAATTTGAATAGAACCAGAAAAGAACCCAAATAGCCAAAACAATCTTTTATTTTTATTTTATTTAAATCCATACTAGTTCACATATAGTGTAATAATGATTTCAAGAGTAGAATTTAGTGATTCATCACTTACATATAACACCCAGGGCTCATCCCAACAAGTGTCCTCCTTTAATGCCCATCATCCCTTTAGTCCATCCCCCTACCCAACTCCCCTCCAGAAAACCTCAGTTTGTTCTCTGTAATTTAAGATTCTGATGGTTTGCCTCTTTCTCTGTTTTTATCTTATTTTTCTTTTCCTTCTCCTATGTTCATCTGTGTTTTTTTTAAATTTCACATGAGTGAAATCATAATATTTATCTTTCTTTGACATATTTCACTTAGCACAATACACTCTAGTTCCATCTATGTTGGTGCAAATGACAAAACTTCATTCTTTTTTATGGCAGGTTAATATTCCATTGTGTATATACCACATCTTCTTTATCAATTTGTCAGTTGATGGACATTTGGGCTCTTTCTGTAATTTGGCTATTATTGATAGTGCTGCTATAAACATTGTGGTGCGTGTGCCTCTTCAAATCAGCATTTTTATATCCTTTGGATAAATACCTATTAGTGAAATCACTGGGCTGTAGAGTATCTCAATTTTTTTATTTTTTAAGGAACCTCCATACTGTTTTCCAGAGTAGCTGCAACAGTATGCATTCCCACCAGCTGTTCAAAAGTGTTCCCTTTTCTCCTGATCCTAGCCAACATCTATTGTTTCCTGAGTTGTTAATTTTAGCCATTCTGACAGGTGTGAGGTGGAATCTCATTGTGGTTTTGATTTGTATTTTCTTGATGATGATAAATGTTGAGCACTTTTTCATGTGTCTATTAGCCATCTGGATGTCTTCTTTGGAAAAGTGTCTGTTCATGTCATTCTTCCATTTCTTCACTGGATTATTTGTTTTTTTGTCATTGAGTTTGGTAAGTTCTGTATAGATTTTGGATGGTAGTCCTTTATCTAATATGTAATTTGCAAATATCTTCTCCCATTTCATTAGTTGCCTTTTAGTTTTGTTGATTGTTTCCTTTGCTGTGCAGAAGCTTTTTATCTTGATGAGGTCCCAATAGTTCATGTTTGCATTCATTTCCTTTGCCTCGGGAGAGATGTCTCCTAGGGAGTTGTTGTGGCCTAGGTCAAATAGGTTGTTGCCTCTTTTCTCCTCTAGTATTTTGATGGTTTCCTGTATTACATTTAGGTCTTTGATCCATTTTGAGTTTATTTTTGTGTATGGTGTAAGAAAGTGGTCCAGGTTAATTCTTCTGCATGGCACTGTCCAGTTTTCCCAGCACCATTTGCTGAACAGACTGTCTTTTTTACATTGGCTATTCTTCACTGCTTTGTATGAGGTTAGTTGGCCACATATTTGTGTGTCTATTTCTGGGTTGTCTATTTGGTTCCATTGATTTATGTGTCTGTTCTTGTGTCAGAACCATACTATTTTGATGATTACAGCTTTGTAATACAGCTTGAAGTCCAGAATAATAATACCTCCAGCTTCGGTTTCCTTTTTAAGCATTACTTTGCCTATTCAGGGTCTTTTGTGGTTCCATACAAATATTAGGATTGTTTGTTCTTGCTCTGTGGAGAATGCTGGTGTTATTATAATTGGGTTTGTATTGAATACATAGAATGCTTTGGATAGTGTCAACATTTTAACAATGTTCTTCCAATCAATGAACATGTATTGTTTTTCCATTTCTTTGTGTCTTCTTCAATTTCTTTCATTAGTTTTCTATAGTTTTCAGCATACAGATCTTTTACCTTTTTGGTTAGGTTTATTCCTAGGAGTTTTACGGGTTTTGGTGTAATTATTAATGGGATCAATTGTATCGCTTCAACAAAAGAAAAAAAAAACCCAAAACCAGGAAAAGCAACCAACTTCTGTACATTAATTTAATATCCTGGGACTTTGCTTAATTCATGCATAAGTTCTAACTAGCACTTTTTGGTGGAGTATTTCGAGTTTTCCACATATAGTGTTATGGCATAAGCGAGGAGTGAAAGTTCGACTTCCTCCTTGCCTGTTCAGATGCCTTTTATTTCCCTTTGTTGTCTGATTGCTGAGGCTAGGACTTAAAACACTATGTTGAACAACAGTGGTGCGAGTGTACATCCCTGTTGTTTCAAAGCAATCTTGAAAAAGAAAAGAAAAGCAGGAAGCTTCACATCTCTGGTCTTCAAGATGTATTACAAAGCTGCAATCATCAAGACAGTATGGTAGTGGCACAAAAACAGACACATAGATCATTGGAACAGAATAGAAAACCCAGAAATAGCTGAACAACTATATGGAAAACAAATCTTTGACAAAGCAGGAAAGAATATGCAATGGAAAAAAAAAAGATTTTCTTACCAACAAAGAGTGCACAGAAACTGGACAACATCATGCAGAATGAAAGTGTATCACTTTCTTACACCATACACAATGCAAATTCAAAATGACTGAAAGACCTAAATGTGAGACAGGAAACCCTAGAGGATAAGACAGACAGCAACCTTTTTAACCTCTGCCATTGCAAAGTCTTACTAGACACATTGCTAGAGGCAAGGAAAACAAAAGTAAAAATAAACTGTTGGCACTTCATCAAAATAAAAACTTCTTCATAGTGAGGAAAACAAACAACAAAACTAAAAGGCAACCTATGGAATGTGAAAAGATATTTGCAATTGATATATTGGATAAAGAGCTAGTATCCAAAATATATAAATAACTTATCAATCTCAACACCTAAAAACAAATATTTCAGTTAAGAAATGAGCAGAAGACCTTGACAGACTTTTCTCCAGGAAAAGCATACAAATATTTAACATGCATTGTAAAATTCTCAGAGTCATATCAAAACCAAAATCAATAATGATACCTGTCAGAATGGCTAAAATTTACAACTTAGGAAACAACAGGTGTTGGCAAGGATAACAGGAAAGGAGAGCCCTTTTGCACTGTTGGTGGGAATTTAAACTGTTGCAGCCATTCTGGAAGACTGTGTGGAAGTTCCTCAGAAAGTTAAATATAGAACTACCCTATGACCCACAATGTTTACTACTAAAGGATACCAAAGGATACAAAAATACTGCTTCAAAGAGCACATGAAACCAAATGTTTATAGAGCACTATCAACAATAGCCACATTATGGAAAGAGCCTGAATGTCCATTGACTGATGAATGGAAAAGATGTAGTGTATATATATACAACTGAACACTAATAGGTGATGAAAAAGAATGAAATATTTCCATTTGCAAGGACATGGATGGAGCTAGTCTGTATTATGCTAAGTGAAATAAATCAGTCAAAGAAAGACAAATACCATATGATTTCATTCATATGTAGAATTTTAAAAAATGAACATAGGGGGAAAAGAAGGTAAAGTAAAATAAGATAAAAACAAGAGGGAAGCAAACCATAAGGGACTCTTAACAATAGAGAACAAACTGAAGGTTGCTGGAGGGGAGGTGGGTGGAGGATGGTCTAAATGGATGATGAGAATTAAGGAGGGTACTTGATTTGATGAGCATTGTGTGTTATACGTAAGTGATGAATCTCTAAATTCTACTCATGAAACCATTAGTACACCATAGGTTAAATAACTTTATTTAAATCAAATCTTGAGAGAAAATAGAAAAAAGAAGAAAAACTTCTGACTTCATTTTATGAGGCCAGTATCACCATGATACCAAAACAAACAAAACTCCACAAAAAATAACAACAGGCCAACACCTCTGATGAGCATAAATGCAAACATCTTCAACAAAATACTAGGAAACTGAATCCAATATATTAGAAAATAACTCATCAGGATCAAGTGGGATTTATTCATGTAATGAAAGGGTTTGTCAATATTTACAAATCAATCAATGTGAAACATCCTATCAATAAGAGAAAGGACACAACCCATATGATTATTTCAATAAATGCTGAAAAAACATTTCACAAAGTATAACATTTGTTCTTGATAAAATCCCTTAACAGATTAAGTTTGGAGGAAACATATCTCAACATACTAAAGGACATATATGAAAATCACACAGTGAACATCATAATGGGGAAAACCTGAGAGCTTTCCCCCTAAAAATAGTAACAAGACAAGGATGTCCACCTTCACCACTTGTGTACTGGTAGTCCTAGCCATAGCAATTAGGCAACAAAAAGACATAAAAGACAACCAAATCAGTAAGAAGGAACTAAAACTTTTACTATATGCAGATGACAGGATGCTCTATATCAAAAACCCAAAAGATTCACCAAAAAAATGTTAGAAGTGATAAATGAATTCAGAAAAGTTACAGGATACAAAATCATTGTAAAGAAATTTATTTTATTTCTATACAATAATGAAGCAGCAGAAAGAGAAATTAAGAAAATAATTCCATTTACAATTGTACAAAAAAATAATAAAATATCTAGGAATAAATTTATCCAAGGAAGTGAACAACCTGTACTCTGAAATCTATAAAATATTTATGAAAGAAATTTAAGACAACACAAAGAAATGGAAAGACATTCCATGCTCATGGATTAGAAGAACAAATATTGTTAAAATGTCTACACTACCAAGAGAAATATACAGATTTTATGAAATTTGCATCAAAATACCAAGAGAATTTTTCATAGAACTAGAATAAACAATCCCAAAATTTGTATGGAGCAAAAAATACCCCAAATAACCAAAATAGCTGTAAAAAAGGAAAACAAAACTGGAGGCACCACAATTCCAGACTTCAAGTTGTATTACAAAGCTGTAGTAATCAAAACAGGGTAGTATTGGCACAAAATAGACATATAGATAAGGGAACAGAATAGAAAACCCATAATTTAACCCACAATTATATGGTCAATTAAACTTCAGCTATCCAATAGGAAAAAGAAAATCTTTTCAAGAAATGGTATTGGTAAAACTGGTCAACTACATGCAAAAGAATAAACCTGGACTATCTTACACCATATACAACAATAAACTCAAAATGGATGAAAGACCTAAATGTAAGACTTGAAACCATAAAAATCCTAGACAAGAGCTAAGACAGTAATGTCCCTGATATTGGCCACAGCAACATGTTTCCAGATATGTCTCCTGAGCCAAGGGAATAAAAATTTAAAAAAATCAACTATTGGGACTACATCAAAATAAAAAAGGATCCACACAATGAGGAAACTGATTGATAACTGTGAAAGGCAACCTACTAAATGTGAAGATATATTTGCAAATGACATATCTGATAAAAGGTTAGTATCTAAAATATATTTTAAAAATTATAAAATTCAACCACCCCAAAAATTCCAATTAAAAAATGGGCAGAACACATAAACAGACATCTCTCCAAAGAAGACATCCAGATGGTGAACAGAGCCATGAAAAGATGCTCAACATTACTCATAATCAGGGAAATGCAAATCAAAACTGTATTGAGACATCACCTCACACCTGTCAGAATGGCTCAAGCCAAAACCACAAGAAATAACAGGTGTTGGGAAGGATGTGAAGATAAAGGAACCCTTGTGTACTGTTGGTTGTCATGCAAACTGGTGCAGCCACTGTGGACAACAGTATGGAGGTTTCTCAAAAAGTTAAAAACAAAATTACCCTCTGATTCAGTAATCACACTACTGGATATTTACCCAAAATATACAAAAACACTAATTTAAAGGGATACATGTCCCCTGTGTTTAAAGAAGCATTTTTTACAATAACAAAATTACAGAAGCAACTCAAGTGTACTTTGGTAGATGAATAGACAAAGAAGAGGTGGTATATATAGTGGAATATTATGTAGGCATAAAAAAGAATGAGATCTTGATACTTGTAATGACATGAATAGAGCTAGAGCGTGTAATGCTAAGTGAAATAAGTTAGAGAAAGACAAATCCCAAATGACATATAAACAGTCAACTAATATTTGACATAGAGCCAAGAACACTCATTGGAAGAGAGACAATAAATGGTGCTGTGAAAATTGGATATGGGCATGGAAAATAATGAAACTAGACCTTTATTTCAAATATTAACTTGAAATGGATAAAAGGTTTATGTGAAAGACCTGAAGCCATAAAAATCCCCAATAAAACAGGACAAAGCTCTTTGAGATAGGTCTTGGCCTTGATTTTTCGGATATGACACCTAACACACAAGCCACAAAATAAAAAATGAACAGTTGGGGTAAATCAAGCTAAAAAGCTTCTTCACAATAGAAATGTTCATCAACATGAAAAGGCAGTCAATAAAATAAGATAGTATTTGCAAACCAGACATTGGATGAAGTGTTATTATCCAAAGTATGGAAGAGACTCACAGAACTCAAAAGCAAAAAAAAAAAAAAAAAAAAAAAAAAAAAAAAAAAAAAAAATCCAGGTTAAAAAATGAGCAAAGGATCTGAATACACATTTTTTCCACACAAGATATAGGAAAAAGAGATGAAAGCAAACCATAAGAGATTGTTAACTATAGAGGAAACAATGAGGGATGCTGTATTAAGTAGGACACTTGTGATGAACACTGGGTGTTATATATAAGTGATGAATCACTAAATTCTACTCCTGAAAATAATATTAAACATATGTTAAGCAACTAAAATTTAAGTAAAAACTTGAAATGTAAAACAAAACAAAAAACAAGAAGATATAGAAATGGCCAATACGTACATGAAAAGATGCTCAATATCACCAACATCAGGTTAATGCAAGTCAAAACCAAAATGAGATAGCACCTCAGTAGGTGGCTCTTAGGATGGCTATTATCTAAAAGATAAGCAAAAAATATTGAAACAGGTGTGGAGAAAAGGAAAGCCTTGCACATTGTTGGTGGGAATATAAACTGGTACAGACACTATAAAAAACAATATTGAGGTTCCTCAAAAAAGTAAAAATAGAACTACAATATTATCTAGCAATTTCACTTCTGGGTATATATCTGAAAGAAATCAAATCACTGTATTAAAAAGACACCTCAACCCTCATGTTCTTTGCAGCATTATTTACAATAGCCAAGACATAAATACAACCTACGTGTCCACTAATGGATGAATAGATTAAAAAATGTGGTGTGTATATAGAAACACACACATAGTAGAATACTTTTCAGCCATAAAACAGAAGGAAATCCTGTCATTTGTGACAGAATAGATGGACCTTGAGGACATTATGCTATGTGAAATAAGTCAGACAGTGAAAGACACATACTGTACAATCTCATTAATATGTACAAGCTAAAAACAAAGAAACTCATAAAAACAGAGATCAGATTGTAGCTGATGGCAATGGGGGAGAAGTGCTGGGAATGGACAGCAAACGCTGCACTGAGGGATGAAAGATTACTCCACACTTTGCTAAGAAAGTGAGGAAAAGGCATGGGGGTCAACGTTTGCAGAGGAAGATCCAGCTCGCCTCACTCTTACTCTCATCTATTCCAGTGTCAGGCCAATCACAAATCTCAATTGGCTTGTGTTCAGAGGAGGTATAACATTTAAGGCATGCAAAAACAAAGGGTGCATAACTTAAAGGTGAACACTCATGAGACTGCTCAAATCAGAGATATACAGCAAGCATCTAGGTGCTCTATTGTTTTGCTAAACTTTGTATACAATATATAGATAACTGAGTTCCCCCAAGGACTGCCAAAATACCCCAGAGAGTCTCTGAGGAGCATTCTTCCATCAGGGAGGTTAGGCAGGCTTCCTGCATCCCAAGAGACCCAACGGCCCTCCCAAGCTTAACTGTAACCTACCAGAAAGTTCCATTTTACATTTTACCTAGCCAAGCCTTGTGTATAATCTTGTCATCCTCACTAATAACCCCAACAGAGAGGGTGTTGGGAAAATGGTTGACCGTGATAAAAAGGTACAAACTTCTAACTATAAAATAAATAATTTCTGGTGCTGTAATGTACAGCATGATTACTATAGTTAATAATACTGTATTGTATATTTGCAAGTTGCCAAGAGAGTAGATTTTAAAGTTTTAATCACAAGAAAAAAATTGTAATTATGTGACGTCATGAATGTTTAAAGCTTATTGTGACAATCATGTTTAAATATATATGCATATATCAAGTCTTTATGTAGTGCACCTTAAATACATACAATTGACATGTCAATTATATCTTAATAGAACTGAAAAATTATCTATCTGTATCTCTGTGTCTCTTTCTTTCTGTATGTTTGTATGTATGTGTTTTAAACATTTATGCTTAATGGGATAGGTAAACGGATTCAGTTTCTGGTTGAAAAAGTTTATGGAAATTAACTAAAATCTGACAATCGTCCTTGTAATTCATTTGAAAATCCAAATAAAAACCAAACACTGTGGTGTTACTAGAAAAATAAAATCAATAAAACCAATCTAAACAATGTATTTAGTGTTCATTGTTGACAGAAAACACTATTCTAAATGCACCCCTTTGCCTATGTATTTATGATCAAATCAGACTTTCTCCCCTCCAAAAAAAATCTGCAGTAGTGTAAGTCACAATAGTCTGTTTCAGCTCAATTTTGCATACCATTATATTGAACCCCTCGGATTTTTAGTAATTACAAATCAGAGTAAGAAATGATGTGCTATTTGCATTCCTTCCACTATTATAGGGGTGGTGATCTTAAATGACCCTTAATCGTTAGGAAATTTGAACCTCTCTGATTATTTGCCTATTTCCTGTCAGAATCCTCAAAATTCCTGATAATAAAAAGTAAAATGAAAACATGGAGATGTATTGATTACAGACAGAGTATTTGAGTATGTTGCACTGAGAATCTGGCCTATGTTTTAACTCCAGCTCTGTTGTGTCCTGTGATCTTATTTGTTTATTTATGTATTTATTTATTTTTAGTTTTTTTAATGTTTATTTTATTTGAGAGAGAGAGAGAGACAGAGCACGAGCAGGGGAAGGGCAGAGACAGAGGGAGACAGAATCCGAGACAGGCTTCAGGCTCCCAGCTGTCAGCACAGAGCCTGATGCGGGGCTCGAACTCACAAACTGTGAGATCATGACCTGAGCTGAAGTTGGTCGCTTAACTGACTGAGCCACCCAGGCACCCCTTTATTTAAATTTAAGTTAGTTAACATACAGTGTGGTCTTGGTTTCAGGAGGAGAAACCAGTGATTCATCTCTTATATATGACTGATTGTGGTATTAAATGAGTCTTCTTTCTTTTAGCCTCCATTTCCTCATGGAGCATTTGGAATTAAATCTAATATTTTTTTCAGTTAAAATTCTAAGAGTGCTACCAACTTAACATTATGGCAATGAAAAAACATGATGGATAATTTGAGTTATCCTCTCAACAGTATATGTTCCCTAAAGACTAGGGTTTGTTTATCCTATCAGCTGTTGTACCCCTGATGCCTGGAACACTCCCTGAAATGGAATAACTCTTCACAGTTTGTTGGATGAGTTAATGGTTTTCTTGGTAATGTTTTTCAAACTATTAAAACATAGACCATGTTTCCAAATGAAATCCTACATTGAATTGCAAAATATAAATGCAATATAATCTAATCACCTTAGTTAAATCTCAGAGCCATACCCATTATATTTTTCCCTCAATTCCCAACAGCATCTTTGAGAGAGCCTGGAGCTTAACTGAACACTGTTTTGGAAAATGACAGTCTAGAATATGAGTAACTTTTAAATACGTCTTGAGTTCTGACCATGAGATAGGGTCTAGGAAAGCAACTGTGGAACTAATCCAGTTTTAGGAACCAGGAAAGGCTTACCTATGGAAATGACACTTAGCCCAAGTCTTAAATGATGAATACAGTTAATTAAACCAAGAAGGAAGGGTGTAGTTCAAATGTAAAACAGTGTTCTAGCACAGGGAACTGCATACTAAACTGTTATTTGTTGTTTCTGCTGACCTACACTCACAGATGTTTGTTGTTTGATTTTAGCTTACAGCCAAAAACCAGCAGTAAAATGACACAACTGGTTGTGACTTTTGGTTTGAACCACTGAAAGCCACAATGTTGCTTAAGAGGGATTACAAATTTCAGTTTATAAAATAAATTCATTTAATTTTTCCAGATTAAGAATTAGTTCATTATTTACAGTACAGGGTTATATCATGTTGCAAAAGTCTTCTCTAATCTATACTTGATTTCACAGCAGAATTGACAGAAATTTAATGCCTATTCATGGGGATCTTCATTTAGTATGACATAAAATTGATGATGTGTATTTCTGAAATAGTTCTGGATTTTTAAAATAGATTTGGGCTTTTTATTGTAGATTTAAATTTTTTGGATCATTTCATATATGTATGTTTATAAAATGTCTAGCATTACCTATTTATATACTATTCAGTGTGTTAAGTGCTCTCTAGGATTATGCTGATTATTTCCCATAATTTTATAATGTAAGAGGTAACATCATATATATTTCACAGATGACAAAACTGAGGTTTAGAAAAACTAATTAATTTGCTAAATTTCACACATCTGGTAACAATTAGAACCAACATTTAAACCTAGTACATATAAGTTAGGTCAAAACTATATTGTGTATTTCACACACATTTTACATATATATGTATATATTGCACACAAATATGTATATGTACAGGCATAATAATAGACACATGCTCTATGTGTGTCTTTGTGTATATAGACAGTATATCAATAAATTATAGATTGATAAGTTAAAAAGAGAAAGAATGCATAAATTGTTATCTCTCTTGCTTTTGGATACCATAAGCAATTGAAGGAGGTCCAAAGGAAACTAGCATTTTAGGTAATCATGTAAATCATAAATTCACATAAAAATTGGCCTAGTGTAATGACAAGTTTCCCAAATTTTGAAGTCTTATAGTAGTAGAGTTGTTAGAGTTGGATGTATTTTCTCTGTACTTCATGGCTTTTAAGGACTTCTTCATTCTTAATTATATTTCCATCCATCAGATCATCAGCGTCAATTTTGAGAGTAGTACAATCAAAAGGAGTGATGGGGCACAGTATTTTAAATAATAATGTATTTAAATTAACGTTCTCATTTTGTCCTTTATACTTTTAAAAATTTACTTAAGCAAATAAATTCTTATTAAACTGGCAAATTTAAAACAACTTGTATAATTGATATTCAAGCTAAATAATTTTATTCATTAATTTGTGAAACATTTTATAAAGACTACATAGATTTAATAACTGATAGATATAAGAGAGTAACTATGGAACTAATGCCAATAAATGATTTAGGTTTTCTTTTTTTTTTTAACTTGTTTTAAGAGTTCTGTCAATTAAATTTAATTTAAATCAAAACAATTTTAAATTGGAATTCAGTAATGATATTTATTTGAATGTGTGCTTCATTTGAAGGTTAAATAAAAACTGGCATATAATCAAAGAGCATACCATATCTCAAATCAGAAGTTGAGAAAGCCTACTTGAGAGTTGGTTTGGAACGTTAATTATTAATGGGAAATTGGTACCAGAAAATTAATCTAAAGGTCAGTTATATCTGAAAGTCAAATATAAAAATAATACAAATTTAAATCCATTTTTCTCACATAAATTATAAATGGTATGATTTATCCAGTACTTTTTGAACCACTATTTCTTGAATTTCATGGATAATTATTTTTAAATTAAAAAAAATATTTTATTTATTTTTGATAGAGACAGAACAAAAGTGGGGTAGGGGCAGAGAGAGAAGGTGACACAGAATCTGAAGGAGACTCCAGTCTCCGAGCTGTTAGCTCAGAGCCCGACGTGGGGCTCAAACTCACAAACTGAGATATCATGACCTGAGCCAAAGTCGGACGCTTAACTGACTGAACCACCCAGGCATCCCGGATAATGATTTTTTTAACCAGTCTTTCTTTACAAAGGTCTTCCTCAATATATCAATATGGGTTTACTCTTTCACTTTCATTAAGATAGCTCTTCTTAGCATTGTATTGGTGATTCTTAGTACTATGATAAAAGTATTAATGAGTGTCCTCAATTAACATTTTCATTTTGTCATTTATACTTTTAAAATTTAATTTTTAAGCTTAGTTTGGATTGTTGTAACAACTGGTACATCTTCACAGATAGAAAGTGCTAAGTTAACACTAGATAAATACAAACAAATGTAATTTCCTTCATTTTTTGAAAGAATATATTTTATGAACATGGGTCTGAAGCAGAGGAGGAAGAACTAAAAAGCTACAGAATTGACAAGCTACAGAAATTCTTTTTAAGGATTTTCTTACTTTCCTATTATCCTCTGATTCCGCCTGTATTTGTACCACAAAAATAAGCAATGACAACACATTCCTCTCACATACCAAATACTGGTATATGCCCATAGATACTCTTAAACCGAATTTCTTGTATTAGAAATCCATCAGTCTCAGAAGGTTAAACAGATGTGAAGAGAGTGTTTTTACCCCTCTGTACTTAAAATGCACTTTTAATTGTAATCCTTTTTCCATCATAAGTTACATGTCTCACTATTCACTTTAACAAAAAATTTGTTCTAGGGTGATGAAGACAAAATTTTTGCACAACTTAACTCCTCTAGGGCATAAAATGAGGTAGGAGCCTTGTTAGTCTAATGTTAGCAGAATTCTGGTGGTGATTGGACTGAACCTTTTTTAACAGAAGTCTGGGTTTAACAGTTCTTACCAACCTAGGTTTTCAGCATTCATCAAATTCACCATGTTTCTCATACTTGTATTTTCTTCTGACTTTCCTGATTCTTCTAATTATACATTTTTTCCAACAAAATATACTGATTTTTTTTAATTTTTTTTCTTTATTATTACTCAATATCCAAACACCGTTAGGACCTGCTTCTTTTAACTTTGTGATGCTTTGTGTTTGTTTGTTTGTTTGTTTGTTTCTGTAATCTAGTTTTTATATGCACAGCTGCCATTCTATATTCAATGTAAAATTCTTTTCATGTAAACCATCATTATAAAGCCCAGTATGTAGTCCTCTTGTTTCCAAGCACTTAAGTCTCCAAACTACCTTATACTGATGAGTTAAACTTTCATCAAAGATAGCTGAGACAACAGCATTCTCCTGCTCCTTAATCTTTTGTATTCTCTTTGAGTAATAAATTCTCTCCCTCTCTTCTGAACTGAAATGTTTAACCTTTTATACCACATACAGTGCTACATTGTTGTGTTTTCTGTATGTACATGCTTAATCTTCCTGCTGCAGTGGTTGGAATATTAAATACTGTAGGAATTCATTAAATATTATTGAATAGATGAATCTATTCATAAAAGTACAGTCATCATTATATAGAAGTGTGCTTGTTATTTTTATTTACATAATCTTTCTTGTGAACACACATTACAAAATGAGAAATCTCGATGGTCTGGTAAGTATGATTCAAAATTAAGACCTACATGTAAGAAAAGCAGATAATTTCTTATGTAAAGATTTATTAGGATCCCTGGAAAAGGACTTTCTCCAATCTTCACTTCACCTCCTCAGAAAACAAAACAAAACAAAAACCAGAAAACAGATAAAGAAAAAAAAAAACACAAAAACTCACATTATTGAGGATCTTGGGAAGATGGCAGCGTAGGAGGATGCTGGGCTCACCGCGCGTCCTGCTGATCACTTAGATTCCACCTACACCTGCCTAAATAACCCAGAAAACCGCCAGAAGGTTAGCAGAAGGGAGTCTCCGGAGCCAAGCGCAGACGACAGGCCCACGGAAGAGGGTAGGAATGGCGGGAAGGAGCCGGGGCGGAGGGGTGGCCCACCGGCCAAGCAGAGCCCCCAAGTCTGGCTGGCAAAAGCTGAGGAGCCAGACGGAGTGTATTCCGACAGCAAGCAGGAATTGACATCTGGAAGGTTATAAGCTACCAGCTCTGCTCGGAGAACAGGAGGACTGGAGGACAACGGGAGGAAGATTGTTGAGCCCCGGACAACAGAGCTCAGCTTGGCAGGGAAAAAAGGCACTCGCCAGCGCCATCTCCCTCGCCCATCCCCCAGCCATATTCCCAAAGGGAACCAGTTCCTGCTAGGGAACTTGCTTGCAATGGGCAAACACCCAAAGCTGTGCTTCTCCGGATCCATCCCTCTGGCGGGTCTGACTCCCTCCCTGGGCCACAGGACCCCTCCCGAAGCAGATCTCCGAAGGAAAATTGAGCTGAGCCTGCCCCTCCCGCCCCTGTGCACCTGGCCGATCCACCCCAGCTAATACACCAGATCCCCAGCACCACAAGCCTGGCAGTGTGCAAGTAGCCCAGACAGGCCACACCACCCCACAGTGAATCCCGCCCCTAGGAGAGGGGAAGAGAAGGCACACACCAGTCTGACTGTGGCCCCAGCAGTGGGCTGGGGGCAGACATCAGGTCTGACTGTGGCCCCACCCACAAATGCAAGTTATTCAAGACAGCACAGGGGAAGTGCCCTCAGCCCCGCACCACTCCAGGGACTATCCAAAACGACAAAACGGAAGAATTTCCCTCAAAAAGCGTCCAGGAAATAACAACAGCTAACGAACTGATCAAAAATGATTTAAACAATATAACAGAAAGTGAATTTAGAATAATAGTCATAAAATTAATCGCTGGGCTTGAAAACAGTACCAAGGACAGCAGAAAATCTCTTGTTACAGAGATCAAGGGACTAAGGAACAGACAGGAGGAGCTAAAAAATCCTATCAATGAGCTGCAAAATAAAATGGAGACAACTACGGTTCGGATTAAAGAGGCAGAGGAGAGAATAGGTGAACTAGAAGATAAAATTATGGAAAAAGAAGAAGCTAAGAAAAAGATATAAAAAAATCCAGGAGTATGAGGGGAAAATTAGAGAACTAAGTGATGCACTAAAGAGAAATAATCTACGCATAATTGGTATTCCAGAGGAGGAAGAGAGAGGGAAAGGTGCTGAAGGTGTACTTGAAGGAATAATAGCTGAGAACTTCCCAGATCTGGGGAAGGAAAAAGGCATTGAAATCCAAGAGGCACAGAGAACTCCCTTCAGACGTAACTTGAATCGATCTTCTGCATGACATATCATAGTGAAACTGGCAAAATACAAGGATAAAGAGAAAATTCTGAAAGCGGCTAGAGATAAACGTGCTCCAACATATAAAGGGAGACCTATAAGACTCGTGACCGATCTCTCTACTGAAACTTGGCAGACCAAAAAGGAACGGCAGGAGATCTTCAATGTGATGAACAGGAAAAATATGCACCCAAGAATCCTTTATCCAGCAAGTCTGCCATTTAGAATACAAGGAGAGATAAAGGTCTTCCCAAACAAACAAAAACTGAAGGAATTCATCACCACTAAACCAGCCCTACAAGAGATCCTAAGGGGAATCCTGTGAGACAAAGTACCAGAGACATCGCTACAAGCATGAAAACTACGGACATCACGATGACTCTAAACCCGTATCTTTCTATAATAACACTGAATGTGAATGGACTAAATGCTCCAACCAAAAGACATAGGGTATCAGAATGGATCAAAAAAAAAAAAAAAGACCCATCTATTTGCTGTCTACAAGAGACTAATTTTAGACCTGAGGGCACCTTCAGATTGAGAGTGAGGGGATGGAGAACTATTTATCATGCTGCTGGAAGCCAAAAGAAAGCTGGAGTAGCCATACTTATATCAGACAAACTAGACTTTAAATTAAAGGCTGTAACAAGAGATGAACAAGGGCATTATATAATAATCACAGGGTCTATCCATCAGGAAGAGCTAACAATTATAAATGTCTATGCACTGAATACAGGAGCTCCCAAATATAAAAAACAACTTCTCACAAACATAAGCAACCTTATTGATAAGAATGTGGTAATTGCGGGGAACTTTAACACTCCACTTACAGAAATGGATAGATCATCTAGACACACGGTCAATAAAGAAACAAGGGCCCTGAATGATACATTGGATCAGATGGACTTGACAGATATATTTAGAACTCTGCATCCCAAAGCAACATTATACTTTCCTCTCGAGTGCACTTGGAACATTCTCCAAGATAGAACACATACTGGGTCACAAAACAGCCCTTCATAAGTATACAAGAATTGAAATCATACCATGCATACTTTCAGACCACAATGCGATGAAGCTTGAAATCAACCACAGGAAAAACTCTGGAAAACCTCCAAAAGCATGGAGTTAAAGAACACCCTACTAAAAAATGAATGGGTCAACCAGGCAATTAGAGAAGAAATTAAAAAATACATGGAAACAAATGAAAATGGAAAAACAACAATCCAAACGCTTTGGGATGCAGCAAAGGCAGTCCTGAGAGGAAAATACATTGCAATCCAGGCCTATCTCAAGAAACAAGAAAAATCCCAAATACAAAATCTAAAAGCACACCTAAAGGAAATAGAAGCAGAACAGCAAAGACAGCCTAAACCCAGCAGAAGAAGAGAAATTATAAAGATCAGAGCAGAAATACACAATAAAGAATCTAAAAAAAAAAACTGTAGAGCAGATCAACAAAACCAAGAGTTGGTTTTTTGAAAAAATAAACAAACTTGACAAACCTCTAGCCAGGCTTCTCAAAAAGAAAAGGGAGATGACCCAAATAGATAAAATCATGAATGAAAATGGAATTATTACAACCAATCCCTCAGAGATACAAGCAATTATCAGGGAATACTATGAAAAATTATATGCCAACAAACTGGACAACCTGGAAGAAATGGACAAATTCCTAAACACCCACACCCTTCCAAAACTCAATCAGGAGGAAATAGATAGCTTGAACGGACCCATAACCAGCGAAAAAAATGAATCAGTTATCAAAAATCTCCCAACAAATAAGAGTCCAGGACCAGATGGCTTCCCAGGGGAGTTCGACCAGACGTTTAAAGCAGAGATAATACCTATCCTTCTCAAGCTATTCCAAGAAATAGAAAGGGAAGGAAAACTTCCAGACTCATTCTATGAAGCCAGCATTACTTAGATTCCTAAACCAGACAGAGACCCAGCAAAAAAAGAGGACTACAGGCCAATATCCCTGATGAATATGGATGCAAAAATTCTCAAGATACTAGCAAATCGAATTCAACAGCATATAAAAAGAATTATTCACCATGATCAAGTGGGATTCATTCCTGGGATGCAGGGCTGGTTCAGCATTCGCAAACCAATCAATGTGATACATCACATTAGTAAAAGAAAAGACAAGAAACATATGACCCTGTCAATTGATGCAGAAAAGGCCTTTGACAAAATCCAGCACCCTTTCTTAATAAAAACCCTCAAGAAAGTCGGGATAGAAGGAACATACTTAAACATCATAAAAGCCATTTATGAAAAGCCCACAGCTAACATCATCCTCAATGGGAAAAAACTGAGAGCTTTTTCCCTGAGATCAGGAACACGACAGGGATGCCCACTCTCACCGCTGTTGTTTAACATAGTGTTGGAAGTTCTAGCGTCAGCAATAAGACAACAAAAGGAAATCAAAGGCATCAAAATTGGCAAAGATGAAGTCAAGCTTTCACTTTTTGCAGTGAGTTTTTGCAGTCATCTTTTTGCAGATGACATGATATTATACATGGAAAACCCGATAGACTCCACCAGAAGTCTGCTAGAACTGATGTATGAATTTAGGAAAGTTGCAGATACAAAATCAATGTACAGAAATCAGTTGCATTCTTATACACTAAGAATGAAGCAAGAGAAAGACAAATAAAGAAACTGATCCCATTCACAACTGCACCAAGAAGCATAAAATACCTAGGAGTAAATCTAACCAAAGATGTAAAAGATCTGTATGCTGAAAACTATAGAAAGCTTATGAAGGAAATTGAAGAAGATATAAAGAAATGGAAAAACTTTCCGTGCTCATGGATTGGAAGAATAAATATTGTCAAAATGTCAATACTACCCAAAGCTATCTACACATTCAATGCAATCTCAATCAAAATTGCACCAGCATTCTTCTCAAAACTAGAACAAGCAATCCTAAAATTCATATGGAACCACAAAAGGCCCTGAATAGCCAAAGTAATTTTGAAGAAGAAGACCAAAGCAGGACCATCACAATTGCAGACTTTAGCCTCTACTACAAAGCTGTAATCATCAAGACAGCAGGGTATTGGCACAAAAACAGGCACATAGACCAATGGAATAGAATAGAAACCCCAGAATTAGACCCACAAACGTATGGCCAACTCATCTTTGACAAAGCAGGAAAGAACATCCAATGGAAAAAAGACAGTCTCTTTAACAAATGGTGCTGGGAGAACTGGACAGCAACGTGCAGAAGATTGAAACTAGACCACTTTCGTACACCATTCACAAAAATGAACTCAAAATGGATAAAGGACCTGAATGTGAGACAGGAAACCATCAAAACCCTAGAGGTGAAAGCAGGAAAAGACCTCTCTGACCTCAGCCATAGCAATGTCTTACTTGACACATCCCCAAGGGCAAGGGAATTAAAAGTAAAAATGAACTACTGGGACCTTATGAAGATAAAAAGCTTCTGCACAGCAAAGGAAACAACCAACAAAACTAAAAGGCAACCAACGGAATGGGAAAAGATATTTGCAAGTGACATATCAGACAAAGGGCTAGTATCCAAAATCTATAAAGAGCTCACCAAACTCCACACCCGAAAAACAAATAACCCAGTGAAGAAATGGGCAGAAATCATGAATAGACACTTCTCTAAAGAAGACATCCAGATGGCCAACAGGCACATGAAAAGATGCTCAATGTCGCTCCTTTTCAGGGAAATACAAATCAAAACCACACTCAGATATCACCTCACGCCAGTCAGAGTGGCTAAAATGAACAAATCAGGAGACTAGAGATGCTGGAGAGGATGTGGAGAAACAGGAACCCTCTTGCACTGTTGGTGGGAATGCAAATTGGTGCAGCTGCTCTGGAAAACAGTGTGGAGGTTCCTCAGAAAATTAAAAATAGACCTACCCTATGACCCAGCAATAGCACTGCTAGGAATTTACCCAAGGGATACAGGAGTACTGATGCATAGGGGCACTTGTACCCCAATGTTCATAGCAGCACTCTCAACAATAGCCAAATTATGGAAAGAGCCTAAATGTCCATCAACTGATGCATGGATAAAGAAATTGTGGTTTATATACACAATGGAGTACTACTTGGCAATGATAAAGAATGAAATATGGCCCTTTGTAGCAACATCGATGGAACTGGAGAGTGTGATGCTAAATGAAATGAGACATACAGAGAAAGACAGAAACTGTATGTTTTCACTCTTAGGTGGATCTTGAGACACTTAACCGAAATCCATGGGGAGGGGAAGGAAAAAAAAAAGGAAGTTAGAGTGGGAGAGAGCCAAAGTATAAGAGACTCTTAAAAACTGAGAACAAAATGAGGGTTGAAGGGGGGGGTAGGAGGGAGGGGAGGGTGGGTGATGGGTATTGAGGAAGGCACCTTTTGGGATGAGCAGTGGGTGTTGTATGGAAACCAATTTGACAATAAACTTCATAAAAAAATAAATAAAAGAAAAAAAAATAAAAGTAACATGAGAAAAAAATGTTTTTAATAAATAAATAAAAGCAACAAAAAAAGAATACTTAACAAAATATAGCATCTACCCTTGATAAAAATCCTCAAGAAATTAAGGATAAAAGGAATATACCTCAACATCATAAAAGCCTTATATCAAAGTCCCACAGCCAATATCATCTCCAATGTGGAGAAACTGAGAGCTTTACCCCTAAGCTCAGGAGCATGATATGGATGTCCTGTCTCCCCACTGTTGTTCAAGATAGTACTGGAAGCCCTAGTCTCAGGAGTCAGACAACAAAAGAAATAAAAGTCATCCATATTGACAAAGAAAGAGTCAAACTTTCACTCTTTCCAGATGATATGATATTCTGCATGGAAAACCCAAAAGACCCCACCAAAAAACTGCTAGTACTGATATGTGAATTTAGTAAAGTTGCAGAATATAAAATCAATGTACATAAACCACTTGTATTCTGTACACCAATAATGAAACAGGAGAAAGAGACATCAAGGAATGAATCCCATTTACAATTGCACCAAAAACGATAAAATGCCTAGGAATAACCCTAACCAATGACTTAAAATATCTGTCACTGAAAAGTATAGAAAGGTTATAAGAAATTGATAAAGACACAAAGAAATGGAAAATCTTTCCCTGCTCATGGATTAGAAGAACAAATATTATTAAAATGTCAATACTATCCAAAGCAATCTACACAAAGAAATCCCTATCAAAATAACACCAGCATTATCCACAGAGCTCTTTCAAACAATCTTAAAATTTGTGTGGAACAAAAAATGACCCTGAAAACAAACAAATGTTCAAAAAGAAAACCGAAGCTGGAGGCATCCTTATTCCAGACTTCAAGTTGTATTACAAAGCTGTAATCATCAAAATAGTATGGTACTGAAAAAAAATAGACACATAGATCAATGGAACAAAATAGACAACCCAGAAATGGACCCACAAATATATGACCAAATAATCTTCAACAAAGGTGAAAAGAGTATCCAATGGGAAAAAAGAAAGTTTCTTCAACAGATGTTCCTGAAAACACTGGACAGCAACATGCAGAAAAATGAATGCGGACCAGTTTCTTACACCACACACAAAAAGAAATTCAAAATGGATGAAAGACCTAAATTTGAGACAGGAAAACCATCAATATCCTAGGGGAGAATATAGGCAACAACCTCTTTGTCTTCAGCCACAGCAATTTGTTACTAGACATGTCTCAGGAGGCAAGGGAAACAAAAGTAAAAATGAACTATTGGTACCTATCAAGACAAAAAGCTTCTCCACAGCAAAGGAAACAATCAACAAAACTAAAATCCAACTGACAGAATGAGAGAAGATATTTGTAAATGACATATAAGATAAAGGGTTAGTATCCAAAATCTATAAAGAAGTTACCAAGCTCAATACCAAAAAAAAAAAAAAAATCCAGTGAGAATATGCTCAACATCACTCATTACCAGGGAAATACAAACCCGAAACCACAATGAGATTCCACCACACACCTGTCAGAATGGCTAAAATTGACAACTCAGGAAACAATAGATGTTGGCGAGGATGTTGTGAAAAGTTGTGAATAGTTTTGCACTGTTTTTTGGGATTGCAAACTGTTGCAGCCACATTGGAAAGCAGTATGGAGGTTCCTTAAAATAACTAAAAATAGAACTGCCCTATGACTTTGCAATTGCACTACTAGATATTTATCCAAAGGATACAAAAGTGCTGATTCAAAGAGGCACATGCACCCTAATGCTTATATCAACACTATCAACAATAGCCAAATTATGGAAAGAGCCCAAATTTACATCAACTGATGATTGGATAAAGAAGATGTGGAGAGGGGCGCCTGGGTGGCTCAGTCGGTTAAGCGTCCGACTTCGGCTCAGGTCACGATCTCGCGGTCTGCGAGTTTAAGCCCCGTGTCGGGCTCTGGGCTGATGGCTCAGAGCCTGGAGCCTGCTTCTGATTCTGTGTTTCCGTCTCTCTCTGCCCATCCCCCGTTCATGCTGTGTCTCTCTCTGTCTCAAAAGTAAATAAACGTTAAAAAAAAAAATTAAAAAAAAAAAAGATGTGGAGAATATATATATATATATATGGAGAATATATATATATATATATGGAGAATATATATATATATAAAGATTATGTGGAGAATATATATATATATATATATACACACACACACATACACAGTGGAATACTACTCGGTCATGAAAAAGAATGAAATCTTTCCATTTGCAACAATGTAGATGGAACTACAGTTTATTGTGCTAAGTGAGATAAATCATTCAGAGAAAGACAAATATCACATGATTTCACTCATATGTAGAATTTAAGAAACAACAGATGAACATTGGAGAATGGAAGAAAAAATAAGAAAACAGTGAGTGAGGCAAACCTTCAGAGACTCTTAAATACAGAGAACAGAGGATTGCTGGAGGGTTGAGGGGTGGGCTGAATGGGTGATGGGAATTAAGGAGGGAACTTCTTTGGATGAATACTGGGTCTTATATGTAAGTGGTGAAACCTTGGTTCTACTCCTGAAACCAATACTACACTGTGTGCTCACTAACTTAAATTTAAATAAATATATTAAAAAAGGAAAAAAAAATGATAACAAAGTATTTAGAATATTACATCAACTTAGTTGATAAAGCATTGCAGATTTTGAGAGGATTGACTCCAATTTTGAAAGAAGTTCAATGAGTAAAATGCTACCAAACAGCTTCACATGCTACAGAGAAATTGTTCATAAAGGGAATAAATGTGGCAAACTTAATTTCTGTCTTAATTTAAGAAATTGCCACAGCCATATCCGTAGGAAGGGGAAGGGAAGGAAAAATAAGATAACAATAAATCTGGAGGCAAACCATAAGAGACTCTTAAATACAGAGGACAATCTATGGCTTGCTGGAGGGAAGGTAGCTGGGGGGATGGGCTAAATGGGTGCTGGGTACTAAGGATGGAACTTGCTGTATTAAACACCGGGTGTTATATTTAAGTGATGAATCACCAAATTCTATTCCTGATACCATTATTACACTATATGTTAACTAACTTGGATTTAAATAAAATTTTTAAAAAATGGGCATGAAGGCACAAACAGACATTTCTCCACAAAAGACATACAGATGGCCGAAAGAAACATGAGAAGATGCTCAACATCACTCATCACCAGGAAAATGCAAATCAAAACTACAATGAGATATCACCTCAAGCCTGTCAAAATTACTAAAATCAAAAACATAAGAAACAGCAAGTGTTGGAAAGAACATGGAGAAAATAGGAACTTTCATGCACTGGTGTTAGGAATGCAAACTGGTGCAGTGACTGTAGAAAACAGTATGGTGGTTCATCAAAAAATTAAAAATATAACTAACATAAGATCCAGTAATTCTACTACTGGGTATTTACTGAAAGAATACGAAAATATTAATTCCAAGGGATATATGCATCCCAATGTTTATTGCAGCAATATTTGTAATAGCCAAATTATGGAAGCAGATATATATGTGTATGGAATATGCACTATTATTCAGCCATATAAAAGAATGAAATCTTGCTATTTACAATGACATACATGGATTCAGAGAGTATAATGTTAAACAAAATAAAACAGTCTGAGGAAAACAAATACCATGTGATTTCACTCATATGTGGAATATAAGAAAAAAAAAACAAAGAAGGTGGGGGGAAGACAAACCAAAAATAGACCCTTAGAGAAGAAACAGAATGTTACCAGAGGGGATATGGGTTGGGGGAATGGGTGAAATAAGTGAAGGGGATTAAAAGCACACTTAGCTTGATGAACACTGAGTAATGTATAGAATTGTTGAGTAAATATATTATACACCTGAAACTATTATAATATTGCATTTTATGTATACTGGACTTAAAATTAAAAACTTAATTTTAAAAAAAGAAAAGAAAATGTATTGAATAACATTGCATTAATGTTGTATGGTAACAAATGATGACTACACTTAATGGTGGTGAGCACTGAGTAATGTATAGAATTGTCAAGTTAATATGTTGCACACCTGAAACTAATATAACATTGTATGTTAATTATACTTTAATAAAGAAATACTATCAAATTGCATTTACCCACACAGAGGCACCTGTGTGTCACAGTCGGTTAAGCTTCTGACTTCAGCTCAAACCATGATCTCAGTTTGTCAGTTTGAGCGCCATGTTGGGCTCTGTGCCTGGATTCTGCTTTGGATTCTCTGTCTCCCTCTCTGTCTACCCCTCCCCTGCTTGCAATCTGTCTCTCTCTCTCAAAAGTAATAAATATTACAAAAAAAGGAAAAAAAAGATGTTGCTTGAATTTACCCACAAATAGAAATAATTACACATGATGCCAAGTGGGATTTATCATAGCAATGCAAAGTTGGTTCAACATATAAATATAAATCAATATAATGCACAATATTAATGACAGAAGAACAATAACCACATGAAAATTTCAATTGATTCAGAAAAAGTATTTGACAATGTGCAACACTTTAATTAAAAAAAATTCCACAAATTAGGAATAGAATGGTACTTTCTCAACCTGAAAGTGGACATCTTAAAAAAATCCACAGCTAACATCTCACTTGATGATGATAAACTGAATCCTTCCAGCAATCAAGAACAAAATAAGGATGTTCACTCTTGGTACATCTATTCAATTGTGTTGAACATTCTAGCCAGGACAATAATGGAAGGAAAAAAATAAAAAGCATCCAGTTTGGAAAAGAAGAAATAAAAGTATCTTTATTGACAGATGACATACTGCACATAGAAAATTATGAGAAATCCATAAAAATGCATTAGAAATAATAAGTGAGTTCATGAAGGATACAAGATATGCAATGAATATATACAATTTTATTTCTATATATTAGTGATGCCAACCATGAATATGAAATGCAGAAAGCAATTTTATTCACAACCACCGAAAAAATAAAATACTTGGGAATAAATTTAACCAAATAAATGAAAGAGTTGTACAGGTGGCTCAGTTGGTTAAGGGTCCAAACTTGGCTCAGGTCATGATCTTGTGGTTTGTGAATTTGAGCTCTGCGTCAAGTTCTGTGCTGACAGCTCAGAAACTGGAGCCTGCTTCAGATTCTGTGCCTCCCTCTCTTTGCCTCTCCTCCGCTTGCACTCTGTCTCTCTCCCTTCCAAAAATAAGTAAACATTTTAAAAAGAGCTAAATAAATAGAAATGCACTCTACGATCATAGATTGAAAGACTTACTATTGTTAGATGACAATACTCCCAAATCGATCAATTGATTCAAAACAACCCCTTTCAAAATCCCATTTTGCTTTTATTTTTTGGCAGAAATTAACAAGCTTATTCTAAAATTCATATGGAAATGCAAAAAATTCATAATAGCCCAAACAGTCTTGAAAAGAAATTACTTGGGGACTCATACTTCTTGATTTCAAATTTTATTACAAAGCTACAGTAATCAAGGCAGTGTGGTACTGACAAAAAATAGACATATAGATCAATGGAAGAGAACCAAGCATCCAGATATGAACACTTTCATTGATGGTCAATTGATTTTTATTTGCAGTGTTCAGACAATTTAATGGAAAATAAACAGTTTTTTCAACAAATGGCACTGGGGCAACTGTATATCCACATGTAAAATAATGAGGTTATATTCCTACCTGACACAATATATAAATATTAACTCAAAATGGATTGGAGACCTAAATGTAAGGACTAAATCTGTAAAACTCAGAAGAAAACACAGTACATTTCATGAGTTAGACAATAATTTCTTAGTTATGCCACCAAAATGATAAGCAACAAAAGAACAGATAAATTGGTCTTCTTCAGAATTAAAAATGTTTGTGCTCCAAATGACACTATGAAGAAAGTGAAATGAAAACCCATGGAATGGAAGTAAATCTTTGCAAAACATGCATCTGATAAGGAACTTGGGTCTAGCATATATAAAAAAAAACACTTAGAATTCAATAAATTATATCTCAATTAAAAATGTCTGAGTAGGAATTTCTCTGAAGGAAATACACAGAAATCCACTAAACACATAACAATGCTGAACACCATTAGTCATTAAGGAAATGCAAATCAAAGCCACAATGAAATACAATGTCACATCTATAGAATGGTAAAAATAAGACAGAAAATAATAAGCATTATTGGGACGTGAAAATTTTGGAATCCCATAACACTTCAGTGGTGTGAGTATAAAATAGTAAAACTACCTTGAAAAACAATTTTTTAATTCCTCAGAATGTTATGCATAGAATTATTTTATGACCCAGCAATTCTACTCCCAGTTTATACCAAAGATAATTGAAATCTTATGTTCACATAAAAGTATATGTATGAATGTTCATAATAGCTTATTCATAATAGCAAAACATTAGAAACAATCCAAATGTATGTTAACTGATGAATGAATAAACAGAATGTAGTACATCTATACAATGCAATATTGACAATAAAAATGAATGAACTACTTATGTATACTTCAACATGTATGAACATTGAAAATATTATGCTATATGAAGATGCTAGATGCTATATGAAGATGCTATATGAAGATGGTATTCACAAAAGGACCCATATTGTATGATTACATTTACATTAAATGACCAGAATAGAGAGATCCACAGATATATAAAGTGGATTAGTGGTTGCCAAAGGCTGTGATGAGTGAAAGAATGGGAAATGACTACTAATGAGCAAGAAGTTTCTTTTTCAGATGAAAACTTTTTGAAAATAGATAATGGTGATGTTTATGCAAATTTGAGGATATACTAAAACACACTGAACTGTAAATATTATATTCTATGGTATGTGAATCAAAGCAAAATTATAGTCACGTGAAAGAACATAAGTAAGAGACAGAGAGTTTAAGTTCATGAAACACTTTTGCAGGTGTTTTGTTATAAAGGAGATCAGCGAGCGGCACCTGGGTGGCTCACTCAGTTGAGTGGGTACTCTCTCTCTCTCTCTCTCTCTTTCTCTCTCGAAATAAATAAACTTTTTAAAAAATATAAAGAGGATCAGTGAAATGGGCTTTTGTTGGATGGAGGTGTCTGATCAATAGAGTGTTTTTCTTTTAAGTTTAGACAATTTTAGCATGTTTGTTACTGAGGAGAATCATATAGTACAGTGGAACAATTGCTTGATGCAGAAAATTAGAATAGTTTTAAACTGATCATCAATGTTTGTGTGATTGTATATCTGTCATTGCACTCAGATCTGGAAATGCTAAATATGGATTATTATCAATATTTTTATTTAACTTATATTTTTATTTAACACCTAATATGAGAAATCATACCAGTCTGCACTTAGTGCTACCTGTGCTTTTAGTTTACTACATGTAAACATGTTTTCTAGCCATTAGATTAGCACCAACTATGTGACAGACCAAAATTTCCTCATAATGCATGTCTTATGCATTTAGCTATTGTGCCAACATTCTGTGATTCTGAGATTTTTGAAATGGAAGACTTACATATTGGATTATTTGACATTAGCTTTGACTAGGTCATGCTGATTTCCACCCTCCTAATTTTTAAGAGTCAAAAGGAAATCCTAAGTTCGTCCTGAAGTAGGTCATTAAAAGTAAAACCAGGCTTTATTCATTGAAATTTAGAGTTCCTTAACAAAATGGATTATAGATGACTTGAAGATTTTTACTGAGTTGCACTACACCACACTGTGGACAAATTTGTACTGATTCCTCAGGTACAAAACAGAATAATTATCCTCCTAGGAAACTGTGGATGTGATGATGTTGAGGAATAATTTCCTACTTCCACTAGCTCTTACATTCAGAAGAGGAATACATGGGATCAGGAAAAAGAGCCTGAGTTGTTCCCACAGCATAGTGTTCCCAGAGAGCAAATTGCATCTCAGGCAGACACATTATTTCTGCAATCCGGATATTCCACGTTTCAGGACAGACTGGAAATCAGATCCCTACTGATTCTCTCCAGGAAAAAGTGGAAGAAAATTGCAACAGGCAATAGCATTTAAGAGGAAGTAGATAGCCACCTGATCTATCAGATTCCTGCATCTCAGTGAACACTGACTTCTGTATTTGGCTGTAAAATGCACCCAAATCCTTTTCTTTACTCCTTCCCACTATACTACATCCACATATTTACCCCAACCTCCACTGAAAAATTAGACAATTTCTACTGCAAAAAGTAACATTTGCATTTAACATTGTTTTTAATTTGTGAAGCTTTACATTAATGTAGAAATTTCTTTTAAACTAAGTATAGTAAATAATGATAATATTGTATTCACTAGAGCAAATTTTAAAAAGAAGAAATATTCTTATTAATTGGAAATTATAAAAAAATTTTAAAAATGCATCTAATTGTCAAGGTTTTGAAAATAGCCTTAGAAGCCACCTTAGAAATCATCCATAAATTATTTACTTTAAAAAAAAGCTGCAAAAAGCATCTGTCTTTTCAAACAAAGTACTTATAGCAGCCTTCATGTATCACAACACTTCTAAATATGTTAAAGATGTTTAAGTCTCAAAAGATAGCTGCTTGAATTTATTATTTGTAAGGTTTGGGCTAACTGAATGAATTATATAAAGATCATTAAGCAAATTAATTTACGGGGGGCAAAAAGCATGGTTCCCTATACTGAAGCAACACCTTAAACAATGAAACTGGATCAGAGACTCAAGAAAATCTCCAAATATACATAGCACCACAAGATATTTCTTTATTTGCATCTGAGTCTCAGACGATTATTACCTTTGGCCAAATATTAATGAAAAATTTTCATCTAAGTATTTAAAAAAATGTTAATTATTAATAGTTGTGTTTTCTTACGCTAAGAATATTGTGTTAGGAGATACCAATTAAAAGGAAAAAATGAAAAGTAACCAAATAAAAGGAAAAAAATGAAAAGACAATTGAGGAACCATAAACCATGTTAGTTCCACAATTTGAAAATAATAGTTACTAGTACTTTAAAATTAAATATGCATTATTTTTTTTGCAAATAAGCTACCTGTTGTGAAAAGTTTTACTTTTTACATAGGTTATGTCTATATTTCATAGAAAATACTTTCTTGTTTGTTTTAGAACATGAGTAAGATGAGTTGGCATTTTAAAAACAAACCAGGAAGAATATGAAATTGTACATGTATGAAAGAATTTATAAATATATTAAATCCTTTTTTATGTTTTATTTATTTAGGAGCTTCATATACCTTCTATAAAAATTAAAGGAATTATCCTTCACATTTTCTAAAGAAAGATAGAAATCAGCTTTAAAGTCTTATTCTAGGTGACTGGACTTAGGGAAGATGGCAGCGTAGGAGGACGCTGGGCTCACCTCGTCCTGCTGATCACTTAGACTCCATCTAAATCTGCCTAAATAACCCAGAAAACTGCCAGAAGACTAGCAGAACTGACTCTCCGGAGCCAAGTTTAGACAAGAGGCCCACAGATGAGGGTAGGAAGGGCAGAGAGGCGGTGCACACTACATGGACTGGTGGGAGGGAGCCGGGGTGGTGGAGGGGCAACCCTTCTGGCAAGGCGGAATCCACAAGTCTGGCTTGCAAAAGCAGAGGGGCCAGACTGCGTGAGTTCTGACAGCCAGCAGGACTTAACATCTGGAATGTTATAAGTCAATATCTCTGCTTGGAGAGAGGAAGGGTGAGAGGACACCGGGAGGGAGAGGTGTTGAGCCCTGGAAGACAGAGCTTAGCTCTGCCTGGAACAAAGGCACTGGCCAATGCCATCTCCCTCTCCCATCCCCCAGCCTAAATCCCAAAGGGAACCAGTTCCTGTCATGGAAATTGCACCCTGCAAACACCCAACGCTGTGCTTCTGTGGGCCCATCCCTCTGACAGGTCTGCCTCCCTCCCAGTGCTGCAGGGTCCCTCCCCCAGGGTACCACCTACTGCAAAGCTAGCTAAGCCTGCCCCTCCCACCCCTGTGCACCTTGCTGATCCACCCCAGCTAATACACCAGATCCCATCAAAACAGCACCACAAGCCCAGCAGTGTGCAAGTAGCCCAGACAGGGGCCACACCACTCCACAGTGAGTCCTGCCCCTGGGATAGGTGAAGATAAGGTACACACCAGTCTGACTGTGGCCCCAGTGGTGGGCTAGGGCAGACATCAGGTGTGACTGCGGCCCCGCCCACCAATGCAAGTTACTCCAGATAGCACAGGGGAAGTTCTCTGCAGTTCCACACCACCCCAGGGACCACTCAAAATGATGATATAGAAGAACTCTCCTCAAAAGAAACTCCAGGAAGTAGTGACAGCTAACAAATTGATCAAAAATGATTTAAGCAATATAATTGAACAAGAATTTATATAGAGGACAGCAGAGAATCTATTGGTAAAGAGATCAAGGGACTAAGAAAGGGACTAAAAAATGCTATAAATGAAGTGAAAAATAAAATGGAGGCGACCACAACTCAGATTGAAGAGGCAGAGGAGAGAATAGGTGAATTAGAAGATAATATTATGGAAAAAGAGGAAGCTGAGAAAAAAGGAGATAAAAAAATCCAGGAGAATGAGGGGAGAATTAGAGACTAAGTGATGCAATCAAACTAAACAATATCCGTATAATAGGAATTCCAAAACAGGAAGAGAGAGAGAAAGGGGCTGAAGGTATACTTGAACAAAACATAGCTGAGAATTTCCCAGATGTGGGGAAGGAAAAAGGCATTGCAATCCAAGAGGCAAAGAGAGCTACCTTCAGACTTAAACTGAATCGATCTTCAGCATGACATATCATAATGAAACCGGAAAAATACAAGGAAAAAGAGAAATTCTGAAAGCAGCTAGGGATAAACACGCTCTAACATATAAAGGGAGACTGATAAGACTAGGGACGGATCTATCTACTGAAACTTGGCAGACCAGAAAGGAATGGCAGGAAATCTTCAATGTGATGAACAGAAAAAAATATGCAGCCAAGAATCCTTTATCCAGCAAGTCTGTCATTCAGAATAGGAGAGATAAAGGTCTTCCCAAACAAACAGAAACTGAAGGAATTCAACACCACTAAACCAGCCCTAAAAGAAATCCTAAGGGGCATTTGTGAGTGAAATGTTGCAAGGACCACAAAGTACCAGAGACATCACTACAAGCATGAAACCAACAGACATCACAATGACTCTAAACTCATATCTTTCTATAATAACACTGAATGTAAATGGACTAAATGCTCCAACCAAAAGACATAGGGTATCAGAATGGATTAAAAAACAAGACCCATCTATTTGCTATCTACAAGAGACCCATTTTAGACCTGAGAACACCTTCAGATTAAAAGTGAGAGGATGGAGAACTATCTACCATGCTAGTGGAAGTCAAAAGAAAGCTGGAGTAGCCATACTTATATCAGACAAATTAGACTTTAAATTAAAGTCTGTAACAAGAGATGAAGAAGGGCATTATAAAATAATTACAGGGTCTATCCATCAGGAAGAGCTAACAATTATAAATGTCTATGTGCCGAATACGGGAGCCCCCAAATATATAAAACAACTAATCACAATCATAAGCAACCTTATCGATAAGAATGTGGTAATTGCAGGGGATTTTAAAACTCCATTTACAACAATGGATAGATCATCTAGACACACAGTCAATAAAGAAACAAGGGCTCTGAATGATACATTGGATCAGATGGACTTGACAGGTATATTTAGAACTCTGCATCCCAATGCAACAGAATATACTTTCTTCTCGAATGCACATGGAACATTCTCCAAGATAGATCACATACTGGGTCACAAAACAGTCCTTCATAAGTATACAAGAATTGAGATCATATCATGCACACTTTCAGACCACAATGCTATGAAACTTGAAATCAACCACAGGAAAAAGTCTGCAAAACCTTCAAAAGCATGGAGGTTAACAAACACCCTACTAAAGGATGAATGGGTCAACCAGGCAATTAGAGAAGAAATTTAAAAATATACAGAAACAAACGAAAATGAATACAACAATCCAAACACTTTGGGATGCAGCGAAGGCAGTCCTGTGAGGAAAATACATTGCAATCTAGGCCTATCTCAAGAAATAAGAAAATTCCCAAATACAAAATCTAACAGCACACCTAAAGGAACTAGGAGCAGAACAGCTAAGACACCCCCAACACAGCAGAAGAAGAGAAATAATAAAGATCAGAGCAGAAATAAACAATATAGAATCTAAAAAAAACTGTAGAGCAGATCAATGAAACCAAGAGTTGTTTTTTTGAAAAAAATAAACAAAATTGAAAAATCTCTAGCCAGGCTTCTCAAAAAAAAAAAAAAAAAGGGAGATGACCAAATAGATAAAATCATGAATGAAAATGGAATTATTACAGCCAACCCCTCAGAAATACAAGCAATTATCAGGGAATAATATGAAAGATTATATGCAAACAAACTGGACAACCTGGAAGAAATGGACAAATTCCTAAGCACCGACACACTTCCAAAACTCAAACAGAAGAAATAGGAAACTTGAACAGACCCATAACCAGCAAAGAAATTGAATCGGTTATCAAAAATCTCCCAACAAATAAGAGTCCAGGACCAGATGGCTTCCCTGGGGAATTCTACTACACATTTAAAGCAGAGATAATACCTATCCTTCTCAAGCTGTTCCAAAAAATGGAGAGGGAAGGAAAACTGCCAGACTCATTCCATGAAGCAAGCATTATTTTGATGCCTAAACCAGACAGACACCCAGCAAAAAAAGAGAACTATAGGCCAATTTCCCTGATGAATATGGATGCAAAAATTCTTAACAAGATACTAGCAAACTGAATTCAACAGCATATAAAAAGATTTATTCACCATGATCAAGTGGGATTCATTTCCGTGCTGCAGGGCTGGTTCAACATTCACAAATCAATCAATATGTTACATCACATTAACAAAAGAAAAGAGAAGAACCATATGATCTTGTCAATTGATGCAGAAAAAGCATTTGACAAAATTCAGTATCCTTTCTTAATAAAAACCCTCGAGAAAGTCGGGATAGAAGGAACATACTTAAACATCATAAAAGCCATTTATGAAAAGCCCACAGCTAATATCATCCTTAATGGGGAAAAACTGAGAGCTTTCTCCCTGAGATCAGGAACATGACAGGGATGTCCACTCTCACTGCTGTTGTTTAACATAGTGTTGGAAATTCTAACATCAGCAATCAGACCACAAAAGGAAATCAAAGGCATCAAAATAGGCAATGATGAGGTCTAGCTTTCACTTTTTGCAGATGACATCATACTATACATGGAAAACCCGATAGACTCCACCAAAAGTCTTCTAGCACTGATACCTGAATTCAGCAAAGTTGCAGATACAAAATCAATGTACAGAAATCAGTTGCATTCTTGTACACTAACAATGAAGCAACAGAAAGACAAATAAAGAAACTGATCCCATTCACAACTGCACCAAGAAGCATCAAATACCTAGGAATAAACCTAACCAAAGATGTAAAAGATCTGTATGCTGAAAACTATAGAAAGCTTATGAAGGAAATTGAAGAAGATACAAATAAATGGAAAAACATTCCGTGTTCATTGATTGGAAGAATAAATATTGTTAAAATGTCAATACTACCCAAAGCTATCTATACATTCAATGCAATCCTAATCAAACTTGCACCAGCATTCTTCTCAAAGCTAGAACAAGCAATCCTAAAATATGTATGGATCCACAAAAGACCCTGAATAGCCAAAGTAATTTTGAAGAAGACCAAAGCGGGAGGCATCACAATCCCAGATTTTAGCCTCTACTACAAAGCTGTAATCATCAAGACAGCATGGTATTGGCACAGACACATAGACCAATGGAATAGAATAGAAACCCCAGAATTAGAGCCACAAAAATATGGCTAACTAATCTTTGACAAAGCAGGAAAGAATATCCAATGGAAAGAAAAGACATTCTCTTTAACAATTGGTGCTGGGAGAGCTGGATAGCAACATGCAGAAGAATGAAACTAGACCACTTTCTTACACCATTCACAAAAATAAACTCAAAATGGATAAAGGACCAGAATGTGAGACAGGAAACGATCAAAACCCTAAAGGAGAAAGCAGGAAAAAAAAACCTCTCTGACCTCAGCTGGAGCAATTTCTTACTTGACACATCCCCAAAGGCAAGGGAATTAAAAGCAAAAATGAACTATTGGGACTTCATGAGGATAAAAAGCTTCTGCACTGCAAAGGAGACAATCAACGAAAATAAAAGGCAACCAACAGAATGGGAAAAGATATTTGCAAATGACATATCGGACAAAAGGCTAGTATCCAAAATCTATAAAGAACTCACCAAACTCCACACCTAAAAAACAAATAATCCAGTGAAGAAATGGGCAGAAAACATGAAGAGACACATTCTTTAAAGAAGACATCCAGATGGTCAACAGGCACATGAAAAGATGCTCAACATCACTCCTCATCAGGGAAATACAAATCAAAACCACACTCATATACCACCTCACGCCAGTCAGAGTGGCTAAAATGAACAAATCAGGAGGCTATTGATGCTGGAGAGGATGTGGAGAAACGGGAACCCTCTTACACTGTTGGTGGGAATGCAAACTGGTGTGCCACTCTGGAAAACAGTGTGGAGTGCCCTCAAAAAATTAAAAATAGACCTACCCTATGACCCAGCAATAGCACTGCTAGGAATTTACCCAAGGGATACAGGAGTACTGATGCATAGGGGCACTTGTACTCCAATGTTTATAGCAGCACTCTCAACAATAGTCAAATTATGAAAAGAGCCTAAATGTCCATCAACTGATGAATGGATAAAGAAATTGTGGTTTATACACACAATGGAATACTACTTGGCAATGAGAAAGAATGAAAAATGGCCTTTTGTAGCAACCTGGATGGAACTGGAGAGTGTTATGCTAAGTGAAATAAGTCATACAGAGAAAGGCAGATACCATAAGTTTTCACTCTTATGTGGATCCTGAGAAACTTAACAGAAGAACATGGGGGAGGGGAAGGAAAAAAAAACGGTTAGAGAGTGAGGGGGTCAAAACATAAGAGACTCTTAAAAACTGAGAACAAACTGAGGGTTGATGGAGGGTGGGAGGGAGGGGAGGGTGGGTGATGCATATTGGGGAGGGCATCTGTTGGGCTGATCACTGGGTTTTGTATGGAAACCAATTTGACAATAAATTTGATATTAAAAAAAACTCCATCTACTTATTTCCCCACAAAACAACACAGTTGGTTCTTTTTATACTATGGATAGTTTTAAGATGTATTAGAAGAAAATCTTTAGTAATGCTTTAAGATGTATCACAAGAAAATCTTTAGTCATGTGAAAGAACTAACTACAAATAATTTAAATAATACATTTGACTAGATTCACAACTATCCCTATAATAACTTTCTCACTCATTCCAAAACATTTTCTTATGTGAAAGAGAAGATGGAGGTAGACCTTCTACTCTAGGAATTGAACATATCTCTGGATATACCCATCGGAATTTTTCATCTGAATGTCATCCATCAGATATGCTGCCAAAGAAAAAAGGTTCAGAAATAGAGTTGTACAAGATAAAAATACCAATGTGTCAATATGCCTTTCATATTTTTCCACAACTTGACCTATTTTAGCATATATATTCATTATGTGAAACCTCTCTTTCAGCTCAACAGGGCAATTTATTTTCCCAGAAATATGAAATATACATTTCTGCCCTTACTCCACTTATAGAAAAGAGTTTCTTTTTTTAAACCTCAGTTATTTATTGGGGCTCCTGGGTGGCTCAGACAGTTAAGCATCTGACTTCAGCTCAGGTCATGATCTCACGATTCATGGGTTTGAGCCCCGCCAGGTTCTGTGCTGACAGCTCAGAGCCTGGAGCCTGCTTCAGATTCTGTGTCTCCCTTTCTCTCTGCTCTTCCCCTACTCATGCTCTCTCTCTCTCTCTCTCTCTCTCTCTCTGTCTCTCTCTGAAAAATAAAATAAAAACATAAAAAAATTACACAATTATTTATTTAGAAAGAGAAAGAGAGCATGTGAGAGGGTTAGAGAGACAGGGAAGGAGAGAGAACTCCAAGCAGGCTCTGCACTCTCAGAGTGCACATGAGGCTCAAACTCAGGAACTGTGAGATCATAACCTTAGATGAAATCAAGGGTTATTTCATCAATGGGCTTAACTGACTGAGCCACTCAGGCTTCCCTAGAAAAGTGTTTCTTATTAAAAATGCGAACTCTTATTATTTGGTAATGTTGCCTAAAGCATTTTTAGGAAATAGGATAACAAGAAAGGATTGCCATTTAGACATAACCAAATCCTTGTCTATGCTATTTCACCATTCTGAAATATCACTTCTCTTCTCTGCCAAAAAAGTAATATTTAGATCTTATATCTTTCAAGTTCTGATTATATACAAATATCTGCTTTTAAAAAATATATTCATTTGTTATACTAGGAATACATTTGTCTTAGTCTAAGCAATGTTTGTCTGTAAATGCTACTTCTACATTAGTAGCTTTGTGGTCTTTACTCTTAATATGTAAAGCCCTTTCCTTTCCTTTTCCCTTTGCTAAAAGCAGAAACCTTTCCTTCTTCCTTCCTTCCTTCCTTCCTTCCTTCCTTCCTTCCTTCCTTCCTTTTTTTTCTTTTCTTTTTTTCTTTTCTTTCTTTCTTCTTTCTTTCTTTCTTTCTTTCTTTCTTTCTTTCTTTCTTTCTTTCTCCCTCTTTCAGGGGAAAGACAAATTTTAACCAGGTACACCCAAGTGATCATAAGTTCCAAATTACTGTATTTTGCCAATTTATTGTGCATAATTTAGCCTTCCACAAATGAATGCAAGAATAAAGTCAGTAAATAAAGTCAATAAAGTCTTTAATGTTCCATTTTGTATTAAATATATTCTCTCTGAAATGTGGTCTCAAGATAGAAAAGTTAAGTGCCAGGGCACCTGGGTGGTTCTGTCAGTTCGATGTCTGACTTCGGCTCATGTCATGATCTCGCAGTTCATGGTTTTGAGCCCTGTGTCTGGCTCTGTGCTCACAGCTGTGAGCCTGGAACCTGCTTCAGATTCTGTGTCTCCCTCTCTTTCTGTCCCTCCCCCACTCAGGTTCTGTCTCTCAAAAATAAATAAACATTAAAGAAATTAAAAAGAGAAAAGTTTAGCGCTAATTTCCTAAAAAAAATACTAAATGTACTTTCATATGTGACTACTTTGATAAGAGGATTTTTTGATTTTATTATTTTTTAATTTTTTTTCAAAGAGAGAAGGGGTGCAGAGGTAGAGAGAGTCTTAAACAGGCTCTATGCTCATCATGGAGCCCGATGTGTGGCTTGATCCCACAACCCTGGGATCACGACCTGAGCCAAAATCAAGAGTAGGACGCTCAACTGACTGAGTCACCCAGGAGCCCCTGACAAGAGTGTTTTTAATGTAAACAATTGATCATTGTTATTAATAGCTATCCAAATGTTTCTTAAATGCCACATATGAGTGAATTCATATGGTCTTTGTATATCTCTGATTCATTTCACTTAATATTATACTCTCTAGCCCCATCCATGTTGTTGCAAATGGCAAGATTTCATTATTCTTTATGGCATGATAATATTCCATTGATCTATCTATCATCTATCTATCATATCATGTCTATCTATCTATCTATCTATCCTACCACTTCTTTATCCTTTCATCAATTGATGGATACTTGGGCTGCTTCCATAGTTTATCTATTGTAAATAATGCTGCATTTAATATAGGGGTTCATATATCCCTTTGAATTAGTGTATTGTATTTTGGGGGAAAATATCCAGTAGTGCGTCCCCTGGATCATAGAGTAGTTCTATTTTTAATCTTTTGAGGAACCCCTCATATTGTTTTCCATAGTGACAGCACCAATTTACATTCCAATAGTGCAGTGTATTCTCCACATACTCACCAACACCTGTTGTTTCTTGTGTTTTTGATTTTAGCCATCTGACAGGTGTGAAGTGATATCTCATTGCAGTTTTGATTTGCATTCCCTGATAATGAGTGACGTTGAGCATCTTTTCATATGTCTGTTGGCCATCTGGATGTCTTAGAGAAGTGTTCATTTATTCCACCCATGTTTAATTGGATTATAGGTTTGTGGGGTGCTGATTTGTATAAGTTCTTTATATATTTTGGATACTAACCCTTTATTGGATATGTCATTTGCAATATCTTTTCGTATTTAGTAGGTTGCCTTTTAGATTTGTTGATTGTTTCCTCCACTATGCAGAATCTGCTTATGTTGATGTAATCTCAATAGTTTACTTTTGCTTTTATTTCCTTTGCCTCTATAGACATATCTAGAAAAATAATGCTGTAGCCAATGTCAGAGATTACTGCCTGTGTTCTCTTCAGGGATTGTTATGGTTCAGGTCTCACATTTAGGTCTTTCATCCATTTTGAGTTTATTTTTATGTATGGTGAAAGAAATGGTCTAGTTTCTTTTTCTTTTCTTTTTATTTATTTATTTTTGCATGTGGCTGTTCAGTTTTCTCAATGCCACTTGTTAAACAGACTATTTTTTCCCATTGTATATTTCATTTCTCCTTTGTCAAAGATTAATTGACCATATAATTGTGGGTTTATTTCTGGATTTTCTGTTCTTTCCACTGATCTATGTGTCTAATTTTATGCCATACCATACTGATTTATTTATTACCATTTTAAAATATAACTTGAAATACAAAATCATGATGCTTCCAGTATATATATATATATATATATATATATATATATATATATATATAATTTATAGAACCCCCTATGTATTATTTATGATTTTTACAACATAATTCACTTAATATAAGTAGAAGTTGACTGATAAAGATGGTAATCACTTTTTAGTATTTCTGTTTATTTGTGAAAATATGCAAAAGAGAACATTAAGTTTAAATCTTTCAAGGAAGTGTCATTTTTTTGTGGACCATGATTTTGTTTTCATATCAAAGCCAAGGGGAGAAAAGATGAAGATATTTTATCATCATTAAAATGTCTCAAACACTAAAATTGACATCAGAAGATTTAGTGAATGTAAACATTCCAATTAACTAGTTTGTTGAGTCAATTAATACTTTTCTTACTTGTTGATATCCCAAGCTTCTAAATTTGGGACATATAATTATATAATGTGGTAAAAAATATTCAACTTTAAGCACTCTGGGCTATTCCCACAGACTTCAAAACATATTCAAGACATCAGATTTCCAGAGCAATTATGACTTATTAAACCCCATCAGGGCAGAAGCCATTTTTTGTTGTTAAACATTTTATCTTCAATATTTAGCATAACACTATTGTTCAATGATCAGCATACTGAATACATACAATAAAAACAAATATCTATTTTATTATTGAATACACAGATTGGTACAAATTAATGTACTACTAGATTTTTAAAAATTATCAATAATAATGATTCTGAGAGAACCTAGACTCTGTTGCAGATGAATATTCTTTCAGGGACATTTATTTTCTGGATGCCTCATTTTAAGACCAGAAAGATACTGCAATCTTGATCTAGATTTAGACATATTTAAAAATATGCATGTTGAATCACAGTAGTCTCAAAATCTTTTAATCAAAATAAGTGCCATGATAATAAGTATTGTAAAATACACACAAATGCACACACACAGAGAAACTATTTTAGAGAAAAATTAGTCATAGTTGGGTGAGCAAAGCATGCATTTGTTCACTGAAGAGCCTATCATTTTGTAGTTTTCTATTATAATGTTTTAGACTGTGGAAGTAAACCATTCAGTAATAAACGAACAAATGTACAATTGATAATGTTCATTAACTTCTCTACATATGCAGTGAAATCATGGCTTTTTAGCTTTAGGTAAGAGATAATTTTTGATTACTAAACCTTTCTTAAACACTTTTCAAGTATCCTACACTATCTTTATGTTTTTTTTGTTTGGCCAAGACCAATGATACCTAGATTCAGGAAGAATCTGATGAACCATTATAAGAACATAATAATATGTTAGAAAAATTATGAGTTAATTTTAACTATTTTTTAATGTTTATTTATTTTTGAAGGAGAGAGAGAGAGAGAGAGACAGAGCTTGAGGTGGGGAGGGGCAGAGAGAGAGGGAGACACAGAATCCGAAGTGGGCTTCAGGCTCTGAGCTGTCAGCACAGAGCTCGATGCAGGGCTTGAACCCATAAGCTGGGAGATCATGACCTGAACCAAAGTTGGATGCTTAACCAACTGAGCCAACAAGACACCCCTACTTTTAATTATTTTAAATATTTTTCTGATAAACAGTATTGATTAGAAAGTTGTCTGGTTTTATTGTTTTCTTTTTAGCATTTTAATTTGTGTAATAAAAGCTTTAAAAAACAGTTTCCCTTGTTTAAAAATATAACTAACTAGTAATGTTTTCTGTGAGGCTTGGGAAGATGGCAGAGTAGAAAAACTAAGGTCGTCCAATGTCTACAGCCAGATATCACTCACATCCGAGTAAATAAACCAGAGAGTGATCTGAAGATTCGCAGAACAAACTCCACAACTAAATGTAGAGAAGAAATTACATCCTAGATATTAGAAAAGGCAAAAACAGTGGTCAGGAACTGCATGCATGATGGAAGGAGGTATGAGTGTGGACAGGGAAAGCATTAGGGAGCCTGCACAGAGAAAACAAACCCCTATAAAGTCTGGCTTTGAAAACCAGAGGGACTGAATTATTTGAGTTTGTATAACCAGTGGGACTTGGAACCTGGAACTATAAAAGTCAGCTGACTCAGCACTGAGCCTGGGTTGACAGCTCGGTTTCTGCTCTTAAAGAGACAATAGCCTGCATAAAGGAAATGAAGAAGTGACAGTTTGCACAAGAGAGGGAGGTCTTATACTTATTTTAGAGAATGTTGTGGGACTTCTCCAGGAACAGAGAAACTGGAAGTTGCCATTTTCTTCCCCTGAAATCCAGCATAAACACCAAGGCACCTGTGGGAGATAGCATTGCACAGATACTTGCTACCTAACCTGCTAGCAGTCCATCCTGCCCATGAGTTCTCCTGAGGACTCACACACTCCAAGCCTGCTGATCTTGGCCTTGGGTTCAGCACAAATTTTACTAATGCTGTGCGTATATTTCCCAGCTTCCACATGCACAGACACTGTGAGCTGCATCCAGCCCCCATACCCCCAGATGCCAAGTACCCCTGGCTGCTTCTGTGCTTCAGAGGATTTAGCTTAAACTAGCAAATCAGTAAAAATTTTGCTAACACCTGTGGCCCACCCTTAACTCCTTCTCTAGTTACACCTTCTCAGAGCCAGCCTGCCTGGGTTTCATTAACATCACAGAAAATAAGCACAGTCAACAACTCGAAGAGTCAGTGCAGACATCTGGACTGAAAGAGAAAGCAACTCAGACACAACATCAGGATGCAAGCACCACACATAAGAGACTCCCCTGAAGTTCCAGGTTCTGGTGAACAGGGGATAATTGTACTTCAGGGCACTACAGGAATTCTTTTTTTAAATTTTTTTATTTTTTTTCAATGTTGATTTATTTTTGAGAGACAGAGACAGAGCATGAGTAGGGAGGGGCAGAGAGAGAGGGAGACACAGAATCTGAAGCAGGCTCCAGGCTTTGAGCTGTTGGCACAGAACCCGACGCGGGGCTTAAATCCACAAACCGTGAGATCATGACCTAAGCCGAAGTCAGACGTTTAACCAACTGAGCCACCCAGGAGCCCCAGGAATTCTTCATAAAGTCACTACTTTCAAGAGCAGAAAATGTAGCAAACTTTCCTAGCACAAACAGGCACAGACAGGCAGACAAATAAGGTGACATAGGGCCCAGTTTGTTGGCAGATTTTCATAGTATTCTCATAATTGTATTTCTGTGGTATTGGTTGTGATCTCTCCTCTTTCATTCGTGATTTTATTTATTTGAGTCCTTTCTCTTTTCTTTTTGAGAAGTCTGGTGAGGGCGTTATCACTTTTGTTAATTCTTTCAAAAAGCCAGCTCTTAGGTTCATTGATCTGTTCTACTGGTTTTTTGTTGTTGTTGTAGTTTATCATTTATTTCTGCTTTAATCTCTATTATTTCCTATTATTATTGCTGGCTTTAGACTTTATTTGTTGTTCCTTTTCTAGCTTCAATAGGTGTAAGGTTAGGTTGAGTATTTGGGACCTTTCTTCCTTCTTGAGATAGGCTTGAATTGCAAGATACTATCCTCTTAGGATCACCTTTTCTGAATGTTTTTGTTTTCATTTGCTTCCATGTATTTTTTTTTAATTTCTTCTGTAATTTCCTGATTTACACATTCATTCTTTAGTAGGATGTTCTTTAACCTCCCTGTATTTGAGGGGTTTCCAAATTTTTCTTGTGGTGGACTTCAAGTTTCATAGCATTGTGATCTGAAAATATGCATGCTATGATCTTGATCTTTTTGTACTTGTTGAGGGGTTATTTGTGACCCAGTATGTGATCTATTCTGGAGAATGTTCCATATCTCACAAAAAATGTGTATTTGGCTACTTTAGGATGAAATGTTCTGATTATAACTGTTAAGTCCATGCTATCCAGGGTGTCATTCAAAGCCATTGTTTCTTTGTTGATTTTTGCTTTTGATTTTTGTTTGATTTTTTCATTTCCATAAGTGAAGTGCTAAAATGAACCACTGTTACTGTACTATCACCATAGAGGTTCCTTATGTTTGTTATTAATTAATTTATATATTTGGGTGCCACTATGTTTGGGGTATAAATATTTACAACTAGATCTTCTTGATGGATAGGCCCCTTAATTATGACATAATGTCCTTCTTCTCTTGTTACAATCTTTGTTTAAAATCTAGTGTGTCTGGGGGAGGAGCCAAGATGGCAGAACAGCATGGAAGCTTTTTGTGTGTCTCGCATCCATGAAATACAGCAAGACCAACACTAAACCATCCTACACACCTAGAAAACTGGAGGATTAACACAACAATCTGCACAATCTAAACCACAGAATTCAGCAGGTACATGGTGCAGAGAGCTGAACTTGGGGAGCAAGAAGCCATGAAACGTAAGGAACCCCTTTTGCGGGTGGGAGAGGAGGGAGACAGGAGGGGGGGAGAATACGGGAAAAGTACCCCTCCCTAAAAGCAGCTGGAGAGAAAGTGGAAAATTGGAAGCAGCCACAGGGACTAAACTAAAAAGGCAGAAAGGAGAAAGGAGAGATTTAAATTCCATTAAGGCTGTAAACAAGGGGAGCACAAAGGCTGCAACTCCCCAGCTTGATACCTGGCAATCCTCTGGTGGAAGGGCAAATCCCCAGGAACAGAGTGAGGTCTGGGAGGTTCTCGTGCCACACTGGGAAAAGTGGCTCCACTGCTGGAAGGATATTTTGTAGAGACTATTGAAGCCACCTGGTCCCAGCAGACCCCACAAGGTGGCCACATTTGCTCGTGCTGGGGCAAGGTCCTTAAGGGTGAAGCCTGGTGCCAGAATGTGTTGTGATTTTCCATAATCCCTGAAAAGCTGCTGCTACACTATCTCGTGAACTTTTTCTGGGGCAGGTGGCACCTGGCTGCAGTCTCAGAGCACCAGCAGCAGCAGCAGGGTCTAGCAAGCATTCCTGGGTGAAACTGACATTCGGCCATTGCTCATTTGGCCATTGCTCAGTGAGACCCTCCCACAGAGGGGCGGAACGGGTCAAAACCACAGTCCTTCAGAAGTAAGGGGCCAGGGAAAACAGCTGCATCTGAGACAAAACTTGGGAGAGAGGTACTGCCTGGGGCTTGGTCATGGAGAGTGAAAAAGTGGGGAGTGGAAGAGAGCTGAAGACAATAGACCAGTGGGTGATTGCTGATCGGGGAGAACAGACTGGGTAGCTGGGTGACACCATTTTCACCGCTCCTGAACACGCACATAGGAACCTAGGAGCACCACAACAATCCACCCCATTAGGCTAGCAGCGCCATCTAGTGGACAGCGGAGCTGTTACACTGAGCCCTGCCCAACTGGGCCAAGTACCCTCTTCAAGAACACAAGCCTCACTGCCGGCTTAATTTATGAACTATAAAGACATACATAGACTGACCTCTAGGGGAAAACGAAGCAATTTCAGTCCTACTTCAATATTTTAGCAGGTTCATCTATTCAAATTTTTTTTCATTTTTTTGTCTTTTTCCTTTTTTTTCCTTTACAATTCTTTTCTTTTTCTTGAATACAAAAGATTCATTTTTATTTTCAATTTTTATGAAAAATATCTGTCATTAATTTTAATTACTATATTTTTTACCTTTGTGTAATTTTTTTCAAATCCTACTTTACTTCCATCATTTTATTTTAATTTACTTCAGTGTACTCACCTTTTCAAATTTTCAAACAATTTCCTTTTTTTTCGTTCTTTTTCTTTTTTCCTCTTATTCATTTCTTTATTTTTCTTGAATGCAGAAAGAGAAAAACTTCATTTTTACTTTCAATCTTTTAAAAATATTTTATTTAATTTCTATTACTATATTTTTTGCTTTTGTGTAATTTTTTTCAAATTCTATCTTACTCTTATCATTTTATTTTATTCTACTACAGTGTATTCACTTTTTCAAATTTTCAAAATATTTCTTCTTTCTTATTTTCTTTTTTTTACTTTGTTTATCTTTTTTCTCTTTTTAGTTTCTTTTCTTTTTTCTTAAATACAGAAAATGAAAAAAATTCATATTTATTTTTAATTTTTATAAAAAAATATTTTCTTTATTGTTTTTCTACTATATTCTTTACTTTTGTGGATATATTTTAAAATTTTATTTTACCCCATCATCTAATTTGCTTCACTGTATTCATTTTTTCAAATTCTCAAATGATCTTCTTTTTTCTCTTCCCCCCTTTTTTTTCTTTAATCTGTCAAACTACTTTCAACACCCACCCAAACACACCTAGGATCTAGCATCATCTATTCGATGTGTGTGTGTGTATGTGTGTTTTTAATTCTTAATTTTAATATTTTTTAATTTTAATTTTTTTAATTTTAATTTTTCTACCTCATTAATTCCTCTTCCCCCTTCAAAATGACAGAACAAAGGAATTCACCCCAAAAGAAAGAGCACGAAGAAACGACAGCCAGGGATTTAACTAACACCAATACAAGCAAGATGTCTGAACCAGAATTTAAGCATGAAAATAAGAATACTAGCTGGAGTCAAAAATAGATTAGAATCCCTTTCTGCAGAAATAAAAGAAGTATAAAATAGCCAGAATGAAATTAAAAATCCTGTAACTGAGCTGCAGTCATGGTTGGATGCAGCGGCGGCAAGGATGGACGAGGCAGAACAGAGAATCAGGGATATAGAGAACAAACTTGAAGAGAATAATGAAGCAGATAAAAAGAGGGAGCTGAAGGCAAAAGAGCACGATTTAAAAATTAGAGAAATCAGTGACTCATTAAAAAGGAACAACACCAGAATCATAGGGGTCCTAAAGGAGGAAGAGAGAGAAAGAGGGGTAGAAGGGTTATGTGAGAAAATCATAGTGGAAAACTTTCTTAACCTGGGGAAAGACACAGATATCAAAATCCAGGAAGCACAGAGAACCCCCATGAGATTCAACAAAAACAGACCATCAACAAGGCATATCATAGTCAAATTCACAAAATACTCAGGCAAGGAGAGAATCATGAAAGAAGCAAGGGAATAAAAGTCCCTAACCTACAAGGGAAGACAGATCAGGTTTGCAGCAGACCTATCCAGAGGAACATGGCAGGCCAGAAAGGTGTGGCAGGATATATTCCATGTGCCAAAATATGCAGCCAAGAATTCTTTATCCAGCAAGGCTGTCATTCAAAATAGAAGGAGAGATAAAAAGTTTCCCAGACAAACAAAAACTAAAGGAGTTTGTGACCACTAAAATGAACCCTGCAAGAAATTTTAAGGGGGACTTTCTGAGGGGAGAAAGATGAAATATATATATACCATAGACAACAAAAGATTAGAAAGTACCAGAGAAAACCACCAGAAACTCCAACTCTACAAGCATCATAATGGCAAAAAATTCATATCTTTCAGTGCTCACTCTAAATGTCAATGGACTCAATGCTCCAATCAAAAGACATAGGGTAGGGGCGCCTGGGTGGCTCAGTTGGTTGGGCGTCCGACTTTGGCTCAGGTCATGATCTCACGGTCTGTGGGTTCGAGCCCCGCGTCAGGATCTGTGCTGACAGCTCAGAGCCTGGAGCCTGTTTCGGATTCTGTGTCTCCTTCTTTCTCCGACCCTCCCCTGTTCATGCTCTCTCTCTGTCTCAAAAATAAATAAATGTTAAAAAAAATAAAAACAAAACAAAACAAAACAAAAACAAAAGACATAGGGTAACAGAATGGATAAGAAAACAAGATCCATCTATATGCTGTTTACAAGATACCCACCTTAGACCTAAAGACACCTTCAGATTGAAAATAAGGGGATGGGGAACCAACTATCATGCTAATGGTCAACAAAAGAAAGCCAGAGTAGCCACACTTATATCAGACAATCTAGACTTTAAAATAAAGACTGTATCAAGAGATGAAGAAGGGTGTTATATCATAATCAAGGGGTCTATCCACCAAGAACCTAACAATTGTAAACATTTATGTGCCAAATGTGGAGGCACCCAAATATATAAATCAATTACTCACAAACATAAAGAAACTCATCCATATTGATACCATAATAGTAGGAGACTTCAACACCCCTCACAGCAATGGACAGGTCATCTAATCAAAAAATCAGCAAGGAAACAATGGCTTTGAATGACACACTGGACCAGATGGACTTAACAGATATATTCAGAACATTTCATCCTAAAGCAACAGAATATACATTCTTCTCCAGGGCACATGGAACTTTCTCCAGAATAGACCATATACTGGGACACAAATCAGCCCTAAGTAAGTACAAAAAGATCAAGATCATACCATGCATATTTTCAGACGACAATGCTATGAAAGTCGAAATCAACCACAAGAAACAATTTGGAAAGGTAACAAATACTTGGAGACTGAACAAAATCCTACTCAAGAATGAATGAGCTAACAAAGCAGTTAAAGAAGAAATTAAAAATTATATGGAGTCAAGGAAAATGATAACACCACAACCCAAAACCTCTGGGATGCAGCCAAAGTAGTCATAAGAGGAAAGTATATAGCAATCCAGGCCTTCCTAAAGAAGGAAGAAAGATCTCAGATACACAACCTAACCTTATGCCTTAAGGAGCTGGAAAAAGAACAGCAAATAAAACCCCAAACCAGCAGAAGACAGGAAATAATAAAGATTAGAGCAGAAATCAATGCCATCGAAACCAAAAAAACAGTAGAACAGATCAATGAAACCAGAAGCTGGTTCTTTGAAAGAACTTACAAAATTGTTAAACCACTAGACAGTTTGATCCATAAGAAAAAAGAAAGGACCCAAATAAATAAAATCAAGAATGAAAGAGGGGAGATCACAAACAAGACAACAGAAAATAAAACAATAATAAGAGATTATGAGCAATTTTATGCCAATAAAATGGGTAATCTGGAAGAAATGGACAGATTCCTAGAAACATATACACTACCTAAACTGAAACAGGAAGAAATAGAAAATCTGAACAGACCCGTAACCAGTAAGGAAATTGAATTAGTAATAAAAAAATCTGCCAAAAAAACAAGAGTCCAGGGCCAGATGGCTTTCCAGGGGAATTCTACCAAACATTTAAGGAAGAGTTAACACCTATTCTCTTGAAACTGTTCCACAAAAATAGAAATGGAAGGAACACTTCCAAACTCTTTCTATGAAGCCAGCATTACCTTGATTCCAAAACCAGACAGAGACCCCACTACATAGGAGAACTATAGACCAATTTTCCTGATGAACATGGATGCAAAAATCCTCAACAAGATATCAGCCAACCGGCTCCAACCGTACATTAAAAAAAAAAAAATTCACCACAACCAAGCGGGATTTATACCTGGATGCATTGTTGGTGGGAATGCAAGCTTGTGCAGCCACTCTGGACAATAGTATGGAGGTTCCTCAAAAAACTAAAAATAGAACTAACTACCCTATGACCCAGCAATTGCACTACTAGGTATTTATCCATAGGATACAGGTATGCTGTTTCAAAGGGACACATGCACCCCCATGTTTATAGCAGCACTATCAACAATAGCCAAAGTATGGAAAAAGCCCAAATGTCCATCGATGGATGAATGGATCAAGAAGATGTGGTATATATATACAATGGAGTATTACTCAGCAATCAAAAAGAATGAAATTTTGCCATTTGCAACTACATGGATGGAACTGGAGGGTATTACGCTAAGTGAAATTAGTCAGTCAGAGAAAGACAAAAATCATATGACTTCACTCATATGAGGACTTTAAGAGACAAAACAGATGAACATAAGGGAAGGGAAACAAAAATAATATATAAACAGGGAGGGGATAAAACAGAAGAGACTCACAAATATGGAGAACAAACTGAGGGTTGCTGGAGGGGTTGTGGGAGGGGGGATGGACTAAATGGGTAAGGGGCACTAAGGAATCTACTCACAAAATCATTATTTCACTATATGCTAACTAATTTGGATGTAAATTTTAAAAAATAAAAATAAATTTTAAAAATATATTAAGATTAAAAAAAAAGTCTAGTTCGTCTGATATGAGTATGGCTACTCCAGCTCTTTTGATGTCCATTATCAAGAAAGATGTTTGAAACATGTCCCAATGAAAGAACAGGAAAAACAAAATCACAGTAAGATATCTAAGTAAAACAAAAATAATTATAATATGCCTGATAGAGAATTTAAAGTAATGATCATAAAAGTACTAAGTAGACTACAGAGAAAAGTGGAGGACATCACTGAGATCCTGGACAAAGAGATAAAAATGAGTGTATCAAAGATTAAGAACTCAATAAATGAAATGAAAAATACAATAGATGGAATAAATAGGAGGTTACAGGAAACAGAGGAATGTATCAATGGCCTGGAAGACAGAGTAATAGAAAGCAATCAAGCTGAACCGGTTAGAGACAAATACTGAATAATAATATATTTAGAAAACTCGGTGACTTCATAAGTGGTAATAACATTTTTATTATAGGGATACCAGAAGGATAAGAGGGAGAAAGGGGGGCATAAAATGTATTTGAAGAAATATTAGCTGAAAACTTCCTGAATCTAGGGAGGGAAACGAAGATCAAGATTCAGGAGACACAGAGGTCGCCAACAATTCAACCCAAGGAGGTCCATACCAAGAAATATATTTATTAAAATGATAAAAAATAGTGATAAAGAAATAATTATAAAGGTTACAAGAGGAAAGAATATAGTTGCCTACAAAGTAAACCACACAAGGCTATAAGCTGATTTGTCAACAGACACTTTACAGGTCAGATGTACAGGATGATGTATTTTAAGTGCTGAAAGAGAAAAATCTGTGTCTAAGAGTACTCTACCCAAAAAAACATCATTCAGAATAGAAGGAGAGATAAATAGTTTCTCAGAGAAACAAAAGAATTTATGACCAAAAAACCAACCCTACAAGAAACATTAATGGGGACTGTGTGTGAAAAGCAAAAACTAAAAGTAAGGTTAAGTAAACAGAAGCACAGGGGCACCTGGGTGTCTCAGTGGGTTGAGCATCCGACATCAGCTCAGGTCATGATCTCACAGTTCGTGGGTTCGAGCCCCGCATCAGTCTCTGTGCTGACCGCTTGCTCAGAGCCTGGAGCCTGCTTCAGATTCTGTGTCTCCTTCTCTCTCTGCCCCTCCCCCACGCACGCTTTGTCTCACTGTTTCTCAAAAATAAATAAATGTAAAAAAAATATTAAAAAAAAAAGAAAATAGAAGCACAAAAGCCAAAAAATTAGATATATCTGTAAAAATCAGTCAAAGGAAGCATTAAAAAAGGATGTAAATTATAATATCAAATATGTGAAACATAGGAGAGAAATAAAAAATGAGTTCAAATGTAACAACCATCAGCTTAATATAGACTGCTATATGCAGAAGATGTTATATACACGCATAATGGTAACCACAAATAAAAAAAATAGAGTAATAGATATGTAAAATAAAGAGTAAGGAATCCAAGGATATCACTAAACAAAACCAGCAAACCATGAAGTTACAGAAAAAAGAGATTCAGAGAAAAACTACAAAGACAACCACAAAACAAGTGACAAAATAGCAATACCTATTATCTATATCTATCAATAATTACTTTTAATGTACAAGGCATAATGCTCTAATCAAAACACATAGGGTGACAGAGTGGACGAAAAAACAAGAACCATCTATATGTTGCCTATAAGAGACTCATTTCATACCGAAAGATACCTGCAGATTGAAAGTGAGGTGATGAAGAATCATTTATCATGCAAATGGATATCAAAAGAAAGACAGAATAGCAATACTTACATCAGTCAAAATAGACTTTAAAACAAACTCTAAAAAGAGACAAAATACACTATATAACAGTAAAAGGAACAATCCAACAAGAAGATACAACAATTACATATGTATATGCACCCAAAATAGAAGCACCCAAATACATAAAACAGTCAATAACAGACATAAAGAAACAAATAAATAGTAATACAATAATAGTAGGGAACTTGAACACTCCACTTAAATCAAAGGACAGATTATCCAAACAGAAAATCAACAAGGAAACAGTGGTTTGAATGACACTGTGGACCACATGAATTTAACAGATATATTCAGAAAATTCAATTGTAAAACCAAAGAATACACATTCTTTTGAAATGCACAAGGAACACTCTCAAGAATAGATCACATATTATGCTACAAAACAAGCCTCAAAATTTCAAAAATATCAAAGTTATATGATGCATGTCTTCTGACCACAATGCTATGGAAATTAGAAATCAACCAAAAAGAAAAACCTGGAAAGACCACAAATACATAGAGGTTAAATAACATGCTACTAAACAATAAATGGGAGAAACAATAACTCAAAGAAGAAAATACAATGTACATGGAAAAAAAACAAAAATGAAAACACAATGGTCCAAAACCTTTGAGATACAGCAAAACCTGTTCTAAGAGGCAAGTTTATAACAATGCAGGCTTACTTCAGGAAGCAAGAAAAATCTCAAATAAACCACCTCACCATACACCTACAGGTGCTATAAAAATAACAACAAGCAAAGCACAAAACCATCAGAAGGAAGGAAATAATAAGGATTAGAGCAGATATATGTGATATTGAAACAAAAAATCAATAGAACAGATCAATAAAACCAGGAGCTGCTTCTTTGAATAGATCAATGAAATTGATAAACCTCCAGCCATATTAGTCTAAAAAGAGAAAAAAAGACTCAATGAATAAAATCACAAAGGAAAGAGGAGAAATAACAACCAATCCTGCAGAAATGAAAACAATTATAAGAAAACATTATGAAAAACTATATACCAACAAATTGGACAAACTAAAAGATATGGATAAGTTCCTAGGGACATATGATTTACCAAAACTGAATCAGAAAGAAATAGAAAGCTTGAACAGACCTATTACCAGCAAGGAGATTTAATCAGTAATCAGAAACTCAACAAACAAAAGTTCAGGACCAGATGCCTTTACAGGTAAATTTTACCAAACAGTTGTAAAAGAGTTAATGCCTATCTTCTCAAACTATGCCAAACAATAGAAGAAGAAGGAAAACATCCAAATTCATTCTATGAGGCCAGTATCACCCTGATACTGAAACCAGATAAAGACACCATACAAAAATAAAAAATAGAGCCACAGTACTAATATCTCTAATGAACAAGATACAAAAATCCACAATGAAATGCTAGCAAACCAAATCCAACAACACATAAGAAAAATCATTCACCACAATCAAATGGGATTTATTTATGGAATTCAAGGGTGATTCAATATTTATGAATCAATCAACATAATACATCTCATCAGTAAGAGAAAGGATAAAAAAGACATGACCATTTCAATAGATGCAGAAAAAAGCACTTGACAAAGTACAACATCCATTTATGATAAAAGCCCTCAACAGATTAAGTTTCAAGGGAATATACCTCAACATAATAAAGGCCATATATGAAAAACCCTCAGTGAATATCACACCTAATGGGGAAAAACTGAGAGCTTTTCCCCTAAGTCCAGGAACAAGACAAGTATGTCCACTCTCACCATTTTTATTCAAAATAGTAGTGGAATTCCTAGCCACAGAAATTGGACAACAAAAAGAAATAAATGTCATCCAAATTGGTAAGGGAGAAATACAACTTCCTCTATTTGCAGATGACATGATACTATAACTAGAGAACTCTACGACTCCACCAAAAAACTGCTATAGCTTGGAATTTGGGGAATGTAACTAAATTATTCTAGGCCTCATTTTCTCATCTGAACTATGTGAATGGCAAAATACTTCTGTGATGATTAAACATGATAATGAAATTATATACTTAAATGAGAGTGCTTGACTCAAAATATGTTCTAAATTATTATAATATTATTATATGTTACCTAAGACATACTTTTATTTATGGAGACATCTGTTCCATATTTGCCAATTCTAGTTCATAAATTAAAACCATAATTTATGGCGGCCATAAAATAGATAGTAAATTCCTCAAGCATTTTGATTTGGAACAAACCTCCAGTTATAAAATAAATGTCACAGGGGTAAAAAGTACAGCATAGGGAATATAGTTCATAGTATCATAATAACTCTGTATGGTGACAGGGTAACTACACTTACTGTGGTGAGCATTTCACAATGTATATAATTGTGAAATCACTATGTTGTATACCTGAAGCTGATAAAATATTATATGTTAATTATTACATTTAATTAAAATTTTAAGAAAATAAAAAGATAATTAAAATGAAGTGAAAACGAATCAAGGGGAAAGTGAGACCCTGTTATTTCCTCAAGGCTGTAAACAAACATATTTTTTAATAATGTTACTTTAGTATTATCCACCATGGAAAATAGTGTGTATTATCCACCTCCCCTTTGTTTATAAGACAATGTTTAAGAAAGGATAAGTAACTTGTTTAAGGTCACACAAGTAGTAAACTATGGAATACAGTCTGGAGATCATGTTCTTAGCCATTATCATTAGGTATTCTACTAACTCAGTCTTGTAGATAAATTACAAATTTCATTATCAGATAACTCTTTGATATCTAACAAATTAGTGGAGGTAGTTTAACTTTTCCTGATTTACTAAATATCCAGATTTCGAGCTAAATGAATTTACTATATTATGCCACTAGCCTAAATGGAAGCGGGAGATTTCAGCTGCTTTTGAAAATGTAAAAATAAGCATCATTGTTTCCAAATTGAAAATATTTCAAACATTCATTCAATAAAGGTTTATTGATCTTAGCATTGTTCTAGTTGATGATGACAATATCCTTATGGAAAGAGATTTTTTTTTAAATAATCAGTAAGCTAAAAATCTCTGTAAATCACTTAGTTGTTTCTTTCAGAGTCAAAAGCAAATGAGATTGTAGGCATTTTTAGGGTGTAAACCAGGACTGAATTATCTCTGTATCCTCCAAAAGAGCCAGCTCAGTCACTAACAGCTCTGTAAATATATAATTTAATTGAAAGGCAGTTAAGGAAGAAGTTTGACTTCCAGTGTATTTTTTGTTTATATTTTTTTGATTTGCCTAGACAATTAAAAAGGCTGTTCTTTTTCTCTAAAAGCAGCAATTATTATTTTTTCAATGATAAGTGGTAACAAATTATATCTGACATTTCTTGTCAGTGACCATTTCACTTAATTGGAAAAAAATGTACCAAAAAATAGGGTTATATAAGAATATCCAATTCTTCTGAGGTTTAACCCCTAAGTTTTCAATTCAGTACACTATATTCCTAAGAATAATATTCTTTTTTTCACGAATGTTCATTTGCGTACATTTTCTTGGTTAATCTGGTTACTTTGCTCACTTCTAAATAGCTAATTAATGTTTGTAAGCTATTGACAGAAAATGCAAGTGTTCTGAATGGTTGCAAGAATTAAATTATAAAAAGGGTTAGAAATTTTTGTTACAGAACCAGGCTGCTATGCTGGTGGAAAAACCAAGCGGCACTCGGAGATCTTGGTGGATCAGAGATTTATTTAACACCAGCAGGCTCAGAGGAGACTGTTTCTCCAAAGATCTGAGCTCAGAATGCAAGTGAGGAGGGTAATTTATAGTCATCAGCTTCCATATCTGTGGGGGGTTTCGCATGCAACAAACGAAGAAGAATACGGAGGGGTCTCTAAGCTAGAGACCAGAGTTTTAGCCCCATCGGCCATCTTTGGCATACTTTATTCACTTCTCCAACACTTTCAGTATGGCAGTTAAAAAAAGATATACTATTAAGTCTTTTAGGTAAAATGATATTGGACTGAGAAACTAAATAAAATAATTATTTTTGCTCTTGGGTTATCACTGCAATTTTTTTTACAATGGATGCTAATTTGATATTCAGCCAATATAAATGTTTAAGAGTAGCAAGCAATTAATGAAAACTAAATGGATAACAAAGAAATACATCAATCCATAGGTTTCCATCATATTCATAACATTTTAGAGTTTAAAAAGCAACATCTACTCCAAACTGCATTTATATTCAAAGTGACAAATGTTCAGCAATTAAGAGATTTACTCAAAGTAATATGTAGTTGTTCAGTCAGGGCTTTTGAGTCACAGTCCAGGATTTTTCCATCACTCTTTACTGAGTGTTTTCTTTGCCTTTAGCTACTCATAAAATGTCAAAACCACCATCTCTTTCAAAAAGTGTTTGTGATTAAACTGGTGTGCTAGGGTGAGAAACAGTTTCTCACACAGGAGTTTATCCCTGATTGTCAGTTTTCCATGGAAGTCCAAAGTAGAGTTGAGTGAAGAAAGGAAGCAGAAAGGATAAGAGATAGAAGGAAGTAGAACCAGAAATATTGTTAGAGAGAAAGAACTACTTGAAAAATATGGTAACTGGTTCAAATGGATTGGTGAAGCAAGATAAAGCAGAATAGTTCAGGCTAACATAAAATGGATTCAGGATTTTTGATCAGAACATATACGGATTGAGAAAGACAAAGTATATCCATTTCTAATTAAACAAGTCAGATGTATCCCAACTTAAATTTTTATCACAGTCTGCTATTATGTATTTCCCAGAATACTGCGATGCCATGAAAAGACTCCTGCAAGCAATTCAGAGTTTGAAAACTCACCTCTAATAAAAAAAAATCATATGAACGGGCTTTCAGAGAGGGGGGTGTTTTTTCTGTGTGCTTATTATATTTCCTTTTTATGTTTGGTTTAAATTAATCAGATTCATTGGACTAATTATTTAAAAGGCTCCATTCAGTGTTTCCCAATGTTTTCCAATGAATTGTTTCCCATAATTCACAGACCAAATACACATTATACGTCTTTAATTTTCATTTCAGGTATCAGCAGGACCAATAGAACACAAATAAAGGATCCCTGATATAAAATGTACTGTGAAATACTGCTCCAAATTGTTCCCCAAACCTCAAAGAGACAAATGGATAGGTTTTAAGGTATAGACACATTTACAAACCAGAAATTATTAAAGAAATCCATCAAATAATTGAAATTTTAAACTTTTTCATTTTTAAAATTAAACACCTAGACAAGAAGGTGTAGTTAATAATATCTTAAGAAAGCACTATTCTTTCTGGAATATTAAATCCTACTTTGTATCACACAAATGTAGAATAATGTTTACCTTACTTGGCTTCACTGAGGAAAGTGAATAACTAAATTCCAAGAAAATGAAATTGCAATTAAAAAATAATTTTTGATGGAAAACTTTCTAATATTTATTCTACTCCCTGGTGGTCCAAGAACACTGAACATACTATAACCATTTCTTAATAACTGAAATAAACATTAAGAGTACACTTTATTGTGATGTGCAAGAGTAAAGTTCATGACTGTCTCTTACTTATTCTATTCCCTGTGTTTAAGTCATGTTTTAAGCTGCTATTTCTCCTGGTGCCATTCTAAGTGCCTTTAACACTTTTTCTTCCCCTGGTTTATTACTTTTAATCCATTCTGAGACAGAAAAACAGGTAACCAATTGGTATATTAAACCAAAGTCTGTAAGAAAAACTCATAGTTCAAGACTAAGATTTATATGTCTGCTATTTTAGGAATTCAAAACTTTACCCCTATTTCTTAGAATGTGTCTATGCTCTTGAAGGTTGAGGTTTTAATTTGCTGTGAACATTTATATGATGTATTCTAATAAATATGTATATTAGACAATTTTACTTAAATCAAAGCAAGTCTGGCACTTAGATATGTGTTCATTTTAGATTTATATTGTAAAAGCCAATAGTTAAACTTTAAGAAAAAAAAAGAAGTATAATGGTAATTTGTTCCCATCAGAAGATAAAATTATCCTTCAAGGTTGAGTGGCTATAATTGGCCATCATATAACTCTCTTGACAAATAGTGCCTTCAGGTAGTGTGGCTACAATAATTGTTCAATTACATACTTTTGGCTTTCAAATGACCAAAGCCATTATTATGCATCACATTAATAGATATACAGGCATATTTTAAGCACATGGATAAAATGTTTTTCTTTGGAGGATGAGTTTAGCTTTGAAATTAAGCTGTATTGTAATTACCTGTAATTTTTAGTAATCGTAATTTAATTCCTTCTAATCTAATAATGATAATTACTCTCTAATCAAATAATTTTTACCAATTGCAATCTCTGTCATCCAATTGAATTTCAAGAAGACAAATCCTTGTTGAATTTAATAAAAGTGGTAAAAGAGTATTTATTTTTGTTAAAATAAAGATTGTTTATTTCAACAATACATCTAGAATGTGTTGACTGCATGAGGGATACTCTGAGTACAGAAGAGCTCAAACTACTTGAAGTATTGGTGTTCTTATAAACTCATTTAATTGACCAAATATGTTTTCATTGTAAAATTATATTCAAGTCTATAAATATATCTTTAACAAAAAAATGTTAACTTTTTTAACTTTTGTTATTGTCATCCTTTATATTTGGAAAATGGAAGGAAATCTATTTCTTATTTGTCATACTATCACTGGAAATATTAAGCTGGTTTACACTACTTTTTTTTTTCCTTTGCAGAGGAATTCTTTCAAACACGACATTGTATTTCCACAGGAATTATGCCCATTATTCTTGAAGGACTTAATCTTATGTAGCCCATCAGAAGGGTGAAATACCAGGAGACATTTTGAATTAAATGAGAGGTGATTTGCCATAGTTGTCATTGCAACCCTGGATTCTGTGCCATATTTACTTGTATACATGTGACATTTGGAATTCAGGGTTTGTTGTTTATGCAAATAAGGAAATATCCAATTTAAAAAAACAATGTATTACAAAATTGTAAGATAGAATCACAAGCAAGGTAAAAAAAAAAAATTGGAACTGAGGGCAGGAAACTAAACACAGATACAATCAGTGACTTCTCGATAAGGGAAAGGCTTTATATCTGAGCTTTCAAGCCACTAAGGACAAGTTTATTCTTTTTTAAAAACAAAGTGAAATGTGAATGTTATCTGGAAAATCCTAATACTTCATTTGACTCCTAGATTCTAAAAGTATTTCAGTTGGAATGTCCATAAAAATGAGGAAAAGATCTATTGTCAACTTTTATTTAACTATTTGAACAAATACCTTCAAATTTTCTCCTTAACAATGGATTTCATCAGATTTGAGTCATTTGCATGTCAAGTGTCTCAATTTATTGACCAACTGTAATGTATTAATGCATTATATATCAAATACACGCAAAGAACTTTTCTATCACTATCACATTTGAGATACATAATCATTCTTAGTCACTGGGATTTAAGACAATGAAATTCAACTGGGTTTATAAAACTAGTTTGGTTCAAGACAGTGAAATTCCACTGGGTTTACAAAACTAATTTGGTTCATTAGCAACCTTTTTCTGAAATTTAGGTAACAACCTTTCAATTTTATTTATTTATTTATTTATTTATTTATTCATTCATTTATTTATTTATTTAAAATCGAACACATTTATGACTTCTTTGGAAAGTGTTGAAATGAGTGAATTATAAGATGGAATAAGGCACTTTCCATTCTTAGAAAGAGAGTTCCTCATATGTCCTATTGATTTAAATTTAAATGGAAATTTGCTTTTATTAAAATATATATAATTCCTCTCTTACACTGGTTGTTTGATGAACATTTCAATTAAATAAATTTCAAATTAAATATAAATTAATAGAAATTTAATTCAATTATATTATTTGAAATATAATTAAATGAAAATATGTATTTTTCAAATATATATATAATTTTAGAGAGTACAAACAATATATATGCACATTTTAGTCTAAACTGTGTTCCCTCAAAATTTCCTCTAACCCCCAGTACCCAGGAATGTTACTGGATTTGGAGATGGAGCCCTTAAAGATGTAGTTAATGTTAAATGAAGTCATATGGGTAGGCCTTAATCCAATATGACTGGTATCCTGATAAGAAGATAAAATTTGGACACGTTAAGAGACACCAAAGATGCACAAACATAGAAGGAAGGGTATGTAAAGATGCAGGGAGAAGGTGGGCATCTGCAACCCAAAGAGAGAAGCCTTAGCTCCAGAACTGTGAGAAAATATTTCTGTCATTTAAGCCAATCAATCTGTGTTATTTCATTATGACACTTGTAACCTTGAATACATATATTCATCCTACCATTGGACACTGTTCTGCATCTTTTTGCTAAGTGATAATATAATATTGAAAATTATTTATTTATTTTTGAGTATAGTTGACACACAGTGTTGCATTGGTTTCAGGTATACAATATAGTTATTTGACAAGTCTGTATATGACCACAAGTATAGCTACCATTTGTTACCATACAATATAATTACAATACCATTTACTATAGTCCCTATGTTGTACCTTTCATCTCAGTGACCTATTCATCCTATAACTGGAAGCCTGTATCTCCCACTCCCCTTAACTCATTTTGCCCACTCCCCAGCCCCCTTTCTTCTGACAACCACCAGTTTATTCTCTGTGTTTATAGGTCTGGTTCCTTTTTATTTGTTTTTTAGATTCCAGATGTAAGTGAAATCACGTGGTATTTGTCCATCTCATTCTGACTTATTTCACCTAGCATAATACCCCCTAGATCCATCCATGTTGTCACAAATGGGGTGATCTCTTTGTCTTGGAGCTAAGTAACATTCCATTTGTGTGTGTGTGTGTGTGTGTGTGTGTGTGCATGTTTGTGTTTGTGTGCATATATATCACATCTTCTTTATCCATTCTTTCTCATATATATCATATCTTCTTTATCCATTCTTTCACCAATGGGCACTCAGGTTACTTCTATAGCTTGGCTATTATAAATCATGCTACAATTAACATAGGGTGCATATATCTTTTCAAATTAGTGTTTTCATTGTCTTTGGGTAAATAGTAGTGGAATTATTGGATTATATGGTATTTCTACTTTTAAATTATTGAGGAAGCTCCATACTGTTATCTACAGTGGCTATACCAATTTACATGCTCAACAGTGCATGAAAGTTCCTTTTTCTCTACAACCTTTATAACACTTGCTATTTCTTGTCTTTTTTTATTTTAGGCATTTTGACAGGCATAGGTGATATCTCATTGTGGTTTTGATTTTAATTTTCCTAATAATTTGTGACATTGAGCATCTTTTCATGTGCTTGTTGGCCATCTGTATGTCTTCCTTGGAAAAAATATCTATTCATTTTCCAAAAATAAAAAAGGTTATAACTCCAATGTATCACTGATGACAATTTGCACTGACATAGCTCTTCAGAAAGGAATGAATAATCCACTAACTTAAAAATATACAAAGATAATTATATATTATTTCAAATCCTAGGTATATGCCCAAGGAAAACTAGTCCATGTTCACAAGCAGACATTCATACCCTGTTTGACACAGCAAAACCTATGAAAATCAGTCAAAACATGCATCAGTAGAGGTACATATAAAAATATTATGGTATATAAACACAATCGAATATTAACTATATATGTTTAAATTACAGAAATAAGTCCGTATATCAAAATTAATATATGTGAAGAACACATTAAAGTGAAAGAGCAAATTGTACAATGATACAAGCAATATAGATGCCATTATTACATATTTAAAACATATAAATACCAAAAACAAATAGTATATATGTTTTACTTATATACGTATATATGTTATAGAATATGAAACGTATTATAATTATAAAAGCATTCACAATAGTGATATGCTTTGGTGAGGTTGGAAGGACAATTGGATTTAAACAGTGATCTCCATGTTAAATACACATGTGGTATGAATTTAAAAATGAAAAAAGCTTTGGGGCGCCTGGGTGGCTCAGTCGGTTGAGCGTCCGGCTTGGGCTCAGGTCATGATCTCACCGTCCCTGAGTGTGTCAGGCTCTATGCTGACAGCTCAGAACCTGGAGTCTGTTTTGGATTCTGTGTCTCCCTCTCTCTCTGCTCCTCCCCAGCTTGCACTCTGTCTCTCCCTCTCTCAAAAATAAATAATAAACATTAAAAAAAATTTAATGAAAAAAGTTTTCATTAATATAAAATAATTTTGTTAATTGTAAAAAGTAATATCATGAATATTTGTTCAATTTTTAACATATTTCCCAAAATTTTTAGTGAATATAAATAAACAACAGAAAAAAGAATCCTAAAATAATAATTACATTATACTTAGAGGCACTGAAAATTTCGACAGTGACTAAAAACTAATATCTAACTGGAGAAACTTCCTGTAAGTCTTGAATTTTCAGTTTGTGTGACCCTCTGTTCTAGGCATTGTTATGCTATTTAAAACCAATGGACACCAATTAAAATAGCATGAATAAAAAATGGTAAATGTTAAGTGTGGCATTACTTAAGATTGAATATCCATTATTCAGGTCATTTTCTGAAAATACTTTTTTTGTACGTTTCTGTCATTTCTTTACAATAAGGAGGAGTTTTTTTGTTTTGTGTTGTTTTGTTTTTTTCACTTATTTCTATTCTGGTCTGATTGCTGAATGTAAAGAGAAGCTTGCTGAAATGTATATAGACAGGTAGGAACTGTTGAGCAGAAGGATAAGACTTACTGGGAATTTAACAGCTAGTTTCTACTAGGTAAGCACATGATCTTCTAAATTTCTTATGGATGAAAGTAATGTGTATAATACACTAAATCTTTCCTGCAGTTTAAAATTAGAGTTGATCTTGCTTAAAATGCAAGATTTGCGATCTACCTTAAAGTAAGGTGGTATTGTAGTAATTTAGGAACCTTTACAAAATCAATAGTCATTTTTAGCCTATCCAGCTCTCCCAATTTTTGCATTTTTGACATTTTTGCAGAATTATCTTCTAGCATCTCTGTAGTAATTCGCATTGATTGCAATGTACTTGATCAGAGACAAAGCAATAAACTGCAGGCCCCGATGCTGCTAAAGTCAGCAAATAAGCCAGTTATGGTTTCATTTTCTGTTTTTGCTTTTTGAGACCTTTTTTTAAGTTTTGTGTTAGGGAATTTTTGTGCTCTTGAACTCAGAAACTATCTTCACACCAGGCTTGGCTAAACCATCTAAGCTAACTTCATTATCCCAAATGTTAAAAATTGCATTTCAATAATGGCTTTCATTAAAGTACCTCCAGGCACTTAACACACATCAATTAAGGTACAGCACGCCCCTGTGAAGCAGGTCAGGATTATTATATCCTCTGAGACTCAGTGAGGTTACTGACTGAAGGTCATGGAGAAAATTAACAACCAAGTAAGTAGTAGAAGACCACAGTTTGAACTAAATTCTTGTTTTCTTTCTTAATATTATATTTGGTTTCCTGAATGTTCTCTGCATCCCATTGCCTTTAATTATAAAGAAATAGAAAACAATAATTCAAACACTATGAACTTAAAATATATAACTATAGGTAGCTTAACCAATTCAGATCTACACAAAATTGATCAATTTATGTCATAATATCTAAACATTTTTAGGGTTTTGTACTTCCTGTTCCTGACAAACAGTTATTCCAAGCCACTTGGATTTTAAATATTAATGATATTTCTTCTTAGGTATAATTTTCTCATAAATTCCCTGAGTAAGATTATACTTATCTATGGTTAAATTACTCATTTTACTTCCTGTAGAAGCTAAGTCAGTACTCATAATTACACATAATGAATAGCTCATCACTGTCATACTCTGGCAGGACCTAAATTAAATAATTAATAAAGAAATAATTGCTTCTTGATGGAATATTTGGTAGTACCTATTTGGAAAAAATATTTCCATTTGACAGGCATTTTATTATGGAGCACTAGAGCAGAGTTCCAAGTAATTCAGCTGGAAAAGGTTTGGTAAAGAGAAACTAAAATGATGGAAAGATTGGCAACACACTCATACATATTCGGGTAACAATATTAGGACTTGTGTGTCTAGAAAGATAAACGTTATGAAAGATATAAAATTTTACAAAACCAAAAATTGTGTGGAAAAAGGTGTTCAGGGCTTTGAAATAGGACCATACCATTCCTTGAAATTTCAAAGAAGAATCTTAGAACGATAGCATTTATCTATTGAAATAGCAAGCAATAATCATGTGATGAATGTGTTAATCTCCCCAAAATGTCAATAGTGGAAAGCTTAAAAGATTCAAAATTATGTTAGATACATTCGATCGCGATAGCTTAATACGTTTTTAAAGTTTATTTATTTTTGAGAGAGAGAGAGAGAGAGAGAGAGAGAGAGAGAGAGAGAATGAGCAGAGCAGAGACAGAGCGAGAAAGGGAGAATCTCAAGCAGGCCTCATGCTGTCAGCACAGAGCCTCATGTGAGGCTCAAACTCAGGAACCATGAGATTATGACCTGAGCCAAAACCAAGAGTCAGAGGTTTGACTGAGCCACCCAAGCACCCCTCCATCACAGTAGTTTAAATTTATACATAATTCACTGGATTACAGAGGTTTTAGGAAAACAACCATGTTGTAAAATTTATTGTTTATTTAAAAAAAATATGCTCTCTGGGTTATTTATGGAGCTTATATCCTGAACACTAGATATTGAATCACAGTTCCATATGTACGAGATGACTGTCCATATGGGCCATTTAACTAATTTGAATAAATCACTTGGTCACTGACTATGTTGAAGCAAAGATGCACCATTTGCCCTGAAAGCTGATGGTCTGTTTTATCACCCAAGCTCTCAACTTCTTGTTTTTATTAATTTTTTAATGTTTTTATTTATTTTTGGGAGAGAGAGAGAGAGAGGCAGAGCATGAGTAGGGGAGGGGCAGAGAGAGAGGGAGACACAGAATCCAAAGCAAGCTCCAGGCTCTGAACTGTCAGCACACAGCCTGATGCAGGGCTCAAATTTATGAACCATGAGATCATGATCTGTGCCTAAATTGGATGCTTAACTGAGCCACCCAGGTGCCCTGCAAGCTCTCAACCTCTATATCAAATTTTTGTTATAGGGCAGAATGATCTTTGTGTTTAGTGGTTAAATATCAGAACTATGCCTATGGGTAAACAGACTTCTAAACCTTTGTATATTTAGTTTAAATCACCTCTTAATTCAATTACAATATTATGCATTATTTATCTTCCTCTTTTTGGGTTTTTATTTTTTTTTTTAATTTTTTTAACGTTTATTTATTTTTCAGACAGAGAGAGACAGAGCATGAACGGGGGAGGGTGAGAAAGAGGGAGACACAGAATCTGAAACAGGCTCCAGGCTCTGAGCTGTCAGCACACAGCCCGACGCGGGGCTCGAACTCACAGACTGCGAGATCATGACCTGAGCCGAAGTCGGCCACTCAACCGACTGAGCCACCCAGGCTCCCCATTGGGTTTTTCTTATACTATAGATAATTTTCATTTTCTCCTTTTCATTGGTCCCCCAAAAATCAGTGAAAAAAGGTATAATCACCTGTTTGGATAAAAACTTAAATGGGTAGAAAACCATAATGCAGAATATGATACTTACATATGACACATAGATAACAACATTCATGATGAAGTGATTTGGTTTCTAAAGGCTCATTTCACCCAGGACAGTTTCCTTAGTACTTAGTCATCTTAGGAGAACCTGGGCAAGGAGAACCTGACAGGCACTGGACTCTATGCTTCTCTCCTAATCTGTACCAAACATCTTGAAAATTACCCATTCATTACTTTTCAACTACAGACAAGGTTGGTAATGGGTGAGTAAAAATACCTACTAAATTTATATCATTTTGAATTTCATATGACAAGCTCTGGCTCACATTTGTGGGTCAGAAAATATGAAGAAAACCATGGAATAACTCTAAAACTAAATTAGTTTTTAAATGTTTATTTTTGAGAGAGAGAGAGAGAGACAGGGCACAAGCAAGGTAGGAGCAGAGAGAGAGGGAGACACAGAATGTGAAGCAGGCTCCAGGTTCTGAGCTGTTGTGACAGAGCCCAACGTGGGTCTCTAACTTGTGAACTGTGAGATTATGACCTGAGCCAAAGTCTGATGCTTAATAGTCTGAGCCACCCAGGCACCCCACTCAAAAAATAATTCTAAAATAAAAATCAACATTTGGAGCTTTATTTAAAACAGAACTAACTAAAAAAAAGTCAGTCATATTGTAACATTTTTTAAAAGTTTTAGTCTATGGTATAGGCTACATATAAATGAAGGAAAACTACTAACCATTCCAGAAGGTGAGAGAGTACTCAATAGTAAACTATATAGCAACAACAGTTTTCCAATTTTTATTGCATGTCAGTTATGAACAAACTAGTGTGAGCTGAATAAAGAATGTTTCCCAACAGGTGAAAACTATTAATTTCAAATAGTTAATTTTGAACTCTATTTCTGTATGTGTGTTGAGGTAGTTATTTTATGAAGGCCAAAGAATGCAAAGGAAAATATCAAGAATGGCTGCATATTAATGTACAGGAATGTCAATTAGGTTCCCTTATTCTTTGATAAAACTTAACAAAACCATGCATTCTATTCTGGCCAGCACATGAAGATAAAATGAGGTAAGGGGAAGGCCATTGAAATCATAGAATGGAAAAATTAAGTCAGATTTGCCTCTCTCACTCCATTTGAGCATCATGTAGGTAGAAAAGTGGTACGGTAGTATAGTGGTATAGAAGTGGTAAAATAAATTTAAAAAAAAGAAATTCATTTCATTGACTGGAATTGTTGAGAGAATATCAACCAAAACTGCAATTTTCATTTTATTGCAGATAACCACAATAAATATTTTTAAATAAATAAAAGCATAACATATAATGAGACAGAGATGCGAAATACCTCCTTGAGTTCCTGGGTAAAGTTACAGTAAATGAAGCAGTGATTCTCCAAAGCAGCAGGACTCTTGTTCTGTTATCTCTTGTAGGAGATTCTGCTGAGATTTCTACCAGTTATCCTTTTGGAAGGACATATTAAAAGTGATTGAATTATTTTATTTTACACCATACATACACACTTTACAGAAGTCAGTGGCCAGAACAGTGTAATGCTTAAAATTAATGTACTGAAATGCAAAGAACATTTGTAATTGTGTACAGTTTTCTTGGTATAGAAATTAGATTTTGGATGAAACTCCATGAGACAGAGCAAAAAATGGCTCTTATTTCTATGCCGTCTACAGGTAATTCTAATGATAGCATATGGCTAAAGCTTGACACACTGACAGAGAGGAAATTTGCCCGGAAAGTGTCTCCTATTGGAAAAGAGAAAAAAAAAATCCAGTTCTCAAAATCGCCATACAGAGATGGCAAAGTCATGGTCCTTGCTTCCAAAGGATTTATACTTGAAATAAGGTAGAGATATAGACATATAAATAGCTACTCTGAATATAAAGAAATATTACTAAGCTCAAAATAAAATATGTAAAGTACTATACAAATAAAGAGAAAGAAGTCATGAATTTTGATGACCATCAATAATGGTTTCATTGAAGAGACGGTACTGAAGTAATTTTTGAGGTGGGTACTAAAGATATGGATTTAAAAGTAATAAGCACATAAGAAGATGAAGTCAAGGGTGTGAAGAATAAAATAAAGCATAGAAAGAGAAGGAAAAAATTTAAAACATTAGAGAATATCTATAATTAAAATGTGAATAAAAACAGAGGAACTAGAAAAAAGGAAAAAGAAGATGATATCAAATAGAATGGGAACTAGGAGAGAAATATATTTCATAAAAGAAGGTGTAGGGAGAAGAGAATATTAAGAAAAAGGTGCGGTAATGAAATTCTGCTGAGAGATAATCAAAATATAGTAAACAAAGTTGGCTGATAAATGTGGTAATTAGCTCATTATTATATTCCATGAAGTTAATAAGGTAGTGTTTAGTAAAGAGGTTTATAAATAAAAAAATATTCATCATTTTTCTTGTGAGTGCAAGGAGACACAGAAAGATAGCTTGAGAGGGACGTTGTCCCAAATAAGTTTTATAATCACTTATTCTCAGTGGAGATATTTAAAAATTATTGGGCTAAATAGAATAGCTTGGTAAAGCCTAGAGGCAATGAAAGACAATGAGATACAGAAACAAACACATATATACATGTTCAGAGATTTGTGATGAGGTATGAAGGGATATAGATAAATAGAAAACATTTCATCTGAATTAGAATGGATGAAAGATTGAAACAATATATGGAGACATTGTGAAGAAGAAAGCTGAAAGAGCTCACACTGGGCAGTTTTCTTTTTCTTAGTTAAGGGGGAAAGGAGGAGATCAAATTTTGTTGGAGTTTAAAAAGAATGAGAAAAATTCAAAATATTGACAGGGAGGGTTGAGATAATTAGATAAAATAACTGAATGGCATTGTCAGGACTTGGCTGGGGAAATTCGATGTGGATTTGTTCTCTAAAACTTGTCTGACTTCTAAGCATCTCTCCTGTTCATGCACCTGGGATCAGGAGTAGAGCACATGGACATCTCATTTGATCAAGGTTAGAAAACCAGCCAATGAAGTGTGTTAAAAGCAGCAAGGATTTCAAATATTAAGAAAATAAGGAAAGGGGGGGGGCCTGGGTGGCTCAGTCGGTTAAGCATCTGACTTCAGCTCAGGTCATGATCTCAGGGCTCATGAGTTCGAGCCCCACATCAGACTCTGTGCTGACAACCCAGAGCCTGGAGTCTGCTTCAGATTCTGTGTCTCCCTCTCTCTCTGCCCTTTCCTGGCTTGCGTTCTGTCTCTCTCTCAAAAAAAAAAAAAAAAAAAAAAAAAAGATTAAAACAAAAGTTAAAAAAAACCAGAAACACAATTTGGAAGAGGGACATGAGGTGGGTGATGCCAATTGACAGGATGAAAAGCTGAAGATGTAGTTGGACTACAGTGTGAGTTTCAAAGGAAGTGTGGTAGCTGAAGGCAAGTAGCTGAGATGAGTGAGAAGGTAGAACTGCTCTTTTAGCTCTGAGATGAAGAGACTGAGCATTTATTTTCCAAAAATAATATCTAACGAATTTATGAAGATATTTTCCTATACTACTGTTACTAGATTTATTAGTTTTTCATACTGTCATCTACAATTCACTTGAATTTTATGTGAAGTGTGTGTGTGTGTGTGTGTGTGCACGCGCGCGTGTGTGTGTACATGGTGTGAGTTAGGGGTCGAGTTCCATTTTCCTCCATATTAATATCCAATTGAATCAACCGCATTTATCAAAGGATATTTTTTCCTACTTATATTCCATGAGAGCATTGAAATTAAATAAAACTCCACGTATATGTGGGTTTGTTTCTGGACTCACAGTTCTATTAAATTGTTATATTTGTCTATCCTTCAATCAATACCATGCTGTCTTAATTACTGTTTCTCGATAGTTATGTATTTGCTAAAAATTTATTTTACCAGGGATGTATTTGACATTTACTAAATTGTGTCTTCCTACATTGTTTTTTTTTTCTTCAATAGTGTCTTGTGCAATTTTCATCCTTAACATAAGCATATGAATTTTAAAAGAAGTATGTCAGTTTTCACAAAAGACATAATGGAACTTTGTATAATTGTAATGAGTGAATAGATACATTAAGGGAGTATATCTTTAAAAATTGAGACTTTACACCAATGAACATGCTATATGCTCTATTTATTTAGACCTACATAAGTTTTTCTCACTAATGCTTCATAGTTTTCTGTGTTGAGCTTTTACATATCTAACATTAACTTTATTCCTGAGTATTTTTTACATTTCCATATTATTGTAAGATGTTATTTACATATACTGAAGAAATGCATATTTTAAGTGGCTTATTTTAAAACTTTATGTTTTAATTTTTTGTAGTTTCTATGTACATATAAAACATTTTTATATATTGTTCTCATATTCTGCTACCATGGTATATTCATTGATTAATTTTAATAATACATTCAAAGTACATTGTCTGTGGATAATGAAAGTTTTATTTCCTTCATTATAATCCTTATATATTTTATTCATTTTTCTTGATTTTGGCACTGGCTATGAACCCCACTACAAAATTATGTAGAATGTATAAATGGTGCCAGACAACTTTGTTTCAATTATTACCTTACAGAGAAAAATTTGCAACATTTCCAATTAAGTATTATGTTTGCTGTAAATTTCTGTTCATAGTTTTTTCAAGTTTTTGTTTAAATTCCAATTAGTTAACATACAGTGTAATATTAGTTTCAGGTGTATAATACAGTGATTCAACAATTCCATATATCACCTGGCACAAATAAGTTAAAGGAAATATTAAAGATTAGAGCAGAGATCATTTGGCATGAATTTATATATAAAGAGCTTTGATAATGACAAAAGCTAGTCCTATAAAAAGACCAGAGAAAAACAAGCTTCTAAATAAGGGCTTCTCACCTGGAGTAATATTGATATAGATAGATAGATAGATGATATAGATGCAGATATTTAGAAATATATTTATTTATTTTAATCTTTTCTCTTTTATTAATTTATTTTCTGCAGATTTATAGAGGTAAAACTGACAAATAGAAGTTGTATTATATTTAAGTTGCACAATGTGAAGTTTTTTAAATTGTACAACATGATCATTTAATATTCATATTATCATTCCCACCAATTGGATAGTTTAATATACATTATCCACCCATCCTTCAATGGACACTTACATTGTTTCCAATATTGGCTATTGTAAATAATGACTCAATAAACATGGGCAAGCAGATATCCCTTCAAGTTATTTTCCTTTGGATATATACCCAGAAGTAGGATTGCTGGATCATAGGGTAGTTCATTTTTTATTTTTATGAAAAGCCTCCATATTGTTTTCCATAGTGACTGTACTAGTTCACATTCCCACCAACAGTATACACGTTTTCCCTCTTCTCCACACACACAAGAACACTTACTATCTCTTACCTTTTAGATAATAGCCAGCCTAACAACTGTGAGGTGATATCTCATTGTGGTTATGATTTATATTTCCCTTGTAATTAGTGAAGTTGAGCACCTTTTTATATACCTGTGGGCCATTGTATATCTTCTTTGGAAAAATGTTTATTCAGGTCTTTTGCCCATTTTTAAATGAGATTTATTTTTGTTTTGTTTTGTTTTTATTTCTGCTGTAGAGTTGTAGGAGTTCCTTATATTAACCCTTTATTAAAATATGTCATTTGCAAATATTTTATCTCATTCTATGGATTGCTATTTCTTTTTATTGGAATTCTCTTTTGCTGTATAGAAGTATTTTAATTTGATGTAGTCCCACTCATTTAATTTTGCTTTTATTGCTTCTGCTTTGGTGTCATATCCAAGAAATTGGTGCCAAGATTGTCAAAGAACTTTTTTTCCATGTTTTCTTCTAGGAGTTTAAGGTATTATGTTTAAGCCTTTTTAAAAAATGTTTTATTATTATTTATTTTTGAGGGAAAGATAGAGTGTGAGTGGGGGAGGGGCAGAGAGAGAGGAAGACACAGAATCTGAAGCAGGCTCCAGGCTCTGAGCTGTCAGCACAGAGCCCAGTGTGGGGCTTGAACTCACAAACCACAAGATTGTGACCTGAGCTGAAGTCAGATTCTCAACCAACTGAGTCACCAAACATCCCTATGTTTAAGATTTTAAACTATTTTGAGTTAATTTATTTGTATCATGTAAAAAAAATAGTTTAATTTTATTTGCTTGCATATGGCTATACAGTTTTTCCCCCAACACAATTTATTGAATTTATTGAAGAGTATCATTTTCCAATTGTGTATTTTTGATACCCTTGCCAAAGATTGATTGACCTTTTATGTGTGGATTTTTTTCTGGGATTTAGATTCTGTTCCATTGGTCTATGTGTCTGTTTTTATGCCACTACCACACAGTTTTGATTGCTAAGGCCTTGTAAAATATTGAAATCAGATTTGTTCTTCTTTTTCAAGATGGCTTTGTTTTTTGTTTTTTTGTTTTTTTGGACTTCTGTGGTTCTGTATGAATTTTAGTATTGTTTTTTCTGTGTTTGTAAAAAAATGTGACATTAGAATTTTGATAGGGATTGCATTGAATGTGTATTCTGCTTTGGGTAACATGGACAGTTTAATAATATCAATTTGTCCAATCCATGAACACAGGGTATCTTTCCATTTATTTGTATCTATTTCAATTTCTTTCATCATTGTCTTATAATTTTTAGAGTATAATTCCTCACCTCCTTGAATAAGTTTATTCCTAAGTATTTCATTTTTTGATGATAGTATAAATGTAGTTGTTTTCTTAATTTCTTTTCCAGATAGGTCATTGCTGGGGAATAGAAATGCAACTAAAATTTGTGTAGTGATTTTGCATCCTTTGACTTTATTGAATCATTTATTAGTTATACCAGTTTTTTGGTAAAGTCTTAAAGGTTTTCTGTATAAAACATTATGTGCTCTGAAAAACAGAGATACTTTAACTTTTTCCTTTCTGATTTGGATGACCTTTAGTTCTTTGTCTTGACTAGTTGCCCCTGGCTAGGACTCCCAGTATTGTATATAATAGAAATGTTGACAGTAGACTCCCATTCCTTATTCCTGATTTCAGAAGTAAAGCTTTCAGCCTTACAGCATTGAGTATAATTTTACCTATTGGCTTGTTATATATACACTTTATTATGCTGAGTTACATTTCTTCTATTCCTAGTTTGCTGAATGCTTTTTTTTTAATCATAAAAGAATGTTGAATTCCATCAATATTTTTTCTGCATCTATTGAGATGGTCAAAAGGTTTTTGCTCTTCTTTCTGTTAACGTGGTGTATCACATTAATTGATTTGCATATGTTAGAACACCTTTGCTTCCCAGTGATGAATCCCACTTGATATTGGTGTATGATCCTTTTACTATGCTGTTGAATTAAGTTTGCTAGTATTGTAATGGGAATTTTTGCATTTGTGTTCAGCAAGGATATTGGCCTGTAATTTTCTTTTTGTGTAATGTCCTTATCTTTGGTATGGAGTAATGCTGGTCTCATAACATATGTTTAGAAGTGTTCCTTCTTTAATTTTCTGAAAGAGTTTGGAAAGGAATTTACCAAGTCATCATGTGTTCTTGGACTTACCTTTGTTGCAAAGTTTTTGATTAGTACTTCAATCTCCTAACTCATTATTGATGTATTCCTATTTTATATTTCTTCATGATTCAGTATTTGTGGGTTATATGTTTTTGGCAATGAATCCATTTCTTCTAGGCTATCAAATTTGTGGATGTATAGTTGTTGCACACAGTTTCTTGTGATCCATTGTATTTCTGTGATATCAGTGGTAATGTCTCCTCTTTATTTATAATTACATTTATTTGAAACCTCTTTTTTTCATTGTTGGCTTAAAGGTTTGTTTTATTTAAAAAAATTATTTCTCTTTTCTATTGTCTTTCTAACACCTATTTCATTTATTTCTGCACTAACCTTTATTATTTCCTTTCTCCTGTAAGTTTGAGTTTAGTTTGTCCTTTTCCAGGTCCTTGAGGTAAAATATTAGGTTGTTTATTTGAGATCTTTCTTTCTTTTTTTAAATATAAGCATGTATCATTATAAACTTCCTTCTCAGAGATGTTTTTAACACGTTGATTATATGCCTTGGGGGTAATTAGTTTTTTTAATTTTTAATGTTTATTTGTTTTTGAGAGAGAGAGAGAGAGAGAGAGAGAGAGCATGAGCGGGGAAGGGGCAGAAAGGGAGACACAGAACTAGAGCAGGCTTCAGGCTTTGCATTGTCAGCACAGAGGCCAACGCGGGGCTCAAACTCAGGAACTGCGAGATTATGACCTGAGCCAAAGTCGGACGCTTAACAGACTCAGCCACCCAGGCACCCCATGTCTTGAGGGTAATTATTTTTGAAATGACCTTGCTTGGGAGCCTTTGAGCTTCATATTTCTGGATATCTGTATCCCTCCCATGTTTGGGAAGTTTTCAGCCATTATTTTTCTAAATCATCTGTGTGTCCCTTTCTCTCATGAGATCATTGGTCCCATGATCTCATTTGCTTTTCTTTCTTTTGTTTCTTTAAGTGGTTACTTTCAAATAACTGATTTTTGAGTTTGTTGGTTGTCCTGCATATTTGAATTTGCTTTTTCAGCTTTCTATTGAAATTTTAAGTTCTGTCATATTCTTCAGTCTCAGGAGTTCTGTTTTTTTCATGGTTTCTATTTCTTCATTAAAGTAATTCTGTTCATGCATTGTTTTCCTAATTTTGTTTAGTTGCCTATCTGTGTTCTGCATCTCACTGAGTTTCTTTAAGATGATTATTTTGAATTATTTTTACCAATTTGTAGATCTATCCCTTTGGAGTCAAGTACTGGAGATTTATTAGTTTCCTTTGGTGATGTCATGTTTACCTGATTCATGAGCCATTGTAGCTTTGCATTGTTGTCTGTGCATTTGAAGGAGCAAATACCTTTTCTAGTCTTTACAGACTGTTTTCAGAAAGTAAAGGCTTTCTCTTTCCAAGTCCACAAGCTGATGGTTTTATCCCCAGGATCACAGTCACATGAGGTTGGAGCCATGTCATGTGGCTGCTACCGGGTCCACAGTGAGATCTGTAGTTGGTGGGCTTGTTACTAGGAGCTTGGGTATACATTGATTCTGTCTGGTACCTGGGTAGATAAGATTGCCTTAAGACTTTGGTCAGTTAGGCAAGCACTGGGATAAAAGTAAGTATCAGGGTTTACAGATATTAGGCCTGTTACCAGGTGTGAAGATCAATATGGTCCACACTGGGTCCCTTGGAGGGCTTCTGACAGGTCACTCACTGAGTTCTTGGTCAAGCAAGATTGACCTAGCACTACAGCTGTGAGGAGCTGAAACCAAGGCACAAGTCTGCTTCAAAGTCCTAAGCCAGGACAAATGTCTGCAACCCTGCACTCCAGGGACTTGGATAGTAATGACTTCTCTTAGATTTCTGGGTAGTCAAGACTGCTGCCAGAACTCAGCTGAGAGAAGCTGGAACTGAGTCACAGGGCTACTTGAAGATTTGTGGGCAGACTGAGGTGTATAGTTCTGCTCCAGGAGTACGAGTAGATATGTCTCCCACCTGGTCTTGGGGTGGGCAGAACTAGTGACAAATTGGGATTGTAGCTGGGTCATAGTCTGCTTCAGAGTCTATAGCCAGGACTGAGGTCAGCAGGTCTTTTACCCAGGGCACTGGTGGGCATGACTCCTGTCAATTCCCTTGGTTGATGGTGCTAGTGACAGGCCAAGGCCAAACAGGGATGTAGAGTCCATAGTGGGCTGAGGTTGTTCACAGGTCTGTAGCCAGGACCACAGTGGCCAATTGTGCCAACTACATATGGACCCAGCTTCTTGAACCAGGCTCCTGTGGTCTTGGTCTCCACTGGCATTTCATAATCTCCTACATGGATCATAGAACCTCCACGAAAGGCACTTTTATTCATGGATGGTCTAATCACAAGTTCTGTTCCCCAATCCATTCTGGCAGATAAGGTCTATTAGCTAAGCATAAGAGGATGAGGGGGCACCTCATCCTCTCGATACTATAAAGCCTGGCTCACACAGCTCCCGGTTTTCCATTCATTGTTTCTGAGCACAGGCCCCATGTGGTGCTGCATAGTATACAGTGTTTTCTTCCCCTGGGCTATGAGTGCTATCAATCTCATTTGTTGATCCATCATGCTATGTGCTCATCCTTTCTTATAACGCGAGGGTGGGAATTTCTCCCTCTTTAATGGTGATTTAAATGGGAAGAGGAAGGGTTATCCAGTGTGTTTTAGGATTTTTATCCCTAGTGTTTAATCCCTACATGCCAGTAGCACTCTTCCAGTCATGATAATCAAATGTCCACAGACATTGCCAAATGTTTCTATAATAAAATACAAAAGCCCAAAGCATAAAATAGGAAAATAATGAAAAATTATGAATGAATATCAGATTTTTCAGATTTTTTTAGTTCTAAAGTTTAAAAAAAGAAAAAAAAGGTAGGCAAAAACTGAGAAAATAATTACAAAGGACTTGAATCCAGAACATACATATATTATCTTATTATATAGAATTTATGTATACATACACACATGTATAATTAGTTATAGATTATGTATATGTTTACTATATAAATTATTAAATAAAATCTCATGCTCTTATATGTATATGTAATCTCTAATAATTAAGTAATAATGAAATAAGGAAAACATTTAAAAGATACTTTTTAAAAAGATCATATGTTGGCTGTTTAGAAACACCTGAAAAGATGCTCAAAATTATGAATCACAAATGACATGCAAATTAAACCAGAATGAGATACCACCACAAAGGAAAAAATTAAAATGACCAACTGTACAAAATGTTGACAAGGATGTGGAGCAACTAGCACTTTCATACACTGCTGGTAAAAATGTTGAATTTTAAAGTCATATTGGAAAATGACTTGGTACTAAAATGTTTAATGCAAACATTTAAATATATAGCACAGTCCACTTCTGTTCTACTTGTAAGTGTTTACCCTCAGAAACAAAAATACAACCATATTCAGACTTGTATGCAAATGTTACCAGTAACATTTCTTATAATAATCAAAATCTGAATACAACTCAAACGTCCATCAACATCTTAGTAGATGAATACATTTTGGTTTCTGCAAACAATAGAATACTATTCAGCAACAAAAAGGAATGAAATATTGATATACACCATAACATGAATCAAAAACTTATTATGCTGAGACAATAAGATACCAGAACAAAAAGCTCACATACTGGATTTCGGGGAAGATGGTGGAGTGTGAGGAGCCTAACTGAACTCATCCTATCCCACATTTACAGCTAGGTATCATCCATACCCAAGTCAATAAACCAGAGAGCAGTCTGAAGACTGGCAGAACAAAGTCCACAAATAAATATAGAAAAGAAGCTGCATCTGAAAACTTAGGAAGGTCAGAAAGGCAGAAGGAGGCAGCCCATAGGAGGGAAGGAGCTGTGCACTTGGAGAAGGCAAAGAAACAGACTGTCACACCAGGGAATTCACATGGGAAAGACTAATGCCCATAACATTTTGCCTTGAAAACCAAAAGGGCTGAATTTCATGAGTTTGTAATATCAGTGGGACTTGGAGCTTTAAAAACCAGCTGACTCAGCACTGGGTGAGCCTGGAAGGCAAGTTGGATCACCACCTTTAAAAAGCAGCCTGCACAGAAAAGCAACATAAAAATTGCAGTTTACACAATGCTGGGGGCAAACAAGAGACAGATATGTTCATAATGATTTTGGATAACATTGGCAGGGAGCTTGTCTGAAAATAGAATACCCCTCCCCCCCCTCATAAACACAGGGCCACCTGTGGAAGGGATGATTTTAGAGACACATGCAGCCTTGGCCCAAAGCTAAGGGCAAATTTTGTTAAAGCTGGGAGCATGTCCCACCCAGCCACCAAATTAACAACTGCCACCACACACCCTACCCAACTACAATAGTCAGCTGTGTGCCTTCAGTTACCAAGGTGTGCTGCACCAGTCACTAGGTGCATAGCCGCTGCCATGTGCACAACTTAGCTGCCATGATGTCCAAAAACCCAGCCACCATCATGTGTCAGGCCCAGCTGTCAGGTGTGGCTGCTGCAATGTGCTCCACCCAGGTGCTAAACTAGCCCAGCCACAGGCTCCAAGCCACCTGCACACACTGGGCCCAGCCCCACCCAGCCATCATCCAACACTACACCCAGCCTCATGCCACTGGCTGCCCTTGCACCCAAGCCCCTCCTACCACAGAACTTCAGGCATTCCAGCATATGACTGCTGGCCCAATGCAAATTTTGCTAAGACCACTGCTCTGCTCACAAGGTCCCTGGTGGGCCACCTCCACCTGCCTAAAGCTGGCCTGCCTTTATCCCTCTAATACAAAAAGAGCAAGCACAGCCCACAATGGACAGAGAGTCAGAGCAGACAACTGCACTGAAAGGAAAAGTGACTTAGACACAAAAGCAGTGCACAAGCAACTCTCCTGAAGTACCAGGATCTGGTGAACAGGGGACACTGCACTGCAGGGCACTCTAGGACCTCCTCTTCATAAAGTCACTACTTTCAAGAGAAAAAACACATAGGTGACTTTCTTATTACATAGGAATCGACACAGAGAGGCAGAAAAAAGGAGAAAGAGCAATTTATCCCAAGTGAAAGAACAAGACAAGGCCATGGCCAGAGATGTAAGTAATATGATATAAGTAACATGCTTGATAGAGAGTTTAAAGCAGTGATCAAAAGGATATTCACTGGACTTGAGAAGAGAGTGGAAAACATTAGTGAGACCCAGAGCACAGAGAGAAATAATAATCTAGAAGACATAAAGGGCTCAGTAAATGAAACGATAAACCTACTTGAATGTATAAGCAGGATGGAAAAAGCAGAGGGACAAATTAGTGACCTAGAAGACAGTGTAATGGAAAATAATCAAGCTAAACAAAAGAAAGAAGAAAAAAAAATTACATGAAATGAGAATAGACTTAGAGAACTTGGTGACTCCAACAAATGTAATAGCATTTGTATTATAGCAGCCCCAGAAGAAGAGAGAGAGAAGGGGAAAAAACTATGTTTGAATAAATAAGAGCTGAAAACATCCCTAATATGGGGAAGGAAACAGATGTCCAGAGCCAGGAAGCACAGAGAACTACTATCAAAATCAACAAAAGCAAGCCAACACCAAGACATATTGTAATTCAATGTGCAAAATACAGTGATAAAGAAAAAAAAAACTTCAAGGCAGCAAAAAAAAAAAAAAATGCCAGGAACATACAAGGGAAAATACATAAGGCTAATAGGAGATTTTTCCACAGCAACTTGGTAAGCCAAAAGAGAGTGGCATGATATATTCAAAGTGCTAAATGGCAAAAATCTGCAACCAAGAACACACTATCTAGCAAGACTATCATCCAGACGAGAAGGAGAGATAAACAGTTCCCAAGACAAACAAACACTAAAGGAGTTCATGAGCACTAAACCACACCTGCAAGAAATATTAAAAGGGATTCTGATTGGAAAGCAGATACCAAAAGTGACAATATAAAGTTGGAACCACAAAAGCAATAAAAATGAAAATGTCTGCGTAAAAATCAGTCAAGGTCCTCACAAAATAAAAGGATATAAAATATAAGAACATACATCTGAAACATAGGGAGGAGAGGAGAAAAGAATTGGTTCAAACTTAAATCACAATCAACTTCATATAGACTGTTATATGCAGAAGAGGTTATATACAAACCTAATGGTAACCATATATCAAAAGCCAGTAATAAGCATGCAAAGAGAAAGAAATCCTAATATATCACTAAAGAAAATTAGCAAACCATCAAAGAGGGAAAGACAAGACAGAATTAGAGAAAATCTTTGGAAAGAATCCCAAAACAAGTAATAAAATGGCAATAAATATGGCTGCAAGTGTGGCTTAATATTTGCAAATCAATCAATGTGATACATCACATCAATAATACATTTCAATAGATGAACAAAAAGCATTTGACAAAGTACAACATCCATTCATGATGAAAACCTTCAAAAAAAGTAGGTTTAGAGGGAACATACCTCAACATAATAAAGGTCACATATGAAAAACCATACCTAACATCATCCTTAATAGGGGAAAACTGAGAGCTTTCGCCTTAAGGTCAGGAACAAGACAAGGATGTCCACTTTCACTCTTTCTATTCGACATAGTAGTGGAATTCCTAGCCATAGCAATCAGACAACAAAAAGAAATAAAAAGCATCCAAATCAGCAAAGAAAAATTACAACCTTTGCTATTTACAGATGACATGATACTATAAATAGAAAACCCAGAAGACTACACCAAAAAACTGCTAAAACTGATAAAGGAATTCAGTAAATTGCAGGATGCAAAATCAATGTGCAGAAATCAATGTAAATTATTTCTATGCAGCAATAATGAAGCTGCAGAAAGACAAATTAAGGAAGCAATTCAATTAATAATTGCACCAAAAAAACCCAATAAGATACCTAAGAATAAACTTTAGCCAAAGAGGTAAATTATTTGTACTCTGAAAACTATGAAACAGTACTGAAAGAAATTGAAGATGACACAAAGAAATGGAAAGATATTCAATGCTCAAGGTTTGGAAGAACAATTATTGTTCAAATGTCTATACTGCCCGAAGAAATCTACACATTTAATGTGTTCCCTATCAAAATACCAACAGCATTTTTCACAGAACTAAAAAAAAAATTCTAAGGTTTGTATGGAACAAAAGACCCTGAATAGCCAAAGCAATCTTGAAAAGGAAAAACAATGCTGCAGGCATCACAATTCAGACTTTAGGTTATATTACAAAGCTGTGGTAATCAGAATAGTATGGCACTCACACAAAAATAGACACCTAGATAATAAACTAAACTACTAGATAATAAAATAAACTACTGGGACTACATCAAAATAAAAAGCTTCTGCACAGGAAAGGAATGAAACTAAATCAATAAATCAATAAAACTAAAAGGCAGCTTACTGAATGGGAGAAGATATTTTCAATTGACATACTTGATAAATGGTTAGTATCCAAAATATATAAAGAACTAATACAATTCAACATCCAAAAAACAAATAATGCAATTAAAACGGGGCAGAAGACATGAGCAGGCATTTCTCCAAAAAAGACATATGGATAGCACACACACACATGAAAAGATGCTTATCATCACTTATCATCAAGAAAGGCAAATCAAAACTACAATGAGATATCACCTCACACCTGTCAGAATGGTTAAAATCAACAGCAGAAGAAGCAACATGTGTTGGCAAGGATGTGAAGAAAAAGGAAACCTATTGCATCGTTTGTTGGTGGGAATGCAAACTGGTGCAGCCACTGTGGAAGAGAGTTTGGAGCATCCTCAGAAAGTTAAAAATAAAACTACGCTACTATCCAGCAATTCCACTACTGAGTATTTCCCCAAAGAATACAAAAATACTAATGCAAATGCATACATGCACCTCTATGTATGTAGCAACATTATCAACAATAGCCAAATTATGGAAGCAGCCCAAGTGTCCATTGTGGATGACATTCACAGTGGAATATTATTCAACCACAAAAATAAACAAAAACTTGCCATTTGCAATGACATGAATGGAGCTAAAGAGAATAATGCTGAGCAAAATAAGTCAGTCAGAGATAGACAAATACCAGGGTGCCTGGGTGGCTCAGTGAGCTGAATGTCTGACTCTTGATTTTGGCTCAGGTCATGATCTCATGGTTCATGGGATCAAACCCCACATTGGGCTCTGTGCTGATGGTGTGAGCCTGCTTGGGATTCTCTCTCTCCCTCTCTCTCTCTCTCTCTCTCTCTCTCTGCCCTTACCCTTCCTCTTTCTCTCTCTCTCAAAATAAATAAATAAAATTTCAAAAAGAAAAAAGAGACAAATACCATATGATTTAACTATATGTAGAATTGAAGAAACAAAGCAAAGGTACAAAGGGAAAGAGAGAGAAAGAGAAACCAAGAAAAAGACTCTTAACTATAGAGAACGAACTGGTGGTTACCAGTGGGGAGAAGGTGGGTGGCTGGGTTAAATATGTGATGGGGATTAAGGAAAGCATTTGTTGTGATAAGCATAGGGTGATGTATGGAATTTTTGAATGATTATATTGTAAACATGAAATTAATATAACAGTGTATGTTAACTGGAATTAAAATAAAAAATGTTTAAAGCTAATAGAAAGAGACAAAGTAGGTATTTAGAAAAGGTGGTCCAAAAATTTTAGTTACCTCTTATTAAGCTATAAAATATTCAAGTATATTTCTAAAACTTTAATATAATCAAAATTGTAAAATATAGCTCACTTACTGTATCATTTTATTTACATAGACTTCTTAAATGCAAATTAATGTACAATGACAGAAAGCAGGTCAGTGTTTGCCCAGAGACAGGAGTAAAGTTAGATAGGAATCACAAAGGGGCACAAGGAGATGTTTGGGGTGATCAGAATGTTTGTTATATTCATTTGGGTGATGGATCCACAGGTGTATACATTTCACATAATTTGTCAAATTGTTCATTTAAATATGCGCAGTCTACTGTACTTCAATTACCCTTAAAGTTGAAAATAAATGATCCTGTGAAAAATCACATTAGTGTCCTTTTATTTCTAGTTAGTGGTAATATAAAATACATATATATCCATTCTGACTAATGTAACAAATGTAACAATTGGAAGCTATATCTTTGTATATCTGAGAGTCCTTTTTAAGGTAATGACATCATAGGCTGTCAGCAATAAAATTTAGGGATTTGAAAAGTTTGTTTTTCATATTGATTAGGAACATTTTGCAATGGACTGTAGAAGAGGTAGTGAGGGACTTGGACACTATATACTTAGATTCTCTGTTATAGAGAAATATATGCTCACATCATTCTTGTTATGATAAAGCTGGAAATAGACATCAAAATAATTGTGTCATAGATATTAAACCATGACTTTTTACAATTTTATGGTTACTTATGATAATATTCTTTCAAAAAAATGTATCTACATTATTGCATCAGCTTCACTCAAAAAAACACACTACAACTAGTCAAATGATATAGAATATGATAAAGATAACCTATATTTATACATGACCATTTTTCAAGTTTCCTCACAGCACTGAGATTGAAAAGACTGAAGCAAGACAAAGGTTGCTTGTACCTCACAAATTCAGGTTATTTCACTCCCAAAAGGTGTTGTGTTTTCAGTTGTGAATCCTATTGCTAGGTTTATTAGAACATACTATAAAATATGCTTCAAAATAACATCGGAATGAATGTAAGGATATAGGTGAATAGGTGAAATAGAATTGGTGATTAGTGTTTTTTTCCAGATGATGAATATGGGGGCTTTCTTCATGTCATTATACTTTTGGATATATTTGCAATTTTCATAATACAGACAAAACAGAAAAATAAAAATGTTCTAAGGTAAATATATAGATAGATATAGATACATGTAGATAAATATAGATAGATAGATAGATAGATGATTGTATTATAGCTATTGACTCCCTTGTTTAAATGCAGTAAAACTGTGAGTAAACCGCAACTTAGACACTCATAACATCTTAAGCCTGGATGACAGGTTATAAACAGTGGCATAAAAAGGAAATAAATACCTTAATTGCTATTCATTCACTCATTCATTCATCCATTCATTCAAACCTATGTTTTAGCACTGGGGAAGTACCCAGAAATAGAAGAAACAGAAGTCCTTGTTTAAAGTATCTAACATTTGGGCCGCCTGCGTGTCTTGGTTAAGCCTCCAACTCTTTTTTTTTTTTTTTTTTTTATAAAGGAAACATAGGGGGAAGCTTTATTACATTGGATTTGACAATGATTTCTTCAATATGATATCAGAAACACAAGCAAAAAATAACAGCAAAAATAGATAAATGAGACCACATAAAACATAAAAACTTCTCTGCAGCAAAGGAAACAACAGAGTAAAAAAGGCCTCCAACTCTTGATTTCAGCTCAGGTCATGATCTCATGGTTTGTGAGTTTGAGTCCCATGTTGGGCTCTGTGCTGACATTGTGGAACCTCCTTGAAATTCTCTCTCTTCCTCTCTCTCTGTCCCTCCTGTCAAAATAAATAAGTAAATTTAAAAAATAAAGTATCTAACACCTACTGGAAGTCACAAGTGAAAAAAAAAAAGATAATAATCACCGTGTCAGAGTTCATCCATGAAGAAAAATAAAGCTGGTTTAAACATAGAGAATTATAGGGGCCTAAGGGTTTGGGGGAAATGGGATCAGGTGCCGTTGTAGATAAGATAAGGTAAGAGAAGTCTTCTCTCAGATGAGGGAAGGACATTAACATGACACATTCTATTGAAGGTTGTTTGATAAAAGCTAGCAAGGGTCAGTTTAATATACAATTCTGTTTCTTTTCCTTCAGACTGCAATTCAAGTAGAAATGCAAGAAAAAAGCCATATGCAAAATAAAGAGTAAACATAAGAAAACAAAAATTACAAAATTGAAACATCTGAAAGCATGTGCTGTAATTGAAATTGAACTACTTCATTGAACTACTTCATATGTTGCAAAAGGGATTCTAAGATTTTGTTTGCCTACTAACTTATCCCACTGGGCTTCCTTCTGCAGTGACACCCAATCCAAACACAGCAAGATGCACACATAGGCTACAATATTCTCTTGTCTTTGGGTTGAAAATAGAAAGAGAAACAGTTTTATATGTCTAGATTGTACAGATTACTGCAAAGTTTGTCTACTGATAGCCTTCTCATGAAGAGCTAAAAAAATCCTGCACTTTCTGGCAATGGGAAGCAGTGAAAATGTGAATAATGTATTGAGAGTAAACATTTTTTAAATATTGAAGATTCTTTTTTTTAATTTGGGTTCAATATGCTTAGGGAAAGTATTATTTGTCTTGTAGAATCAGTTAGAAAAATCAATATTTGCATGTATACCTCAAGTAATATTTTATTTTCAAATTTTATTTTCTTTTAATTATGGTGTAGTTTACAGTGTTATATTACTTTCAGGTGTACAATATAGTGATTCAATAATTCCATATATTATAAGTATATATCTTGCTCATGAAGATAAGTGTACTCCTAATCCCATTTTTTATTTCACCCATTCCCCCACCTCTTTGTAGTGTAAAATGCCTGAAGACAAAGAAAAAAGATACTGAATATTTATGCTGATTTTCTCTGTAATGAATGGTATAGAATAAATTAATAAAATCATTATCTAGAGTAAAAGGAGAGAGAATCTAGACGAAACAAGTATAGAATCATTCTATACAGCTGATAACTCCTGCACTGCTGATAACCTCTTGATTCTTTAATCTGGAAAGAAATTCATATTCTAAGAGGTTAGTCACTACATCCTTACTACAGAAACAATGCTGTTCCTTGGGTGGTTTTCCAATTTTACCATGTGGATAATTCCAACACTGTTCGTTTTTTTTTTTTAATGTTTTTTTTTTATTATTTATTTTTGAGACAGAGAGAGACAGAGCATGAATGGGGAAGGGGAGAGAGAGAGGGAGACACAGAATCCGAAGCAGGCTCCAGGCCCCAGCTGTCGGCACAGAGCCTGACGCGGGGCTCGAACTCACGGACCGTGAAATCATGACTTGAGCTGAAGTCAGACGCTTAACCGACTGAGCCACCCAGGAGTCCCCCAACACTCTTCATAATTAAGGAGCTATGCATATAACTTCACAATTTTTATATAAATGGTCTGCTACAGCTGGCTCACACTGGTTAAAGAAAGTTGACTCTATATATTTCAGAAAGCTGGCTCACTAGCATACCTTTGTTATATAGCAAGTGAAGTGGTGTACTGATAAATGTTTAACAACTGCCTCTCTTGGGGATAAGTTTTTATTTATACTATTTGCCATTTTCTATGGTGTATGTACTCCCACCAGGTCAATTTCAAGCTACCAGAGTAACATTATGGAAAGTGGTGTGGGAACAGAAGCACACAGTCTGCACTTGTAAGGCAGAATGGATTGGCTCCAGCACACCACTAAAATGTACTTATTACAGACTTTTCTGACACTGTAGTCAATTTTAGTGCTACCTGATGTAAACAATATGGGAGAGAAATCTATCATTCCCAAATGTAGCAAGGTAGAGAAAAGAAAAGACATCTGCTTTGATCAATTTACTATATCTTGAATCCCTTATATTGGTTAATGTTGCGACCGGCACAACAAACACCGAGATCAGGGTCTTGAGGGTAGGGGAATGTAAGAAAAAAAAAAGAGAAGAGAAGCCAGTTTGGGAACAGGAGGGTCCCCTGGGCTGATGGCCCAAGTGACAGCTTTATTGTTGCTGTACACAATCTTTTATATCAAGACTCTTATGGATCAGGTCATTCCAAGAATAAACAGGTTTCACATGATCGCTGCCAGCCAAAACATTTAGTTCTGTGTACCTTGTGAACTTTCTAAATGGGTCACAACAAGACCTTGTTGATAAATTGCTAGCAAAACACAGTTCCCATTTTTGTTTCTCTTTGAGCCGGGGTAGAAAAGGGGGGGGGGGGGTAACATTACTGCCAACACCCACAGACCACAGGCTTCAGGAATTAGCTTTCTTAGCCTTGACAAGGCTTTCGTATGCCTTTGCAAGTGGGGGAATGGGAGGGGGAACCACCAGGTTGGCTGAGTCAACAGGGAGCCGTTGCTCGACCCGGTCTCAGCCTGGCACCGGGGTCCGGCCTCCCACATTTCCCCCTATTGTTTGTAATTGCAACATGTGCATTCTGGCTTGGTATGTGGTAAAGGCAGTAAGACCCCATCTCCAGAAACAACACAGCAAGACAAGTATAACAGATATTACGGAAACAATTCCAATAAAGATCCAAAAGGAATGTTGAAGAATATTAAATGGATTAAACCCATTAAGTTGGTGCAGTATGGTTCCAGCGAGATCTCCAGGGTCAGGGAAACTGAGTGAGCTACTTGCAATAGCATTTATCTCTTCTTGTAGCTGTAAGAGGTCTAAGCTAGTGTTAGCGTCATGCCAAACCCCTTGTAAATGACGACGCACTTGTCCCCATGTCATATTAGTATACTCTAAAGGGGCAACACAGATATGCTTATATGCATCATGACAAATTAAAGAAAGTCTGGTATGAAAAACAGCAAACTGATCACCAAGATACATCAATGATTCTTGTAGTGCCTCCAACTGGGCTTCCAATTTATGGTCTATTAGTTCTTGAGTGGCAAACACCTTGGATACATTATAAGCCAATTCATTTACATGGGATGCTGTTTGGGCACTTTCATGTAAGGATATTACAGATACAGTTGCAGAGGCAATTACAGTCACTGCTGTTATGAGTCCAGCAATCAAGAGTCCAAGAAACCGTCTGGTCCTGCGCAGCCATTTACTGATTTCTAAGGCCAATTGCATCCCATAATTAGGATACCAAGGTCCTGTAACATTTACTGGCAACATCCAATAGGGAGGTTGTAAGACCAGATAAACCTTCATTTCACTTCTAGAGGGCCCATCTACTGGTAGACAATTGGTCAAAACACAAGCAGGACACGTCAGCCGGTATAACTGATGACCATTTTCTTTCACTGGAGTAATGGTTCCATCTCCAACAATCAAATAGTAGGGAGGAGGAACACAGGCACACAATTGCAGGACTGGAGAAATATAATAATCTGGAAAACTAAAGCTGTCATTAGTATATATTTTATAAACAATCAGAAGGTAAATGAAATTTAATTTGACCTGTAAAATTAGCCAAGGCAAGTTGCCATTCGATGGACTGGGCAAAAGCAGCGTCCACCAGCTTCTGTGTTAGAAAGGCACATGCAATAAATTCTGGATCATGTCTAAAGAGCTGAACAGCTCGGGATCTTCCTCTAATGATAAGAAGACAAATCACAGATAGCAAAGGATTAATGACATGCAGAGAGTGTAAGGCTAAATGTAGCCATTCAAGTGGGCCATGAGATTGCCACAGAATTGGAAAGGGGATGACCTGAGGTTTTAATATTATTAGATACAAAGGCTGAGAAGGGTCAATTCTAGTGACTTGGGCCTGCTGAATGGCCTGTTCTATATGTCTTATAGCTTCTTTAGCTTCTTGAGTGAGACTTCGTGGGGACGCTGGAGAACTATCTCCTTTTAGAATATTAAACAAAGGCAGTAATTGTTTTGTGGTGACCCCTAGTGTATTTCTAATCCAGTTTATATCTCCTAATAATTTCTGAAAATCATTTAGAGTAATCAAATGTCCGGTTCTAATTGATACTTTCTGAGGTCGAACAGTTGATTTGGAGATGAGATACCCTAGGTATTCAAAAGGTGCTTCCCTTTGAACTTTCTCAGGGGCAACAATCAAATTATATGCTTTAAGGCATCTTTGAAGAGAAATAAAAGCCTCCTGTAATAATTCCTCAGTTTCAGCAGCCAAAAGTAAGTCATCCATATAATGGATGCAATATACATGGGGGAAGCTCTGTCTAAAAGGGGTAATTGCTCTGGCCACAAACTCTTGACATAAAGTTGGACTGTTAGCCATGCCTTGCAGTAAGACCTTCCACTGATACCGCTTAGCAGGTTCCTGTAAGTTAGTGGAAGGCAGGGAGAATGCAAAATGTTCTCCATCTCCAGGGCTAACGGAATGGTAAAAAAACAATCTTTTAAGTCCAAAACTAGCAATTGATATTGTAAAAGAATGGTCGATGGGGAAGGGAGGCCGGGTTGCAAAGCCCCCATGGGCTTCATGACAGCATTAATTGCTCTCAAATCTTGCAGCAACCTCCAGGATCAAGGACCTCTTTAATACAGGTCCAAGTAGACCATAAGGTCCCTGGAACTGCAGCCCCACAAATCTTCATTTGATTCTTAAGTTCTTGACCAACTCGTTGCCAAACCTTTAAATCAACTGTACCCCCGTCTGGAAACCATGGGCAATAATCATGTACTATATTAAAAAATTCCCTAAGGGCTGACTGAGAAACCTTAATTCCCTTCTCCTTCATAAGAGCCTGCAAGGCAGTTACAAAATATCCCTGTTCTGTAAACTGTTTCTCTCTCATAGTTTTACTCCCGTCGTCTGTGCTGCTGGCACAGTTCCCCTACCTGAATTAGACGCCACGCGGTCCGCTTTCGCTTTCCTCCTTGTTGTCTCAGGTCCCTGTTCAGGTGCCACTTGTTGCGACCAGCGCGACAAACACCGAGATCAGGGTCTTGAGGGTAGGGGAATGTAAGAAAAAAGAGAGAAGAGAAGCCAGTTTGGGAACAGGAGGGTCCCCTGGGCTGATGGCCCAAGTGACGGCTTTATTGTTGCTGTACACAATCTTTTATATCAAGACTCTTATGGATCAGGTCATTCTAAGAATAACCAGGTTTCACATGATCGCTGCCAGCCAAAACATTTAGTTCTGTGTACCTTGTGAACTTTCTAAATGGGTCACAACAAGACCTTGTTGATAAATTGCTAGCAAAACACAGTTCCCATTTTTGTTTCTCTTTGACCCAGGGTAGAAAAAGGGGGGGGGGGGGTAACATTACTGCCAACACCCACAGACCACAGGCTTCAGGAATTAGCTTTCTTAGCCTTGACAAGGCTTTCGTATGCCTTTGCAAGTGGGGGAATGGGAGGGGGAACCACCAGGTTGGCTGAGTCAACAGGGAGCCTTTGCTCAACCCGGTCTCAGCCTGGCACCGGGGTCCGACCTCCCACAGTTAAGAATGTTGTCCTATGTATAATAAAATACCTACTTTGTCTTTAATGTAAGTGTTTAGATTGTCATTTTAGTATGTCAGGTTTGCTTTAATCCTTCTAGGATTTGGGATTATGAATATTATTGAGAAAATGTAGAAAATGTAATTTAAGCAAGAGTACTTACACTAGAATGGTAACAATAGAAAACTTGTTGCAATAGATTTAAATATATAAAAGCAAAAAAAAAAGCTTGTTTTAGATAAGTGGTTCTTAAAGTGTGGAAACCATACCAAAAGTAGGAAATTGGAAAAATGCAAATATTTAAGTTTTACCATAGACCTGTGGAATAGTAAACTCTGAGGTTAAAGTCCAGTGATCTGGCTTTTAACAGGCTATCTAGGTGGTTATGATGAATGCTTAAGTTTGAGAATCACTGTTTTATATGGAAAGAAGATTGAGTAGACAGTAAGTATAAGAGATCACATGGTCGTGGATAGTTCATTCCCCTTGTATTGTTTAAAAATGAAAAGAGGGAGAAGTCAACATGATGGAGAAGTAGGGGGACCTGAAGGTCCTTGTCCCATAAACGCAACAGTACTGAGGCGAGAAGGCTTGGAATTCCAGGAATATGGGCTACAGCGTAACAGAAACATCTCCAGCAGTCCACAGGCACATGATGGGCCATAGGTACATGACTACGAACTAGAAGAGATAAAACAGGTGGTATAGGAACAGAGGAGAGGGATCCCCTTCTGCGGAAAGACTAAAGGAAAAGAAAGGAAAGGAAAGGAAAGGAAGCTTGTGGAAGTATAGGATTGTATTTGGACAAGAGAAAAAAAAAAAACAGTGGCCGGGGAATGGGAAAAATGGAAAAAGAACAAATTTATAGCTGAGGGATTTCTCTGCCCTGTTTGCATGTCTGGAGTGGAAGGGAGCCAGCCCCAGTCTCAGTAGCTAGCTCCCAGGCATAGTTGGAGAGAGCAATCCTCTCCATTGAGTGCTGTGGGAAGAAGGATAATAGCCATTCCAAGTACAAAAGACCTAGCAGAACCCCTGCCAGCCAAAGGCCCTATGTAGGCTGGCTGGTGGGGTGACAGTACCCTGGAACTGAGTGGCATGGAACAGGATCCTTTAAGACATTGGGGTTTGAGAACCAGCTGACTGCCAGGGAGGCACAGCAGAGAGTGGAATGGGGCATAGTAGCCTACTCGACACTGTGAGAAGCCAGAGGCACTTAGTCACCAGGCTGGGTCAAGTGGCACTTCCCTGGAACCAGGGCACATGGAGCTGGATCCTTTAAGATATTAGGGTTTGAATCCCACTCAAGCACCTGGAAAACATGGGAGACTGTGGAGCAGAACCAGCCTGCTAACTCCCTCATGGCACTGTGAGGATGGCCTGAACAGAGTGGTTTGGGACACATGGTCTGTGGAGGAGATACTGGGGTGTCACCATTTTTTCTCCCAATCACCAACAAGGTGGGATTTCAGGGAAGGGACAATGGCCCACAGTGGAGACAGACCAGCCTACACCAAACCACGCCCCTTTGTGGCTGGTAACTGCATATCTAACAGAGTAAGATTGACACTGATGGAACCAGACAATCCCTTCTCCAGACCAGCACAGCCACCATTCCCAAGGCACCTTCAGATATAATTCCAGTGGTTTTGTATTCTCTGATTTGATACTTGGTCAATTCTTATTTTATGTATATATATGCATATGCTTTTTTTTTCTTCCTTTTCTTCCTTATTTTATTTTTGTATCTAGTCTGGTTATTCTGGTTGTTGGTTTAAGCAGACATTTTTAATCTATTCTTTTTATACCTCTTCTGTATCTCCTTCTTTATATTTCTCTCTTTTTCTGGACTAAGCCATATAATTTCTCTGATTCTCTACCTGGTCGATTTTTTTATTTTCCTTTTTCCTGCCCCTGTCTTTTCTCTCTTTGTATGGGATAATACCTCTTCCACCACCTGCTCCCTTTTTAATTTTTTTCCCAGGGATACTTCAATGAGCAAATCAAAGCACACATGGTGGAAAGTCCAAACCACCACTACAAGTAGGGAGATAAAGCAACTAGCGTCTCAACAACAGAGAGCATGAAATACACTCCAAAACCACCTCCTAAAGGGTCAGGCCCTGGACAGCATATAACCCCTTTTTAATGTAGTAGTGCTCACAGATGTAGGACTCAACAAGCTATTAAATCACTTAAGGAACAGAAAACTAGCCAATATGGCAAAATGGAAGAATTCTCCTCAAAAGAAATTCCAGACAGAAATAACAGCTAGAGAATTGCTCAAAACAGAAATAAATAATATAATTGAGCAGTAATTTAGAATAAGAGTCATAAAATAAATAGCAGGACTTGAAAAAAGCATAGAAGACAGCAGAGAATCTATTGTTGCAGAGATGAAGGATCTAAGAAATTGTTATGATGAATTAAGAAATATTGAAAAGGAGGTGCTAAATAAACTAGCTGCATTGACAGCAAGGATGGAAGAGGCAGAGGGGAGATTAAGTGAAATAGAAGACAAAATTATGGAAAATGACAAAGCAAAAGAGCTAAGAACATACTATATGTACCACAAGGGGAAAATTAGAGAACTAAGTGATTCAATGAAACATAATAATATCCATATCATAGGGCTTCCAGAAGAAGAAGGGACAGAGAAAGAGGCAGAAGGTTTACTTGAACAAATTATAGCTGAGAACTTCCCTAATCTAGGGAAGGAAATGGACATCCAAATCCAGGACACACAGAGAACTCCCTTCAAATTTAACAAGAATAGATATTCTTCATGGCATATCATACTGAAACTGGAACTCCCTTCAAATTTAACAAGAATAGATATTCTTCATGGCATATCATACTGAAACTGGAAAAATGCAAAGATAAAGGGAGAATTCTGAAAGCAGCTAGGGACAAACAGGACTTCACCTATATGGATAGACACATAAGGGTAGTAGCAGACCTGTCCACTGAAACTTTGCAGGCCAGAAGAGTGTGGCAGGAAATATTCAGTGTGCTGGGTAGGAAAACTATGCAGCCAGGAATCCTTTACCCAGCAAGTTTGTCATTCAGAATAGAAGGAGAGACAAAGGCTTTCCCAGACAAACAAAAACTGAAGGAGTCCATGACCACTAAAGCAGTCCTGCAAGAGATCTTAAGGGAGACTCTGTAAATGGAATGCTACAAAGACTACAAAGGAACAAAGACATCACCACAAGCATGAAACTTACAGATAACATAATGACACTAAATCCCTATCTTTCAATAATAACGCTGAATGTAGATGGACTAAGTGCTCCAATCAAAAGACACAGGGAATCAGAATGGGTAAAAAAAAAAAAAAAAAAAAGATCCATCTGTATTCTGTCTACAAGAGACTCATTTTAGACCTGAGGACACCTGCTGATTGAATGTGATGGGATGGAGAACCATCTGTCATGCTACTGGAAGTCAAAAGAAATCTGGAGTAGCCATACTTATATCAGACAAACTAGATTTTAAACTAAAGCCTGTAACAAGAGATGAAGGAGGGCATTATATCAAAATTACATGGTCTATCCATCAAGAAGAGCTAACAATTATAAATGTTTATTATAAGTGTTTATGTTCACATGTTGGAACACCCAAATTCATAAGTCAATTAATCATAAACATAAGCAATCTTATTGCTAAGAATACTATAATTGCAGGGACTTTAATACTCCAATTACAACAATGGACAAATCATCTAGGCAAAAAATCAATAAAGAAACAATGGCCTTGAAGGATGCACTGGACCAGACAGACTTGACAGATATATTCAGAAGTTTTTGTACAAAAGCAACAGAATGCACATTCTCTTCAAGTGCATATGGAATATTCTCCAAGATAGATAGTATAATGCATCACAAAACAGCCCTAAATATATATAAAAGAATTGAGGTCATACCATGCATATTTTCTGATCACAATGCTATGAAACTTGAAATCAAGCACAGGGAAAAATTTGGAAAGTTCCAAATACATCGAGATTAAAGAATATCTTACTAAAGAATGAATGGGTCAACCAAGCAATTAAAGAAGAAATTTAAAAATATATAGAAACAAATGAAAGTGTAAACACAACAGTCCAAGCCCTTTGGGATACAACAAAGGTAGTTCTAAGAGGAAAATACATTGCAACCCAGGCCTCTCTCAAGAAACAAGAGGGGGCACCTGGGTGGCTCAGTCGGTTGAGCGTCCGACTTCAGCTCGGGTCACGATCTCGCGGTTTGTGAGTTTGGGCCCTGCATCGGGCTCTGTGCTGACAGCTCAGGGCCTGGAGCCTGCTTCCAATTCTGTGTCTCCCTCTCTCTCTGCCCCTCCACCACACGTACTCTGTCTCTGCCTCTCATAAATAAAGAAAACTAATAAAAAAAGAAAAGAAACAAGAAACACCACAAATACAACATCTAACAGCACACCTAAAGGAACTAGAAGCAGAATAGCAAAGAAACCCCAAAGCAAGCAGAAGAAGAGAAATAATAAAGATTAGTGCAGAAATAAACAATATAGAATAAAAAAACCAGTAGAACAGATCAATGAATCTAAGAGCTGTTTCTTTGAAAAAATAAACAAAATTGATAAACCTGTAGCCAGACTTCTGAAAAAGAAAATAGAAAGGACCCAAATAGATAAAATCATAAATGAAAGAGGAGAGATCACAACAAACACCACAGAAATACAAACAATTATCAGAGACTACTATGAGAAATTATATGCCAGCAAACTGGACAACCTGGAGGAAATTAACAAATTCCTAGAAACCCACACACTACCAACATTCAAATGGGAAGAAATAAAAAATTTGAACATACCCATAAGCAGCGAAGAAATTGAATCAGTTATCAAAAATGTCCCAACAAATAAGGCTCCTGGGCCAGACGGCTTCCCAAGGGAATTCTACTGGACATTTAAAGAAGAGTTAATACCTATCCTTCTCAAGCTGTTCCAACAAATAGAAATGGAAAGAAAGTTTCCAGACTGATTCTATGAAGACAACGTTACTGTAATTCCCAAATCAGACAGAGACCCCACAACAAAAGCCAATTGCAGACGAATATCCCTGATGAACATGGATGCAAAAATTCTGAGCAAGATACTAGCAAATCGAATTCAATAGTATATCTAAAGAATTATTCACCATGATCAAGTGGGATTTATTCCTGGGCTGTAGGGCTGGTTAAATATTCACAAATCAATCAATGTGATACATCACATTAATAGAAGAAAAGATAAGAACCATATGATCTTGTCAATAGATGCAGAAAAAGCATTTAACAAAATGCAGCATCCTTTCTTAATAAAAACCCTCAAGAAAGTCATGAAAGAAGGAACATAATTTAATATCATAAAAGCCCACAACTGTCATTCTCAATGGGGAAAAACTGGGGCTTTCCCCTTGAGATCAGGGACACGACAGGATGTCCACTCTCACCACTGTTGTTTAACAGTGTTGGAAGCCCTAGCCCCGGAAATCAGACAACAAAATGAAAAAAAGGCATCCAAATTGGCAAAGAAGTCAAACTCACTTTTTGCAGATGACATGATACTCTACATGGAAATCCATAGACTCCACCCAAAAGCTGCTAGAACTGCTACATGAATTCAATCAAGTCACAGGATACAAAATCAATGTACAGAAATCAGTTGCATTTCTATACACCCATAATAAATGAACCAGAAAGAGAAGTCAAGAAACTGATACCATTTACAATTGCACCAAGAACCATAAAATACCTAGGAATAAACCTAATCAAAGATGTAAAAGATCTGTATGCTGAAAACTATAGAAAACTTATGAAGAAAATTGAAGAAGACACAAAGAAATGGAAAAGCATTCTATGCTCATGGATTGGAAAAACAAATATTGTCAAAATGTCAATATTACCAAAAACAATACACACGTTCAATGAAATCCAAATCAGAATTGCACTGGCATTCTTCTCAAAACTAGAACAAACAATCCTAAAATTTGTATGGAACCACCAAAGACCTCAAATAGCCAACGTTATGTTGAAAAAGAAAACCAAAGCAAAAGACATCACAATCCCAGACTTCAGCCTCTACTACAAAGCTGTTCTTGTACTGGCACAACAACAGACACATAGACCAATGAAATAGAACAGAGAACCTGGAATTGGACCCATAAATGTATGGCCAACTAATCTTTGACAAAGCAGAAAAGAGTATCCAATGGATAAAGACAGTCTCTTTAGCAAATGGTGCTGGGAGAACTGGAAAGCAACATGCAGAAGAATGAAAGTGGACCATTTTATTACACCATACACAAAATAATCTCAAAATGGATGAAAGACCTAAATGGATGTGAGACAGGAAACCAACAAAACCCTAGAGGAGAAAAAGAGGCAACAATCCCTTTGACCTCAATTGAAGCAATTTCTTGCTCCACATGTCTCTGAAGGCAAGGGAAATAAAAGCAAAAATGTACTATTGGGACCTCATGCAGATAAAAAGCTTCTGCACTGAAAAGGAAACAATCAACAAAACTAAAAGGCAACCGACAGAATGGGAGAAGATATTTGCAAATGACATATCGGTTAAAGGGCTAGTATCCAAAATTTATAAAGAACTTCCCAAAGACAATACCTGAAAAACAAATAATTCAGTGAAGAAATGGGAAAAAGACATCAATAGGTACTTTTCCAAAGACAACATCCAGATGGCCAATAGAGATATGAAAAGATGCTCAACATCACTCGTCATCAGGAAAATACAAACCAAAACCACATTGAGATTCTACCTCCACCAGTCATAGTGGCTAAAATGAACAACTGAGGAAACAACAGATGTTGGCAAGAATGTGGAGAAATGGGAACCCTCTTGCACTGTTGGTGGGAATGCAAACTGGTATAGCCTTTATAGAAAACAGTGCAGAGGTTCCTCAAAAATTAAAAATAACACTACCCTACCACCCAGCAGTAGTGCTGCTAGGAATTTATCCAAAGGATACAGGAGTGCGGCTTCATAAGGGCACATATACCACAATGTTTATAGCAACACTTTCAACAATAGCCAGATTATGGAAAGTGCCCAAATGTCCATAAACTGATGAATGGATAAAGAAGATGCATTTTATATATACAATGAAATACTACTTGGCAATGAGAAAGAATGAAATTCTGCCATTTGCAACAATGTGGATGGAACTGGAAGGTATTGTGGTAAGTGAAATGTCAGTCAGAGAAAGACAAATATCATATGTCTTCACTCATGTGTAGAACTTGAGAAACTCAATAGAAGACCATGGGGGAAGGGAAGGGGAAAAATAGTTTCAAACAGAGGGGAGGCCAAGCATAAGAGTCTCTCAAATACAGACAACAAATTGAGATTTGATGCCCACACACAAGGGGAGTGGGTGATGGGCATTGAGGAGGGCACTTGTCGGGATTAGCATTGAGTGTTGTATGTAAGCGATGAATCATAGGAATCTACCCTCCCCAGAGCACATTCATACAATGTATGTTAGCTAACTTGACAATAATATATATATATATATATATATATATATATATATATATATACACACACACATATATATATAAATATAAAAACATATATATATAATTTAAAAATTAAAAAATGAATTATTTTTATGATTATAAAAAAGGAGGCAGTGAGAAAGAGGGACCATGAATTGACAGGACAATATATTAGAACAGACTAAATTGATTGGATCAAGCAGTGAAATGTGCCTTGAAATGTATGAGTGCCTCTTTTTTTAAAGCTAAAGGAAGGAGGGTATGAGGAAAAGAGAAAATATGCATTTCTGATTTATTTGTAAGATGGTAAGGGAAAAAAATATATAGTTTGTCTCTGGTTCTGTGAAGAAGAGCGAGTTTATCCCATGAGAGTGAGAAAAGAGGGGATTTGTAAAAAGGAAGTTTGAAATTGGTCCTTTGCTATGTGGAAAGTATTTGAGTAGGGACATATAATAAAATTTTAACAAGAAGTCTTAAGTTCTCAAATGGTTTTCCTTTTTTCTCACAGATACATTTTACAGCAGAAAACCTGGATAAAGTGTTGAGCCACATTTGTAACTCAGATGTAAAAGAAGAATAAGTGGGTAGTAAGAAAAGTTGCACTTAATTATAAAGAGATAAATATTTTTGGAAATGATGTAATGTCAACTAGAAAATGAATGAGTAATGAAAAAAAGTACACTATTTGCATTCAAACCCACAATGACTTTAGAAAAGGAAAAAATATTAGAAATGTCAGAGACAATCATGGATCAATGAGCTGAATGTAATATACTTGTGAATATTTTAAAAAATTCTTGCAAATATGTCTGTATATTACAAAAAAGGAATAAAAATAATCATTAAATCTTTCAGTACTAACAAGAATAAGTGAAGAATATTACACCAGCTCAAAATTAAATGTGTATATTTACTTGATCACTTTAGTCTCTGTTCACCAATATTCCACTGATATTAAGACTGCTAGTCTGTGGGATAGCAATTAAGTGGTAAAGTGGTGTTACCATGAGGTAAAAATATAGTCAATGATCGTAAGTTTTGGAAGACAAGAGGGCCTCTGAAGGGTTCCATTGTTAAAAGTAATCTTCCTCCCCACTTTGCATGTGGCTAAAATTTATGTTCATTTTTATTTCAATAATTTAACATATTATTGTTATAAGGCCTAAATATGAATAATTGAGAATTCTGAAAAAAGCTTTTGAATGTATTTACTAATTAACTAATTAACAGTCATTAACTACACCAGTACATATTACTTTATCAAAAATCTTCAGACTGGGGTACAAATAACCAGTTTTGAGAGGGATAAAAGTGAGAAAAGCTCAGAATACAGATCATGCAGCAGTATAACTGGATGAAAAATCACTGTGGGATTTATTTTACTTATCTGTCAATTACTAGCTATGATCTTTTTGATATTCTTCAATTTCATCGTCTGTAAATGGGGATGATAGTACTTAATGGAATTATATATTAGGAATTACATGAGAAAATGCATTAAAGTACTTGTCACAATACCTGGCAAATGGTTGACACTCAATAAATATAAACAGTTATCATCCTCATCATTGTCATCATCACCATCATCATCATTTGTTGTGGTGAAGAAACAGAACCCCAGGATTTAGTAAAGCCATACTTAATAGATTACAAAGAATTGATGGTATACTTACTGAAGAGAAACACCATATTGATGTTTCTAGGACAACTCTATCCATACAGTAGAAAGATAACCCACAGAATGGGAGAAATTTTTGGCAATACATAAATAATTTTTACAATTCAACAACAAAAAAACATACTTTAAAAAATGATCAAATAACCCAAAGATATTACTCCAAAAAATATACAAATGACCAATAAGCACATTTGTTTGACACCAATAATAATGAAGGGAATACAAACCAAAATCACAATGAAATATCATTTCATACCCCCTAGGACATAGGATGGCTAGAATTTTTAAAAAGTCAATAATTTAACTATATATATTATATCTATATCTGTATCTATATCTATGTCTATATCTATCTATATCTATATATCTATATATTACACTCTAAATATCTATATATCATCACAATCAAGTGAGATTTGTATATCAGATATGCAAGGCTGGATCAATATTCAAAAGTTAATTCATGTAACTTATCATATCAATAAGGTAAAAAGAAAAATCACCTGATTATATCAATAGATGCAGAAGAAGCATTTGTCAAAATCCAATACCCATTCTTAACAAAACTTGTCCATAAACCAGGAATAGAGGGGAACTTCCTTAACTTGATAAGGGATATCTACAAAATACCTACAGCTAACATTATACTTAATGGTGGGAAACTCACAGCTTTCCCACTAAGTTCAAGTAAAAGGCAAGGATTTCCCCCCTGACCACTTCTTTTCAACATTGGATTAGGAGTCCTAGATAATGTAATAAGACAGGAAAAGGAAGTAAAATTTATACAGAATGGGAAGGAAGGAATAAAGCTATTTGTTCACAGGTAATGTGTCTGTCAATGTAGAAAATCTGAAAGAATCAATCCTCAAAAACATTTTGGGACTAATAAGAAATTATAGCAAAATTTCATGGTACAAGATTAATATACAAAGGTCAATCATTTTTTCTTTGGATGAGCAATAAACAAGAGAACATTGAAATTAAAAAAAAAATTACATTAGCACCCCTAAAGATGAAACACTTAGGTATAAGTCTAATGAGATGTGTACAAGTTCTTGATGAAGAAAAATACAAAAGTCTGGTGAAATAAAGAATAAAATACATGGAGAGATATTCCATGTTCATTGATGGGAAGAAACAATATTGTCAAGATATTAGTTTCTCCCAACTTGACCCAGCGATTCAATACAATGACAATCATAATCCCACCAAGCTATGTTGTGGTTATCTATGAACTGATTCTAACGTTTATAGAGAGAGGCAAAAGACCCAGAATGATGAACACAATATTGAAGGAGAAAAGCAAAGTTGGAGGACTGACATTACCTATCTTCAAAATTTATTACAAAGCTACAGTAATCAAACAGTGTGGCATTGGTGAAAGAATAGACAAATGAATGGAACAGAATAGAGATCCCACAGATAGATCCACATACATAAAATCAAATATTCTTTCACCAAAAAAAGCAATATAATGGAACAAAAAAAGCCTTTTCAACAAATTGTACTAAAACAATGAGACATCTACATGTAAGAAAAAAAAAAAGACCTTGACATAGACTTTACAACCTTCACAAAAGTTAACTCAAAATGGATTATAGGTCTAAATGTAAACTGAAAAAATATAAAAATCCCAGAAGATAACATGGGAGAATACTTCAATGACCCTGGTATGGTGATGATTTTTTAGATACAATACCAAAGACACAATCCATAAAAGAAATAATTAATGAATTGAAGATAATCAAAATTAAAACATATGCTCTGCAGAAGACAATTTCAAGAGATTGAGAAAACAAACCAAAGACCAGGAGAAGATATTTGAAAAAGACACATGTGATATAGAACTGTTATACAAAATATGCAAAAAACTCTTAAAACTCAACAATAGGGGCGCCTGGGTGGCTCAGTCAGTTAAGTGGCCGACTTCAGCTCAGGTCATGATCTCGCGGTCCGTGAGTTCAAGCCCCGCGTCGGGCTCTGTGCTGACAGCTCAGAACCTGGAGCCTGTTTCAGATTCTGTGTCTCCCTCTCTCTCTGACCTTCCCCCGTTCATGCTCTGTCTCTCTCTGTCTCAAAAATAAATAAACGTTAAAAAAAAAATTTTAAAAAAACCTCAACAATAAAAAACATGACATATTTTATAACTGCAAATTTGTATCTTTTAACTCCCTTCATCTATTTCACCCATTTGTTCACAGACCCCACCTCTAGCAAGCACTAGTTTGCACTCTGTATTTTTAAATCTGTTTGTTTTTCTTTTGTTGTTTCTTTGTTTTGTTTAGGTTTCACATATAAGTGAAATCATATGATATTTATCTTTCTCTGCCTCACATTTCACTTAGCATAATACTCTCTAGGTGCATTCATGCTGTCATGAATGGCAAGATTTCATTCTTTTTTACAGCTGAGTAATATTTCATTGTATATTTATACTACATCCTCTTTATCCATTCATCTACTAATGGGCATCTAGGTTGCTTCCATAGCTTGGCTATTATAAATAATGCTACAATAAACATAAGGGTGCATATCTTTTCAAATTAGTGTTTTGTTTTCTTTGGTGAAATATCCAGCAGTGGAATTACTGAATCATATGGTATTAAAAACTGGGCGAAAACACCAGACACATCAAAAAAGATATACAAATATGAAAAGATGTTCCACTGATGTTATAAGTGAAATGTAAATTACAACAATTAGATATCACTCCATTCTTATTATAATGGCCGAATCTAAAGCACCAAAACCAGAAAATGCTGGAGAAGATGTGGAGCAACAACAGATCTCATTAATTTCTGGTGGGCATACAAAATGCTACAACCACTTTGGAACATAGTTTGAGTGTCTTACAAAACTGAACATACTCATGCCATAGGCTCTAGCAACCACACTCTTGTATCTACCAAGAATATTTGAAAATTTATGTCCACACAAAAACCTGCCCATGAATATTTATGGTAATTTTATTCATAATTGCCAAAATGTGGAAGCAACCAAGATGTCCCTTAGTAAGTATTATGGATAAATATACTAGTGCACCTAAGGAGGGAGCCATGATGGCAGAAGAGCATGGAAGTTCTTTGTGTGTCTCCCATCCATGAAATACAGCCAGACCAAAACTAAACCATCCTGCACACCTAGAAAACTTATCTGAAGATTAACACAACAATATGTACAATTTGAAACACAGAATTCAGCAGGTATGCGAGCAGAGAGGTGAACTTGGGGAAAGAGAAGCCACAGAGGGCAGGGGGGTGCTTTTGCTTGTAAAGAGAGGATGGAGATAGTGGGGAGAATACAGGAAAACCACCCCTCCCCAAAAGCAGCTGGAGAGAAAGTGGAAAATTGGAAACAGCCACAGGGACTGAACTAAAAAGGGAGAAAAGAGAAAGGAGAAAGGAGAGGGTTTAAATTCCATTAAGACCATAAATAGGGGGAGCACAGAATCTGCAGCTCTGCAGCTCAATACCTAGAAGCGCTCTGGTGGAAAGGGCAAATCCCCAGGAGGAGAGTTGGGTCTGGGAGGTGCTCAGGCTACAAAGGGAGAAGCAGTTCCACTGCTGGAAAGACATTTGGTAGAAGCTGTCAGGCAACCTGGGCCCAACAGACCCCAGAGAACTGCCACATTCGCCGGTGTTGGAACAAGGCCTTTAAGGGTGAAGCCAAGTGCCAGATGTGTGTTTTTATTTTCCATAATCCATGAAACTCTGCTGCTACACTATCTCCTGAACTTTTTCTGGGGCGGGCTGGCACCTGGCCACAACCTCTGGGCTTCAGCAGCAGCACGGTCCCACGAATGTTCCTGGGTGCAGCTGGCATTTGGCCATGGCTCAAGGAGACCCTCCGCAGAGGGGCAGAATGGGTCAAAGCCACAGTCCCTCAGAACTAAGGGGCTAGAGAAAACAGCCTCATCGGAGACAAAACTTGGGAGAGATGAACTACCTGGGGCTTGGTCTCGGACAGTGTAAATGAGGGGAATGGAGGAAAACTGAAGACAAAGGACAGGTGAGCGATTGCTGATGGGGAGAACAGAGTTCCGATATTAGAAACTGAGTAACTGGTTGAAACTATTTTCACCACTCCCACGCATGCGCATATGCACCTACAAGTGCCACAACAACTCACCCCAGTAGGCTAGCAGCGCCATCTAATGAAGAATGGAGCCATTACACTAAGCCCCGCCCAACTGGACCTACCTCTCTCTTCAAGAACACAAGTCTCACTGCTTACTAAGTTTATGGACTATAAAGGGCTCCATAGTCTGACTTCTAGGGGAAAACGAAGGAATTTCAGTCTTATTTCAGTCTGGTAGCAGGTCCATCTATTCAATTTTCTTATTTCCTTTTTTCTTTTCTCTCTTTTCCATTTCTTTACTTTTTCTTGAATACAGAAAGAGAAAAAAAGTTTTAATTTTCAACTTTTATTAAAAATATTTTTCTTTAATTTTTTACTATATTTTTTACTTTTGTGTAATTTTTTTCAAATTATATTTTACTTACATCATTTAATTTTAGTCTACTTCAGTGTATTCATTTTTTGAAATTTTCAAATGATTTCTTTTTTTTTTTTTTGCTTCTTTCCCTTTTTTTCAGTAATCTATCAAGCCACTTTCAACACACAGACAAAAACACACCTAGGATCTAGCATCATTTTTTCAATTTTTGTGTGTGTGTGTTTAATTTTTTCAATTTTAATATATTTTAATTTAATTTTTTTAATTTTATTAGTTTCTACCTCATTTATTCCTTGTCTCCCTTCAAAATACAAAGTATAAGAATTTCCCCCAAAAGAAAGAGCATGAAGAAACAACAGCCAGGGACTTAACCAACACAAATACAAGCAACATATCTGAACCAGAATTTAGAACCACAATAATAAAAATACTAGCTGGAGTCAAAAATAGGTTAGAATCCCTTTCTCCAGAGATAAAAGAAGTAAAAACTAGTCAGAATGAAATTAAAAATGCTATAACTGAGTTGCAATCACAGATGGATGCAGTGGCAGCAAGGATGCATGAGGCAGAAGAGAGAATCAGGGATATAGAGAACAAAGTTATGGAGAATAACAAAGCAGAAAAAAAGAGGGAGATGAAGGCAAAAGAGCACGATTTAAGAATTAGAAAAATCAGTGACTCATTAAAAAGGAACAACATCAGAATCATAGGGGTCCCAGAAGAGGAAGAGAGAGAATTAGAGGTATAAGGGTTATGTGAGCAGATCATAGCAGAAAACTATCTCAACCTGGGGAAAGACACAGACGTCAAAATCCAGGAAGCACAAAGGACACCCCATTAGATTCAACAAAAACCGGCCATCAACAAAGCAAATCATTCACAAAGTCTAATTCACAAAACACTCAGGCAAGGAGAGAATCATGAAAGCAGCAAGGGAAAAAAAAGTCCCTAACCTACAAGGGAAGACAGATCAAGTTTGCAGCAGACCTATCCACAGAAACATGGCAGGCCAGAAAGGAGTGGCAGGATATATTCAGTGTGCTGAATTGGAAAAATATGCAGCCAAGAATTCTTTATCCAGCAAGGCTGTCATTCAAAATAGAGTTAGAAATAAAAAGTTTCCCAGACAAACAAAATTTAAAGGAGTTTGTGACCACTAAACCAGCCCTGCAAAAAATTTTAAGGGGGACTCTCTGAGGGGAGAAAAGATGAAAATATAAACAAACAAACAAACAAACAAATAAAGACCAAAACCAACAAAGAGTAGAAAGGACCAGAGACCACCACCAGAAACTGCAACTCTACGAGCAACATAATGGCAATAAATTCATATCTTTCAGTACTCACTCTAAACATCAATGGACTCAATGCTCCAATGAAAAGACAAAGGGTAACAGACTGGATAAGAAAAAAAAGATCCATCTATATGCTGTTTACAAGAGACCACTTTAGACGTAAAGACACCTTCAGATTGAAAATAAGGGGATGGAGAACCAACTGTCATGCTAGTGATCAACAAAAAAACTGGAGTAGCCATACTTATATCAGACAATCTAAACTTTAAAATAAAGACTGTATCAAGAGATGCAGAAAGGTATTATATCATAATTAAGGGGTCTATCCACCAAGAAGACCTAACAATTGTAAACATTTATGCAGTAAATGTGAGAGCACCCAAATATATGAATCAATCACAAACATAAAGAAACTCATTGACAGTAATACCATAATTGTAGGGGACATCAACACCCCACTCACAGCAATGGACAGATCATCTAATCAAAAAATCAACAAGTAAACAATGGATTTGAAGGACACACTGGACCAGATGGACTTAACAGATATATTCAGAACATTTCATCCTAAAGCAGAAGAATATACATTCTTTTCCAGGGCACATGGAACATTCTCAAGAATAGACTATATACTTGGACACAAATCAGCCCTAAGTAATTAAAAAAATATCGAGATCATACCGTGCATATTTTCATAACACAATGCTATGAAACTCGAAATCAACCACAAGAAAAAATTGGGAAAGGTAACAAATACTTGGAGACTGAAGAACATCCTACTAAAGAATGAATGGGCCAACCAAGAAGTCAAAGAGGAAATTAAAAAAGTATATGGAATCCAATGAAAATGATAACAACACAACCCAAAACCTCTGGGATGCAGCAAAGGCATCATAAGAGGAAAGTATATAGCAATCCAGGCCATCCTAAAGAAGGAAGAAAGATCTCAGATGCACAACCTATTTATGCCTTAAAGAGTTGGAAAAAGAATATCAAATAATACCCAAAAACCAAAAGAAGACAGGAAATAATAAAGATTAGAGCAGAAATTAATGCTATAGAAACCAAACCAAACTAAACCAAACCAAAACAAAACAATAGAACAGATTAAGGAAACCAGAAGTTGGTTCTTTGAAATAATAAACAAAATTGATAAGCCACTAGCCATTTTGATTAACAAGAAAAAGGAAAGGACCCAAATAATTAAAATCAAGAATGAAAGAGGAAAGATCACAACCAACACAGCAGAAATAAAAACAATAAGAGAATATTATGAGCAATTATATGCCAATAAAATGGGCAATCTGGAAGAAATGGACAAATTCCTAGAAACATATACACTACCCAAACTGAAACAGGAAGAAATAGAAAATTTGAACTGACCCATAACCAGTAAGGAAATCGAATTAGTAATCAAAAGCCTCCTCAAAAACAGGAGTCCAGGGCCAAATGGCTTTCTGGGGAATTCTAACAAACATTTAAGGAAGAGTTAACACCTATTCTCTTGAAGGTGTTCCAAAAAATAGAAATGGAAGGAAAACTTCCAAACTCTTCCTATGAAGCCAGCATTACCTTGATTCCAAAACCAGACAGAGACCACACTAAAGAGGAGAAGTATAGACCAATTTCCTTGATGAACATGGATACAAATATCCTCAACAAGATATTAGCCAACTGGATCCAACAATACATTGAAAAAATTATTCACCATGACCAAGTGGGATTTATACCTGGGAGGCAGGGCTGGTTCAATATCCACAAAACAACGTGATTCATCACATCAATAAAAGAAAGGACAACAACCATATGATCCTCTCAATAGATGCAGAGAAAGCATTTGACAAAATACAGCATCCTTTCTTGATAAAAACCTTCAAGAAAGTAGGGACAGAAGGAGCATACCTCGAGATCATAAAAGCCATATATGAACAACCCAATGCTAATATCATCATCAATGTGGAAAAACTGAGAGCTTTCCCCATAAGGTCAGGAACAAGACAGGGATGTCCACTCTCACCACTGTTATTCAACATGATATTGGAAGTGTTAGCCTCTGCAATCAGACAACACAAAGAAATAAAAGGCATCCAAATTGGCCAGGAGGAGGTCAAACTTTCACTCTTCACAGATGACATGATACTCTATATGTAAAACCCTAAAGATTGCACCAAAAAAAAATGCTAGAACTGATTAATGAATTCAGCAAAGTTGCAGGATATAATATCAATGCACAGAAATTGGTTGTATTCCTATACACCAGCAATGAAGCTACAGAAAGAGAATTCAAGGCATCGATCCCATTTACAAAAACCAAAACCATAATATAAAAACCATAAAATAGCTAGGAATAAATCTTACCAGAAAGGTGAAAAATCTATACACTGAAAACTATAGAAAGCTTATGAAATAATTTGAATAAAACACAAAAAAATGGAAAAAGATTTCATGATCCTGGATAGGAACAATAAATATTGTGAAAATGTCAATACTACCCAAAGCAATCTACATATCCAATGTAATTCCTATCAAAATAACACCAGCATTCTTCACAGAGCTAGAACAAATAATCCTAAAATTTGTATTTTACCAGAAAAGCCCACGAGTAGCCAAAGCAATCTTGAAAAAGAAAACCAAAGCAGGAGGCATCACAATCCCAGACTTCAAGCTATACTACAAAGCTGTAATCATCAAGACAGTATGGTACTGGCACAAGAACAGATACTCAGATCAATGGAATAGATTAGAGAACCCAGAAATGGAGCCACAAATGTATGGCCAACTAATGTTTGACAAAGCAGGAAAGAATATTCAATGGAATAAAGACAGTCTTCAGCAAGTGGTGCTTGGAAAACTGGACAGTGACATGCAGAAGAACAAACCTGGATAACCTTCTTATACCACACATAAAAATGAACTCATAATGGATGAAAGACCTAAATGTAAGACAGCAATCCATCAAAGTCCGTGAGGAGAAAGCAGGCAAAAACCTCTTTGAGCTTGGCCATAGCAACTTCTTATTCAACAAGTCTCTGGAGGCAAGGGAAACAAAAGCAAAAACGAACTACTGGGACCTCATCAAAATAAAAAAGCTTCTGCACAGCGAAGGAAACAATCACAAAAACTAAAAGGCAACTGACAGAATGGGAAAAGATATTTGCAAAAAACATATCAGATAAAGGGTTAGTATCCAAAATGTATAAAGAACTTATCAAAATCAACACCCAAAAAAACAAATAATCCAGTGAAGAAATGGGCAAAAGACATGAATAGACACTTATCCAAAGAAGACATCCAGATGGCCAACCAACACATGAAAAACTGCTCCACATCACCCATCATCAGGGAAATAAAAATCAAAACCACAATGAGATATCACCTTACACCTGTCAGAATGCCTAACATTAACAACTCAGGCAACAACAGATGTTGGCGAGGATGCAGAGAAAGAGGATCTCTTTTTTATTGTTGGTGGGATTGCAAGCTTGTGCAGCCACTCTGGAAAACAGTATGGAGGTGCCTCAAAAAACTAAAAATAGTACTACCCTATGACCCAGCAATTGTACTAGTAGGCATTTATCCACGGGATACAGGTGTGCTGTTTTGAAGGGACACATGCACCCCAATGATTATAGCAGCATTATCAACAATAGCCAAAGTATGGAAAGAGCCCAAATGTCCATTGATGGATGAATGGATAAAGAAGATGTGGTATATATAGACAATGGAGTATTACTCGGCAATCAAAAAGAATGAAATCTTGCCATTTACAACTATGTGGATTGAACTAGAGGGTATTATGCAAAATGAAATTAGTCAGAGAAAGCAAATATCATATCACTTAACTCATATGAGGACTTTAGTACACAAAACAGATTAACATAAGGAAAGGGATAAAATAATATAAAAACAGGGAGGGGGACAAAACATAAGAGACTCGTGGAGAACAAACAGGGTTACTGAAGGGGTTCTGGGAGGGCGGATGGGCTAAATGGGTAAGGGACATTAAGAAGTCTACTCCTGAAATCATAATTGCACTATATGCTAACTAATTTGAATGTAAATTTAAATACATGCATACATACATACATACATACATAAAATTAGTGCATCCAGAAAATGGAATATTGTTCAGTGCTAAAACAAATGAGCCATTATTCCATGAAAAGGAATTGAGGAATGTTAAATGCACATTAATACATTTTAAAAAGCCAATATGAGAATTTACATACTGTAAGATTCCAACTATATGTCAGTTTGAGAAAGGCAACCTATGTAGACAGTAAAAGGTACAGTGGTTGCTGGGGGAGGAAGGTGAAAGAAAGATGAATAAGGAAAGCACAGAGCATTCTTAAAGCAGGGAAATATTCTGTATTGTAATAATTGGATTATGCCATTACACATTTGTCCAAAATCATAGAATGTACCACTGAAAGAGTGAACTATAAGAAAAACTATGGACTTTGGGTGATTATGATGTGTCAATGTAGGTTAATCTGTTTAACAAATGTACCACTCTGGAGGGGTATGTTGATAATGGGGGAAGTTATCTGTGGGGGAAGCAATATATGGGAAATCTCTGTACTTTACCCACAATTTTGTTGTGAACATAAAAATGCTCTAAAAATAGTCTTGATCAAAAAAAAGTGATAGCATCAAGTGCTGACTAGGATGTTAAAAAAAACCCTGCAATCTTCATACAGTGCTCATTGAAATGTAAAATGTTGTAGTTTGAAAAGCAGTCTGACAGTCTTTTAAACAATTATACATAGAGTTAGCATATTACTTAAAATTCCCTTCCTAGGTATAAACCTAGGGGAAATCAAAATGTATGTCCACACAGAAATTTGTACGTGAATGTTTATAGTAGCATTATTCATAATAAACAAAAGGTGGAAACAACCCAAATGTCTATATCAGTTGGATGGTAAAATATATTATATCCATAATATGGAATATTATTCAATCCTAAGAAGGAATGAAGTGTTGTTAGATTGTATAACATGTATAAACCTTGAAAACCATACCAAGTCTAAGAAGCCAGTCACAAAACAACACATATTATATGATTCCCTTTGTATAACAATTTAAAACAGGGTAATCTATACAGAGAATAGAAGTGGTTGCTTAAGGGTGGTTAGAGGAATAAAAGGATATGGAGGTAATAGCTAAAGACTTTGGGTTTTCTTTTTGAGCTGATAAAACTGTTCTAAAATGGCTATGATTGAGCATATCTGTGAATGTACTAAAAATCATTGACTTGTACACTAAAGAGATAAATTTTATGATATGTGAATTATATCTCAATAAAAGAAGTCAATACATGAAATGGAGAGAAATATCTGCCCATGGAAGCCTATTAAATGTATTGAAAATTATTATTATTGTTATTATTGCTATTATCCTTCAACATGAGACCTAAATCACCCCAATAATGGGGTTTAATTTTGCCTAAATTAAAATAAATTTTTGCATACCTGTGCTTAAAGAAAATAAAGCTAAATTCTTCTAAAAAAAGAGAATGGCTTATGTATCCTCCATTCATACTTCATCTTTCAATTAACATTCTACACTAAAGGTAGTGACTTTCTACATATTAAAAACAATGTTACCCATAAATTTATTCTACATAAAACAGTGAGAAATTATTTTACATTTATCAGAAATGAGTGATACAAAGTGATTCTTATAGTCTCCAAATCAAGGAAAGAGTCTAGAACCATTCCTTACTGGAGCATTTCATAAATGGGATTTGAAAGGGTGTTGTCTCTGCAGCACCACATTCTGTAGGGTTGAATTAGTCATAAACTTTATGTCCACAACTTTACTATGTACAATCTTACTTAATCTTACTTAGAAACATTAAATGAGCTTAAAAAAAATCAGAAATAATAGAGGTTAAATATACACCTCCTCTTTCCCAATGGAATAACTACTGGAAACAGAAAACAAAAGCAGATTTATAGATGTGAACTACAGGGCAATTTACACATATGCAAAAAAAAAATCTTTAGCCTTGGTTTCTGAGCAAGAAATCCATTTATTCAAGAAACAGTAATGGAAATATATACTAGTCCAGACACTGGCTATGCTTTAGTCACCTTAGCTCTGATAAATAGTGGAAAGAGAGTTATTTAAAAGAAGAAGCTTGTTTAGTAGTTAACATGAATTAGGAATTATCTTTAAAATAGCTGTGATACAAATTGATACATTATGCAGTATTCTATGGCCATTTTAAATCAGTTTTTATAAGTGTAAGTTTATGTTGAGATTAAATGTTTTAATGCCATAAATTAATTCCAAAATTCCATAAAATTATTTATGTTCCCACTGCATGAGTGCAAACTTTAAGCAGTTGTTAAATACATTCAATATCTTTTGAAAGTCTATAACATCCACTACAGATTACGCCTTATACAATAACCAAATGCTTTATTGTCTTGTAAGCAAGCAGTATCCAAGCAAAACACCTTCATTTCTTGGGTAGTTAAGGAGATCCATAAGCACATATAAATAAGGTTGAAAATTATTCTTGTTTGAGGTCTGGTATTGTAAGGGGTACTGTCAGAGGCCTGTATCTATTTGATCTTACAGCCCAAGTTCAAGTGCCCAACACCCTTTTATTAAATCTGTCTTTTTAATTAAAATTCAAATTTCTTTAAGAAAAAAAAAAATCAGATCATCCCACTTTGGATGAGGTGGATGTCTTTGGTACAACCACCATGGCCAAAGCACAGAGAACATGACATTGCAAGCCTACCTTTCATGGTCTGTTATCACATCAAAAAATCTAAGAATAAAGTTGTATGCAGAAAGAAAATAATGGACATCTTCAAAATAACTATAATGCCAGAATATGCAAATTATCAGCAGCTACACAGCTGCATCCTCCTTTTGTTCTCCCATCCAAATTATAATATTCTTTCACTGGCAATATCTTACTTTTATTCAAGGGGCAATTATGAAACAAATACCTACCAAAAAATAAACACATATGTACTTGTCTGTATGTAAATGTATACATATAAATTTTCTGTTGTATTTTATTTATTAGAAACTATGAGAAAAACCTGACAAAAATTGAATCTGGTTTTTGAATCATAGTATAAATTTAGACTTCTTTATTTGAAAAACATCCCTTGAAAGTGTGCATCTGGCTCAACTTCATATTTCTTTTTTTTTTTTTTTTTTCTCTTTTTTTTTTTTTTTTTTCCTTCCCCTCCCCCATGGGTTTCTGTTATGTTTCTCAGGATCCACATAAGAGTGAAACCATATGGTATCTGTCTTTCTCTGTATGGCTTATTTCACTTAGCATCACACTCTCCAGTTCCATCCATGTTGCTACAAAAGGCCATATTTCATTTTTTCTCATTGCCACGTAGTATTCCATTGTGTATATAAACCACAATTTCTTTATCCATTCATCAGTTGATGGACATTTAGGCTCTTTCCATAATTTGGCTATTTTTGAGAGTGCCGCTATAAACATTGGGGTACAGGTGCCCCTATGCATCAGTACTCCTGTATCCCTTGGATAAATTCCTAGCAGTGCTATTGCTGGGTCATAGGGTAGGTCTATTTTTAATTTTCTGAGGAACCTCCACACTGCTTTCCAGAGCGGCTGCACCAATTTGCATTCCCACCAACAGTGCAAGAGGGTTCCTGTTTCTCCACATCCTCTCCAGCATCTATAGTCTCCTGATTTCTTCATTTTGGCCACTCTGACTGGCGTGAGGTGGTATCTGAGTGTGGTTTTGATTTGTATTTCCCTGATAAGGAGCGACGTTGAGCATCTTTTCATGTGCCTGTTGGCCATCCGGATGTCTTCTTTAGAGAAGTGTCTATTCATGTTTTCTGCCCATTTCTTCACTGGGTTATTTGTTTTTCGGGTGTGGAGTTTGATGAGCTCTTTATAGATTTTGGATACTAGCCCTTTGTCCGATGTGTCATTTGCAAATATCTTTTCCCATTCCGTTGGTTGCCTTTTAGTTTTGTTGGTTGTTTCCTTTGCTGTGCAGAAGCTTTTTATCTTCATAAGGTCCCAGTAATTCACTTTTGCTTTTAATTCCCTTGCCTTTGGGGATGTGCCGAGTAAGAGATTGCTACGGCTGAGGTCAGAGAGGTCTTTTCCTGCTTTCTCCTCTAAGGTTTTGATGGTTTCCTGTCTCACATTCAGGTCCTTTATCCATTTTGAGTTTATTTTTGTGAATGGTGTGAGAAAGTGGTCTAGTTTCAACCTTCTGCATGTTGCTGTCCAGTTCTCCCAGCACCATTTGTTAAAGAGACTGTCTTTTTTCCATTGGATGTTCTTTCCTGCTTTGTCAAAGATGAGTTGGCCATACGTTTGTGGGTCTAGTTCTGGGGTTTCTATTCTGTTCCATTGGTCTATGTGTCTGTTTTTATGCCAATACCATGCTGTCTTGATGATGACAGCTTTGTAGTAGAGGCTAAAGTCTGGGATTGTGATGCCTCCTGCTTTGGTCTTCTTCTTCAAAATTACTTTGGCTATTCGGGGCCTTTTGTGGTTCCATATGAATTTTAGGATTGCTTGTTCTAGTTTCGAGAAGAATGCTGGTGCAATTTTGATTGGGATTGCATTGAATGTGTAGATAGCTTTGGGTAGTATTGACATTTTGACAATATTTATTCTTCCAATCCATGAGCAGGGAATGTCTTTCCATTTCTTTATATCTTCTTCAATTACCTGCATAAGCTTTCTATAGTTTTCAGCATACAGATCTTTTACATCTTTGGTTAGATTTATTCCTAGGTATTTTATGCTTCTTGGTGCAATTGTGAATGGGATCAGTTTCTTCATTTGTCTTTCTGTTGCTTCATTGTTAGTGTATAAGAATGCAACTGATTTCTGCACGTTGATTTTGTATCCTGCAACTTTGCTGAATTCATGTATCAGTTCTAGCAGACTTTTGGTGGAGTCTATCGGATTTTCCATGGATAATATCATGTCATCTGCAAAAAGCGAAAGCTTGACTTCATCTTTGCCAATTTGGATGCCTTTGATTTCCTTTTGTTGTCTGATTGCTGATGCTAGAACTTCCAGCACTATATTAAACAGCAGCGGTGACAGTGGGCATCCCTGTCGTGTTCCTGATCTCAGGGAAAAAGCTCTCAGTTTTTCCCCGTTGAGGATGATGTTAGCTGTGGGCTTTTCATAAATGGCCTTTATGATCTTTAAGTATGTTCCTTCTATCCCGACTTTCTCAAGGGTTTTTATTAAGAAAGGGTGCTGGATTTTGTCAAAGGCCTTTTCTGCATCGATTGACAGGATCATATGGTTCTTCTCTTTTTTTTTTGTTAATGTGATGTATCACGTTGATCGATTTGCGAATGTTGAACCAGCCCTGCATCCCAGGAATGAATCCCACTTGATCATGGTGAATAATTCTTTTTATATCCTGTTGAATTCGATTTGCTAGTATCTTATTGAGAATTTTTGCATCCATATTCATCAGGGATATTGGCCTGTAGTTCTCTTTTTTTACTGGGTCTCTGTCTGGTTTAGGAATCAAAGTAATACTGGCTTCATAGAATGAGTCTGGAAGTTTTCCTTCCCTTTCTATTTCTTGGAATAGCTTGAGAAGGATAGGTATTATCTCTGCTTTAAATGTCTGGTAGAACTCCCCTGGGAAGCCATCTGGTCCCGGACTCTTATTTGTTGGGAGATTTTTGATAACCGATTCAATGTCTTCGCTGGTTATGGGTCTGTTCAAGCTTTCTATTTCCTCCTGATTGAGTTTTGGAAGAGTGTGGGTGTTTAGAAATTTGTCCATTTCTTCCAGGTTGTCCAATTTGCTGGCATATAATTTTTCATAGTATTCCCTGATAATTGTTTGTATCTCTGAGGGATTGGTTGTAATCATTCCATTTTCATTCATGATTTTATCTATTTGGGTCATCTCCCTTTTCTTTTTGAGAAGCCTGGCTAGAGGTTTGTCAATTTTGTTTATTTTTTCAAAAAACCAACTCTTGGTTTCGTTGATCTGCTCTACAGTTTTTTTAGATTCTATATTGTTTATTTCTGCTCTGATCTTTATTATTTCTCTTCTTCTGCTGGGTTTAGGCTGCCTTTGCTGCTCTGCTTCTATTTCCTTTAGGTGTGCTGTTAGATTTTGTATTTGGGATTTTTCTTGTTTCTTGAGATAGGCCTGGATTGCAATGTATTTTCCTCTCAGGACTGCCTTCGCTGCATCCCAAAGCGTTTGGATTGTTGTATTTTCATTTTCGTTTGTTTCCATATATTTTTTAATTTCTTCTCTAATTGCCTGGTTGACCCACTCATTCGTTAGTAGGGTGTTCTTTAACCTCCATGCTTTTGGAGGTTTTCCAGACTTTTTCCTGTGGTTGATTTCAAGCTTCATAGCATTGTGGTCTGAAAGTATGCATGGTATAATTTCAATTCTTGTAAACTTATGAAGGGCTGTTTTGTGACCCAGTATATGATCTATCTTGGAGAATGTTCCATGTGCACTCGAGAAGAAAGTATATTCTGTTGCTTTGGGATGCAGAGTTCTAAATATATCTGTCAAGTCCATCTGATCCAATGTATCATTCAGGGCCCTTGTTTCTTTATTGACTGTGTGTCTAGATGATCTATCCATTTCTGTAAGTGGGGTGTTAAAGTCCCCTGCAATGACCACATTCTTATCAATAAGGTTGCTTATGTTTATGAGTAATTGTTTTATATATCTGGGGGCTCGGGTATTTGGCGCATAGACATTTATAATAGTTAGCTCTTCCTGGTGGATAGACCCTGTGATTATTATATAATGCCCTTCTTCATCTCTTGTTACAGCCTTTAATTTAAAGTCTAGTTTGTCTGATATAAGTATGGCTACTCCAGCTTTCTTTTGGCTTCCAGGAGCATGATAAATAGTTCTCCATCCCCTCACTCTCAATCTAAAGGTGTCCTCAGATCTAAAATGAGTCTCTTGTATTCAGCAAATAGATGGGTCTTGTTTTTTTATCCATTCTGATACCCTATGTCTTTTAGTTGGCGCATTTAATCCATTTACATTCAGTGTTATTATAGAAAGATATGGGTTTAGAGTCATTGTGATGTCTGTATGTTTTATGCTTGTAGTGATGTCTCTGGTACTTTGTCTCACAGGATCCCCCTTAGGATCTCTTGTAGGGCTGGTTTCGTGGTGACAAATTCCTTCAGTTTTTGTTTGTTTGGGAAGACCTTTATCTCTCCTTCTATTCTAAATGACAGACTTGCTGGATAAAGGATTCTCGGCTGCATATTTTTTCTGTTTAGCACACTGTAGATATCGTGCCAAGCCTTTCTGGCCTGCCAAGTTTCAAAGGAGAGATCAGTCACGAGTCTTATAGGTCTCCCTTTATATGTGAGGGCACGTTTATCCCTTGCTGCTTTCAGAATTTTCTCTTTATCCTTGTATTTTGCCAGTTTCACTATGATATGTCGTGCAGAAGATCGATTCAAGTTACGTCTGAAGGGAGTTCTCTGTGCCTCTTGGATTTCAATGCCTTTTTCCTTCCCCAGTTCAGGGAAGTTCTCAGCTATAATTTGTTCAAGTACCCCTTCAGCACCCTTCCCTCTCTCTTCCTCCTCTGGGATACCAATTATGCGTATATTATTTTTTTTTAGTGTATCACTTAGTTCTCTAATTTTCCCCTCATACTCCTGGATTTTTTTATCTCTCTTTCTTTCAGCTTCCTCTTTCTCCATAACTTTATCTTCTAGTTCACCTATTCTCTCCTCTGCCTCTTCAAGCCGAGCCATCGTGGATTCCATTTTGTTTTGCAATTCGTTTAAAGCGTTTTTCAACTCCTCGTGACTGTTCCTTAGTCCCTCGATCTTTGTGGCAAGAGATTCTCTGCTGTCCTGTATACTGTTTTCAAGCCCAGCGATTAATTTTATGACTATTATTCTAAATTCACTTTCTGTTATATTATTTAAATCCTTTTTGATCAGTTCATTAGCTGTTGTGATTTCCTGGAGATTCTTCTGAGGGGAATTCTTCCGTTTGGTCATTTTGGAGAGTCCCTGGCGTGGTGAGGACCTGCAGTGCACTTCCCCTATGCTGTGGTGTATAACTGGAGTTAGTGGGCGGGGCCGCAGTCCGCCCTGATGTCTGCCCCCAGCCCACTGCTGGGGCCACAGTCAGACTGGTGTGTGCCTTCTCTTCCCCTCTCCTAGGGGCGGGATTGACTGTGGGGTGGCGTGGCCCGTCTGGGCTACTTGCACACTGCCAGGCTTGTGTTGCTGGGGATCTGGCGTATTAGCTGGGGTGGGTAGGCAAGGTGCACGGGGGCTGAAGGGGCAGGCTTAGCTCGCTTCTCCTTAGGTGATCCACTTCAGGAGGAGCCCTGTGGCAGCGGGAGGGAGTCAGATCCGCTGCCGGAGGTTTGGCTCCGCAGAAGCACAGAGTTGGGTGTTTGCGCGGAGCGAGCAAGTTCTCTGGCAGGAACTGGTTCCCTTTGGGATTTTGGCTGGGGGATGGGCGGGGGAGATGGCGCTGGCGCCTTTGTTCCCCGCCAAGCTGAGCTCTGCCGTCCGGGGGCTCAGCAGCTCTCCCTCCCTTTGTCCTCCAGCCTTCCCGCTTTCCGAGCAGAGCTGTTAACTTATGACCTCCCAGACGCTAAGTCGCGCTTGCTGTCGGAACACAGTCTGTCCGGCCCCTCCGCTTTTGCCAGCCAGACTCGGGGGCTCTGCTTGGCCGGCGAGCCGCCCCTCCGCCCCTGCTCCCTCCCGCCAGTCCGTGGAGCGTGCACCGCCTCGCCACCCTTCCTACCCTCTTCCGTGGGCCTCTAGTCTGCGCTTGACTCCGGAGACTCCCTTCTGCTAATCCTCTGGCGGTTTTCTGGGTTCTTTAGGCAGGTGTAGGTGGAATCTAAGTGATCGGCAGGACGCGCTGTTCAACTTCATATTTCTGATATCTGATTATTAGCATCCTCTTAAAGAATTTGTAACTTAGACATATTGCTTTTCTGTCTTGCATTTGTCTATGTGTCTAAATTTTCTATAGATGTACTGTTAGCAAGTTTACAAGGTGGGTATGGAATAACATGGATCTGAAATATATATTGTTTTAACACTATGGAAGACATGTTTTTTGAAATCCAAAATAATAATTTTTTCAGAGTATCCTAGCTTAGCAATGAACATTGAACATTCCATACGTTGCAGACTGTGTTGAATGTGCCAGCAACCTGTTCTTGTCTCTTGGGCAGTGGAGAGGTGTGGAGTGAACCTACCACCAAGTGAAGTACTTTATGCTCATTCTCATCCCTCATGCTATTTCTGATTACTAATGCTAATTTCTTTGTGTGTAATTTCCACCTTGTTTCTTATTTAAGACTCACCACAAATTAAATTTCTTCATGAATCCTATTCACAAACTCTTGCTCACAAGTATCTTCTCCTTTTTACTTTTTTAGTATCACTAATTATCTGTATTCCCACCCCCTTTTTAATACTAGGTCATATAGTATGCTTTGTTTCATTACATAAGGCTGTCTTTTTCTTTAAACTTCTAAGTTTTACTAAGGCTAGAATCTCTCTCTCTAAATCTCTCTCTCCTCTATCTCTCATTCCTTTCTCCCTTTTAATTTTCTGCCTTAGGAAGCTAATGACAAAAAAATATTTTCTGTGAATGCACTACATGCCATAAAGGTGCTAAATAATTTATTATTTTTAATTTATTTATTTTGAGAGAGAGAGAGAGAGTATGTGTGTGTGAGCTAGGAGGGGCAGAGAGAGAAAGGGAGAGAGAGAGTCCCAAACAGGCTCTGCTGGATCCAATGAAGCATGAAGTCATGACCTGAGATGAAACCAAGTGTCAGACACATAACCGACTGAGCCACCCAAGACCTCCAATGTGATAAGTAATTTATATGATTTGTCATAGAATATATGTTGAATAGTCACGAAATTAAATTGAATTTAGTTGAAAATGATGTACCAAGTGTTTCCTTAAAACAGATGGCATGTTCTACCAACCATATTTTATGGACTAACTTGTATACACTCAAAATCCTAAGTTGAATCCCTAATCTTAAATTTGACTGTATTTGGAAATAGAATATTTAATGAGGTAATTAAGGTTAAATGAGGTCAAAGAGTGGTGCACTCATTCAGTAGGACCAGTGTCCTTTATAAGAAGGAAGAGAGACACAAAAGGGGTGCCTGGGTGGCTCAGTTGGTTAAGCATACAACTTACGTTCAGGTCACGATCTTGTGGTTAGTGAGTTCAAGCCCCAAGCTGGGCTCTGTGCTGACAGCTCAGAGCCTTAAGCCTGCTTCAGATTCTGTGTCTCCCTCTCTCTCTGCCCCTCCCCTTCTCCCACTCTGTCTCTTTCTCTCTTGAGAATAAATAAACATTAAAAAAAGAGAGAAAGACACCACGAGTGCATGCATACATAGAAAAAGCCATGTGGATGACACAGAGAGAAGATGGTCAACTGTAAGTCAAGGAGAGAGGCCTTTGGAGAAACCAAACCTTCTGACATCTTGATCTGAGATTTCCAGGCTCCAGAACTATAAGAAACATATATTTCTCTTGTTTAATCCTTCCAGTCTGGGTTATTTTCTTATGTAGCCGTAGGTTACTAATGCACAATGCTAAAGATAAATAATTACACAAAACAGCAAACTATTCATAGTATTTTTAAATAGTTAATTTTTTACTCTTGGGAACTGTTCCAGTTTTATTTCATTAAAATCATTCTTAATGTTATTTCAAGAGCACATTTGGAATACCCACCTATCTCTGAAACATAGCTTATCATTGTGTAGGAAAAAAGGTAAAATATCTGTTGATTTCAGTAGAAAAGAAATGAGCATAAAAGCTGAAAGTATGAGTTTCCCATATGCATTTATATTCAAGCCCAGGCACACAAATAGTTTTTTGATAGATTTTTATATTCAGTCCAAAATATATGTTGAATATCATTAGGGCTGTGACAACAGCAGCATTATGAGCCATTTCTGCACTGCCAGAGAGAATCTGCCTGTTCCCTCTGTTGAATAATAAGCTTTTTGACTGGACTGTCCACCTCAGGGCTTCCTTGTCACATTGTTGAATATTTTTGTCAAATCTCTGCATTATTTAAAGAATCCCTGTCCATATTAAAAGGGGAAAAAATCCTGAAAACAAAAAGATAAAATAGATGACTCTTCTAAAAGTCTGGGCATTTGAGCTCTAAAAATAACTTATGTGTATGTTATATACATGAATACATATTCACATAGCATATACATCACATAATTAGATTAATAACACAGGACCACATAAATTCCACCTAGACTGACTACTTTGATAAAATTGATCAAACAAACTGAAATTCTGCCAAATAATGATACAGGCAGGGAAACAAAGAAACAGAGACAAGAGAGACAGAGAGATATTTTAATTTCATTCATTACTAAATTCAGTTAAAAAGTGTGAACCAATGGTATGTGTAGCCATGCCTTCTATAAGGTAGCTTGGAGGGCTATTGTTTTTGTCCTTTAGTATGGATATAAGAAATATCTAGTTATCATTCACCCCTCCACCACGGCAGCATAACCTTGCCACTTTTCTGCTGAGTTTCTAAGTTATAGAAGTTGTTGGTGACAGTCACACCTTCTCTGTGAGGTGCTGCATTTGAAGATTGCATTGTCCTTCAACATGACTAAAAATATTGGACAGTGATTGAATGTCGTCTAGTGCTTATTAATATGCATATTGTCATTTGTCATCTCAGTCACCACTGGCACTTTGTCATTTATGTTACTGTAAGCATTATATCGACTGAGTTGCTAGATTTCAGACCTTCCCTTGCTTGCAAACTCATCAAAAATACAGGTTACCCTCTTCAAGAAGCCATGGTAAAAAAAAAAAAAAGGTAGGTTTAAGATCATTTGAATCCTTTCATCCTTTAAGACAGTACAGAAGACAACTACCGAAATAATAAGAGAAAAAAATGGATGACATAAATTGAAATTTTAATTGATTGTATCTAAGTGTATTGATTACCACATGAAAAGGTTGAATTTCCTTTCTTAAAAGTAACTAAATAAAATCTTTTAAAATAAGATAGTACTTCGAAGAGAGCTCTCATATCTTTTGTCTTATTTTATGATCATAATATCTCTTTTAATAATGATAGGTAAGTAATACCATCTCTTCGTAGGTGGGGACACTGAAGATCAAATATTTTTTAATGATTTACCTAAGGATGCAGTTTTAAATGTGAGGACTGACAATAGATCCCAGATCCTCATATCTTCCATGTGATGTTTCTCATCAGTGTGTTTTTCTATTTCAACTAAGTTCTACTTCAAAGACTTATTTCAAAGCATTCTTTGAGATTCTTAACATTTGAGATTATAAATAGGCCTTTTATGTCACCTGCTCAATATGCCATACCCTTCTTTTCTTCCTACAAGAACACTGATTTTTTTTGTTGTTATCCACTTGCCAGCATAAAATCATGTGTTTCAAGGAAAGCTGCCTGATTTTTATCTACAGATGGTGGATAAAATTTGGATCAATTCACTCATGGTAATTGCATCTTTCTTGCCGGTGATTAGATTAAGAATATCCATGTGACCAATGATCTATGGATGAAGTCCTCTGAGCGGTTTTGGGGAGCATTTTCCTCACTCCTTAGAAAAGAACACATGCAAACACTTCATGTGGATGTTTGGAACACATTTTCATGTGGATATTTTCATATCATGACTAATACTGAGAACTTCAATAGATACTTTACTATGCAACTGGGAATGAAAACAACATCTGAAGGAGGTCAAACTCAAAAATAACAGAGAAGTAAGAGTATAACTCTCACATAAAACTCTTGTATCTTTATACTTTTAAATATATGACAACACATTTTATAATTAAATCCAGTTTGTGTAAAGGTTTTCCATTATTTTCATTCAAAACATACTGACACATAAAAACTCTACCCAAGGATACTTTGCTAAATAATGACATAAGTAATTATTGAGTGTTGCATGCATTATTTTGAAACATCACTAAATAATTGCAGTAGGAATCATATAATGTACGTAGAAAGATCATCAGAGAAAAGGATATAATCTAATATTTGCAAAAGTATGCTCCATTGAACATGTTTTACATGGGAGTTAGGGATAGACAAAAGGGGGAGGAGGTTTCCATATCAGACACAATTTAGAAACAGAAGTGGGTTAAAATGTCTTAACCTGTTTCTTTACTGAGTATATCTACAACCATGCTATAGTACATCATGAATATCAAATATAAGTTTTAGTTTGGAGCATTTTTTTTGAACTTATATATCCACAGGATAGTGCACGTGTGTGTATAATGTTGTGGGATGTTGTTCTCAGAAACATATTTTAGGAGAAAATGAAAAATGAAAATTCAGAAAGGGTACAAGACTTTTCAACATTTTGAGACCACTTAGTAGCATAATTGAAATTAGCAAACTGGCCTGCTGATTTTCTCATTAATACTATTTCAGTCACATCATTTGGCCTATTCTTTAAGCAACCAAATAAAATGTGGTTCCTACTCAAATACAGATTTAATTATATGTATTTGATGATAGTGATGGAATTTTAGAGATTATTCTTACATAGAAAGCAAATATTTTAAAAAGAGGGGCAGAGGAAGACACCGAAAAAGATATATATTTGGAGTCATACATGCCTGGGTAACTATACTTATATCAGATGAAATATTTTACAGTCACAAGAGACAAAGAAAAACATTGTGTAGTAATCAATTAATAAATCAATTTAAAACAACAATATAATAAATTTAAATAAATATGACCCCAACAGCAGAGAACTTAAATATATGAAGAAAATATTAGGAGAATTGAAGAGAGAAATAAATAGCAATATAATGATAGTAGATTATTTTAGTACTCCATTTTCAACAATGAATAGATTATCCAGACAGAAAAACAGTAAGGTAACAGTGGACTTGAACAACATTATAGGCCAAAAGGATCTAGCAAACATTTATGGAATACTCTACCCAAGAGAAAGGGAATATACATTCTTTCAAGGGTGTATGAAACATTCTCCAAAATATGTTACATTTTTTGCCACAAAACAAGAAGACTTAAATAATATCAAGTACCTTTTCTGACCATATTGATATAAAACTAGAAATTAATACCAGAAAGAAACATAAACCATTCAAGAATATATGGAAATTAAACAGTGTACATCTGAAAATTCAATGGATCATAGGGTAAATTAAAAAGAAATCATAAGATACCTGGAGACAAATGAAAATGAAAACAAAACATCAAAAATTATGGAATGCAGCAAAAACAGTATTAAGAGTGAAGTTTATAAAAGTGAATTACCTACAATAAAAAAGAAGAATCACAAATAACCTAATTTTACAACTCAAGGAACTAGAAGAAGAAGAAAAATAACTCCAATTTTATCAAAAAGGAAGAATTAACAAAAAAATAATGAAGATAGAAAATAAAATCGAAACGAAATTATAATAGAAAAAATCAAATTAAAAGTTGGTTTCTTTAAAAAAGATCAACAAAATTAACAAGTATCTAGTAGACACCAAGAAAAAAGAGAGGGCTCAAAATTAGAGGTCAAAAAGGACACATTATAAATGGTGTCAGAGAAATAGAGATCATATAAATTCACTTTGAACAATTATATGCCAAAATAATTGAATAATCTAAAGAAAGGAGAAATTCGAGGAGGAGCCAAGATGGCAGAACAGGATGGAAGTTTTTCGTGTGTCTTGTGTCCATGATACAGCCAAACCAACACTAAACCATACTGAAAACCTAGAAAACTGATTGGAGGATTAACACAACAATCTGCACAACCTGAACCACAGAATTCAGCAGGTATGTGGCACGGAGAGGTGAACTTGGGGAGCGAGAAGCCTCAGGAAGGGAGGTGCTTTTGCAGGCAGAGAGAAAATACAGAAACGGGGGGGGGTGGTGGGGTGAAAGGGAGAATACGGGAAAAGCATCCCTCCCCAAAAGCAGCTGGAGAGAAAGTGGAAAATTGGAAACAGCTGCAAAGACTAAACTAAAAAGGGAGAAAGGAGAAAGGAGAGGGTTAAAATTCCATTAAGACTGTAAACAAGGGGAGCACAAAGGCTGCAACTCCGCAGCTCCATACCTGGCAGTGCTCTGGTGGGAAGGGCTAATACTCAGGAACAGAATGGGGTCCGGGAGGTTCTCAGGCCACACGGGGAAAAGGGGTTCCACTGCTGGAAGGACATTTGGTAGAGACTGTTGAAGCCACCTGGTCCCAGCAGACCTCAGAAAATGGCCACATTCGCTGTTGCTGGAACAAGGTCATTAAGGGTGAAGCCTGGGCCAGATGTGTGTTGTGATTTTCCATAATCCCTGAAACACTGCTGCTACACTATCTTGCGAACTTTTTCTGGGGTGGGCTGGCACCTGGCCGCAGTCTTGGGGCACCAGCAGCAGCAGGGTCCAGCAAGAGTTCCTGGGTGCAGCCGATATTCAGACATTGCTCATTCAGCCATTGCTCAGTGACAACCTCCCGCAGAGGGGCGGAATGACCAAAGCCACAGGCCCTCAGAAGTAAGGGGCTGGGGAAAACAGCCTCATCTGAGACAAAACTCAGGAAAGAGGTACTGCCTGGGGCCTGGTCACGGAGAGTGAAAAAGTGAGGATTGGACAAAAGCTGAAGACAAAGGACAGGTGTGCAATTGCTGATTGGGGAGAACAGAGTTCCAATACTAGAGACTGGTTAGCTGGGTGATGCCATTTTCACTGATGCTGTGTATGCACATACACATCTATGAATTCTACCTACACTCTACCTACTCTACCTACACTCCACCCCAGTAGGCTAGCAGCGCTGTCTAGTGGAGAATGGAGCCATTACACTGAGCCCCGCCCAACTGGGTCAAACTCACTCCTCAAGAACACAAGTCTCACCACCTACTTATTTTATGGACCATAAAGCACTTCAGAGTCTAACTTCTACAGGAAAAGAAAATAATTTCAGTCCAACTTCAATCTTTTCCCAGGTCCATCTATTCAATTTTCTTTCTTTTTTCTTTTTCACTTCTTTTCTTTTTCTTGAATACAGAAAGAGAAAAAATTCATTTTTATTTTCAATTTTTATTAAAAATATTTTTCTTTAATTTGTACTACTATATTCTTAATTGTGTGTAATTTTTTTCAAATTCTATTTTACTTCCATTGTTTTATTTTAGACTACTACAGTGTATTCACTTTTTCAAATTTTCAAACGATTTCCTTTTTTTCCTCTTTTTTCTCTTTTTTTGTTTCTTTCCATTTTCTTGAGTACAGAAAGAGAAAAAATCATTTTCATTTTTAATTTTTATTAAAACTATTTTGTTTAACTTTTTCTAAAATATTCTTTATTTTTGTGTAAAATATTTTCAAATTCCATCTTACTCCAATCATCACATTTTAGTCTACTACAGTGTATTCATTTTTTGAAATTCTCAAATGATTACCTTCCCACCCTTCCTTTTCTCTAATCTGTCAAACCACTTTCAACACCCACACCAAAACTCACCTAGGATCTAGCATCATGTTTTCGATTTTTGTGTGTGTGTGTTTTTAATTTTTTAATTTTATTATTTTTTTAATTTTAATATAATTTTTAATTGTAATATTTCTACCTTATTAATCCCTTTTCTCCCTTAAAAATGACAAAACATAAGAATTAACCCCAAAAGAAAGAGCACGAAGAAACGACAGCTGGGGCTTAAGGAACACAGAAACAAGCAACATGTCTGAACCAGAAATTAGAAGCATGATAATAAGAATATTAGCTGGAGTCAAAAATAGTTTAGAACCCCTTTTTGCAAAGATAAAAAAAGTAAAAACTAGTCAGAATGAAACTATGTTATAACTCAGCTGCAATCACAGATGGATGCTGTGGTGGCAAGGATGGATGAGGCAGACAGAATCAGCACTACAGAGGACAAAGTTATGGAGAACAACGAAGCAGAAAAAAAAAGAGGGCGATGAAGGTAAAAGAGCATGATTTAAGAATTAGAGAAATCAGTGACTCATTAAAAAGGAACAACATCAGAATCATAGGGGTCCCAGAAGAGGAAGAGAGGGAAATAGGGGTAGAAGGGTTATGTGAGCAGATCATAGCAGAAAACTATCCTAACCTGGGGAAGACACAGACATCAAAATCCAGGAAGTACAGAGGACCCCCATTAGATTCAACAAAAACTTACCATCAACAAGGCATATCATAGTCAAATTCACAAAATACTCAGGCAAGGAGAGGATCATGAAACCAGCAAGGGAAAAAAGTCCCTAACCTACAAGGGAAGACAGATAAGGTTTGCAGCAGACCTATCCACAGAAACATGGCAGGCCAGAAAGGAGTGGCAGGATATATTCAATGTGCTGAATTGGAAGAAATATGCAGCCAAGAATTCTTTATCCAGCAAGGCTATCATTCAAAATAGAGGGATAGATAAAAAGCTTCCCAGACAAACAAAATTTAAAGGAGTTTGTGACCACTAAACCAGCCCTGCGAGAAATTTTAAGGGGGAATCTCTGAGGGGAGAGAAGATAAAAAATATATATCAAAATTAACAAAGATTAGAAAGGACCAGAAAACACCACCAGAAACTCCACCTCTACAAACAGAATAATAGCAAAAAATTCATATCTTTCAATACTCACTCTAAATATCAATGGACCCAATGCTCCAATCAAAAGAGATAGGGTAGCAGAATGGATAAGAAAACAAGATCCATCTATATGCTGTTTACAAGAGACCACTTTTGACCTAAAGACATCTTCAGATTGAAAATAAAGGGATGGAGAACCAACTATCATGCTAATGTCAACAAAAGAAAGCCAGAGTAACCATACTTATATCAGACAATCTAGACTTTAAAATAAAGACTGTATCAAGAGATGCAGAAGGGCATTATAACATAATCAAGGGGTGTATCCACCAAGAAGACCTAACAATTGTAAACATTTATGCGTCAATTTGAGAGCACCCAAATATATTAATTAATTAATTAATCACAAACATAAAGAAACTCATCGATAATCATACCATAATAGTAGGAGACTTCAACACCCCACTCACAGCAATGGACAGATCATTTAATAAAAAAATCAACAAGTAAACAATGGATTTGAAGGACACACTTGACCAGTAGGACTTAATAGATATATACAGAACATTTCATCCTAAAGCAGAGGAATATACATTCTTATCCAGGGCACATGGAATGTTCTCCAGAATAGACCATATATTGGGACACAAATCAGCCCTAAGTAAGTAAAAAAAATCTGAGATCATACCGTGCATATTTTCAGTCCACAATGCTATGAAACTCAAAATCAACCACAAGAAAAAAATTGCAAATGTAACAAAGACTTGGAGACTTAAGAACATCCTACTAGAGAATGAATGGGCCAGCCAAGAAGTTAAAGAGTAAATTAAAAAGTATATGGAAGTCAATGAAAATGATAACAACACAATCCAAAACCTCTGGGACACAACAAAGACGATCATAAGAGGAAAGTATATAGCAATCCAGGCCTTCCTAAAGAAGGAAGAAAGATCTCAGATACACATCTTAACCTTATGCTATAAGGAGCTGGAAAAAGAACAGCAAATAAAACCCAAAACCAGAAGAAGATAGGACATAATAAAGATTAGAGAAGAAATTAATGCTATCGAAACCAAAACAAACAAACAAACAAAAATAAAATCCAGTAGAACAGATCAATGAAACCAGAAGCTGGTTCTTTGAAAGGATTAACAAAATTGATAAACCACTAGCCAATTTAATCAAAAAGAAAAAGGAAAGGACCCAAGTAAATAAAATCAAGAATGAAAGAGGAGTGATCACAACCAACACAACAGAAATAAAAACAATAATAAGACCATATTATGAGCAATTATATGCCAATAAAATGGGCAATCCGGAAGAAATGGACAAATCCTAGAAACATATACACTACCAAAACTAAAATAGGAAGAAATAGAAAATTTGACCTGACCCATAACCAGTAGGGAAATCGAATTAGTAATCAACAATCTGCCAAAAAACAAGAGTCCAGGGCCAGATGGCTTTCCAGGAGAATTCTAACAAACATTTAAGGAAGAATTAACACCTATTCTCTTGAAGGTGTTCCAAAAAATAGAAACGGAAGAACTTCCAAACTCTTTCTATGAAGCCAGCATTACCTTGATTCCAAAACCAGACAGAGACCCTACTACAAAGGAGAACTACAGACCGATTTCCCTGATGAACATGGATGCAAAAATCCGCAAGAAGATATTAGCCAACCGGCTCCAACAATAGATTAAAAAAAATTGTTCATCACGACCAAGTGGGGTTTATACCTGGGATGCAGGGCTGGTTTAATATCGGCAAAACAATTAATGTGATTAATCACATCAATAAAAGAAAGGACGAGAACCATATGATCCTCTCAATAGATGCAGAGAAAGCATTTGACAAAATACAGCATCCTTTCTTGAGGAAAACCCTCAAGAAAGTAGGGATAGAAAGAGCATACCTCGAGATCATAAAAGCCATATATGAACAACCCAACACTAATATCATCCTCAATGGGGAAACACTGAGCGCTTTCTTCCTAAGGTCAGGAACAAGACAGGGATGTCCACTCTCACCACTGTTATTCTACATAGTATTGGAAGTGTTAGCCTCTGCAATCAGACAACACAAAGAAATAAAAGGCATCCAAATTGGCCAGGAGGTGGTAAAACTTTCACTCTTCATAGTTGACATGATACTCTATATGGAAAACCATAAAGATTCCACCAGGAAACTGCTAGAACTGATTCATGAATTCAGCAATGTTGCAGGATATAAAATCAATGCACAGAAATCAGTTGCATACCCATACACGAACAATGAAGTAACAGAAAGAGAAATCAAGGAATTGATCCCATTTACAGTTGCATAAAAAACCATAAAATACCTAGGAATAAATCTAACCAAATAGGTGAAAAATCTATACTCTGAAAACTATAGAAAGCTTATGAAACAAATTGAGGAAGACAAAAAAAATGGAAAAAGATTTCATGCCCCAGGATAGGAAGAACAAATATTGTTAAAATGTCAATACTACCCAAAGCAATCTACATATTGAATGCAATCCCTATCAAAGTAACACCAGAATTCCTCACAGAGCTAGAACAAATAATCCTAAAATTTGTATTTTACCGGAAAAGACCCCGAGTAGCCAAAGCAATCTTGAAAAAGAAAACCAAATCAGGAACCATCAGAATCCCAGACTTCAAGCTATACTACAAAGCTGTAATCATCAAGACAGTATGGTACTGGCACAAGAACAGATACTCAGATCAATGGAATAGATTAGAGAACCCAGAAATGGAGCCACAAACGTATGGCCAACTAATGTTTGACAAAGCAGGAAAGAATATTCAATGGAATAAAGACAGTCTCTTCAGCAAGTAGTGCTGGGAAAACTGGACAGCAACATGCAGAAAAATGAACCTAGACCACTGTCTTACACCATACACAAAAATAAACTCAAAATAGATGAAAGACCTAAATGTAAGACAGCAATCCATCAAAGTCCGTGAGGAGAAAGCAGGCAAAAACCTCTTTGATCTTACCCGCAGCAACTTCTTACTCACTATGTCTCCAGAGGCAAGGGACAGAAAAGCAAAAATGAACTACTGGGACCTCATCACAATAAAAAGCTTCTGCACAGCGAAGGAAACAGAGAAACTAAAGTCAACCAACAGAATGGGAGAAGATATTTGCAAACGACATATCAGATAAAGGGTTACTATACAAAATCTATAAAGAACTTATCAAACTCCACACCTGAAAACCAAATAATCCAGTGAAGAAATGGGCGAAAGACATGAATAGACAATTCTCCAAAGAAGACAACCAGATGTCCAATTGACACAAGAAAAAATGCTCCACATCACTCATCATCAGGGAAATACAAATCAAAACCACAATGAGATATCACCTTACACCTGTCAGAATGCCTAACATTAACAACTCAGGCAACAACACATGTTGGTGAGGATGCAGAGAAAGAGGCTCTCATTTGCATTTTTGGTGGGATTGCAAGCTGGTGCAGCCACTCTGGACAACAGTATGGAAGTTCCTCAAAAAAGTAAAAATAGAACTACCCTACAACCCAGCAACTGCACTACTAGGCATTTATCCAAGTGATACAGGTGAGCTGTTTCGAAGGGACATATGCAACCCCATGTTTATAGCAGCACTATGAACAATAGCCAACGTGTGGAAAGAGCCAAAATGTACATCGATAGATGAAAGGGTAAAGATGATGTGATGTATATATATATATATATATATATATATATATATATATATATATATATACACACACACACACAATGGAGTATTACTCGGCAATCGAAAAGAATGAAATCTTGCTATTTGCAACTACATGGATGGAACTGGAGGGTATTATTCTAAGTGAAATTAGTCAGAGAAAGACAAAAATTATATGAATTCACTCATATGAGGACTTTAAGAGACAAAACAGATGAACATAAGGGAAAGGAAACAAAAATAATATAACAACAGGGAAGGGGACAATACATAAGAGACTCATAATACATAAGGGGACAATACATAAGAGACTCTCCCCTCAAGGAGAACAAACTGAGGGTTGCTGGAGGTGTTGTGGGAGGGTGGATGGGCTAAATGGGTAAGGGGTATTAAGTTATCTACTCCTGAAATCAGTGTTGCACTATATGCTAACTAATTTGAATGTAAATTTAAAATTTTTTAAAATAAAATTAAAAAATAAGAAAGGATAAATTCCCTGAAACATACAATATACCAAGATGGAATCATGAGGAAATAGAAATTATGAACAGAACATGAGTAAGGAAATTGAATCAGTAATTTAAAACCCCCAGCAAAGAAAACCCAGATTCAGATTGCTGCACTGGTAAATTCTAGCAAATATTTAAAGATTTTTTCTCTCCTTGTATTTAGCTTTTGGCATTTAATTATAATGTATTTTGGTGTGGTATCTTTGGGTTCATCTAATTTGGAACTGAGTTTCTTGGTTCTGATGTCTGTTTCCTTTCCCAATTTAAAGAGGTTGTCTGCCATTATTTCTTCAAATAAGATTTCTGTTCCTTTCTCTCTCCTCCTTTTGGAATCCCTATAAATATGAGTTATAGACTGATGTTGTCCCATAAATCCCTTAAACTATCTTCAATTTTTTTTTTCATTTTCTTTTCTTTTTCCTCCTCTGATTGGGTAGCTTCCACTGCCTTCTCTTTAAGTTGACTCATTCATTCTGCTGCTTTGTCTAATCTGCTGTTGAACACCTCTAGTGTATTTTTCAGCTCAATTATTGTATTCTTCAGTTCTAGGATTTCTGTTTGGTACTGCCTTGTATTTTCAATCTCTTTGTTAAAATATCATTCTGTTCATCCAGTCTTCTCTCCAGTCTCATAGGCATTTTTACTAATATTACTTTGAACTCTTGATTAGATAAGTTATTTATCTCCATTTCATTAAGGTTTTTATTTCTGAGATTTTTTTCTTAACATACAGTGTTATATTGGTCTCAGGTGTGCAATATAGTGATTCAACAATTCCATATATCACCCATTGTTTATCACAAGAATTGCACTCCTTAATCACCACACCTATTTCATCCATCCCCTCACCTCTTTCCCTCTGGTAACCATCAGTTGTCTATAATTAAGAATCTGTTTCTTGACTTTTCTCTCTTTGTCTACTTTATTTCTTTTTGCTCATTTTTTTTCTTTCTTAAATTCCACAATGAGTGAAATAATGTTATTTGCATTTCTTTGACTGACTAGTGGTATTTTGAAAAAGATTGCATTAAATGGGTAGTGTGCTCTGAGTAGTATAACATTTTAACAATATTTGTTCTTCCAATCCACAAGCATGAAAGGTCTTTCCATTTGTTTTGTGTGTTGTCTTCGATTTCTTTCATCAGTGTTTTACAGTTTTCAGAGTACAGGTTACTCACGTCTTTGGTTAAGTTTATTCCTAGGTATCTTATTGACTTTTGGTACAATTGCAAATGGTATTGACTCTTTAATTTCTCTTTCTGCTACTTCATTATTGGTGTATAAAAATGCAACACATTTCTGTACATTGATTTTATATACTGCAACTATACTGAATTCATATATCAGTTCCAACAGTTTCTTGATGGAGTTTTATGGTTTTCTATATACAATATCATGCCATCTGCAAATAGTAAAAGTTTTACTTCTTCTTTACCAATTTGGATATCTTTTATTTCTCTTTGGAAATCTTTTATTTATCTTTTATTTCAATTTTTTGCCTAATTTCTGTGTGTAGAACTTCCACTACTTTGTTGAATAGAAGTGGTGAGAGTGGACATTCTTGTCTTAGTAGTGACCTTAGGGGGAAAGCTTTCAGTTTTTCCCCATTGAGGATGATGTCAACTGTGGGTTTCTCATATATGGTCTTTATATGTTCAGGTATGTTCCCTCTAAACCTACTTTGATGAGGGTATCTATAATGAAAGAATGTTACACTTTGTCAAATTCTTTTCCTGCATCTGTTGGAATGATCAGATGGTTCTTATCCTTTCTATTATTGATGTGATGTATCACATTGATTGATTTGCAAATATTAAACCACACTTGCAACCCAAGCATAAATTCTGCTTCATCATTGTGAATGATTTTTTTTATGTATTGTTGGATTTGTTTTGCTAGTATTGTATTGAGGATATCTGCTTCTGTGTACATCAGGGATATTGGCCTGTAGTTCTAGAGTGTCTGTATCTGGTTTTGGTATGATAATGCTGGCCTCACAGAATGAATTTTGAAGTTTTCCTTCCACTTCTATTTTTTTTTAAATAGTTTACGTATCAACTCTTCTTCAAATGTTTGGTAGAATTTACCTGTGAAGTTATCTGGTCTTAGCCTTTTGTTTGTTTCAAGTGGTTTGATTACTGATTCAATTTCTTTGCTCATTATCAGTCTATTGAAATTTTCTTTTTATCCTTTTTCAGGTTTGGTAGTTTATATGTTTCTGGGAATTTATCCATTTATTCTATGTTGTACAATTTGTTGGCAGATAGTTTTCATAATACTCTATTATGATTGTATTTCTGTGGTGTTGATTGTTATTTGTCTTTTCTCATTTGTAAATTTATCTATTTGAGTCCTTGCTCTTTTTTTTCATAATAAGTCTGGTTAGAGGTTTATCAATTTTATTGAATTTTTCAAAGACCCAGTTCCTGGTTTCATTGATCTTTTCTGTTATTTGTTTTGTTTTCTTTTTTAGTTTCTACATCATTTAATTCTACCCTATTCTTTATTATTTCCTTTTCCTGTTGGTTTAAAGTTTTACTTGTTCTTCTTTTTCTAGCTCCTTTAAGTGTAAGGTTAGGTTCTTTATTTGAGATCTTTTCTGAGATTTTTCTTGCTTTTTGATGTAAACCTGTATTGTTATATACTTCCTTCTTAAAACCACTTTTGCTGCAGCCCAAAGGATTTGGACCACTGTGCTTTCATTTTTGTTTGTTTCCATGTACTTTTTCATTTCTTCTTTGACGTCTTCATGGATGGATTCATTGTTTAGTAGCATGTTATTTAACCTCTATGTATTTGTGATCTTTCCAGATTTTTTCTTGTGGTTCTAGTTTCTTCACTTCTAGATTCATAGCATTCTGGTAAGAAAACGAGCATAGACTTAACTATAGAGAACAAACTGATGGTTACCATAAGGAAAGTGGATGAAGTGGATGGGTAAGATAGGTGATGGGGATTAAGGAGTATACTTGCTCTAATGAATATTGGGTGTTGTATCAAAGTGTTGAATCACTATATTGTACACCTGATACTAATATTACACTGAATGTTAACTACCTGGACTTTAAATGAAAAAAAAAATAAGAAAAGGTACATAGTATGACTTAGATCTTGAATTTGTTGAGGCTGGCTTTGTGGTCTACTATGTGATCTATTCGGGAGAATGTTCCATGTACATTTGAAAAGAGTGTGTATTTTGCTGTTTTATGATGGAATGTTCTTAATATGTCTGTTAAATCCATCTGTTCCAGTGTGTCCATCAATGCCATTGTTTCTGTGTTGATTTTCCTTGTGGATGATTTGTCAAATGATGTAAGTGAGATGTTAAAGTGTCTTACTATTATTACATTTTTATCAATTAGTTCCTTTATGTTTGTTATTAACACTTTTATGTGTTTGGGTGCTCTTCTGTTGGGTGTATAAATATTTATAATTGTTACAGTTCTTGATAGAATGTCACCTTTATTATTACATAGTGTTCTTTGTCTCTTGTTACAGTGTTTGTTTTAAAGTCTACTTACTCTGATGTAAGTATTGTTACTCTGGATTTCTTTTGAAATCCATTTGCATGATATGTGTTTTTCCATCCCCTCATTTTAAGTCTAAAATGAAGCTTCCACAGGCAGCATATAGATGGATCTTGTTTTTATCTATTGTGTCACCCTATATCTTTTGATTGGAGTGCTTAGTCCATTTACATTCAACATAATTTTTGAGATCATATTATATATATATATATATATATATATATACGTAATTTTTGAGATTATATAGATACATATGTGTACACACACACACATATATATATATATATATATATATATATATATATATATAATTTGTTTTGTGGTTGTTTTTGAAGATTTTCTCTGATCCTTTCTTATCTTTTTTTCATGGTTTGCTGATTTTTTTAGTGATTTCTTTCTCTTTATACTTTGAATATTTATTAGTGGTTTTTGATATATGGTTACCATTAGGTTTATATATAACCTTTTCTGCATATAGTAGTATGTATTAAATTGAGGCTTGTTTAAGTTTGAACCCATTCTTTACTCCTGTCCTCCCTAAATTTTAGGTATATGTTGTCATATTTTACATCCTTTTATTTTGTGAGATCCTTGACTGATGTTTTTACATAAATATTCATTTTTACTCCTTTTGTGTTTCTTACCTTTATACTGTCATTTTGGTCTCTCCTTTCCATTAGAGTCTCCTTTAATATTTCTGTCAGGACTGGCCTGGTGGTCAGAAACTCCTTTAGTTTGTGTTTGTTTGGGAAACGATCTCTCCTTCTATTTTTAATGATAGCTTTGATGGATAGAGCATATTCTTGGCTCAGGTATTTCCCATTCAGGACTTTAAATATATCATGCCATTCCCTTCTGGCTTCTAAAACTCTGCTGAAAAATCCCCTGCTAGCCTTATGGGTTTTCCCTTGTAAATTACTGTCTTCTTTTGTCTTGTTACTTTCAATTTTTTTCTTTATAACTATATTTTCACATTTAATTACAATATGTTGTGATGTGGATCTGCTTTTGTTGATTTTAATGGGGGTTCTCTATGCCTCCTAGATCTGTATATCTGTTTCCTCCTTAGATTAGGGGAGTTTTCAGACATTATTTCTTCAAATAAATATTCTGATCTCTTTTTCTCCTTTTTCTTCTGTCAATCCTGTGATATGAATGTTATTACATTTGATGGTGTCACTCAGTTTCCTAGATCTGTTCTTATTTTATGTAATTATTTTTACTCTGTCTTGTTCAGCTTTTCCATTACCATGTCTTCTAGGTCAGTAATTCGTTCCTCTGCTTCCTCCGGCCTGCTGTTCATTCTATCAACCATATTTGTCATTTAATTTATTGAGCCCTCTATTTCTGCCATATTATTTCTTATAATTTAGGATGATTTGATAGTTATCTAGCTGTGTTCATGACAGGTGGAAAGCCTAGGGTCCTCCTACTCCACTGCCATCTTCCAAACTTTTGCTGAGATATATATCTTGTTCTTTCATTTAGAACATATTCCTCTTTTTCTTCATTTTGCTTCCTTTTCTGTGTTGGTTTCTATACTGTTGATGAAGAAACCACCTCTCTCAGTCTCGAAGAACTAGTTTTGTATAAGAGATGAACTTTGTTCAGCCCTCCCTCTGCTCTTGGTTATCACTCATACTTCTGTGATTGTCTAAGCAGCCTATTATATTTTTTGTAGCTCCCAGTAGTTGAGGATGTGCCACAACCTTTCAGTATACCAAGGAAGGGGGTTTCAGCACCTAAATCCAGGCTTACTAGAAGCTAGGCCCTTAGGCAACACCTTTTACATATATGCAAATATAACATTCCTGAGGAGCTTCAAGCATAAGCCCCACTGGTGACCAGAGCCAGGCAATATGGAGGTATTCCCTGCATGTCAATCACAAAATCTGGGGTTACATATGAATGTATACTCTCTTTTATGGGAGATACTGGTGATCTGAAGCAAGGCAGATGAAGAACACCATGATGAAAGAGCACCAGGCACAATCTACATTCCTTGAGAGCAGCTCCACAGGCCACTAAGTGTGTGTGGAATCTAAAGCCTTCCTCTTGGCCAAATTCTCCAGAACAAGCAAAGTGGCCTCCTTTACAGAAAGACTGAGAAAACAGGGAAATGTGCTTCGGTTTGTTTGTTTGTGTGTCCTGGGAGTGGTAGCCTACCACAGGCTTTCCCTGTGATTATCATAACCCTGTAAGACCCAGGAATGCAAGCCCTTCTAGCCACCAAAGTCAAGTAATCAAGGTGTGTCCACTATAAAACTGGGCACCAGACATATCAAGCTCCCCTCCAGGAGGCAGTACTTCTCTGGAGCATGGCAGAAGGTGACCACAGAATGCCCACTCCTCAATGTCTCTTGAAAGGATTACAGTCATCTCCTGGAAGTGTGTTTAATTAGAAACCTGCCCCTCAGACCAATCATAATAATAAGCTAATAAACCTTCTCCACAGAAAGAGAAATGTCCTGGGTCTGTTGCTTCTTGCTGTGCTCTGGGGGTGGTAACTATTTAAGAACTCTTTCCCTGTTACTTACAGTCTTATGAGGCCCACAAGCATAAGCCCCACTGGCCACTAGGCAATGCAATTTAGAGGTGTTCTCTGGTGGCAGTCAGAAAAATCAGGGCACTAGACATGGGTATGAGCTCTTTTCTTGGTGACACTGGTTATTACAGAGCCCTGAAACCAGAAATGCAAACTCCCCTGGAGTCCATAGCCTGGTGATCAAAGAGCATTCCTTGTCTGGCAGCCACAAAGATCAGGTCACTAGATGAATATAAAGGTTCCCTTCTGGGAGATACTGGTACTCTAAGGCAAGGAGAGTGCAAAGATGGCACTTACTAGTCTTTGTCCCTAGAACATATTCTGGCAGGCTCCTAAATGTATATATTAAATTAAATGCTTGCTCCCCAGGCCAGTTTTAATATAAGCGAGTGACTCTTACACCTTAAGTCTGGGCATGATTAGCTGTCTCTGAGCTGGGTCCTGGGGTCGGCGAGTCTGAGCATGACAGCCTTTTAAGAAGCATTTCTCAAATTGCTACCATTTTGTAAACCTCAGGATATGAGCCCTGTTAGTTTTTAAAAGTTTTTAATGTTTTGGGACTTGTCTCCCAAGTGCATGTCTTAAAAGATGGGGAACCTAATGTCAGGTTTGAACTTTTACTCCTCAGGAAGAAGCTGTGGGCTTTGAGTTCCCTCCTAGCTGTGGGTGGTCACACCAAGGTTGAAGCTTAAGGTAAAATTGTAGGTCAAATTGTGACTTTCTCTTCATTTTCCCAATGTGTAGTCATCATTTAGATAGCCTTTAGGTTTTTATAGAGAAAATTATTCCATATGGAGCTGTAGACTCAGTGTGACCATTGGAAGAGGTGAGTTTAGAATCTTCCTATGTCACTATTCTTAACCAGAACCCTGAGCTATATCCAGACATAGTATATACATAGATGTGTATATATATATATATATATATATATATATATACACATATATATGAGTATATATATATATATATATACACATATATATGAGTATATATATATATGAGTATATATATCTATTTGCATATATATGTATATTATGTGTATATATGTATATTAAATATATATACATATATATTTAATGTCAATAAATCCCCTCATAAGTTTTTAGAGCTAATAAATAAGTTCATCAAACTTTCAGAATACACAATCAATAAATAAAAATAAACTATATTTCTAACACCTGAAATGAATGATCTCAAAATAAAATTTAAAAAAACATTTTATTTACAATAGTTTTAGAGGAAAAAAGTATGTAGTAAACTTAACAAATGTTCAAAGCCCATATGCTGAAAGCCATAAAACCATGGAAGGAATCAAAGGAAATCTAAGTGAATGGAAAGATATCCCATGTTCACAAATCAGTAGATTTCATATTGTTAACATGCCAATACTCCCAAATTTACCTATGGACTCAACATAATCCAAATAAAAATCCTGGTTGGACTTTTTGCCGAAATTGACAAATTGGTCCATTAATTCGTATGGAAATTCAAAAGGCCAAAATAGAAAAAAATGATGAAAAAGAAGAACAACATTGAAAGAGTCACATTTCCCAATTTCAAAACTTAACTACAAAACAAAACAGTGTAATTCTAAGATTCTTTCATAGAATATGGATAGATATATAGATACCTGGAATGGAATTGAGAGTCCAGAATTAAATCCATGTATCTATGGTAATTATTTTAGTTTCTTTGTTTGAAATAATGTTACTGACATATGATTGACATGTAAAAAATCATACATATTTGATGTATACTACTTGATGAGTTTGGGTATTCACCAAATTTCCATCACCAAGGTCATAGATATATCTATGTCTCCTAAAGTTTCATCCTATTACTGTTAGTATTATTATTACTATTATTGTTATCTATATATGAGTGTGTGGTAAGTAAACATAAGATCTACCCTATGCAACTTTTAAGTGCATGGTACAGTATTGTTACCTCTAACCACTATGCTGTATAGTAGATCACAAGAACCTATTTATCCTGCATAACTGAATATGGTCAATTCATTTTAAAGAACGATGTCAAGATAATTTGATTGGGAAAAATTATAACATTTTGTGCAATTTGTAACATACGGTGATGGGACAACTATATATTTATCTGCAAAAGAATACAGATGAAAGGCTATTTCATACCATATACAATAATTAATTCACAATTAATCAACGTCCTAAATGTAAGAGCTAAAAATATAAATTCTTGGAGGAAACGTGACAATTTGCATGACCTTGGTTTGGGCAATGAATCTTTAAATATGACACCGGAAGCACTAGTAACAAAGTAAAAAAAGTAAATTGGACTTATCAAAATCAAAACATTCTTTGCTTCAGAGGGCATCATCAAGAATATGAACTGAGCACATTTCCACAAAATGAACAAAAATTTTGCAAATCACATATGTAATAATGGACTTATAGTCACATTATATAAAAGATATTCAGAAGATTATATTAATAGGCAAATAACCCAACTACAAAATGACCAAAGGGACAATGCCAATGGCTAATAAGTGTAAAAAAGTGCTCAATGTCATTATTCAGTAGGTAAATGCTAATAAAAAACACATACTACTTCATACATACTAGGATGGCTATGTTGAAAAAGACAAGTGTTAGGGAGGAATGGAACCTTCATACAATGCTAATGGAAATGTAAAGTATTCTAAGCACTTTGCAAAACTGTCTGGTTGGGTAGTTCCTGGAAATGTCATACACTTAATATATGATTCAGCGGTTCCACTCCCAGCGACATACACGCCTAAGAGAAATAAAAACATATGCAAAACATGCAAAACAACCTAAATGTCCATTGACTGATAATGGGTAATACAATGTAGTCTTTCCATAGAATATTACTCAATAATAAAAATAAATGAAGTACAGATATATGCTACAACATGGATAAACCTTGAAAACATAATGCTAAGTGAAACAAGCCAGTCACAAAATATCACATAGTATATAATACCATTTTTATCAGATGTCAAGTATATGTAAATCTATAGAAACATACAATAAATAGGTGGTTTCCTAGGGGTTGGGAGAATTAGAGACAAATAATAGTGATTGGTAATCAGTGGGTGGTTCCTCTTAGCAGTTGTGAAAATGTTCTAACTTGGTAGTGGTCATGATAGCTCAACTCTATGAATATACTACATGATCCTATAGAATGTCAGTGTTTATGCATCAAGTAGCATATAGATGTACTACAATGATTTTTTACACAAAAATACTATTAGGAAAAAAATCTATACACACAAAATGGTTAGTCTGAAAAATAAATGTGTAAATACATACAATGTAATACTTGTAACAAAAGTGTCATAAAGGTAAACCTTAAAGTAAAATTATCTTTAAAGGGGACCAATTGATATAACTCAATCTTGGGGCGCATACTGTATGTGTATCCAGTGAATAAAATCAATTTTTCCAGTGAGGGTGTAAAATTGAGCAAAACTTTAAGGACATTAAAATATGATTTTTTAAGACTCAGATAAATACGTAATGTCTTTAATGAATCTTAGGAGTCTGTAACTTTGAGACCTTCAGTCACTTGTGAAACTATTTTGAGTTTTTGATAAGAAAAAGAACAAATAACATTTCTTGTTAGATTACAACTCTAGCCATATCCTTACACTTACTCTCTGAATCAACTTCTGTACCTAGGTTTCCCAGTAATCAGTTATCTGGCTGTAATATATTTATAAAATACATAATTTTTTTATCTATTTATATTTGGTATATATTTTTGGTAATTGATAAATTCATAGTATGTTATCCATTCAGAATACCTATGTGTACATTATAATTATTAGTAAAAGTTTAAGTGAAGTTAAACATTGTAGAGTATTTTAAGTTGAATGATCAGATGAACACAAAGCTTATTTTCATGAATATAGGTTAAATTATTTAATGGAAGTAGCATTTAGATAACTAGCATAACAAGATAACTTTTTAATGTCTTTGACTATTTTTCAAAGAGTAAACTGCCCCCATGCTCCCCACTATTTAATATGTTCAAATTCCATTTTAATTATTGAGCATTTTCACTCTCATAATAATCTACTTAGATTTTACATTTTGTCTACAGACAATATTCTGGGAAATAACTCTAAAAGTACGTTTGAGTGTTCAAGAACTACATTGGTTGCTTTAAAGATTTACTTGAAAAATTGCTACAGGGACGCATGGGTGGCTGTCAGTTAGGCATCAGCTCAGGTCATGATCTAAGGGTGGTGAGTTTGGGCCCGTTATCAGGCTTGGTGCAGATGGCGCAGGCCTGCTTAGGATTCTGTCTCTCCTTTCTGCCTCCTCCCCGCTTGTGCATGTGTGCTCTCTCTCTCTCTCTCTCTCTCTCCCTCAAAAATAAATAAATAAATAAATAAATAAATAAACCTCTTCTTTTTTTTTTTTAAAGAAAAATACCACCTGTTTGAAGTCATTCATCCAGAACCATGTATTTGCAGTTTTATAAGTGTCAGGAACTATACTTGTCAGAGATCCTCATTCATGAGAAAAAGATAGTTTACAGGTATTCTCTCCCTTTAAAAAAATAATGCATAATCAAAATCAACTAGATATTTTAGATGATTTGCATTTCATAGTAGTATACCTAAATCTGTGATACCCCAGACCCATATTAGGGAGTCCTGGTTTAAAGTCTTTAGAACATAACTTTCCATAATTAAAATCCAAGGAATTGATTTATTGCTAGATCACCTTAATTTTATTGCTCTAGTTCTCTAGCTTGTTACATTGTTTACCAAATAATGCAATAAAGCAGTGGAGCTTCATTACTGTGTCCTATAGATAATAGGATAAAATGTGAAATAAAGCAATAAAAATGATCAATGGAAAAATAATTTAATTGTGAATGCCAGTGTACTTTAACTCTTTAGGCAATGCACCTTTGAAAAGCAAGCAGCTTTGCATATATATATATATATAGAGAGAGAGAGAGAGAGAGAGAGAGGGAGAGATTGAATGCACTTGGAGGATAAGTTTTGTACTAAATGTTGAGGCATATTCTTTGGGTGAAAAATATATATTCAATTTGTTGAAGCCTTCTCTCTCTCTCTTCTGTCTCCCTTTCTCTCCTCTCTCAATGTGATTTAAAAACAGTGGCCTGAAATGGGTTAGATTTCTTTGGAGAATCCAGGATTGAATAGTCTAGTCATAACTATTTGACTTTGGCTACTGAATAGGAAAAGAGGGTGTATTTCCATTTCATTCATGAACTTCTTCCTCCACATATCATATTTCCCTACAACAGGGACTGGTGTTTATATACTGAATCTACAAGCTGAGATCATTTTACCAATTTATCTTTTGACCAATTGAAGAATTAAAACTCTTCATCAAAGGAACTATATTTTCAAATGAAGAGTATACATATTTAAGAGTACCTATATCCAAAAACGTTTACGAAACGTATTAGATACTACTTTCATTTGCTGCTGGAAAATCCTGAAAACTTTTTGTCTACAAACATACTTCTGGTTATCAGATTAAAATGGGATAGAAAAGAGAAATGACTTCTTCAGGTTAATATCTAGTTATATTTGGAGCTAAACACACATTTCTTGATATCCAAGAACTTTAATGTTGAGTGCTTTTCCTTTAAACTGTACTGTTAGTTTTTCCAATTGCTAATTCATGCTCTTTAATGCCTCAACATACCCATTTTTAAAATTGCATTTGGAATCAGAGAGCAACCTCCTATTTTATGCTAAATTAATTTGGGAATCTACATGAAACATTAATTTTAACATATGTATAATTTCTCAACATGTCCAGCATCAGTTTGCTCAACAATAGTTGTTGAACACATTTACATGCAAAACTTTGCACCAGTTCTGCAGATAGGATGTAAAAAATATAAATGATAAGATCAGTGACCTCATGGAACTTACCATCCAAAAAGATAGCACACATGCAAATGCTCAGATATATTATAGCATTTAAAGGAAAGCCATAAACAAGTGCAAACTATAAATAAGAATGACCAAATTTTATATAGCTATCTCACTCAGTTAATAATTTTTGCAAATGCTTATTTATTTTTGAGAGAGAGAGAGAGAGAGTACAAGCAGGGGAGGAGCAGAGAGAGAGGAAGACAGAGGATGTGAAGTGGGCTCTCCACTGACAGCAGAGAGCCTGATGAGGGGTTCGAACTCACGAACCATGAAACCACGACCTGAGCCACGCAGGGGCCCCATCATTCAGTTAATATTTTAAGTTTCTACTATGTTTTAGAAACTGTTAGGATGTGGAAATACAAGAGTAAGCAAGTTGAATATTGCACTTATATCTAAGGAGTTTACAATCCAGAAAACAACAAACAAAAAATAATCTTCACAGTGTGATAAGAAATAATTCACAATATTCTGTGACAGCACTAACACAGGTAGCCAACACTTTAAGAGAAATCAGAGAAGGTTTTCCACAGAAAATATAGTCCCCATATAAGCTCTGCCACAAGTAGTTTTTATTCTTTCAGTCAATAGTTAGGGGAATAAAAAGTACATACAAAGCCCTGAAGGCAAGAGAGGAAAAGATAGAAATATGACTGCAGTATAAAGTAGGTAGAAGGAATCTGGAGATAACTTTAGATAGAAAGGAAGTAAAGTGAAGTGCTTAAGTTCTTAAATATTGACAGATTTGCATTTGAAACCTGAATCCAAAACACATCGAATGTGTATTACCAAGCAACTTAGTTTTTTTTCTAAGCCATGATTGTTTTTATCTGAAAAAAAATGAACACAATTTTGCCTATCAAATGGCTTTTGCGTGAGAATTAAATAATATATCAGACTCAAAAGGGAGGCATCTAGTAAGCAGTCAATAAAATACAGCTATTATAGTTCTTATTGAGGGTTTTTCCTCTTAATCACTGGGACTGTGCCTTGCCACATTCCAAAAGAAATCAAGAAAATGTTTTTTGAAGCTCTTTGTACTTCCAAGATTGTTTATTGTCACTGCTGATAATTGTAAATAATATCATAATTCAAGCACACCTTTTAGTCATATTTGTCTAATGGAGATACATTTCCTCCTTGAAGAGAGTTGATAGTGCACATGCTGCATGTTTCCATGAACTACCGGTTTTTTTTCTCTTCCTTTAATTTTGATTCTAGTATAGTTGACATATACTGTTATATTAGTTTCAAGTGTACCATATAGTGATTCAACAATTCTATACATTACTCAGTTCTCATCATAATAAGTGTACTCTTAATCTCCTTCACTTATTAAGTCCCCCACTACCTCCCCTCTGGTAACTATCAGTTTTCTATAGTTAAGAGTAAAAACAAAAAAAAAACAAAAAAAAAACAAAAAAAAAAAAACAAGAGTTTGTTTCTTGGTTTGTGTCTGTTTTTCCTTTGTTCATTTGTTTTGTTTCTTGAATTCCACAGATGAGTGAAATCATATGGTATTTGTCTTTGACCGACTTATTTCACTCAGCATTATACTCTCTAGATCCATCCAAGTTGTAGCACATCGCAAGATTTCATTCCTTTTTTAAATATTTACTTATTTATTTTGGAGACAGAGAGAGGGAGAGAACAGGGAAGAGGCAGAGAGAGAATCCCATGCAAGCTTTGTGCCATCAGAACAGAGCCCGATGTGGAGCTTGAACCCACAAACTGTGAGATCATGACTGAGCCAAAACCAAGAGTCAGACACTTAACAGACTGAGCCACCCAGGTGCCCAGGATTTCATTCTTTTTAATGGCTTAGTAATATTCCATTGTGTGTGTTTGTGTGTGTGTGTGTCTGTGTGTGTGTTTGCGTGTGTGTGTATGCAACACCTCTTCTTTACCCATTCATCAGTCAGTTGACACTTGGGCAGCTTCCATACTTTGGCTATGGTAAATAATGCTGCAATAAACATAGAGGTGCATATATCCTTTTGAATTAGTGTTTGCATAAACTTAAGGTAAATACCCAGTAGTGCAATTACTGGATCATAGGATAGTTCTATTTTTAATTCTTTGAGAAACCTCCATACTGTTTTCCACAATGGATGCACTTATTTGCATTCCCACCAAGAGTGCATGAGGGTTTCTTTCTCTCCACATTTTTGCCAACACTTGTTTCTTGTGTTTTTGATTTTAGTCAATCTGACAGGTGCAAGGTGATACTTCATGGTGGTTTTGATTTGCACTCCTCTAATGATGAGTGATGTTGAATATCTTTTTATGTGTCAATTAGCCATCTGTATGTCTTCTTTGCAGGAATGTCTGTTCATGTCTTCTGCCCAAAACCATTGTTTTGTTTTTTTGGTGTTGAGCTTTATAAGTTCTTTATATATTTTGAATGCTAACCCTTTATGGGATATGTCATTTGCAAATGTCTTCTTCCTTTCAGTAGATTGTCTTTTAGTTTTCTTGATATTTTTCCTTACTGTGCAGGAGCTTTTTTCTTAATTTTATTTTTTTAAGTTTACTTATTTTTGATAGAGAGAGAGAGAGAGAGAGAGAGAGAGAGAGAGAATGAGTGGGGGAGGGGTAGAGAGAGAGGAAGACACAGAATTCAAAGCAGGCTCCAGTCTCCAAGCTGTCAGCACAGAGCCCGACATGGGACTCAAACCCACAAACCGTGAGATCATGACCTGAGCTGAAGTCAGATGCTTAACCCACTGAGCCATCCATGTGCTCCCAGAAGTTTTTTTTTTTTTTTGATGTAGTCTCAATACTTTATTTTTGTTTTTATTTCCCTTGCCTCAAGAGACATATCTAGAAAATAATTGCTATGGCCAATGTCAGAGAAATTACTGCTTGTGTTGTCTTCTAGGATTTTTATCGTTTCAGGTCTGATATTTAGTCTCTTAATCCATTTTGAGTTTTTTTTGTACAGTGTAAGAAAGTGGTCCAGTTTCATTCTTTTGCATGTAGCTGTCCAGTTTTCCCAGCCGCATTTGTTGAAGAGAATTTTTCCCATTGTATATTGTTTCCTCCTTTGCCAAAGATTAGTTGACTATATAATAATGGGTTTATTTCTGGCTCTCTATTCTGTTCCATTGATTTTTGTGTTCACTTTTGTGCCAGACCATACTGTTTTGATTATTTGTTTGATAGAGCTTTGTAGTATAACTTGAAATCTGGGATTGTGATACTTCCAGTTTTATTCTTCTTTTTCAAGATTGCATTGGCTTTTCAGGGTCTTTTGTAGTCCTATACAAATTTTAGAATTATTTGTTCTAGCATAAATTACCAGTTTTCTAAAAACTTTCTATAACATTTTAAAATAATTTTGATGCATATTGGTAAAAAATAAATATTTCCTTGGTAAAAGTTTTCCTGATGACACTATTTGAAAAAGGAAATAATTTACCATTTAAAAATATTCCAAGACCTCCAAAACACTTCAAATCATCAGGAATTGTAAATCAAAATGACAGTGAGATATCACCTCACACCTGTCAGAATGACTAAATTCAAAAACACAAGAAACAACAAGTATGTAAATAATGTGAAGAAAAAGGAACCCTTGTGTACTGTTGGTGGGATTGCAAACTAGTGCAGCCACTGTGGAAAACAGTATGGAGGTTCTTAAAATAATTAAAAGTAGAATTACCTTATGATCTAATAATTCCACTACTGGGTATTTACCTAAAGAAAACAACATCTCTAATTTGAAAATATACATGCACCCCTATGTTTATTACAGCATTATTTAAAATAGCCAAGTTGGAAGCAGCCATGTGTCCATTCATACATGTCCATTCACCCATTAAAAATGAAATATTGCCATTTGCAACAATATGGATGGATCTAGAGGTTATAATGCAAGTGAAATCAAAGACAAATACCATATGATTTCACTCATATGTGAAATTTAAGAAACAAAACAAATGAAAAAAACAAAGAAAAAAGGGACAACTAAGAGACTCTTAACTATAGAGCAAAAACTGGTTGTTGCCAGAGGGGAGAAGTATGGAGGGATCAGCGAAGGGGATTAAGGAGGAATGCACTTATCATGGTGAGCACTGTGTAATGTATATAACTAATGAATCATTATATTGTACACCTGAAAGTAACACTGTGTGCTAATTATACTTGAATAAAAAATTCCATTATACAATTAAAGATAGTATTCCAGTAAGGAAAAAAAATATTCCAAAGAATTACTAGTTCCCTGAAAATTCTACTATCAGTAAGTTCTTCATCCTTCTTGTCTGTATTAATATCATGAATAAAGATTCTACCAGTGGGACTTTGCTCAGTGATGTTTGTAGTCAGTATTAAGTCTGAGACTATCAGCAAGCTAAACAAATTTAATTAATTATTAACTAATTATTTGTTGTATTTCTGAAAGACATTAAGCGCATATCCAGTGAAGAAACAAAAGGAACATTGGGGCTTCTTCTTTGATCAGCTTAAGCATCTATCTCTGAACCATTTGTCTCAAACCAAAGCACAAAACAACTTGTGAGAATCCTTCATAGTTTCGTCCATAATATTAGAAGGGAAGCAGTGAGCATCACTCAGATAAAGAAACAAGAATGCTAAAGACAATGACAGAAAAAGATTGCACAATTCTATAAGAGTAAATCTCACCATCCCTGGTGACAGTTTTAAGAGAGGATTACTACTGGCTAGTGCTTATGTTTCTTTCCATCTAGAAAAGAAATGCGAACTTCTAGAAAAATGCCAAAGGTATTGATGATCTCACAAACCAAGAGGGAAACTACTATCCTGAGGGATAACATCCTTTTCTTGGTACAACTGTCAAAGGAAAATAAGAATGTCTTCAAATGGTTAAGTTACAGATAATATGCATAGTGGATAAAAAATAGGTTTTGGAATTAGTCTTGTGTTTAATCTCAGATTCCCAGTTTACTAGCTTGCTTTCTTCAGCTATAAAATATGAATAATAAAAGCATTTGGCTCTTATGATAATTGGGTACACTAAAGGAGATAATCAAAGGGGGGCACTTATCAGAGTGTATGGTACACAATAAATACTTAATAAGTGTTATTTTTATTACTTTAAATAATAATGACTTTAAACAAATAGCAAGACAGACTAATACTGCTATCTGGGTCAGCTCATAGTTGCTCAGTAAATCTGGACCTGAGGCAGAATCAGTTTATGGGCCAACAAGTCAGTATGGCAACTCTAGTTTATGGTGAAAACATAATCTACACCAATCAAGATTCATCAGTGTCAATACCCTAGGGGTGGATCATAGTCTCTGCCAAATCTGGAGTCTCAGCTAGTCTGCTTTTGTTCTTACCATGTGTGTACTGGGTAAGATCTCAGTGCAGCACAGGGATATGGGGTATTTATAAGTTGACAAAGTTTAGAATCCTGATGCTCCAGAGCACTTAATCACACTTAAGAAAATTAGCTAATAGTGAGGCATAGGCCTACTCTGTCCCAAATTTTTGTCAGCCATCTGGATGAAAAGCTAAATGGCAGCCTGGTGCAAAGGGAAAAAAAAAGAGAGAGAGAGAGGCAAACCAAGAAAGAGACCCTTAACTATAGAGAACAAATTGATAGTTAACAGAGGGGATGTAAGTGAGGAAATGGGTTTAATAGGTGATGGGGATTAAGGAGTGCACTTGTGATGAGTACCGAGTGTTATATGGAAATATTGAATCATCATATTGTACACCTGAAATTAATATTACACTATGTCAACTTACTGGAATTTACATAAAAACTTAAAAAAAATAAAGAAATAAAGAAATAAATGACAGCCTAGTCAAATCACCAAATTACACAAAACAATATAGCACATTTATTAAGGGAATGGGTTTGGAGTTACCTAGGTGTGGATTTAGTTCTGTTTAATCCCCCAAACCATCCCTACTACTTTAGAGTTGTGACTCTGTCCATTATTAGCTGTGTGACTACAGGCAGGACACTTAACCTCACTTGGAAAATGGAAGTGGTCCTAGAATCCACTGAATAGTTTTTTTTGGGAATATGACATGAGACTCCGGGTGAAATCTTTTCTTCTTGTGCCTCACACATGTTAAGGACACAATAAAAGTGATTCTTATTGTGCATGTACACACACGTGGAAGCATGCATGAATATAGCTTCATGGTTAGCATAGAAAAATATAAATAAATCAAGTTGTTCATAGCCCTCCCCATTTGTTTCTTGTGGAGAGGGAAGCAGGAAATATAATTAAGAAAGGGGAAAAGACAGAAATAAAGGAACATAAGATTCAAAGTGCTGGGAAGAAAGGGTGGTTAGATCTCAGTAGTAGAGAGTAATAGAGAGAGAGTATGAAACTAATAAAAGAACTCAGCTGTTATATCCTGTTCTATTTGGAAAGCTATCTCCTTTGTGCCTAATTTACCTGCTCCCTACTCATCTCAAGCTCTGGTAAACTCATAGACACCAGCTAGCAGATAATCCAGGCTGACCTCCAAAAGTCATGGATTAATAAAGCTATGTGGGAAAAATGAAATATAACAAACTCTAAATAGGATGCTTTTAAGCACTAGCTGTTGAAATGTCTTAATGTTCATGTCATTGTCTCCTGCTAAGACTTATGTTGAACTCTGAATAGTGGAAATTTAGAAACCCTAAATATATTTATTGATAATAATGAAAAAAATATTCAATTGATTAACTTTATAAAACAAAGAATACCAAGAAATGATTATTATTTTCTATTTCTATTCAGCATTTCAGATTCTTACATCTCTGCATAACCACATGTTAATATAGGCAAGACCACCCAATCCAAAATACGTCAACAATTAACACTACATTCAGTTTTCAGCAAAACACAAATTTAACATTTGCACCACTGACTAAATCAATTTCATTTACACAACTAGGCATATTTATCAAGTGATTCAATCATCCACACTATATTGTAATTTCTTTTTTATTGGTCCACAAGAGAATCCTTCTAAGAGGTAGGAAAAAGCATTTATGTCAAAGTTGGGGAAGGGAAAAAAATAAGAACATAAGTCAATGTTTCTAAGGGATTTACAAATAATTAGTTTCACATTTAAATTTATCTAATGTTAAAGTCAAGTTTATTAAATGTTTCCAAATCAAGTTATATTTGCATTGAGTACATAATTGCCATGTGTTTAATGGTGTCTAGTCTTCTAAAAGTTATCCATCTTGTTGAAGAGAAAATATAGATAGGAACAGACACTTGATCAGGTATGAGAATGTTTAGCATAGCCTCTAAGTGTTATATAGGAAACCAAACATGGGAGGGCAATTTTGAACTGTAAGAAGTTTTAACGAAGAAGAAATTAAATGAATTGGGTTATGGAAAAGGGGGTAGGCTCTGGATTTAAAAAGGTGAAACTGTCATTTCATGCGGTTAGGACAGCATGTACAAAGGCACAAATGAAAAACATTCTAGTACTTTGAAAACTTTAAGTTTCATATTATGTTTAATTAAAGGTAAAGCTAGATAGATAAGGTGATACTGCCTATAAATGCAATCATTTATTTATTCATACAAAATTCCCTCATTCAATACTGAAGATTCCTACCATAACCATCTTGAATTATAGAGTTTATGGAAATCTGGTTCTCATATTGCCACTGAAACCAATATCTCAGAGACTATTTATGACTTAATTATAAATAATTGTAATTTTTTTTAGTTTTTATTTGAAATATCTCTAGCTTTTGGCAATGTTGCTTTCACCATTATTTTTGTAATTCTCTTCTCCTTTGGCTCTTGTCATAAGGAAATCCATGTTTTCCACCTACTGTTGGGAGTCTTTCAATTATTTAGGTATCAACCTTCTCTTATTTCACTATACACATTCTACTGGTCATCTTATCTACTCCCACTACACTGTATGCCACTTAAAGGCAGGGACAATATCAGTGTTCTTCACTTCTATGTCCCCAGGATCATTGACAAACATGGAGCTAAGGACTCAATTGAATATATATTGAATATATTAAGAAAAAGAAAAGCTTCAAGTAACCTCTATACTGGTTATTTCCAAATATGCAATTCCAATATCATCTTCTTTACTAAACTCAAGGCCCATAGCTTAAATTGTCTAATATAATTCATTCAACAAATATTGTGTGTTTATAGTAATAAAGCAGGTTTCTAGGCTATGGTGATACAATGGTGAATAAAGAGAAAAATGTTCTCACCTTATGGAATTTATATATTAGGTATATTAAACTAATTTAGAGTCCCATCTGTAAAATGGTGGTAATAATATTGTCTGATTCATTTGATGTTTTAAAGTTTAAATTAGATAATAAAAGCAATGCAATTAGACATAATAAGGAGACAATGATTATTGTCAATTACTGGCAATTATTATTTAATTTTTTTAATTGGAAAATTGGTACAAGAATAAGTTGAAATAACTGTTATTTACTCCATGCTCTGTATCACATTCATTTATGCACCAGGTACCGTCTTGTGTCCTTTGGCATTTAAAGACAGCCAAGATTTCATCCTTATTCTGAAGAAAATTGGATTCCAGTAAAAGGCAGAGACAAACTATAGATGCAGATTTTATTTAAATTTTAGTGTAGCAGTATATATCTTCCTTGATTTACATTGGAGTTGCATTACGATAAGCCCATGCTAAGTTGAAAATTTCATAAGTCAAATGCATTGACTACACCTAACCTACCTAGCACCATAACTTAGCCTAGCCTCCTTTAAAAGTTCTCAGAACACTTACATTAGCCTATAGTTTGGAAAAATCATCTAATGCAAAGCCTATTTTATAGGAAAGTGTTCAATAGCTCATGTAATTTACTGAATACTGTAGTGAAAGTAAAAAACAGAATGGTTGCATGGGTATGGAACAGTTTTAAGTATATGGGTTGCTTACCTTCATGATCTTATTATGGCTTACTGGCAGTTGCAGCTTGCTATCTACCCAGCATCACAAGAAAGTAGTATACAATGTATTGCTACCCCAGAAAAATATTAAAATTCAAAATTGGAAGTACTATTTCTACTGAATGTGTATTGCTTTCACACCATCATAAAGTCACAAAATTGTAAATTGAATCATTTAAATCAGGGACCGTCTGTATATAGAAATATTTCTTCAATCAGCCATTTGATATTGATTGAGCATCTCACTATGCCAGGCATTGTTCTTAGTACACAAGATGCAGAAGTAGACAAAAATAGATCAACATTATGTTATAATTTAATACCTACTAAAGTATGTTAATAATGAAGAAAAATGAATCTAAGTAAGAATTTAAATCATCTTTCTCTAATTTGTTCTTGAATACAAACCGGTCTTGATCTGCATACTCCACACAACCTTTTCTGTTTCCATTTTACTTTTTAGGACTTGTTATATTTTTGGGGGTTGCTGTTCCAAGAGCATATATCTTTCCCAATGAGCCTCCAAAGTTTTCTGGGGATTAAAGTTTACCAAATGGATGGATGGATGGATGGACAGATTGATTAGATAGATAAATGGATAGAAAGATAGATAGATAATGATGATAGATAGATGATAGATAGATAGATAGATAGATAGATATGATATGATAGAATTCAGGCAATAATCACTATTACAAAGGAATGGCTGTCCAATTATCTGATTGATATGTACCATGGATATCTGGATATCCTACACCTGGGTACAGGTGGCATTTGTAGAAAATTAAAACAAAATGAGTTTCTTGACTTTTTTAAATTATGTCATATTTCATAGATAAGCCACCAAGTATTTCCATAACCTTTGTCATTAACATTACAAGTACTGGAAGTTCCAATTAGGCGACAGGCTGTTAACCATTTTTCGCTATGCCTTTCAATCTTTCATGTCTTCTTGAATATTTCAGTGGAAATTTGAAATTGATTTTCTCTTTGATAAGAATCTCTTTCTGTTCTCATACCATAGTCTTCCCTATTGTTCTAATGTACCTGCTTGCACAAATGGAAGAAATGCACATTTCACTTAGCTAAGTTACAGTGTGATGTCCTTTCTTTTAGTAATCCTTTAAAAATTCTACTTGCAAAGGGCAAAGTGAGTAAAGTTGATGTATATATATTAACTATAAGATACTTCATTTCCATTCTACCTGTTTTAGGTTATTTCACTTTTTCACTTTTGTGGGAACTAAGTTTCAACAAAAGAAAATGAAAGTAAATAATGTTTCTCAATTGGATGTAGAAAGGCTTTTAAAGAAAGAAATCATCTTGAAATGAAGAGAGAGGGCAAAAGCAATGATGTTTTTATTAGGAATGACACTTGCTTACTTACAACTACCTCTGCTAATGTCTACTCTGATGCATAATAGAAGCAAACTGCCTAGAATTTTTCAAATATATTGCAAGAGATAAGCACAAAGGGTCATCAAATAAGTATGCACCACCTAAGCTTTGCATGAAAATGTCTTTTATATTTAATAAAAAATAAATATAATTCTGAAGTATAATGAGCAACATGGAGTTATTGGGTATGATTATATATTCTTTCTTCTATGTAAATGTGTAGTTTTGTTTCAAATATAAAAATTGAGATTTTAAAAATTGCACCAGAAGTAGATTAATGTAACAGTCATTCATAGAGATCTTATTAAGTATAATTTTCCTATAATATCTGCAACATGAGAGCAAGAATTTATCTTTTTGCCTGCTGCTATATTCCTAGAGTTTAAAAGAATACTTGACAAATGGTAGGCATCCAGTAAATATTTGCAAAGTGAATGAAACATGGAAGATAGGAAAGGAGGGAGGGAAGGAGACCTGATGTACTGTGGAGTTAGTATAATTTTCAACCCATATCTTATATATGCAAAGTATTCCTCTCTAGTTCTTTGTCAGATCAATAGTGGGCAAGGCTCTATGTTTTCTGGTCAATTGTAGCACTTTAAATATCCACAATAAGAGGGCAATCAAGGTTCAGAAATTCTTTTAATGACTTATCATAGATCTAAATAACTTGAATTTACTTCGACTATTTTTCAAGACAGGTTTATATGATATTTGGTAAAACAATTTCCCTTTTTAGGTATGATCAGTTTCGATAAACATCTAACTACTGTAATACTGATATGAAACATTTTTATCATCCTAAAAAAATTCCCATTTGCAGTAAATCCTCATTTGTCACCTCCACTCTTGACAATAACTGACTGTTTATGTATGGCCCCTATAGTTTCACCTTTTCCCAAATGTCATATAAATAGAATCATGTAGTATGGAATTTTTGAGTTGACCTCTTTCATTTACCATAATGCATTTGAGATTCACTCATATTGTAGTTCATCCCTTTCAATTTCTGAGTAGTATCCCATTGTATGAATATACCACAATACGTTATTCTTTACCAATTGATGTACTTTGTGGTTGTTTCCAGTTTTTGACTTAATGAATAAAGCTGTTAGAAACATTTTCACACAACTCTTTGTATAGACATATGTTTTTATTTAACTTAATACTAATTAGGGGTAGAATTGTTGGGTCATATGCTTTATGTAACTTTTACATTATGAAAGACTGCCAAAAAGTTTCTAAAGTAGTTGTACACTTTTGCATTCCTTTCACTGATATATGAGAATTCCAGTTTTTCTGCACCTTCATCAACACTTTACAATGTTAGGAGTTTTAATCTTTAATCATTCCAGTTGGTATGTAGTGATATCTTATTGGGATTTTAATTTGCATTTCCCCACTGACAAATCACATTGATCATTTTTATATGTGCTTATTTGACATCTGCATATTTTCTTTGATAAATTGTTCAAATCTCATTCACGATTTGTTGTGCTGTTTGATTCTTTGTTATTGACTATGAGAATTATTTTCATATAATGGATACAAGACTTGCCTCACATATGTGTGTTGCAAATAATTTTTCCAGCCTGTGAATTCTCTTGTCATTTCCTAAACAGTCTTTCAAAGAGCAGAAACTTTTAATATTGATGATATCCAATTTATCATTTATATTCTATTATGATTCATGACCTCTGTGTCATATCAAAGAAATCTCTAACTCCAGTTCACAGAGATTTTTTTTGTATGCTTTCTTCTGTAGTCATTTGTCAGGTTATTAGCAAATAAGACCTCCAAATTTTTGTCTGCTTGCAATACTATTACTATCAATAGGCCTATTAAGCATTCAGAATTTTTAATAAATCATCATGGATCAGAAGTTTTGGAATTTACTTGGATTCTTTTTTTATTCTTTTTATATTTTCACCCTATGTGAAATATATATTAAATATGCATTAAATATATTTTATATTTAATAAATCATATTAAAACTATATTTAATATTATTTATATAAAATTTAAGTAGAATTAATAGACATGAGGTTCATGAGAAGAGGGACAATCATTTTGTTTTACTGTACTCTACAAGATTCAGACCAAATTTGAGACAATTTTCAGTTAAGATAAGCTAGATTACTCTGAGGCCACAAACAATTTTTCATGGTTTCTTTGGCACTGATTCTCATTAAAATTGAATAGGCTTATTATATATTTGTTTCTAGTCAGGTACATGTGCTGATGGCTACACCCATTGGTATTTTCTAGATAGTCTCTTTACATTTGATATATTACTTCACTTTCTTGTTCCCATGCATTTGTCCACATAATTGCAGAGATTTTGTGCCAGTCAGGTTGTGGTGGAAGAGCCAAATATTTAATTCCTTTTCCCTGAGTCATTGTGTGAATTGGAGGAATTCACTGGATACCAGCTTAATCAGTTGAAAGGTTTTAACACTGGGAATTACAGCTAGAATTTCAATTTGATTCTACCCACAAAAATGATTTAAATGGGTCTTTGTAATTTAAAGCATTTATCAATTTTAGTGTTTGCACAGAAATAAGAGAAGATGCAGTGAAGAGGGTAAAAAAAAAATTGTTTCACATTATCCCATCACTCCTCCACCAAGCTTTGGTAGCCCAGCATGGACAGAAACACTCTCCTTTTGGAATAAATAAAGGGAAGTGAGTATTTGACTTTACTGAAAACCCTAGGACCCGGTCTGAACAAGCACCAGGCCACACCCCTACAGACCCAGACTCCTGGACTTTTCCAGCACTAGGACAACTCCCACAGCCCCAAGCTCCTGGCACACCTGACTGCCAGGCCAATTCTTATGGCCTCACCAATTCCTATGGCCTCAGGCTCTTAGCCCACCCTATCACTGGGCGAGACCCCATAGCCCCAGACTCTAGGAGGACCCCTGCAGACCCAAGCTCCAAGCCCACCCTAATGCCAGGTTGGACATGATGTGCTTTTCAGGTAGTCACAAGTAGCCATTTACTTATAGTGTGCCACTGAACAACATGGCTCTCTATCTTTCAAGCTTCCACTCTTTCTTATATAGCCTGCCACTTAATCTCTAAGTCACTGCCACATATTTTAGTTTTGTGTGAGTGTGTATGTGTGAAAGCAGCACCACACTTCTGTAACAATTTATTCATCAATCAAGATATACTAGGTTATGTTGTAGTAACTAATAACAATATAATTTAAATGAATTAAAATATATTTTTACCTCTTGCCCATGTTATATGTGCACAGTGGGTTGTGTGGGCTCTCTAATCTTGTCCTTACTCTGGGATCCAGACTGATGGAGCAACCAGTCTAGAATAAATCTGGTCATTATGGAAAAGGGTAAAGAGAGATCATGTTGCATTGTATGCTGGCTTTGAATTTTTTGCTTTAAAGTGACACACACTATTAACATTGGCAATTCATTGGTCAAGGTAAGTGACATGGACAAACTACAAGGGAGTAAGAAAATAAAATACTACCACATGCCCCAAGGAGAATGATAATATTCACTGATCAGCACTAATTACTATCCAGTTATCATCTCCACTTCTTGTTATAAGATTTTAAAAGAAAAAAAAATAAGCTTTTAATGGGGACATGGAGAAACGTGAATGTGACCTGACAGTAATGAGATGGGACACCTGGGTGGCTCAGTCTGTTAGACATCCAACTTCGGTTCAGGTCATGATCTCATGGTTCATGGGTTCGAGTCCTGCATTGGGCTCTCTGTTGACAGGTCAAAGCCTGGATCCTGCTTCAGATTCTGTGTCTCCCTCTCCCTCCCCTGTTCATGCTCTGTCCCTCAAAAATAAATATATTTAAAAAATTTAAATATAGTAATGAAAATTAACATAATTTGTATGAAGAACAGAAGTAATGTTTTACCAAAAAAGAAAGGGCATGATTGCAATATCCAAACATATGAAGCATTATGTTCAATAAAATAGACTGGTAAGTAGGGGCGCCTGGGTGGCTCAGTGGGTTGAATGTCTGACTTCAGCTCAGGTCATGATCTCAAGGCTTGTGGGTTTGAGCCCCGCATTGGGTTCAGTGCTGACAGCTCAGAGCCTGCAGCCTGTTTCAGATTCTATGTCTCCCTCTCTCTCTTCCCCTCCCTCACTCGCACTCTCTCTCTTTCTCAAAAATAAACATTAAAAAATTTTTTAAAATAGACAGGTAAGCCAATAAATAGGTGTGGATCTGTGACAATAAAAAAACACATGCCACATCTGAAGATATTATATTTTTAAACAATCTGGCACCAAACAAAATAACAAAATGGATTTTTTTTTCAGACCAAATTGATACCACTGGCTGCCAATTTGGAACTCTTGTAAATTTTCTGAGAAATCATTTCCACTTTTGGTTATTTTGATCCCCCTTCTCTGGATCTTCTGCACTACCAGTTGTTAATTTTTTATTTTGCTTTGTTTTATTTTGTCATTCTCTTTTTTTTTTTTTTTTTTTTTTAGAGAGGGAGAGCTAGTGAGCGAGCATGAGATGGAGAAGAGCGGAGGCATAAAGAGAGAACATTCTGAGCAGGCTGTGTACTGAGCATGGGACTTGATCCCACAACCCTGGGATCATGACCTGAGCCAAAATCAAGAGTCAGATGCTCAACTGACTGAGGCACCCAGGCGCCATATATTTTGTCATTCGTTTTTAAAATGGTTACACATGGGGCGCCTGGGTGGCTCAGTCGGTTAAGCGTCCGACTTCAGCTCAGGTCATGATCTCATGGTCTGCGAGTTCGAGCCCCGCGTCGGGCTCTGGGCTGATGGCTCAGAGCCTGGAGCTTGCTTCCAATTCTGTGTCTCCCTCTCTCTCTGACCCTCCCCCATTCATGCTCTGTCTCTCTCTGTCTCAAAAATAAATAAACATTAAATAAAAATTAAAAAAAAATAAAAAAAATAAAATGGTTACACATTCAGTCATTTTGACTAATTTTAAACCATACTAGTCTTATGCATTGAGCATAAGTAACTCCTAAAATAATTATCAAATTGGAAAAAATCACATCCTTAAGATAAATGTAAAGGAAGACAACAATGGCAAAAAATATTATTTATATAGTAGCTGAATTTTTTGAAAAATATTATTTCCAGGAACTGTGGGCTAAATATTTTATTTCCACTTTCCAATGAAATCATAGAATAGTTAGTAATTTATAAAAGATGGTAACAGAAGTTAGTCAATCTATATGCTAAAAGAAAAGTAGCAAAGGATTACCTGTCAAATCAGGAAACAAACACTGACCTACAGGGTGGAGGGGGACACAATCAAATTGGAAAACCATTTCAAAGCAGGTATTTATTTTCTAATTATGAAAATATGGTAAAATATGGTAAAAATTAGGTCAAAGGCAAAAGTTACAGGAGTAAAAGTAATCTGATACCAGTTGGCTAATGACCACGTAGGGAAAACCTGTTATCCAGAAATGAAACAAATAAATATTTATAAAGGCATGCGACTGCCACTTGTTTTTATGCAAAAAAAGTTTAAGCAAGACATACTTTATAAAATAAGTCATGTTGGGCTGTCCTTAGGCTTAAAACTTCATGTTTCATATCCTTTGTTCAAAAAAATAGGGAATGACAAAGGAGGTTAAAATAGCAAGGAATGGTTCATGAATCATTTCACTTTCTTAAACTTTATTACGGTTTGAAATTTTTGTAATGTTAACAGCAAAAGACAATTATATATCATTTTTGAAGTGTAATTGAAATATAAATTTCTAAATCACATTACAGGAAAAAAATTGACATTTTTTTAAAGATTGAAGAAAAAGATGAAAGCGTAAGATAAAGCTGATGATTTTGATAGTTATAAGGTAAAGAGCTCTAACAATTCAGTCCAAATGAAATTAATTCTTTTGTCCTTCACATATATGGTTTTCTTAGAGAGGGTATAGCTCAGTGGTAGAGGATTTGACTGCACATATATGGCTTTCTTAAGCATTTCTTAGTCTTCCATGAGTTTAAAATTGAAAACCCTCTTTTGTTATGTTTGTCAGTCAGACTACTGACACTGAGAAATGAAGATTATTTAGAGCCATTTTGAGAATGTAAGAAGGGAAGAAAATAATGAATGAGATTTCCACTGTCATCTAACAAATCCAAAAGGCCACAGTCTATAGAAAATAAGAAGCCATTTGTCACAATGAGACATTTATACTCTTTATGAAGAAATATCTCTTACTATTTAGTGCTTGGAATGCATGTTCAGGGTGTATGAAAGATTGTTTCGTCTACTGGATGGAGAAAACATCCTGTTGCATCTCCTGATTTTGAATCCAAATCAGTATTTCCTGTTTAATGAGAAAATATTGATATTGAAAGAAAAGTTTAATACCTGTCTTAGAGAACACCTGTCTCAAAAGAATATTTACAATGTATTGTTATGCATTGGGGAAATAATAATCTATTATGTATTTAAAGGTGTATAACAAAGCAGAGTCATATTCATGTAAAAAAAAAAAGACGCAAGTTAAATTGAACTCCGATACAGCAAATTTACAAAATATTAAGATGTATTTTATAAAACAGATTCTGGAAAATTTTATACAGGTACATTTTGCTACAAATGTAGGCAATTCTAGTAAATAAATCCAGGAAAATATTCGTAGCTGAGTTGCCATGATATCTTCGGTAAGTCACAAAATTCTTTTCGTATCAATTTTTTCAGTTGTGTTATGGAGATAAATATAGCTACCATATATAATATATACTTTGAAATACTATTTTGAGGGTTATATGAATAATATAATTTGTAAATAGGAAAATAGCTTTTAAATGATCTAGTTCACCACCATCTAGCAGTATGTTAAAACTGTATCTGGTTGCCTGGGTGGCTCAGTTGGTTAAGCGTCCAACTTCGGCTCAGTTCATGATCTCAGGGCTCATGAGTTGGAGCCCAGCATTGGGCTCTGTGCTGACAGCTCAGAGACTAGAGCCTGTTTGGGATACTGTGTCTCCCTCTCTCTCTGCCCCTCCTCCACTCACGCTCTGTGTCTCCCACTCTCTCAAAAATAAAGATTTAAATTTTTTTAAAGAACTATATCAAATTTTAAGTGATTTACCTAAGGAATCCAGGTGTTCATTTTTCTATTGATATTTCTCCTGTTGTCTATTGATAAGACACATTGACTCATGTGGAAATATACTCCAAAAGAAAAATAAGGAAGGATACAAATTTAGATGTATATGAGTTAAAATAGTAATAATGGCAACAATGATAACACTGATACTTAAGACATATTTGTCCAAAGAGTTTTAGAGTTCTTTTGGTGGAAAGAAGGACAAAGTCCTAAGAATGTAAAAACACTTTTTATTCCAGGTCAGTCAGCTTGATTGGGGGACAATAGTTAGTGCTTTAAAAAGAGGATGTAAAACTGTGCCCATAAGTATCCCATGGCAACATTTTGTGCTTCCAAATTTTGAACAATGTGTAAAATATACCTTTTCTCTTACTAAATAAGCATGATTTTATAGAACATATTGTCAAACTAAATAATGATTATACATTTCTTGAAATATCAAGATACTTTGTCTTATATGAATACAAGAAGGAGAAGTCAGGGCATTAAACAGCTTTAAACAAATATTAGCAACGTACCTAAGACTCACAAAAGGAATAGTAAAATTATTGGAGCTGCTCTGACAAACCTCATGAGACATCATTTTGTAATAGTCTTGATATTATCATAATTATAGGTTGTTAAAAATTGTTTTGAGTATTTTTAATCCCTTCATAAATGCTACCAATTTTTTCCCAATATTACCCTTTAAAGAGAAAAATTAAGTTGGCAATCACTGGCTTATAATACCTCTTTTTGGAAATATATTCTACTACTCAATTTGCATACAAACCAGAATTATTTTTTGTTGGCATTTTATACTCTTGATTGATGGATCAGCTAGCCAGTTGTGCTCTTTTATGAGTAACGTGCATGACTGGTTCATTGAGAAGAGTATATTAGGTGGTGAGACATCTGAGATTACCTTCTGTCTTCCTTTTGCTCATTGTACTTTATTGACCAATCTGTGCAAGAAAATGGACAAGTCAATAAAATGTCACCATAACATTAAAGTTTATTCTCCATCTTTGCAATATTTTTGGCTCAAGATGCAATGAGGTGTTGTTTGAGGTCTTGTGTGAATATTCTTTTGATTCAGAAGAAATTATTCATCTTTTCTTTGTGTGATGGGAGACACAAAAGTATTAAAAAGACTGAAAGACCCTATCAGGGAAATAGCAAAATCACAAAGCACTGCTTTGTTGCATAAAAATAAGCTTTTATCACCTTCAGTCGGAAAATGTGGATTAGAACAAAATATCTTATGGCTCAAAGAATGCTAATAAAACTAAACTAGAGAAATAATAGTGATGAAACTTATGACTCATATAAACATCAAAAATTAAAGCTATTATTTTTGTCACTTGCTTTTTTGAATTAGCCTCCATAATTTTCATTTTAGTGTATTCCAAGTTTCTTTCATGTTAGTTATTGTGAATAAAATTATTAACTTAAATTGTTGATATTAGAGCTGGAAGTTAGGATTGGTTGCTAAAAGATGAATAACATTTACAATTTATAAAAGAGGAAGAATTACTGCAAGTCGAGAAAATGAGTAAAAATGGGGTTTGTTAAATAAAATATATATTGGCCAGAGTAGCTAGACCAGTGTTCTAAAGTAAATTTAACTAAAATTGTTTCTTAAAGACCTGTAGAAAAATGTCCATATATTGAGCAAATTGCAATTTACTCAAAATTGCAAATGTGCCTTATTTACCATTTTTTAAACAACTATAATGGATAAGGTAGAATATTTTAAATAATAACTAAATTTTAGATCACTTTAACAGTATGTTACACTTATGATAAATTAGTTTGGAAATTCTCAAGGGAAATTCATTTTATGTGCATACAGATTTTACATCAAATCAATGACAGAATGCATGCTTCTTCATTATAATGATTCCACACTTGACTACACTTGACACAATGCTGGACCTAGAACACTATTTTGACTAATTTAAAAGAAATCACCTCCAAATTCATTTATAGGGTTCAACAATCTTCTGTAGTCCAATCTACTCTGTCTCAAAATCAGTCTATAGGCTACTGTCATGAGCAGAAGAGTTAACAACAAAGTTAACTCATATGTTTGGCCTCATCCAGCCAAAATCTGATACCCAATTTACCTTTACTGTAAGGCTACCTGGTTAGTGTGAGGAAGTGTCTCCAGTTTTTTCCTTAGAAATCTACTGCTTATCATCCAGGTAAAAAGTTTGAATTGTTCCAGCACACTAGTATGTACATAGTATGCAGCATATTTCCTCAATATATGGGACAAAGAAAGAGCTCATCTCCAGTAAAAAGAAAGTCCTAATGGCATTTTTCTGTGTTACTTGGATTACCATACAGCTGAATTGACCTAACCCAAATAAATCTATATTTGTCTTTAGTCCATTGCATGTAGCCTATAAAATATTCCCGAATATAGTAACTCAAGGAAAGAACCCATGCTTTGGAACTTAGTGAAAATATGTTTGAAATAAAATAAAATGATATTTTTATAATAATTAGCTTTCTGTATTACTTACATATCCAAAAATTATACCCCCATAGGTCATAATTTGAACATTTGACCTTCCACTTATAACATTTATGGTATCTAAAATATCCATCTTCTTCTACAAGAACAGAAAAAAAACTTAAATAAGTATGTAATATTTTAATATAGCAAGCTCTGCATTATGCTGGTTTCTGTATAGACTTTGAAGTTATTTTCTAGAGACTAATGCATATTCAAAGTAAGAGACCAGAGAATGGTATCACTCAAAATAGTTTTTCTAACCATATCTATATAAAATTTCCTAGGCTTTTAAGGAATCATGTTCACTTGCATCAGTCAGTATATTATGCTATTGTGTCCTAACCTAAAATAAATGCATGCAGTATGATTGAGGATTACACAGCAGAAGAGAGTACCCTGGAAACCTGAAAGCAGTGCCAACAAGAAATAGAGAGGCAGTCAAATTCTAGCCCATTGGGGAAAGTGCGTATCTAATTAGGCCTAACAAAAGTTTACTTTCTTCATATAATGGGGAAGAGTAAATATGTAATACAAAAAGAAAAGGCCAAGAGTCAGAATTGTTTAGTGTAGATATGACTATCAAGTTACTGAACATTTACTAATCTCCTACTGTGTGTCATTTATCATGGTCTTTATTCCTTTAACTTGAACTAGACTCTACTTGTTTGTACCAAAATTTATTTATTTTTTAATAAAATAATCAGAATAAACAAACAGAATAAGACTATTGTGGGTTTAAGGAAACACAAAACTTAAAAAGACAAGACCCCTATAGGCACCAAAAACTATAAACAATAACATAGCTTCAGAATATATTATTTTCATTGATTTTTCATATCAGATTTGCATAGACAACTTTGATGAATATATTCATCTGTATACTTTCAATGACAAGATAATGAGTTATATACATGAAATTAATTTGTCATTGCTAGTTGAGGTAACAAAACAGGATGCCATGCAAGATCATTGTTTGCATATATCTCAAATCACCTACTCACTTTTATCTAATAAGCAATACCTTATGATGTGGATTCTTATGACCATTAATATATTTCAGTTAATTTTAATATTCCAAATGTCTTTATATTGCATAATAGAGGTCATATCTTTCAATGGATTATATAGATCAACCTTTTTGCATGGCCAAATGACATGAAGAATTTGAAACTAAATTGTAAGTGTAGTGATAATTCCTATTTTTTGTACATCATCATCCCTAATTGGACATTTAAGACACATAATTATTAACAAAGTCAAAGACAACAAATACAGCATTTTAGAATTTACAAAATGCACTTTAAAATAATATTTTTTTATCTCGAACTTCACACCATTAATTCATAACTGCTGTAAGTTTTTGTTTTATTTCCTAGTGAAAAATAGATTGGAGATAGTAGGCCTGTCAGAATGAGAGTTTCCTAGACCAAAGTTTTGCAAACTGCAAGTGGAAATACATACATTTGTGAGTCTTGCAGCAAATTAAATGGGCTGCAATTAAAACTTTAAAAAATGGAATAAAAAATGTCAGCAAGCATTACAGATAGTAAAAGATAGTTTCATAAAATATTTTTTAGTGTGTGTATGTGTGTTTAAAGTGTCTTTATGTAAAATATATTTCTTAGTATAGGACAAAATAAAAACAAGTTTGAAAGCCACTGGCCTACGCTACGTAAAGCAAGTTCCATTATCCATAGACCCATGGCTAGGGAAATGTGACCTCAGCATGAGGCGGAAGATAGTTTTTATGAAGATCTTTCAGGTTTACTCTTGACCATTTGGGAACAGTGACAGAACCATAAGAGTGAACCTGAAGTGGATGTGTCCCAGGAGTATCAAGTTATCTCCAAATAGTCAACAGATAAATGTCACACTTTGCATGCTCTTTCAGAGCTGCCTTCACTCACTGAAACCATTCATGTCTGTGGGGACTGTTGGATGGCAGTGGCAACAACTCTGCTATTTACAACAAAAGTGTATTTTGGATCCCTTGATATTAAGAAGATGCCCTGAGTCACCTTAACATATATCACTACTAGTTTAAAACAAAGAAAAAAGCTATATATTGTCTAAAAAGCTGGCATATTTGGGATTGCACTGCTTCTTGTGGATTGAATCAATGATCAGAACTGTTAATATCAGAAAACGTGTCCATCATTTCTCATGTGTGCATCTCATGACCTTATTTTTTTATTTTGTTTATTTTATTTTGTTTACTTATAAATCAAAACAAATTCTTTTACCCATTTTAACTGAAATGACAAATCCATCACTAATAATTGGTAAGCCATTTTATTTTTATTGAGTAACTACAGCTATTTTGTATGTCTCATAGAACAAAAAGTTCACATAGATTTTAATGTAATAATTTGAATGAAATCAATGATGACTTCTTAGGCTAGAAGAAGTACGTTAAGACAGTACTATGTGTTACTTGGGAGAGACTAAAATAATCTAAATTTTACAAATTAATTAGATAAGCTGATTTTACTTTAAGCATAATTATTTTCTAGTTGTGTCTTGCTGTCATTAAAATTTGACATTTTCTTTTTCCTTTACTTGGAAATATGACCATTTTTAGTTTCTATGGACAACAAATCTGTGCTTGCTCCAAATAGATTTATTGGTATCTAAACCATGTGTGAATTAACTGACTGCCTTTTTACAGCTTAATTTTTTCAATTTGTGGTTTGATTCCTACTGAAGATTCATTTCATATCACATGATTGATTATTCTCCAGTTGTTCTATGTGTGTTTAATAACTCCATTTTTCTTTCTTCTCATATAACTCTCTCAGAACCTGACCAGAAACTCTGAACCAATTCTTAGCCTACAGATATTTTTGTTGCTTCTAATAGTCTGTTTCCAATTCACACATACTCAGTCATAGGTTATATGGAAGATTATCAATTTCTTCCCTTATAGGAAAGATGACAGGAAAAGACCATTAACCAAACATTATGATGATTTGTTCGCCTGCTTTAGCTAGATTTAGAGAGATAATGTTTTGTGATGAAACTACTTATCAGAAGATCTGGCTTGAGTCCTCATGTGTGCTTTTGAGAAAGTACCCTAGACACATTCTGTGTTGCATACTTATCCTCTCCTATCCTTCAGAGTTACTGTAAAGCCAAAATGAAATAAAATAGGTGAAGATACTGAATTGACTGTAATTCTATAAAGGTCACTGGTTATCATTGCCATATTTTTTGTATGTTAATCTGTATGCATTTATTAATATATTCACCTTTTCCAGTTTCTTCACTACTATTTTCTCCTCCTCTAGAGCAATGAAGGTGACAAGGTGATCCTAAGATACCACTAATTTATTACTATCAATGAAGGATTTAACCGTGGTATATTCTCTTTTAAGTAGCTTTGTTATTGTTTGTGATACTGGCTGCTGGAAGATTAAACGAGAAATAGGTTAGGAATTTTTAAAAAAATGAGTCTGAATATGTCCACATGTATTTCACATTATTGATTATCAAGTTGATAATACTTAGGTAGGAGGTCCTCAAATGCACTAAATTTTAGGAATGCATGCTGTTCCTTTTGATTGGAACTTTATTTTGAGAGAGGCAGAGATTGTGAGTAAGGGAAGGGCAGAGAGAGAGGGAGAGAGAGCGAATCCCAAGCTGACTCTGCACCATCAGCATAGAGCCCCACATGGGACTCGAACTCACCAACCAGGAGATCACGACCTGAGCTGAAACTGAGAGTTGGACTCTTAATCCACTGAGCCACCCAGGCACTCCTCCACATGAAACTTTTAATGAAAACTTAAGTCTGTATCAGGGGCATCTTTAATGTATTTGCATAGTATCCTTTTAAACCAAGATATCTAAAACTTAGAAAATGCTAGATAGTTGTGGGATGACTAAACTGCAAGCAAGGAATAATTTAATGGATGCCCAGAAGTGTTTAGAGGTATGAACCTTTCTTGTAATTTTCTTGTTACCCTGAGTCAAGAAATCTCAAGGCTTATCAAAGGGAACAATATCGCATAGTCAGTATGATACTATAAATTGTGAAGCACTGTTAAATGATGCATGGATAATGTTATGCAACACGTGCAATTTTGCCAAATAAGAAGAACATTGTTGGCAAGCAAATCTTCCCAAACTAACTAACATATAACATTAAAAGGAAAACAAACAAAATAAGAGTGGATCCATACGTCCTGTACGTGGAAGATGAAAATATCAGACATATTTCATCCTTTAAGTATTTATAAATCAAATTTGTAGACCTAAAAGAGGCAAAACCATACTAGTTTGGATAAAATTCAGAGGGAAAGGAAAGTATTCATTAGTTAGGGAAGTATAACAAAAAAAAAAATGGTTTAACAATTACCCAGTCATATAAATGCAGATAGTCTATACCAAGTATTTCCACTATTTTCTAGGAAATATGAAATTTTCATTTCAGTTGCCAAAATAAACAAAATAAAGCAAAAACTCATTTTATACTCTCCTGTGCCTATTCAGTGACCTTATTTGAATCTTGGCAAAAAAGAGAGGAGCGACAAAGAACTAAAAACAAGAATGCTATTTTTAACAGTATTTATAAGATGTAGTCAACTGAATAAAAATACAAATCCAGATGTTGGTTTAGTTGTATAAGCATGGTCTGTTCTCAGGTAATATGTTACGCATTTTAGAATGTCTTCCCAAAATAAAAAAAAAAAACACGGAGTAAATACAAGTAATTTGCCATAGAATGATAAAATTGTAAGAACGAAGAGAGATCTATATAGTCCAAATCCCTCACTGTATGTATGAGAAAAATAAATCCCAGGGAGGCAAAGTGACTTGTCCAATATTTTCCAACTAGTTTATTAGCAGAGCCAGGTTTAGAATCCAGGTTTCCTGTTTGCTAATCCAGGCTTTGTTCCCCTCCATATCATGACACCATCTCTCTACTAGTATTACCAATATCTACTGGAAACATTACATTGACTTAGACACTGTGATAAGAATTTTCCTGGCTTCTTGCCCTATTCCTCAAAGTTAGGACAATGTAAATGATTTCCAGGCTCACCCATGAATTAGATTCCACTGACAAATATAGTTCATTTGTGCATAGTATAACAAGTATAGATAATTTAATGCACAGCTCGGTGACCAGTCAGACTTGCCACCCAACCATATAACTTAGTTCAATTATTGACCCTTTTCCCTGTTACTTTTAACCAACACTCTGCCTTCTAGGAATTTGATCATTTTTTTCCATGCCTGAGTCACTAACTTGGAGTCTAAACTAGGGTATGCTTTACCCTACTCTATCATCTACTTCAGTACCCAGGCTCAATCTCAACGAATCCAAGACCTTTTTGAGTTCTACCCCTAGACAGCCTAGACTCATGCTTATTTATTATCTTTAGATAATGTTCTTATATCAGCTATTACCCATATCTCTCTGAAGTCCACCAGTAGTCCTCCTTGATGGCAATTGTCCATTATCTTAGAATTCCTTGCATTATCTGCTGCTAGATCTGCATTGATCTGTCATATAAATTCCAGTTAATCTGTCTGAACTTTAGTTCTCAGGAAGCTCCAACCACTCACCATCCACAAGCTCTATATTTAAAAGAAAATTTCCTTGCACATATTTAGTTCTTTCTGTGGGGTTATGAGAAATAGTAAACTGGAAGAGGAATGCTGTTATTTGGATCAGATACACTTGATATTAAAATTGGACATATTTCTAATAGATTATAAGAAAGAACATGCTTTATTCATATCTCTTTTCCAAATACCCATGTTATATTCACAATAGAGATAGTCATGAAAATTAATCAATAAATTAAAGCCAGTGTTAGTGCTTTAGTGGGCCTAACAAAAGCACCCCATTCTTCCTTTGCACTTGGAATCAGTTGAGAGATACATTCAGGAGTGTGAAAAATCAAAATCACAATGTCAGTAACTTTTGCCAATTAAATTGGAGGATATGAATTACAGTTATAACTACTTGCTAGCATTCCCCCAAATCGCTTAGACTAGTCCACCCAGTCACAAATATCTCTGAATAACTTACATCCATCCACTTCTGAAAGCCATTCTCTCTAGGTTTATCATATGACCTAGAGAGAAGAATAGAACACTCCTTTTCTGAAGCAGACAAAATCAGAGAAAAGATAGAAGAGCTGAGTAAACCAGACAAAAGATAGAAGAGCTGAGTAAAATACCCAATCTTCATATTAAAGGAATGGGTAATTAGTGTCACCTCATAAAAGATATAGCCATTGCTATTAAAGGTAATGTTTGTTGACGCAAGTAAAACACTTTCGTTAAAAGGAGATCAGGCACAATAGCCCTATAAGAAACAATTTAATATATGGACTGTGGAGGCAGGCTGACCTAAGTTCTTATCCTGATTCTACCACTTACCAGAGTTCTTAATCTCTCTAAGTTTTTATTTCTACATCTGCGAAATAAGGAAATATGTGCCTATTTTATCTAGTGGTTGTGTAAATAAAATTAACTTTTGATTGTTATATATAAAGTACCCACATGAGAAAATGGATTATTACTTGTACAAAAAGCACACATGGGGAACTCCATGGCAGAAGAAATCTCCAAGAAAGAAAGCATGATCATATTTTCTAAATAACTGTCAATATATTTGGATAACTGAGCCACACCTTATTTGTGTTAGGGCAAAAACATATTTTTGAGTGCAATAATTATGCCAACTTCAGGTGTCATTATTACACTTCAGTTTTTATAAACTTTGCTTCCTATCTCTCCAAAAGTCATTAATCAAGCCATTGATTGATGTTTGAAATAGTGCAGGTGCTGCTCTTACATATTCATTATTAATCATTTATTCAACCAAGTAGGTTCTTTACACACAACACAAATCTCCAGCATCTCCTCATGTTATCCAGAATCTGAAATTTATCGTAGTAGTATTCGAAAACATTTTATTGGGTTATATGAAATGTTAAGTTCTCCAAATTAAGATTCTAAATAGCTTAGCTTCACCACTGTTACTTCTTAAAGAACACTGGCTATGCTGCCTTATTTTTTATGTAATCTTCAACATTTTTAAATAAAATTTTGTTCAGTTTTTAAAAATTAGATATATGCAGATTCATATTTTGAATCATTATTTTGAATTCATTCAGATTTTGAAAATCATTCTCTTGGAGAGCTACAGGGACAAAATCTTCCAGATCATCTAGTTTAATGGCCTCTAGTTCTCCAAACTAGAAAACTGGAGGTTTTGAGAGAAGTAATTTGCAAATTCCTAAAAATAGCCACTGATTAGCTTACATAGTGCTTAAAATATATCATCTGCCTCTCCTCTGTATTAATCTGCACCTATTGAAACCAATTTGATTTTGAGCCCACTATTAAATGTCATGTGGAAATGAAAATAAAATAACAAATACACCCTTTATGCTTAGGAATTATGCTCTGGTAAATCTAAATTGTATGTATGGGAGAGCAGAGAAATGCACTATAGAACTTTTTAAGTGAGTTAAATCTCCTATTATAATTTATTATTATTTTCTTTGGCTTCACTTTTATCCATGGAAATTATAGTCTCAAAAATTACCAGTGACCTGCTTCCTAACCACCCAGAACATTATTATTATTATTATTATTATTATTAAATGTTTAAACTAAAATTTATAGAGTGTAAGATAATAAATACCCACATATCCAATACACAAAATTAAAAATGTCAACCTTATTGGGTCATATTAAATAACTTAATACATATAAAGTGCTAAGAACAGTGCCTGAGTAATACTAAATACTGAAAAAATGTTAATATGATAATATCATCTTTATTTGGTTATTTTCTTTTGATGTTTTTGAGAAGAAATAAATCAGAAAAAAGGAACTCTCTTGCACTGCTGGTGGGAATGCAAACAAGTGCACCCTTTGTGGAAAACAGTATGGAGGTTCCTCAAAAAATTAAAAATAGAATTACCCTGTGATCCAGTAATTGCACTACTGGGTATTTACTCCCCAAAACCAAAAAATACCACATAGGAAAGTCATGGAAAAATCACAGGCATTAGTAGACCATAAAATTCAAAAGGATACATGCACCCCTATGTTTATTGCATTATTTATAATAGCCAAACTATGGAAGCAGCTCAAGGTCCATCAATAGATGAATAGATATTATATTTTATATTTATATTTTATTCAGCCATAAAAAAATAATGAAATCTTGACATTTGCAGCAACATGGATGGATCTAGAAAGTATAATGCTAAGCAAAATAAGTCAGTCAGAGAAAGACAAATAGCATATGATATCACTCATATGTGGAATTTAAGAAACACAACAAATGAATTAAGAAAAAAAAAGAGAGAGAGAGAGATAGAGGGAAACCAAGAAAGAGACTCTTAAGTATAGAGAAAAAACTGATAGCCACCAGAAGGGAGGTGGATGGAAGATGAGTGAAATAGAGTGTAGGGATTAAAGAGTACATAAGTCATGATATAAAAAAATAATAATAGGGGCCCCTGGGTGGCTCAGTCGGTTAAGCATCCGACTTCGGCTCAGGTCATGATCTCATGGTTCATGAGTTCGAGCCCCGCGTCGGGCTCTGTGCTGACAGCTCGGAGCCTGGAGCCTGTTTCAGATTCTGTGTCTCCCTCTCTCTCTGCCCCTTCCCCAGTCATGCTCTGTCTGTCTCTCTCTCAAAAATAAACATTAAAAAAGTTACTGTTACAGTTGATGTTCCCACTGTAAGCATCCTTAATCCATGTTTTTATAAATTTCCAAATGTGTGTTTGCATTTCCATGAATAATATAAAATACTTTGAAGTTTTAAACTTACACAAGTGGCACTGCAATATAATTTTGTATTTGAAAAAATTATCATCACGGTTTTGCTAGCTACACAGGTTAAGATGGATAGAGATAGAGACAGTTGTCTCTATGAACTCTACAGTTTTTCAGCCTATGCATTAGTTTGTTATTGGTTAATACTATTAGTATTATTATGGTATATCGTCATATTTTGACAGTATATCTTCATAATTATGCACACCTGGATTGTATTTATACAGTCTTTTAATACATGATTTAATAGCTTTATTAGTTGTGATTACTACAAAATTGGACTACATATACTAAATCCTTACCTGCCATCTATGGAATTGATAGAATTTCTATCATATATTTTATATATTTCCCCTTCCTCTAGTTATTGGAATTTATTTTTTATATTTATTTTAATGGTTATGTTTACATTTTTATATGTGTACTTAACCTAAATTTATTATTAATTATTATTATTATTTTTATTTTTATTATTATTTTAAATTTAAATTTAAATTTAAATTTTAGTTTGCATACAGCACAATACTGGTTTCAGGAGTAAAATTCACTGATTCATCACTTACATACAACACCCGGTGCTCATCACAGCAAGTGCCCATTTTAATACCCATCACCAATCTAGCCCACCTCACACCCTCTTCCCTCCATCAACACTCAGTTTGTTCTCTGTCCTTAAGAATCTCTTGTGGTTTGTTTCCCTCTCTTCTCTTTTTCCTGCCCCTGCTTCCCATGTACTCATCTGCTTTGTTTCTTAAATTCCACATATGAGTGAAATCATTTGGTATTTGTCTTTCTCCAATTGACTGATTCCACGTAGTATAATACATGTATATATACATGAGTACATTATATATAAATACATATACATATATATGTATATATACACACAGACATGAGTACATTATATATAATGGGGTATTATATATAATGAATATATTATATAATATATACATTATAATATATAATTATATACACAATATATACATTATTATATATAATGGAATATATATGATGGAATATTACTCAGCCATCAAAAAGAATGAAATCTTGCCATTTTCAATGACATAGATGGAGCTAGAATTCATTATTCTAAAATAATTATAATTAATCTGTTTCTATATCCTCTTTCCCACAAAGATCTTAGCATCTTTCACTCTTAGAATCTTAGAATACTTTCATTTCTATGCTGTTGCTATCTAGCTGTGGCCATTGTTTTTAAATTCTCCAGTAAACATTATTATGATCGATTGATTATTACTTTTAATTTAAGGTTACCCACTACTTATTCAAATTTGCCAACACTCTTTACCAATTTATTTCTTTACCGTTGCTCCTGTGTCTCAAACCTTCATTTCTTTCATACTACTGTATACTCTGTAATAGTAAGCTCTGAAATCTTGTAGGTCTGAAAATTCCTTTATTTATGTCTTATTCTTGAATGGCACTTTAAATGAGTTTATAATTTTAAGTCCAGAGTTATGTTCTGTCAGATCTTTGAAGATGTTATTTCATTTACTTCTGACATTTATTGTTGCTAATGAGAAATCTTATGTAAGTCTGATTGTAATTCCATTGTAGATAACTAATCTTTTCTCTCTGGTAGGAATTAAGATTTCTCTTTGTCTTTGATATTTCTTTTTTCTTTCTTTTCTTTTTTTTTTTTTTTACTACTTGATGATTCTAAATGTTGGCTTGTTATTTTTCATTTTGTTCTGTACCTAGTATACTCCTTAGGACTAAGTAGTTTTCTCTTTCCTCAATTCTGGAAAATCCTGAGCCAATTATTTTTGGAAAGTTTTCTCTTTCTCAACTTTTTAATTCTCTCCTTCTGGAACTCTGACTAGATATTACTTGATTGGGTCTTCTATATTATCCTCCACATTGCTTGGATTTCTCTCTCATATCTTCTATTTCTTTAACACTCTATGCTGCAATTCAGCCAAGTTCCTCAGATCTATATTCCATTTCACTAAGTCCTTTTAAATTTACTTTTTTTATTTCCCTCAAGTTCTTTATTCAAATGCCTATATTTTTATTTCAAAAATTTCTATTTGATAGTCATTTTTGCAATGGCAGCCTGAGCTTGCCTTTATAGTGCCTAGTCTTTCCTTTAACTCTTGATTATCTTAAAAATACTTACTTTAGGGTGCCTGGGTGACTGAGTTCAATAAGCTTCCAACTCTTGATTTGGGCTCAGATCATGATCTCATAACCATGAGTTCAAACCCTAGTCAGTCTCTATGCTGGGCACAGAGCCTGCTTAAGATTGTCTCTCTCACTCTTCCTCTGTCCCTCCCCTGCTCACTCTCTCTCACGCTCTCTCTCACTCTCAAAAATAAATTCCCTATTTCACAGTGTGTTACTTCTTATATTTATTTGCTTACTCTATCATGGTGTTTTGCTTCCATTTGTGGTATCCAATTTAACTGTAATCTCATCTTCACAGTAAATTGTTCCTTATGGGATTTTTCTATGCCGTGGATTGTACAGACTCTAAGCACTTTCATAATACTTATGTTGAGCATCTATGGGTTTCAATGTTTGTAAGGCTACTTTTGTGATAACTTACTGGTTTGAAATTTTCATTATCCTTGTACAGTATCAGTTGTGCATTTTTTTCTGCATCTGGCACTGGATTGGAGTCCTGATTCCTTTCAGATGACATTTTTTGGTAACATTTTCAAGATGGTCAACTTTCCAAGTCTCTAGGCCAATGGCTAGAGATATTTTAATGCCTGTTTTACAGAAATGTGATTCGTAGCTTTATGCAGAGAGATTAGTCCCAGTTCTCAGGTATTCAGAGATCCAAAACCTAGCCTCTTATTTATGTAAGTATTGAAAGAGCAAAGAGCAATGTCTATATAATCTTCCTAGATTTCTTATCCAGTTAGCCATTTGATTTTCACATTCATGGTCCATATAACTCTGATTATATAATTTCCAAGCATTTAACTCCAATCTAAGCTTTAGTCCTACATTTATAAACTAGTTACTGTTTTCACACTGATGTCCACCATCACCTCAAATTCTAAATTTCTAAAATGAAATTATCATATGACAAAAAACTGGTTTAACCTCTGAATTTCTTACAGTTGATCCTTTACTTAAGGCATACTTGAAAAAAGCATACCAAGCCAAATATATCATAAGTTAAAAATAGAATTTTGTACTATATAAGGGCTTCTGTTCTTAACGATAATAAATTTAAATCCTAAAGTACAATTCTTATGTAGATACACATTTAATTATATACTTTGCCATATATTTTTAAGCAAAGTTTTCTTTTCACAATTTGTAGATACACATTTAATTATATACTTTGCCATATATTTTTAAGCAAAGTTTTCCTTTCACAATTTAATACAAGTTTAAATCTAGCAAGTCTAGACAGATTCCATTCCATTTGGTTTTTATCTTCATCTTGTTTGAATTAATGTATGAGAACTGTGTTTCACTTACAAGTATCAGAACTTTCTTCTTTTTTCAGCTGCTCTTTCATTTGTCATAAAATGAAATTAAAATGTACCTAAATATTCAACACATGTACCAACAGGTTCCCCTCTATAGATATAGATGTAGATCCCACTGAAACTAAATTACTGGCTGGCAAGTAGTACCAGTATGCAATACTTCATAATTATTATTTTTCAACTATTAAACAAAAGTCAGAATTAGGCAAAAAAAAAGACATTTTAGGGTGCTACTGTAAAGTGTATGAAAATTAGGACTACATAAAAATTAACCATAACAAAGCCAACAGTATTTCTTATTTGGTACTTCTCTTTGTTATTACTCAACTATAAAGTGATCCTTTCCTTTTCTCTTTCTCCATGACTCTTCCTATGAAATCAGCCAAAAGATCCTACAGATTTTTCACTGAATGTGTTTTCTGACTCCTCGTGTTATACTATCCTCACTGTCACTATTCTAGCCCAGGATCTTGTGACTTCCCTGTAAGCTTATAACTCATTTCAAAGATGTCAAACTTAATCGTACATGGCTCAGAACATGCCTCTCATTTTTTTTACATCTGTGATTTTTATCATTCTGTTATCCCCAAAGGAAAAAAAAAATCCTCCCTCATTATGTCAACCATTCTCCCTATGATGCTTGTCAGAATTTTATGCTCCTTTGAAACCTGACTTCAAATTCTACCTATTCTAGGAGACTTATCATTACGATGTTAACTTGAAACAATCTCTTAAATATTATCCTATTTGTTTGACGCACATGACTATATTGCCTTGCATAGCGATGGGTATATGATGAAAAGCCAAAAAGTCCATGACAAATTTTATGGACCACTAGAATTCTGTCAACAGATACTTGGAAGCTGACCTATTCCACAGACATATTCAAATTAATTTAAATGTCTACTTATTATTTAAATGTCTACTTATTATTCATGAGTAGATTTTAGTTTGCAATAATTCTTAGTGTAACAACTTTGATCTTTAACAGGGGTCTCGAGAGATATTTCATGGCCTGTTATTTTTTCTCAAGCATACTGTTATTCTTTTGAATTTTTTTATTATACTCCCTGATATATCTCAACACTAGGCCTTTATGCATGCCATCTTTTCTGCTTACAATCCTTCCCTTCACAGACCTTAACATTGACTTGTGTGATTCTTAGTCATCCTTCATACTTCAGTTTAAATTTCCTTCCTCAGAGAAGTGTTCCTGGAGTCTCAGATTAGCTTTATTCCCACTGTTGTACACTTTAATAGTAAGCTGCACTTTTACTCTACAGTGTAATTTATAATCTGAGTTTATAGACCAGTGGTAATTAATATGAATAATATCTGATAAAGAGTTTCAGTCTTTATTTCCCCCAAAATTTTAGGGGAGGAGATGAATCTGTATATTCTGCCCAAAACAACTCTAATTAAACTCTGCTATCCTCTCACAACCTCTAGTACCTATAAATCCCTAGAATCTTATTGGTTTCTAAACCAATAGAATTTACTTTATAATCATGCAATTCTATTTAAGCATCTTGGTGCCTTGATTTCTTTTCCCCATAATGTGAGCAGTTCTGCACAATTATCATGCTGCCAACATACAATTTACTAGAGTGGCATATAATCCCTTGTGAGTATGGAGAAGTGTGTTTCTTAATCCATTCTTATTGCTTTTCTTTTGATACATTTGATTTTTTTTTTACATTTTTCTGGAGAAGGAACATTTATGAGCACTCATTTGATAATACTTATTTCATTAAATATTTTTAAATTTTTAAAAATTAATACTTTTATTCCCAAATAGAGGGTCAGCTCCAAAAGCATAAAGAATGTTGTCTACTTTTGTCATGATTATATCTCCAGTTCCTAGCACTATACTTTTTTATACCCGGATTCTGCTAAATAAATATTTGTTGAATAAGTAAATGATAAACAAAAATCAATGTAATCACCAGAATTCATTAGCAATCCTAACAGCTAAAGTATTAAGTGGAATTTTATAAAGTGGGGTGTGGACGTTTAGAAAGGGATGAAGAGGAAAAATAATTGTGAAAATAGATGAATAAAGGATCAGGAAAATAAATCATAGTATATAAGCTTTTGTTTCTGTAGTGAAGACCTTGTAGTTTCCTTCATTCCTTGACATTTGTTACCTAAATCAAGATGTAATACTCTGTACACATAAAAACAACCAGGGTGCCTGGGTGGCTCAATCAGTTAAGTGTCAGACTCTTGATTTTGGCTCAGGTCATGATCTCACAGTTTGCAGGATCAAGCCCTGCATTGGGCTCTGTGTTGACAAGTGCAGAGCCCACTTGGGATTCTCCCTCCCTCTGTCTCTCTCTTCCACTTCCTCACTCATGCTCTCTCTCCTTCTCAAAATAAAGAAACAAACATTTAAAAAAACCAAACTTTGAAGTATATATATTACAATACTTGTACTCTTTAGGAGAAGGTTCTTGAGATGCAACATGCATCATGGTTCAATTAGTGTAGCTCCTAACTCATGATCTTATGTTCAGTGAAACAGAATATTCATTAGAAGTGTAAAAAGCATTCCTTGGTTTTTTTTGGTTAAACATAATTTTCACCCTCTCTTACTTGTTACTTCCCAGAATAAGATGGATTCAATACAGACTTATTCATTTGTAGTAACTAAACTATTAATTAAAAATCTCAAATATTATAATAATAATAAGTCTTGAAAGATCCTTCAAAAGTAATTATAGTGTTTACTTATGGGTGATGGTGCACGAAATGGGGAACAAGGATGGAATGAAGGTTTTCTCTTTGTACTTTTTTACATTTTTCATTGTTGGAACTTGTAAATGTACTTACTATTAATATAGCATTTTAAGTAAATAAAACAAGTGTTGTAAAAATATCTCAAAATATTTAACATTACCAAAATAATTCAGCTTTGTTTTCTTATAAAATTTATTCAATAATTTTACTTATTTGTTCAGAATCTTGTTTTTCATTTTTTCATTCTTAGAACTTATGTTTTATGTTTGTCTTAAAAAGGTGGGATTTAATTTTTCCCCTGTCTTGGTGCACTGAATTTCTCTTATAGTTAACTTGAGTACATTTTTTAACCATAAAGTAATTGATGTGAATTTAAGTGTAAAGTAATTAACATTGGATTACAATAATTAAAATATAGGTGTCTGATGTTCTATGAGCTGTCATGCTTTCTTTTTTTTTTCAATATATGAAATTTATTGTCAAATTGGTTTCCATACAACACCCAGTGCTCATCCCAAAAAGTGCCCTCCTAAATACCCATCACCCACCCTCCCCTCCCTCCCACCCCCCATCAACCCTCAGTTTGTTCTCAGTTTTTAACAGTCTCTTATGCTTTGGCTCTCTCCCACTCTAACCTCTTTTTTTTTTCCTTCCCCTTCCCCATGGGATTCTGTCAAGTTTCTCATGATCCACATAAGAGTGAAACCATATGGTATCTATCTTTCTCTGTATGGCTTATTTCACTTAGCATCACACTCTCCAGTTCCATCCACATTGCCACAAAGGGTCATATTTCGTTCTCTCATAGCCCTGTAGTACTCCATTGTGTATATAAACCACAATTTCTTTACCCATTCATCAGTTGATGGACATTTAGGCTCTTTCCATAATTTGGCTATTGTTGAGAGTGCTGCTATGAACACTGGGGTACAAGTGCCCCTATGCATCAGTACTCCTGTATCCCTTGGGTAAATTCCTAGCAGTGCTATTGCTGGGTCATAGGGTAGGTCTATTTTTAATTTTCTGAGGAACCTCCACACTGTTTTCCAGAGCGGCTGCACCAATTTGCATTCGAACCAACAGTGCAAGAGGGTTCCCATTTCTCCACATCCTCTCCAGCATCTAGAGTCTCTTGATTTGTTCATTTTGGCGACTCTGACTGGCGTGAGGTGATATCTGAGTGTGATTTTCATTTGTATTTCCCTGATGAGGAGCGACGTTGAGCATCTTTTCATGTGCCTGTTGGCCATCCGGATGTCTTCTTTAGAGAAGTGTCTATTCATGTTTTCTGCCCATTTCTTCACTGGGTTATTTGTTTTTCGGGTGTGGAGTTTGGTGAGCTCTTTATAGATTTTGGATACTAGCCCTTTGTCCGATATGTCATTTGCAAATATCTTTTCCCATTCCGTTGGTTGCCTTTTAGTTTTGTTGGTTGTTTCCTTTGGTGTGCAGAAGCTTTTTATCTTCATAAGGTCCCACTAATTCATTTTTGCTTTTAATTCCCTTGCCTTTGGGGATTTATCAAGTAAGAAATTCCTACGGCTGAGGACAGAGAGGTCTTTTCCTGCTTTCTCCTCTAGGGTTTTGATGGTTTCCTGTCTTACATTCAGGTCCTTTATCCATTTTGAGTTTATTTTTGTGAATGGTGTGAGAAAGTGGTCTAGTTTCAACCTTCTGCATGTTGCTGTCCAGTTCTCCCAGCACCATTTGTTAAAGAGACTGCCTTTTTTCCATTGGATGTTCTTTCCTGCTTTGTCAAAGATGAGTTGGCCATACGTTTGTGGGTCTAGTTCTGGGGTTTCATTTCTATTCCATTGGTCTATGTGTCTGTTTTTGTGCCAATACCATGCTGTCTTGATGATTACAGCTGTGTAGTAGAGGCTAGAGTCTGGGATTGGGATGCCTCCTGCTTTGGTCTTCTTCTTCAAAATTACTTTGGCTATTTGGGGCCTTTTGTGGTTCCATATGAATTTTAGGATTGCTTGTTCTAGTTTCGAGAAGAATGCTGGTGCAATTTTGATTGGGATTGCATTGAATGTGTAGATAGCTTTGGGTAGTATTGACATTTTGACAATATTTATTCTTCCAATCCTTGAGCACGGAATGTTTTTCCATTTCTTTATATCTTCTTCAATTACCTTCATAAGCTTTCTATAGTTTTCAGCATACAGATCTTTTACATCTTTGGTTAGATTTATTCCTAGGTATTTTATGCTTCTTGGTGCAATTGTGAATGGGATCAGTTTCTTTATTTGTCTTTCTGTTGCTTCATTGTTAGTGAATAAGAATGCAACTGATTTCTGTACATTGATTTTGTATCCTGCGACTTTGATGAATTCATGCATCAGTTGTAGCAGACTTTTGGTGGAGTCTATCGGATTTTCCATGTATAGTATCATGTCATCTGCAAAAAGTGAAAGCTTGACTTCATCTTTGCCAATTTTGATGACTTTGATTTCTTTTTGTTGTCTGATTGCTGATGCTAGAACTTCCAACACTAGTTAAACAACAGCGGTGAGAGTGGGCATCCCTGTCGTGTTCCTGATCTCAGGGAAAAAGCTCTCAGTTTTTCCCCGTTGAGGATGATGTTAGCTGTGGGCTTTTCATAAATGGCTTTTATGATGTGTAAGTATGTTCCTTCTATCCCGACTTTCTCGAGGGTTTTTATTAAGAAAGGGTGCTGGATTTTGTCAAAGGCCTTTTCTGCATCGATTGACAGGATCATATGGTTCTTATCTTTTCTTTTATTAATGTGATGTATCACGTTGATCGATTTGCGAATGTTGAACCAGCCCTGCATCCCAGGAATGAATCCCACTTGATCATGGTGAAGAATTCTTTTTATGTGCTGTTGAATTAGATTTGCTAGTATCTTATTGAGAATTTTTCCATCCATATCCATCAGGGATATTGGCCTGTAGTTCTCTTTTTTTACTGGGTCTCTGTCTGGTTTAGGAATCAAAGGAATACTGGCTTCATAGAATGAGTCTGGAAGTTTTCCTTCCCTTTCTATTTCTTGGAATAGCTTGAGAAGGATAGGTATTATTTCTGCTTTAAACGTCTGGTAGAACTCCCCTGGCAAGCCCTCTGGTCCTGGACTCTTATTTGTTGGGAGATTTTTGATAACTGATTCAATTTCTTCGCTGGTTATGGGTCTGTTCAAGCTTTCTATTTCCTCCTGATTGAGTTTTGGGAGAGCGTGGGTGTTTAGGAATTTGTCCATTTCTTCCAGGTTGTCCAATTTGTTGGCATATAATTTTTCATAGTATTCCCTGATAATTGTTTGTATATCTGAGGGATTGGTTGTAATAATTCCATTTCATTCATGATTTTATCTATTTGGGTCATCTCCCTTTTCTTTTTGAGAAGCCTGGCTAGAGGTTTGTCAATTTTGTTTATTTTTTCAAAAAACCAACTCTTGGTTTCGTTGATCTGCTCTACAGATTTTGTAGATTCTATATTGTTTATTTTTGCTCTGATCTTTCTTATTTCTCTTCTTCTGCTGGGTTTAGGCTGCCTTTGCTGTTCTGCTTCTATTTCCTTTAGGTGTGCTGTTAGATTTTGTATTTGGGATTTTTCTTGTTTCTTGAGATAGGCCTGGATTGCAATGTATTTTCCTCTCAGGACTGCCTTCGCTGCATCCCAAAGCGTTTGGATTGTTGTATTTTCATTTTCGTTTGTTTCCATGTATTTTTTGATTTCTTCTCTAATTGCCTGGTTGACCCACTCATTCGTTAGTAGGGTGTTCTTTAACCTCCATGCTTTTGGAGGTTTTCCAGACTTTTTCCTGTGGTTGATTTCAAGCTTCATAGCATTGTGGTCTGAAAGTATGCATGGTATGATTTCAATTCTTATCTGCTTATGAAGGGCTGTTTTGTGACCCAGTATGTGATCTATCTTGGAGAATGTTCCATGGGCACTCGAGAAGAAAGTATATTCTGTTGCTTTGGGATGCAGAGTTCTAAATATATCTGTCAAGTCCATCTGATCCAATGTATCATTCAGGGCCCTTGTTTCTTTATTAACCATGTGTCTAGATGGTCTATCCATTTCTGTAAGTGGAGTGTTAAAGTACCCTGCAATGACCACATTCTTATCAATAAGGTTGCTTATGTTTATGAGTAATTGTTTTATATATTTGGGGGCTCCCGTGTTCGGCGCATAGATTTTTATAACCATTAGCTCTTCCTGATGGATAGACCCTGTGATTATTATATAATGCCCTTCTTCATCTCTTGTTACAGCCTTTAATTTAAAGTCTAGTTTGTCTGATATAAATATGGCTACCCCAGCTTTCTTTTGGCTTCCAGTAGCATGATAAATAGTTCTCCATCTCCTCACTCTCAATCTAAAGGTGTTCTCAGGTCTAAAATGAGTCTCTTGTAGACAGCAATTAGATGGGTTTTGTTTTTTTATCTATTCTGATACCCTATGTCTTTTGGTTGGTGCATTTAGTCCATTTACATTCGATGTTATTATAGAAAGATACGGGTTTAGAGTCATTGTGATGTCTGTGTTTTATGCTTGTAGTGATGTCTCTGGTACTTTGTCTCACAGGATTCCCCTTAGGATCTCTTATAGGGCTGGTTTAATGGTGACAAATTCCTTCAGTTTTTATTTGTTTGGGAAGACCTTTATCTCTCTTCTATTCTAAATGACAGACTTGCTGGATAAAGGATTCTCGGCTGCATATTTTTCTGTTCATCACATTGAAGATCTGCCACTCCTTTCTGGCCTGCCAAGTTTCAGTAGAGAGATTGGTCACGAGCCTTATAGGTCTCCCTTTATATGTTAGAGCACGTTTATCCCTTGCTGCTTTCAGAATTTTCTCTTTATCCTTGTATTTTGCCAGTTTCACTATGATATATCGTGCAGAAGATCGATTCAAGTTACGTCTGAAGGGAGTTCTCTGTGCCTCTTGGATTTCAGTGCCTTTTTCCTTCCCCAGTTCAGGGAAGTTCTCAGCTATTATTTCTTCAAGTACCCCTTCAGCACCTTTTCCTCTCTTCCTCCTCTGTGATACCAATTATGCGTATATTTTTTCTTTTTAGTGTATCACTTAGTTCTCTAATTTTCCCCCTCATAATCCTGGATTTTTTTATCTTTTTCTCAGCTTCCTCTTTTTCCATAATTTTATCTTCTAGTTCACCTATTCTCTCCTCTGCCTCTTCAATCCGAGCCGTGGATGTTTCCATTTTATTTTGCATCTCGTTTAAAGTGTTTTTCAGCTCCTCCTTACTGTTCCTTAGTCCCTTGATCTCTGTAGCAAGAGATTCTCTGCTGTCCTCTATACTGTTTTCAAGCCCAGGGATTAATTTTATGACTACTATTCTAAATTCACTTTCTGTTATATTATTTAAATCCTTTTTGATCAGTTCATTAGCTGTTGTGATTTCCTGGAGATTCTTCTGAGGGGAATTCTTCCGTTTGGTCATTTTGGATAGTCCCTGGAGTGGTGCAGACCCTCAGGGCACTTCCCCTGTGCTGTGCTGTATAACTGGAGTTGGTGGGCGGGGCCGCAGTCAGACCTGATGTCTGCCCCCAGCCCACTGCTGGGGCCACAGTCAGACTGGTGTGTGCCTTCTCTTCCCCTCTCCTAGGGGTGGGATTCACTGTGGGATGGCGTGGCCCGTCTGGGCTACTTGCACACTGCCAGGCTTGTGGTGCTGCGGATCTGGAGTATTAGCTGGGGTGGGTAGGTAAGGTGCACGGGAGCAGGAGGGGCAGGCTTAGCTTGCTTCTCCTTCATGATCCACTTCAGGAGGAGCCCTGTGGCAGCGGGAGGGAGTCAGACCTGCTGCCAGAGGGGTGGCTCCACAGAAGCACAGCGTTGGATGTTTGCACGGAGCAAGCAAGTGCCCTGGCAAGAACCGGTTCCCTTTGGGATTTTGGCTGGGAGATGGGCGAGGGAGATGGCCCTAGAGAGCGCCTTTGTTCCCCACCAAGCTGAGCTCTGTCGTCCCAGGGCTCAACAACTCTTCCTCCTGTTGTCCTCCAGCCTTCCGGCTTTCCAAGCAGAGCTGTTAACTTATGACCTCCCAGATTCTAAGTCCCGCTTGCTGTGGGAACACACTCCATCTGGCCCCTCCGCTTTTGCCAGTCAGACTTGGGGGCTCTGCTTGGCCAGCAGGCTGCTCCTCTGCCTTGGCTCCCTCCAGCCAGTCTGTGGAGCGTGCACAGCCTTGCAGGCCTTCCTACCCTCTTCCGTGGGCCTCTCGTCTGCACTTGGCTCCGGAGACTCCATTCTGCTAATCCTCTGGAGGTTTTCTGGGTTATTTAGGCAGGTGTAGGTGGAATCTAAGTGATCAGCAGGACGCATGGTGAGCCCAGCGTCCTCCTATGCTGCCATCTTCCCTCATCATCTGAGCTGTCATGCTTTCAAAAAGAGTTTTATCCTTATGCATTGCTTTATAACAGCACTGAATTAGAGCAAAAGAAGGTTTGTGTTCATTGTTTTAGACTCTTTGCTAACTGGATCTTTCAAACTCTTTTTCCTTTGGTCAATGCAGTTAGTTTAAACGTAAATCTATCTATCTATCTATCTATCTATCTATCATCTTTTTATCTTTATACATATATAAAATATATATCCATATTTATGTAATAATATATATATATAAAGACATAGTTAATGGTTTTACAAACATTTATGATTTATGTAGAATTCTGAATGCATATTTCATTGAAATCCATAGAGGTTTTTGAGTGTTGGTTGTTAGGTTTAAATTTTTAAAATCTTGTCACTTACTTTCAGTGTATTGTTGAGACAGAAGTCCTTTCATTGATTGCTTGTTTCTAATTTTCCTTGTTGATAGCCCCCATCAGACAGGCTCTGAGCTAATTAGTACAGCTTTCTTCTTGATTGCTCATTTCCTTAAACTCTCTGAGGAAAGAAACTTATGAACAATTTGTGAAATTCAACTATATACAGGATAATATAATAATAGTAAACATGCTATAGAGATTTGAATAGATTTGAGACATAATACACCAATATACATCCATAACTGGTAAAGAGACAATCACCATAAAGGTAGTTGGGATAACACTCATGATGCCAAGCCACTGAATGGAGTTACCAAAGTCTTTTCCATCCAAACAATTCAGAAAATTATGGTACTTCATAGGCCACTTAGCCAAAGCTTATTTTAACTGGCCCTGTGTTATATTCTGGTTCTCTCATTAACAATTAAACAGTTTAGGCCTAGGAACTTTCTTATCTGTACCTTTGGGATGATAATAATAAGCTCTTTGGGGCTTTTAAAAAACATTATATGATACAAAAGGCAATTTAAGAGTATCATATGAAATTATGAACTTAATGCATACAAATTGCTTGGCATACCAACTTGAATACACAGTAAATGTTTAAAAAATATGAGCCATTATTGTTGTCCTGTTGCTTCAGGTGGTGTGTGGTTATTGTTATTTTTATTGTCCTGTTTAGTGAAAATTCCAATATGAGAAGTGTAGGGCATTTATGGCATAGGTACATTGACTATATTTCCTCATTCATGGCTTATTTTGTCTGTACTTATGAAGAAAACTAAAAATACTAGAAAGGCTCCTACAAATAAGCTCATTAAGTGTAGAATACAGTGCCAATCCATTTTATATCTTCCTTCAGGCTCAAAATCAGTTAGGATTCAGTGTTCCTACAGATTGTTCATAGACTTGCAATTTACTTTGAACTTGAAAAATAACCAATGCCATGGTTAAGATTTTAAAGTCATGGATTCATGCTTTGATGTATTTTCCATGATTTGCCATTTGACATGAAGAGACAGTGCAATGACTGTTTGGATCCTAACTTATTCTTACACCTGATTAACCAGCTTTGAGTTCAGATGGTACTGTTGAGAAGGTCTTGGAAAGCTTTATCTGCTTAAGAATATTTGTATTTCTCTACATAATACTGTATTTCAATTACCTGAGAAATATTTCCATGATCAGAATTCCACCAAAACAATTTTTACTCACTACAGACACAGGGTAGCATGCATATTATATCTTCTTTTTACTACAAAAGTTAAATTTTGAGTTTGTCTTTAAAATATATTTTAGGCACTTTCCGTAATTTGGCTATTGTTGAAAGCGCCACTATAAACATTGGGGCAAGAATACTACTTGGCAATGAGAAAGAATGAAATCCTGCCATTTGCAGCAACATAGATGGAACTGGAGGGTATTATGCTAAGTGAAATAAGTCAGTCAGAGAAAGACAGATATATGTTTTCACTCATATGTAGAACTTTAGAAACTTAACAGAAGATCATGGGGGGAAGGGAAGGGGAAAAATAGTTACAAACAAAGAGGGAGGCAAACCATAAGAGACTATTAAATACAGAGAACAAACTGAAGGTTGATGAGGGGGAGGCAAAAATGGGTGATGGCCATTGAGAAAGGCACTTGGGCAAAGCACTGGGTGTTGTATGTAAGCGATGAATCACGGGAATCTACCCCCAAAACCAAGCGCACACTGTACACACTGTATGTTAGCCAATTTGACAATAAATTATATTTAAAAAATAAAAAATCTTGGCAAAATAAATAAATAAAATAATAAAATATATTTGAATTAAAACCTCCAGAAAGGAATTATATTTATGATTCGAAGCAATAGTTCTTTTATTCCCCCTTATCAAAGAGCTTTTCAATGCACTTTTATTTATACAATATTATCAATGCAAAACTTCTTTCATTAAGGAAGTTTTTATTCCCTTCAAGACACCTATCTCATTATATGTTCAATCTCATATGCTATATGGAACAACAATACTAATAATATACAACCAGAGCAAATGTTAAAATCTTCTAAAATTAGGTACTCAAGGTATTTTATCCAAGACCTGCACATAGCTCTAGATTTGCCCTTCAGCTCCAAAGCAATGGGGCCCTGTTTTGGATGAAGTAGTTATCAAAAAGTCCCTAAATAACTTTTTATTATTATGTCTGAAGAAGCATTTTCTTAAAATGAGATAGCTATATGAACCTACATAGTAAGGTGAAAATCCCCCATAAATTCCATAACATTAGTACAGACAGAAATTACAATACTTCCTTCAGTTACCATCAGGAGGCAATCAGACAACATAAATTAATCTCCCTGACAATCCTGTTGTGGGAAGAGAAAGTTTTCATTTGAAGTACTTGCTGACAAGGGTGCAACTTTATTAATACAAAACATGCCATTTAGCCTTAGGCCATACATTTTGGCAGCTGAACAAAATGCAAAAGAGTTTACAACTGCCTTTCACTATTATATTGAGGTAGTCTTCAAACATATCTCGAGCTTCTAGTATGTGCACAGAATGCTGTGCTAGATAGTATATGTGAGGGCTGCCAAAGAAAACAAACGCATGATCCTTGCAGTCAAGTTGAAGAAAAAAAGATACAGTTCCAAAAAAAAAAAAAATGAATAAAATTAACTAGCAGTATGCCAAGTACAAAACAAATAGAAACCAAATACAAACTGTCTTTGTATAGGAACATGTGTGTTGACTGTGTAGTAATCAGGTTAGACATTTGTATGATTGTTCAGAAAACTCCATGATGGATCAGAAAAGAGGGTAGATAAGTCATCTTGGCATCAATTCATACCACTTGTGTTCTGCACCTTCTTTTATCTTAGTCATCCTTTTTTAAAGCCCAAAGCCAGGTTTACCTCTCTGCTAGTGCAGATATTTTACCCAATTTCTCTCTAAAAGGTGGACAATGACCATATCTATTAATTTTGCTTGGTTTTCATATTCACTCTTTTCTTCCTAAGGCTTTCTGACCTAATTGGATTTAAAACTATGAGAAAGTGTTTTCCAAGCCTGGCTTTCCAGGGTGAAAGTCACATATTGCTTTAATTCAAGAACTGTTGAGAAATAACCAGGATCTCATTTTTCTGTACTATATAAAACAAGGCTTTCTTGAGACAAAGGCATTTTGTTTTATTTTTCCCTTCATTTACTTTTGCAATATTATAATGGCAGAAAAATATTTTTTTAGATAGGAAGTAGGAATCTTTCACAAAAGAACTAGCCAGTGCCATTTCCCTCCTCTGCCCCCCTCCCCAGAATAAGCACAGGGCTTCCTGTGGGAAGTAGCTCAGCACAGACACTAGTTACTTAACTTGCTTACATGAAGCAATGCCTCCCACATCCCAGTGGATACGTTCCTCTCAGTCATGCCTGTGTCAGTCACAACACAGTGGGCCCCATCAACCAGAAGAGAGGCCCAAAACCCTGCTCACACTGTGTCTCTTGCTGCAGTATTGTAAAGCCTTAGTTGGAGGAGAAGTGGCAAAATGTCTCATTTCACAAATTGAAGAGACTACACCTAGTTAAAATGCATCAAACTGAGGCAAGGGACCAAAAACTGCCCACAACAAGCAAAGACAGCCTCTGTAGATGGCTTACCTGAAGATAAAGTGGCCATGACAAAATAACAGAGCACATGCAACACATATTAGAGACGCTCCCAGAAGTGCCAGGCCCTGGGAAACAGGGGATACCACACAGCATGGCACATCAGGACTTCTTTAAAGGCCATAAACTCAAGAACAGTATATATAGTTGCCTTTTCTAACACACAGAAACAGGTACAGAGACTGAGACAAAATGAGAAGACAGATAAATTTATCCCAAATCAAAGAACAAGACAAGGGCATGGCCAGAGCTCTAGGCAAAACAGAAATAAGTAATGTGCCTGATAGAGAATTTAAAGTAATGATCATAAAGATACCCACTGAACCTGAGAAAATAGTGGAAAATAAGAGACCCTTAACACAAAGGTAAGTAATAACATAGCAGAAATAAAGGGCTAATAAACAAAAATGAAAAACATGCCTGATGGAATTAACAGGCTGGAGAAAGCAGAGGAATGAGTTAATGACCTTGAAGAAACAGTAATGGAAAGTAATAAAGCTCAACAAAAGAGAGGAAAAATAATGCAAGATGAGAATCGACTTAGGAAAATCAGCGACTGCATCAAACCTGATAAATTTTATATAGTAGAAGTCCCAGATGAAGAAGAGAGAGAAAAGAGGGCGGAAAATTTATTTGGAGAAGTAATAACTTAAAATTCCCCTAGTCTGGAGAAGGAAACAAATATCCAAATCCAGGAGACACAGAGAACTCCCACCAAAATCAACAAAAGCAGATCCACTCCACAACACATTGTAATTAAATTAGAAAAATATAGTGATAAAGAAAAAAAATTAAAGTAGCAAAACAGAAGAAGATGGTAGCATTCAAGGGAAAACTCATAAAGCTATTCCAAGCCAGAAAAGAGTGGCATGATATATTCAAAGTGCTGAATGGGAAAAAACTGCAGCCAAGAATACTCTATCGAGCAGGGCTATCATTCAGAATAGAAGAAGAGATAAAAAGTTTACCAGGACAAAAACAAAACAAAACAAAACAAAACAAAACAAAAACAAACAAACAAACAAAAACTAAAAGAGTTTCTGGCCACGAAACCAGCCCTGCCAAAAATATTAAAGGGAACACTTTGAATGTAAAAGAGAAACCAAAAGTGAAAACATAAAGATAGGAGACACAAAAGCATTTTTATTTCTGTAAAAGGTCAGTCAAGTAACTCACAAAATAAAAGGATGCAAAATATAGCAACATATGCCTAAAATGTGGTGAGGAGAAGAGTAAAGAACAGGTTCAAACTTAAACGACCACCAAATTACTATAGATTGCTATATAAGCAGAAGAGGTTATATACAAACTAATGGATAACCATAAACAAAAAAAAAACACCAATAAGTATGTAACATTAAAGAAAAAAAATCCAAATATATCGCTAAAGAAAAGCAGCCTACCATGAAAGAGTGAAAGAAAAGAAGAAATCAGAAAAAATCTTCAGAAACGACCACAAAAGAAACAATGAAATGACAATAAATACATATCAATCAATAATTACTTTGAATTTACATGGACTAAACACTCCAATCAAAAGACATAAGGTGACAGAATGATAAAAATATCTATATGTGGCTTACAAGAGACTCATTTTATATCTAAAGATACCTGCAGACTGAAAGTGAGGAAATGGAGAAACATGTATCATGCAAACGGATGTCAAAAGAATGCTGGAGTAGCAACACTTGTATTATACAAAATAGACTTTAAAACAAAGACTATGAGTAGCCAAGATGGCAGAACAGCATGGAAGTTTTTTGTGTGTCTCGTGTCCATGAAATACAGCCAGACCAACACTAAACCATCCTAAACACCTAGAAAACTGTTTGGAGGATTAACACAACAATCTGCACAACCTGAACCACAGAATTCATCAGGTATGGGGCACAGAGAGGGGAGTTTGGGGAGCAAGAAGCCCCTGAGGGTAGGGAAATGCTTTTGTGGGAGGAGAAAGGACGGAGCCTGGGGAGGTGGGGAGAATACGAGAAAAGCACCCCTCCCCAAAAGCAGCTGGAGAGAAAAAGGAAAATTGGAAATACCTCAGGGACTAAACTAAAAAGGGAGAAAGGTGAGAGTTTAAATTCCATTAAGACTGTAAACAAGGGGAGCACAAAGTCTGCAACTCCACACCTCGATACCTGGCGGTGCTCTGGTGGGAACAGTGAATCCCCAGGAAGTGAATGGGTTCCAGGAGGTTCTAGAACCACACGGGGAAAAGTGGTTCCACTGTTGGAAGGACATTTGGTAGAGACTGTTGAAGCCCCCTGGTCCCAGCAGACCCCAGAAAACAGCCACATTTGCTGGTGCTGGAATAAGGTTAAGGGTGAAGCCTGGTACCAGATGTGTGTTGTGATTTTCCATAATCCCTGAAATACTGCTGCTACACTGTCTCGTGAACTTTTCCTGGGGTGGGCTGGCACCTGGCTGCAGTCTCGGGGCACCAGCAGCAGCAGGGTCCAGCAAGAGTTCCTGGGTGCAGCCAGCATTCATCCATTACTCATTTGGCCATTGCTTGGTGAGACCCTCCTGCAGAGGGGCAGAACAGGTCAAAGCCACAGTCCTTCAGAAGTAAGGGGCTGGGGAAAACAGCCCCATCTGAGACAAAACTTGGGAGAGAGGTATTGCCTGGGGCCTGGTCACGGAGAGTGAAAAAGCACGGAGTGGACAAAAGCTTAAGACAGAGGACAGGTGCACTATTGCTGATCCTGGAGAAAAGACCGGGTTACTGGGTGGCGCCATTTTCACCGCTCCCGCGCATGTACATAAGCACCTATGAGCTCCACAACAATCCATCCCAGTAGGCTAGCATCACCATCTAGTGGAGAATGGAGCCGTTACACTGAGCCCTGCCCAACTGGGCCAACTGCTCTTGAGAACACAAGTCTTACTGCCGGCTTAGTTTATGGATTCTAAAGCGCTACATAGACTGACTTCTAGGGGAAAACGAATTAATGTCAGTCCTACTTCAATCTGTTAGCAGGCCCATCTATTCAATTTGCTTCATTCCTTTCTTTCTTTCTTTCCTTTTTTCTTTTTCTCTTTTACACTTCTTTTTCTTGAATACAGAAAGAGAAAAAATTCATTTTTATTTTCAATTTTTATTACATATATTTTTCTTTAATATTTATTACTATATTTTTTTACTTTTTTGTAAATTGCTTCAAATTCTATCGTACTTGCATCATTTTATTTTAGTCTACTTCAGTGTATTCACCATTTTAAATTTTCAATTTCCTTTTTATTTTTTTCTTTCTGTTTCTTTTTTCTCTTTTTTGTTTCTTTTCTTTTTCTTGAATTCAAAAAAAAAAGAAAAACTTCGTTTTTACTTTCAATTTTTATTACAAATATTTTTATTTAATTTTTTGCTATATTTTTTGTTCTTTTGTAAATTTTTTCAAATTCTATTTTACTTCCATCATTTTATTTTAGTCTACTACAGTGTATCCACTTTTTCAAATTTGCAAACGGTTTTCTTCTTTCTTTTTATTCTTTTTATCTTTTCCATTTCTTTTCTTTTTCCTTGAATACAGAACAATAAAAATTCATATTTATTTTTAATTTTTATTAAAAACATTTCTCTTTATTTTTTTCTATTATATTTTTTAACTTTGTGTATATTTTTTTCAAATGCTATGTTACCCCCATCATCTCATTTTAGTCTACTTCAGTGTATTTATTTTTTCAAATTCTCAAATGATTTCCTCTTTTATTCTCTCCCCTAATTTTTTTTCTCTAATCTATCAAACCACTTTCAACACCCAGACCAGAACACACCTAGGATCTAGCATCATCTATTCAATTTGTGTGTATGTGTGTTTACTTTTTTAATTTTAATATTTTTTAAATTTATTTTTTAATTTCAGTTTTTCTATCTCATTAATTCCTTTCTCCCTTCAAATGACAAAATGAAGGAATTCACCCCAAAAGAAAGAGCACAAAGAAATAACAGCCATGGAGTTAACCAACACAGATACAAGCAAGATGTCTGAACCAGAATTTAGAATGATGATATAAGAATACTAGATGAAGTAAAAAATAGGTTAGAATCCCTTTATGCAGAGATAAAAGAAGTACGAAATAGCCAGAATGAAACTAAAAATCCTATAACTGAGCTGCAATCACGGATGGATGCAGCGGCAGCAAGGATGGATGAGGCAGAAAAGAGAATTAGTGATATAGAGAACAAACTTATAGAGAATAATGAAGAAGAAAAAAAGAGGGAGATTAGGCAAAAGAGCATGATTTAAAAACTAGAGAAATCAGTGACTCATTAAAAAGGAACAACATCAGAATTATAGGGGTCCCAGAAGAGGAAGAGAGAGAAATAGGGGTAGAAGGGTTATGTGAGCAGATCATAGTGGAAAACTTACCTAACCTGGGGAAAGATACAGACATCAAAATCCAGGAAGCACAGAGGACCCCCATTAGATTCAACAAAAACCGATGATCAACAAGGCATATCATAGTGAAATTCACAAAATACTCAGACAAGGAGAGAATCATGAAAGCAGCAAGGCAAAAAAGTCCCTAACCTACAAGGGAAGACAAATCAGGTTTGCAGGAGACCTATCCATAGAAACTTGGCACACCAGAAAGGAGTGACAGGATATATTCAATGTGCTGAATTGGAAAAATATGCAGCCAAGAATTCTTTATCCAGCAAGGCTGCCATTCAAGATAGAAGGAGAGATAAAAATTACACACACGAAAATTACAGGAGTTTGTGACCACTAAACTAATCCTACAAGAAATTTTAAGGGGGACTCTCTAAGGGAAGAAAAGATGGAAAAATATATACATACATATAAATACCAAAAGCAACAAAGATTTGAAAAGACCAGAGAAAATCACCAGAAACTCCAACTCTACAAGTAACATAATGGCAATAAATTCATATCTTTGAGTACTCACTCTAAATATCAATGGACTCAATGCTCCAATCAAAAGAAATAGGGTAACAGAAAGGATAAGAAAACAAGATCCATCTATATGCTGATTACAAGAGACCTCTTTAGACCTAAGGACACCTTCAGATTGAAAATAAGGGAATGGAGAGCCATCTATCATGTTAATGGTCAACAAAAGAAAGCCAGAGTAGCCATACTTATATCAGACAATCTAGACTTAAAAAAAAAAAACACAACACTGTATCAAGAGATGCAGAAGGGCATTATATCATAATCAAGGGGTCTATCCACCAAGAAGACCTAACAATTGTAAACATTTATGCACCAATTTGAGAACACCCAAATATATAAGTCAATCACAAACATAAAGAAACTAATCGATGGTAATACCATAATAGTAGGAGACTTAACACCCCACTCACAGCAATGGACAGATCATCTAATCAAAAAATCAACAAGGAAACAATGCCTTTGAATGACACACTGGACCAGATGGACTTAACAGATACATTCAGGACATTTCATCCTAAAGCAGCAGAATATACATTCTTATCCAGTGCACAGGGAATGTTCTCCAGAATAGAACATATACTGGGACACAAATCAGCCCTTAGTAAGTACAAAAAGATCAATATCATACTGTGTATATTTTCAGACAACAATGCTACGAAACTCGAAATCAACCACAAGAAAAAATTTGGAAAGGTAACAAATACTTGGAGACTGAAGAACATCCTACTTAAGAATGAATAGGCTACCAAGAAGTTAAAGAAGAAATTAAAAAGTATATGGAAGTCAATGAAAATGATGACACCACAACCCAAAACCTCTGGGACACAGCAAAGGCGGTCATAAGAGGAAAGTATATAGCAATTGAGGCCTTCCTAAAGGAGGAAGAAAGATCTCAGATACACAACCTAACCTAATGCTTCAAGGAGCTGCAAAAAGAACAGCAAATAAAACCCAAAACCAGAAGAAGACAGAAAATAATAAAGATTAGAGCAGAAATCAATGCTATCGAAACCAAGAAAACAGTAGAACAGATCAATGAAAACAGAAGCTGGTTCTTTGAAATAATTTACAAAATTGATAAACCACTAGACAGTTTGATCAAGAAGAAAAAGGAAAGGACCCAAACAAATAAAATCCAGAATGAAAGAGGAGAGATCACAACCAACACGACAGAAATAAAAACAATAATAAGAGAATATTATGAGCAATTATATGCCAATAAAATGGGCGATCTGGAAGAAATGAACAAATTCCTAGAAACATACACTACCAAAACTGAAACAGGAAGAAATAGAAAATTTGACCAGACCCATAACCAGTAAGGAAATTGAATTAGTAATCAACAATCTGCCAAGAAACAAGAGTCCAGGGCCAGATGGCTCTCCAGGGGAATTCTACCAAACATTTAAGGAAGAGTTAACACCTATTCTTTTGAAACTGTTCCAAAAAATAGAAATGGAAGGAGAACTTTCAAAGTCATTCTATGAAGCCAGCATTACCTTGATTCCAAAACCAGACAGAGACTACACTAAAAAGGAGAACTATAGACCAATTTCCCTGATGAACGTGGATGCAAAAATCCGCAAGAAGATATTAGCCAACCGGCTCCAACAATACATTAAAAAAGTTATTCACCACAACCAAGTGGGATTTATACCTTAAATGCAGGACTGGTTCAATATCCGCAAAACAATTAACGTGATTCATAACATCAATAAAAGAAAGGACAAGAACCATATGATCCTCTCAATAGATGCAGAGAAAGCATTTGACAAAATACAGCATCCTTTCTTGAGAAAAACCCACAAGAAAGTGGGAATAGAAGGAGCATACCTCGAGATTATAAAAGCCATATATGAATGACCCAACACTAATATCATCCTCAATGGGGAAAAACTGAAAACTTTCCCTGTAAGGTCAGGAACAAGACAGGGATGTCCACTCTCGTGACTGTTATTCAACATAATATTGGAAGTCTTAGCCTCTGCAATCAGACAACACAAAGAAATAAAAAACATCCAAATCAGTCAGGAGGAGGTCAAACTTTCACTCTTCACAGATGACATGATACTCTCTATGGAAAATCCAAAAAATTCCATCAGAAACTACTAGAATTGATTCATGAATTCAGCAAAGTTGCAGGATATAAAATCAATGCACAGAAATCAGTTCATTCCTATACACTAACAATGAAGTGACAGAAAGAGAAATCAAGGAATCAATCCCATTTACAGTTGCACAAAAATCCATAAAATACATAGGAATAAATCTAACCAAAGAGGTGAAAAATCTATACACTGAAAACTATATAAAGCTTATGAAATAATTTGAAGAAGACAAAAAAAAAATGAAAAAAAGATTCCATGCTCCTGGATCGGAAGAACAAATATTGTTACAATGTCAATACTATCCAAAGCAATCTACACACTCTATGCAATCCCTATCAAAGTAACACCAGCATTCTTCACAGAGCTAGAACAAATAATCCTAAAATTTGTATGGAACCAGAAAAGACCCCGAATAGCAAAGCCATCTTGTAAAAGAAAATCAAAGCAGGAGGCATCACAATCCCCTACTTCAAGCTATAGTACAAAGCTGTAATCATCAAGACAGTATGGTACTGGCACAAGAACAGACACTCAGTTCACAATGTAACAGAATAGAGAACTAAGAAATGGAGCCACACACATATGTCCAACTAATCTTTGACAAAGCAGGAAAGAATATCCAATGGAATAGACAGTCTCTTCAGCAAGTGGTGCTGGGAAAACTGAACAGTGACATGCATAAAAATGGACCTGGGCCACTTTCTTACACCACACACAAAAATAAACTCAAAATGGATGAAAGACCTCAATGTGAGACCAGAAGCCATCAAAATCCTTGAGGAGAAAGCAGGCAAAAACCTCTTTGAGCTTGGCTGCAGCAACTTCTTACTCAACACGTCTCCAGACGCAAGGGAAACAAAAGCAAAAATGAACTACTGGGACCTCATCAAAATAGAAAGCTTCTGCACAGTGAAGGAAACAATCAGCGAAACCAAAAGGCAACTGACAGAATGGGAGAAGATATTTGCAAATGACATATCAGATAAAGGGTTAGTATCCAAAATCTATAAGGAACTTATCAAACTCAACACCCAAGAAACAAATAATCCAGTGAAGAAATGGGCAAAAGACATGAATAGACACTTCTCCAAAGAAGACATCCAGATGGCCAACAGACACATGAAGAAATGGTCAACATCACACATCATCAGGGAAATACAAATCAAAACCACAATGAGATACCACTTGACACCTGTAAGAATGGCTAACATTAACAACTCAGGCAACATGCTGCTTCACTACTGGTGTTTAGAAATGCAACATATTTCTTTATGTTGATTTTATATCCTATGACTTTCCTTAATTCATGTATTCTAGCAATTTTTGGTGTCGTCCTTTGGGTTTTCTACATAGAGTATCATGTCATCTGAAATTTGTCTTCTTTCTTGCCAATTTGTATGCCATTTGTTACTTTTTGTTGTATGATTGCTGAGGCTAGGACTTCCAGGACTATGTTAAATAGTAATGGTGAGAATGAGCTTCCTTGTCTTGTTCCTGACCATAGGGGAAAAGGCTTCCAGGTTTTCCCCAATGAGGATTATAATGGCAGTTGGTCTTTTGCATATGGTCTTTATGATGTTGAGGTATGTTCCCTCTATACTTTGTTGAGGGCTTTTATCAATAATGGATGCTGTATTTTGTCAAATGATTTTTCTGATCTATTGACAGGATCATATGGTTCTCATGTTTTCTTTTATTAACGTGGTACATCATGTTAATTGATTTGTGAATATTGAATCAGCCTTGTAGCACAAGAATAAATCTCACTTGATCATGGAGAATAATTCTTTTAATGTACTGTTGAATTCCACTTGCTATTATTTTAATGATAATTTTTGCATCCATATTCATCAGGATGTTGGCCTATAATTTTCCTTTTTAGTGGGGTCTTTGTCTGGTTTTGGAATCAAAGTAATGCTGGATTCATAGAATAAGCTTGGAAGTTTTCCTTCCATTTATTTTTTTGGGGACAGAGATGAATAGCTATTAACTCTTCTTTAAATGTCTGGTAGAATTCCCATGGGAAGCCATCTGACCCAGGACTCTTGTTAGTTGGGAGATTGTAGGTTACTGATACCATTTCTTTGCTCGTTATGAGTCTGTTCAAATTTTCTATCATACTGTTTTAGCTTTGGTATTTTGTGAGTTTCTAGGATATTTTCCATTTCTTCCAAATTGTCCAGTTTGTTAGCATATAATTTTCACAGTATTCTCTTACAATGATATTTCTTTGGTGTTGGTTGTGATCTCTCCGCTTTCCTTTATGATTTTATGTATTTGGGTCCTTTCTTTTCTTTCTTTTTAATAAGTCTTGCTAGGGTTTTATCAATTATGTTAATACTTTCAAAGAACCAGCTCTTAAATTCGTTGATTTTGTTGCTGTTTGCTTCTAAATCGTTTATTTCTGCTCTAATATATATTATGTATCTTCTGCTGGCTTTGGGCTTTATTTTCTGCTTTTATAGCTATTTTATATGTAAAGTTAGGCTTGTTTTAGGGACCTTTCTTGCTTCTTGAGATAGGCCTGAATTGCAATATACTTTCCTTTTAGGACTGCCTGAGCTGCACCCCAAAGGGTTTAGACTGTCCTGTTTTCATTTTTATTTACATCCATGTATTTTTAAAATTTATTTAATTTCCTGGCTAACCCATTCATTATTTAGTAGTATGTTCTTTAACCTCCATGTATTTGAGGGCTTTCCAATTTATTTTTCTAGGGGTTAACTTCAAGTTTCATAACATTGTGATTTGAAAATATGCATGTTATAATCTCGATCTTTTTGTACTTGTTGAGGGGTGATTTGTGACCCAGTATGTGATCTATTCTGGAGAATGTTTCATGTGCACTCTAAAGAAATGTGTATTCTGTTGTTTTAGGATGAAATGTTCTGAATATATCTGTTAAGTCCATCTTGTCCTGTGTGTCATTTGAAGCCATTGTTTCCTTGTTGATTTTCTGCTTAGATGATGTGCCCATTGGTGTAAGTGGGGTATTAACGTCCCTTACTATTATGTTATTATTATCAATGATTTTCTTTATGTTTTTAATGAATTTATTTGTATATTTGGGTGTGTCGAGTTGGGGCATAAATATTAACAATTGTTAGAACTTCTTGATGAATAGACCCCTTAATTATGGTATAATGCCTTTTTTCATCTCTTTTTATACTCTTTGTTTTAAAATCTAGTTGGTCTGAAATAAGTATGGCTACTTTGGCTTTCTTTTGATCGCCATTAGCATGATAGATGGTTCTCTATCCTCTCATTTTCAATCTTCAGGTGTCTTTAGATCTAAAGTGAATCTCTTGTAGGGAACATATAGATGAATCCTGATTTCTTTTATCTATTCTGATACCCTATGTCTTTTTATTGGAGCATTTACATTCAGAATAATTATTGAAATATATAAATTTAGTACCATTGTGTTACCTGTAGAGTTGGTGTTTCTGGTGATGTTCTCTGGTCCTTTTCAGTCTTTGATGCTTTGGTGTTTTTTTTTTTCCTCCTCTTAAAGAGTCCCCCTTATAATTTCTTGCAGGGCTGGCTTAGTGGTAATAAACTCCTTTAGTTTTAGTTTGTCTGGGAAACTTTTTTTCTCCCCTTCTATTCTGAATGACAACCTGGATGGATAAAGGATTCTTGGCTGCATATTTTTCCTATTCAGAACACTGAATATTTCCTGCCACTCCCTTCTGGCCTGTCATGTTTCAGGGTCTGCTGCTAACTTATGTTTCTACCTCTGTAGGTTAACATTCTTTTGTCCATAGATGCTATCAGAATTCTCTCTTTATCTTTGCATTTTGCAAGTTCTTTATATTTTGCAAGTTTCACTATGATATGTTATGGTGTTGATGCCCTTTTGTTGATTTTGAGAAGAGTTCTCTTTGTCTGTTGGACTTGAATACCTGCTCCCTTCTTCAGCTCAGGAAAGTTCTCAGCTATAATTTGTTAAAATAAACCTTCTGCTGGGATTCCACGATATGGATATTGTTTTGTTTTATGGAATTATTAAGCTCCCTATATCTTCCTTAGTGATCTAAGTTTTCTTTCCCTCTTCTTTTTGGCTTCATTATTTGCCATAATTTTATCTTCTACATCACCTATTCTCTGCTCTGCTTCTTTACTCCTCATTGTGAGTATATCCAGTTGGTTTTGTATCTCAGTTATAGCATTTTGTATCTTAGCCTGACTGATTTTTAGGTCTTTTATCTCTGCTACAAGAGTTTCTCTGGTGTCTTCTCTGCTTTTGTCAAGCTCAGCTAGTAGTCTTATGACTGCTGCTCTAAATTCTCACTCAAATATGTTGCTTATATCTGTTTTGAGCAAGTCTCTGACTGTAATTTCTTCTTGATCTCCATTCCTCCATCTTGTCATTTTAGCTCAGTTTTTGCCTTTTGAGTGTTTTGAAAGCTTGTTATGATTCCCACACCTGAGAGTAATGTTTTATTTAAAAAAAGGGTCATACACTGTCTGAGGCCTGGCACTTCAAGAGGTTTTCTGGTGTATATGTGTGCACCCTGCTGTTGCATTTTGGCTGCTCTTTCCCACTGTTCAGTCATCTGTAGAGCTCCTCCTTGCTTGCAGTGGGAAGTGTTTGAACTCTTAACTCAGTGTGCTTTGATTTGTTTGTTAAAAAAGCCTGGGGGCACCTGGGTGGCTCAGTCGGTTAAGCGTCCAACTTCGGCTCAGGTCATGATCTCATGGTCCGTGGGTTCGAGCCCCGCGTCGGGCTCTGTGCTGACAGCTCAGAGCCTGGAGCCTGTTTCAGATTCTGTGTCTCCCTCTCTCTGTGACCCTCCCCCGTTCATGCTTTGTTTCTCTCTGTCTCAAAAATAAATAAACGTTAAAAAAAATTAAAAATAAATTAAAAATAAAAAAGTCTGTTACACTGTCTTCCTCCAACTGTGGATATCCTTCTGCCAGTCTGCAGATCGATTTCCTGGGTGTTCCAAGTGATATGACTTCAATACAGCCGTGTTTGAGGGATGAATAAAGCCCAGGATCCCCCTACTTCTCTGCCATCTTAATTACTCCTCCTGTTTCTAATTATCACATATGTTGCATAAGTAAATGTCTGTTGATTATGCAAATGGGTACTAGTTTTACTGGTAAGCAATACATTTTAAGTACAACAAGTTATGGGCTCAATTTTTGGAATTGGTTGTTATTTCTCTAATATTCAAGATATTTGGTTAACTGAGAATAAAGCACTAACTTATAATACTAAGTAAAGTAACCAGTAGTGTTTGCAAATCTCTATCAGTATTTCCTTGAATATATGTCTCAGATTGTCACATAAAGATGCTTTTCCTTATAACATTCACCAACTCTTTTATTTTTATATTGTTTTATTTTAATTCCAATTATGATAGAAATTACACATTATATATAGAAATTGTGGGTATTTTTCTCCCAAATCACATTTCTATTTATCAAATATTTTCATTGCTGTTAGAGGAGCATTCTTTCAGACCATCTGAAATCTTCAAATTAGATATCTTCAGCTATATGTTTAATAGTGCTATAAAAATATAAGGAATACAAGGGAATATTCTTCCATAGGTACAAAAATATTTATTTAAGAAAATAAAAGTGAAATTGGCTGTGTATTAGAGATTGTAGAATAGAAAATTTGAAAGATTTTAAGTTGTTTAATTATTCCTGTAATGTTAATTGATTGGGACATGAATCATAAACTGAGATTCAGTGAGATAGGTTTATCTCAATAAATATGTTAAAACACTCTGAACAGCCCTGATCATGGCAATAAAAGCCAACTCCTTGCAAGTTTGGTTTATCTAATTCTTAAACTAGCAGTAAATATAGTAATATATTAATAACTTTCTTTTACCAGTGAGTGGTGTTTGTTTTATATCCACAACTCTGTAACATGTATCTACTATCTCCAAGTTGGCCAAAGGAATCTATCTTCTTACAACTACTTAAAAAGTGTATTTATAAACCCTATTTACTTAGGTTTCTTATCATCTCATCTTTACAATAATCTTTTCTACACTGTTTATGTGTAAATTCTGGTCAAGGAAAATAACCAATCCTATAAAAGTCAATCACATATCAGCAGTCTTGTTCTTCCATACAAGCACATAATATTGTTGAGTAAATACTTCTTAGACTGTGAACTTAAAATTTACATGAAAATATTGAGATAGATAGAGAAAAATAATTAATACATTAATAATTACTAACATTTTTCACATTTTTCAAAGTTCATTACAATAGTGACCAAAATGTGCAAGATTTACATTACTTCTCATTTATAACATTACATAAATATTCTAATTCTGGGTTTCTCAAAAATTTTTCTTTGACAAGAATCACCTAAGGAGCCTGTTTTAAATGCAGTTTCTTGCATCCAAAGTCAAATATCGTGATGTTGAGACATGGAAACTTATATTTATAACAAGTTATCCACAATTGATTCTAATGCTCTTTATCTGTGGTCCACACATTCACTACATTTTGAAATCAGCAAGCTATTTTGATCATTATCATTGTCCCCAGTATATGGAAATTTCAAGAAATTTAAATAAATGTGTCATAGCAAATGGTGATAAGAGTTTAAAGAGATATGGTTAAAATGTTCTGCCTCACTTTATAATCAGAAATAGCTCATTTTCCTAACAGAATATAAATGAATGCACATATACTTTCTAAGTTAAGTAAGGTACTGGGGAAACAGTTCCAGAAGTAGTCACTGAGGGATATTTTACTCTGTTTGTTAAAATATGGTATCCATGAGTATATTATAATATAATTTTGTGCTCCAGACAAGTATTTAGTAATGAATAAAAAATAAAGTACCTAAGTATCAGATATCACAATGGGTAATTAGAGGACAGTAATGGGAAGGTTGGGGCAAATGATGCTTCAAAATCCTGGTAAGTAGGCAGTAGCCATCAGTTAGGTATATCTTTTTGCAAAAGGATCTCAGACTTACAAAATGACTAGGAGATTCTTGTGAGGAACATGATAGAATAAGACACTGGTTCATATATTCTCATGAAGGCAACTAGATAACTATAAAATCATCCTAAATACCCCAGAAATTGACCTGAAGACCAACAGAACAAACTTCACAACTAAACAGAGAGAAAAGGCTACATCCAGAGGGCATGAAGTGTGAAGATGTGGTTTAAGGGAGAAAAAAGATATGGTAATTGGGAGGGGGGAGATGAGGTCACAGAGAGGGGTGAGAGAGACAGGAGCACACAAGAGAATGCACAAGGAGAATGTTGTCCCAAAGCCATAAGCTTGGAAAATGAGAGCCGCTGAATTTTGTGAGTTCCTGAAAACTGGGGCTTAAAGTCTGGAGTTTTAAAGGTCACTGGCTTGGTGGATATAGAGCCCAGAGGGCCCTGCACTGCTCGTGGAGAGAAGGCAGGCAAAAAGTCCCATGGCAGACAGCATGGAAACAGAGATCTGAAAAGTAACTGGGGCACCTAGCAGGAAGATTATTTACTCTTCTCCAAGCACATCCTTGAGAGACAGCATTCAAGAAGACAAGACAACCCTGACACCAAAACCAGATAAAGTCTTCTCTAAAAAAGAGAACTACAGGTAAATTTCCCTGAAGAACATGGATGCAAAACTTCTCAAAAAAATACTAACAACGGAATTCAACAATATATTTAAAAAATAATTCATCATAATCAATAGGGCTTTATTACTGGGATGCAAGGTGGTTTAATATTTGCAAATCAACCAACATGATACACCACATTAATAAAAGAAAGGATAAGAACCAAATGATCCTTTCAGTAGATGAAGAAAAATCATTTGGCAAAGTACAGTATTTGTTCATGATAAAAACCCTCAACAAAGTATGTTTTGAAGGAACATACCTCAACAAAATAAAGGCCGTATGTAAAAAGCCACATCTAATATTATCTTCAATGGGGAAAACTGAGAGCTTTTCTTCTGTGATCAGAAACAATACAGGGATGTCCACTCTCACGATTATTATTTAGCATAGTACTGGGATTCTTAGCCACAGCAATCAGACAACAAAAAAAGAAATAAAAGGCTGCCAAATCATCAAGGGAGAAGAAAAACACTATTTGCAGATGACAGGATACTCTATATAGAAAATCCAAAAAGACTCCCCTAAAAATCTGCTGGAACTGATACATGAATTCAATAAGGTCACAAGAGAGAAAATCAACATACATAAATTTGCATTCTGTATGCCAATAATGAAGCAGCAGATAGAGAAATCAACAAGTCAATCTTATTTACAATTACACCAAAAACAACAAGATTACCTATGAATAAACATAACCAAAGAGGTGAAAATCCTGTACTCTGGAAACTATAAAACACTGATGAATAAAACTGTGGATGACACCAAGAAATGGAAAAACATTCCATGCTTATGGATTGGAACAAATATTGTTAATATGTCTATACTACTTAAAGCAATCTATACATTGAAAGCAATCTCTGTCAAAATACCACCAGCGTTTTTTATAGATCTCGAAATAAGAATTCTAAAATTTGTATGGAGCCAGAAAAGATCCTGAATAGACAAAAGAAATCTTCAAAGGAAAAGCAAAACTGGAGGAATCACAATTCCAGACTTCAAGTTATATTCTAAAGCTGTAGTGATCAAAAATATTTTGGTACTTGCCCAAAAATAGATACATAGATTAATGGAGCAGAATAGAAAACCCAGAAATGAGCCCACATCTATATGTTCGATGAATCTTCAAAAAGCAAGAAAGAATATGCGGTGAAAAAGACAGTCTCTTCAACAAATGGTATTGGAAAAACTGGACAGCAACATGCAAAATAATGAAACTGGACCATGTTCTTACATAAACACAAAAATAAGTTCAAAATGGATTAGAGACCTAAATGTGAGAGAAGAAACCATCAAAATCCTAGAGCAGAACACAGCCAGTATCATCTTTGACATTGGCCATAGCAAATTCTTCTTAGATATGTCTCCTGAGGCAAGGGAAACAAAAGCAAAAATATACTAATTGGGATTTCATTTAAAAAAAAAACACAAAAAAACCCCAAACCAAACCAAAACAAACAAACAAATATACACCTTCTGCCCAGCAAAGGAAATAAAATTAAGGGTAACCTAATGAATGTGAGAAGATAGTTGCAAATGACATACCCAATGAAGAGTTAGCATCCATAATATATAAAGAACATATAAAATCAACACCAAAGAAATGAATAATCCAGTTAAAAAATGAGCAGAAAACATGAATAGACATTTTTCCAAAGAAGACATCCATATGTCCAACAGACATATGAAATGACCTCAATACCACTCATAATCAGGAAAATACAAATCAAAACTACAAAGAAATCACCTTGAAGAATAAACATTGTCAAAATGTCAATACTACCCAAAGCTATCTACACATTCAATGCAATCCCAATCAAAATTGCACCAGCATTCTTCTCGAAACTAGAACAAGCAATCCTAAAATACATATGGAACCACAAAAGGCCCTGAATAGCCAAAGTAACTTTGAAGAAGAAGACCAAAGCAGGAGGCATCACAATCCCAGACTCTAGCCTCTACTACAAAGCAGTCATCATCAAGACAGCATGGTATTGGCACAAAAACAGACACATAGACCAATGGAATAGAATAGAAACCCCAGAACTAGACCCACAAACGTATGGCCAGCTCATCTTTGACAAAGCAGGAAAGAACATCCAATGGAAAAAGACATTCTTTTTAACAAATGGTGCTGGGAGAACTGGACAGCAACATGCAGAAGGTTGAAACTAGACCACTTTCTCACACCATTCACAAAAATACACTCAAAATGGATAAAGGACCTGAATGTAAGACAGGAAACCATCAAAACCCTAGAGGAGAAAGCAGGAAAAGACTTCTCTGACCTCAGCCATAGCAATTTCTTACTTGACACATCCCCAAAGGCAAGGGAATTGAAAGCAAAAAATGAACTACTGGGACTTTATGAAGGTAAAAAACTTCTGCACAGCAAAGGAAACAACCAACAAAACTAAGAGGCAACCCACAGAATGGGAAAAGATATTTACAAATGACATATCGGACAAAGGGCTAGTATCCAAAATCTATAAAGAGCTCACCAAACTCCACACCCGAAAAACAAATAACCCAGTGAAGAAATGGGCAGAAAACATGAATAGACACTTCTCTAAAGAAGACATCCGGATGGCCAACAGGCACATGAAAAGATGCTCAACGTCGCTCCTCATCAGGGAAATACAAATGAAAATCACACTCAGATATCACCTCACGCCAGTCAGAGTCGCCAAAATGAACAAATCAGGAGACTACAGATGCTGGAGAGGATGTGGAGAAACGGGAACCCTCTTGCACTGTTGGTGGGAATGCAAATTGGTGCAGCCACTCTGGAAAACAGTGTGGAGGTTCCTCAAAAAATTAAAAATAGATCTACCCTATGACCCAGCAATAGCACTGCTAGGAATTTACCCAAGGGATACAGGAGTACTGATGCATAGGGGCACTTGTACCCCAATGTTCATAGCAGCACTCTCAACAATAGACAAATTATGGAAAGAGCCTAAATGTCCATCAACTGATGAATGGATAAAGAAATTGTGGTTTATATACACAATGGAGTACTACAGGGCAATGAGAAAGAACGAAATATGGCCCTTTGTAGCAATGTGGATGGAACTGGAGAGTGTGATGCTAAGTGAAATAAGCCATACAGAGAAAGACAGATACCATATGTTTTCACTCTTATGTGGATACTGAGAAACTTAACAGAAACCCATGGAGGAGGGGAAGGAAAAAAAAAAAAAAAGAGGTTAGAGTGGGAGAGAGCCAAAGCATAAGAGACTGTTAAAAACTGAGAACAAACTGAGGTTCGATGGGGGGTGGGAGGGAGGGGAGGGTGGGTGATGGGTATTGAGGAGGGCACCTTTTGGGATGAACACTGGGTGTTGTATGGAAACCAATTTGACAATAAATTTCATATATTGAAAAATAAAATAAAATAAAATAAAATAAAATAAAATCTGGTGTAGGCTAAAACAAATATTGAAAATAGAGGCTGAGAAAAAAACCATATACACATTGAAGAAACTCAATAAATGCACATTTATATTTGAAAAAAGATGAAAGAACACTGCTAATAGAAAAAAAGAGTAGTCATCACATTTTATTGATTATAATATTAAAATCACTTTTAATATGTACATTTTGATAAAATTTGATGTATATACGGCTATGAAACCATCACCACCAATTAACCAAGATAAATACAAGGAATATTGGGAAGGATATGGAGCAACTGGTACTCTTATCCACTGCACCGAGGATTTCAAGATGACATAATCACTTTGAAAAAGAATTTGGTTATTCTTACCATATTAAACATACCACATGACCCAGCCATTTCACTCCTAAGTATTTCCCCAAGATAAATTAAAGCATATGTTCATTAAACAAACAACCCCCCCCACACACACACAAAGAAATCACCTTGTACCTGTCAGGGTCACCAAAATTAGCAACACAAGAAACAGGTGTTGACAAGGATGTGTAGAAAAAAGAACCATCTTGCGCTGTTGGTAGGAAGGCAAACTGGTGCAGCCACTCTGGAAAACAGTGTGGAGGTTCTTCAAAAAGATAAAAATAAAACTGTTCTATAATTCAGCAATCACACTACTGCGTATTTACCCAAAGAATACAAAAACACCAATTCAAAGGGATACATGAACCCCGATGTTTATAGTAGCATTATTTACAATAGCCAAATTATGGAAGCAGCCCAAATGTCCATCAATTAATGAATGCATAAAGAAGATGTGGTATATATATTCAATGGAGTATTATTCAGCCACAGAAAATGAAATCTTGCCATTTGTAATGACATGATTGGAGCTAGAAAGTATAATGTTAAGTGAAATAAGGCAGTCAGAGAAAGACAAATGACATATTCTTTCACTCATATGTGGAATTTAAGAAACAAGAGTAGGAAGAAAAAGGAAAAAATTAAGAGAGAGAGAAAGAGAGAGACAGACAGACAGAAAGAAAGAAACCAAGAAACAGACTCTTACTATAGATAAGAAACTGATGGTTACCAGAGGGAGGTGGGGGAGGGGAATGGGGGAAATAGATGATGAGGATCAAGGAGGGTACTTGCAATGAGCAATGAGTGTTGCATATTGTACACCTGAGATTAATATTACGTTGTATGCTAACTAATAAATTTAAATGAAAATATACAAAAATTAAAAATAAAAATAAAAATCCAACTATATATCATCATTTTCATTATAAAAACCTGCAATAAATTTGATGACCCATTCTAAGCATATTCAAATTTTCTGTAGCATCCATCTCACCACTTTGTGCATCATTTTTTCCCTCTTCGTAAATATCTACTGATTTTCACTACTGTTTCTCTTGCCTGGTCTGTGTAGGTCCAGCATTCATCCTATGACTTTCTCATTGTTCTAAAAATCAGTGATAAAAGTAGCATTTGTCTATCTAGTAGGCCAGAAAAGTGTATTTTTAAAGTGCGCATTCTAGAACATGAACTATTTATATTACTTTGTGAGAGTAGTCCAGAACAAATCCAGACCCTGTCTGGTCTTTTCCCTTCCTTTCATTTACCTTTCATTCTACTCAATTTGTCTTCTTCATGACATTTTTGGCCACTTCACTTTGATTCTTCATTTTCAATTTTTGTTTTTGCTTTCTTCTTCCATATTTGCACATGCCATCTTACTCTGTTACATATTTTTTTTCTATTTTAGGTGTGTTTTCCTTTTTTGGCAATGCATAATTAGAATGTGCATTAGTTTTCTATTGCTGCATATCAAATTATTATAAACTCAGTGGGTTAAAAACAGTACAAATTCATTATCTTACAGTTTCCATGAGTAGGAGCCTAGGTTCTGAATAGCTGTGATTTCTGCTCATGTCCTCACCATACTGAAATCAAAGTGTTGGGTAGAGATGAGGTCTCCTCTGAGGCTCAGGTTCCTTTTCCAAGTTCATGTGGTCGTTGACACATTTAATTTCCTTCAAGGTCTAGAACTCAAATTGGCTTCATTTTCAAAGCCAACAAGACCAGACTTTTTGATACTTTATCTTCTTTTAAATCTTTCTCTGAAACATCAGGGCCTCCCAGGATTAGCTTCCTTTTCATTATCTCAAAATCAACTGATTAGTATCCAAATTGAGGGAGTAATATTCAATCATATTCAAAGGTTCTAGCTACACTTAATGGAAGGTAATTACAGTAAAAACTTGGTTTGTGAGCATAATTGGTTCTGAAAACATGCTTGTAATCCAAAGTGCTTGTATATCAAAGCAATTTTCAAGAACTATTGGTTCAGTTGTCATAATGTGATATTCAGCATCATGTACTACTCATATTGCAAGATATCACTCATTAATCAAGTTAAAATTTATTAGAAATGTTTGCTCATCTTGCGGAACACTCACCGAACAAGACTCACAAACCAAGGTTTACTGTATATGGATCATACACAACAGGGGGCTAGGCAGATTCTGCCTAGCACAGACTGTTTCAGATATTACTTTCCCAGTTGACATGGAGCTCATATGCTTCTCCTACTTGATTCTTAGGAGAACACTCAGGTCATCTTTCTAGAAGGATGCATGAACTGGGAAGCCTAGGCTCCCACTAAGAATCCAAAAATGTAACCACACCTAAGGGAACAGAGTTTCTCTTATCTGATCTGAGTGGTTTCCATTCTAGCTTTCAGATAACCCCCTCCCAATACTTATCTCATCCAGTGACAGGGACATGTAATTTGTACTTGAAAATAATGGAGGAAACATTACATTTTCAATGCTGGACCTTGACAGGACTTTTTAATCTGCTTTTATCAATTTCTCCTAGATCCAAGATTTTACATAGAATAATTTACCATCACAATTTTTAACATAGAATTGATAGGTTGCCTAATTTTTAATCTTTTGAGAAGAAGCCTCTATCATACATTATTCCATTCTATTCATCCATTTTTACATTTGTCAATGGCCTGAGGGTATTTAAAGGACCTATGATTTGTTTTCTGTGAATTTTGGTTTATCTTTGTAATCATATCATGTCTTAAATAAATGAGTTTTAATTGCTTTAATCACATAAATTAAGTATCCAAGTTGGTAATAAGTTTTGCTTCATAAAAAATCTTATTTTGTATAATATTAATCTAAAGGTATGAAAAATATTTGTAACCACAGAACATTGAAGCACATAAATTGATCGGATTAATTCTATTTTAAATTAAATATGCACTCAATATTTCTTTGCCCTAGAGAAATTTTATAAGTTTATTTTACTTTTGGCCAGATATCATTGATTGCTTTATACAGAAAGGCCTTTTATGAAAACTAATGTTCCAACAAAGAAGAAAAATACAATATAGTAATAGTATCTCTATTTTAAGATTTTTTCCACTTTAGTTTACTAATGGTATTCTTAAACATTGCTCTATTGTCCTATGCCATACATCAGTTTTTTTTATTATTATTTATGATTTAAAACTCAATTTTTTTCCTAAAGCAGTGAAAGCTAAGCTTTTAAAAATAATAAAGCAATTTAATTTGAAAGCAAGTAGGAAAATTTCTTGTCATTGGCAACACTGTTTCTTTATCAGAACATTCACTACAATATGGGTTTATTTTTGAATTTTCCTACATAAATTCTCCTTGGTTCTAGGAAAGTTAATAATAATCATTACTATTTACAGAGCACATACATAGTACAAGATCCTTTACATATATTATTTCTAAGTCTTACAACACTTCTGTAAATCTGGTATTAACATTCCAGCTTTAAAAATAAGGAAGTCAGGACACAAATTAATTTGCCAAAGGTCATGTACTAGAAATACTAAAGCCAGGATTCAAATCCAGGACTTCAATTCTAAGTTCAACTTCACGTCCTCAGTACATTTTGTTAGCTATCCTTATTCCTCTAATTAGCCTTCTGCTTGTAACTACCATTCCTCTACTATTGCTAAAGGAAAATGCCTATTCTTTCACTTTTCTTGAATATAATAAGCAGGGAAAAGTTGAGAGCACTGGGTTATATTATTTATTTGTTCAGAGGACAGGATGCCACCAGAATGTTATCATTGCCTTTAGCCGACCCAATTTTTCATCATTTTTCAGTTCCTATTATCAATTTTGCAGCTCTAAAATAAAATAGTCTTTCATTTAGGTTTCATGTTACAGTGTCAAATGTCATTTTCCCTCATCATCTCAGATTGATACTAAATGTTTATGGAGTAGAAATCCCCTAAACAGAGGAACTATTGACTGAAAAGATTTTTTGTTTTTAGCTACAGTTTCTCTTTGGTACTATTTCACTTTTATTTTGCAACTATACTTCATCACAAAGCACATAGAAAAAGTTGGGCTAGTAGAGAAGCATTTTTTGTCATCCAGCATAGCCATAGAGGAAAGTATTCTGTTAAATAAGATACTCTTCTATCACTTTAAAAGATACTGTGTAAGAAATACTATTAGTCATGAAGTTGGAATTTAAAATTGTAACAATACCTCACTAACAATTCCTCAAATAAACTTCATACAAAATCTCCTGGGTTTAAATAAATCTGTGTAAGTCCTGTGAAGTATAGTTGCTTATATTTGTAGAAGTCAAGCTAACAACTGTTACCTGCATACATATTTGTCTTTGCCCAAGAGAAACTTAGAAGTATCCACTCTGGATATACTCGAAGTCAGCAATCAATATTTACTCTTTCTTCTCTCTTTCTCTCTTACCATCTACTTTCCACTCTAATTTCCTTTGTGCTTTTTCTTCATTCACTTCTCTCTTTCATAACCAGTATGTTAAGCTTTTGAGTCATTGGTTTATTATACCTCAACTCTTAATTTTTAAGGCAATATTTTCATTCATGGATGAGGAATGTTAAGCATTACCAATAAAACAGAGATTATCTATGGATTGATCAAATTCACTTGAGAGGTGGGGGTGGCAAAATGCTCAAATCACACCAGCCAACAAGCAAGTCCTGAACATCAACCTGATATACTTCTTTTGGGGTTATTTGGGAGATGGAGTGGGGACTATTGTTCATCACAGACTTGTAGAGGATCTCTCATTTTCTATGCTCCCTAAGCCAACAATTAGTGAGTTCTAGCACCCAGATGCTCTATTCTTACACTGACTTTTGGGATCTGGAATTTCTGATAATTCTCTGAACGCAAAATTCTTGATTCTGGTGGAAGAAGTAAAACTCCTGTGAACTTTCCACATCTCCAAGGTAAATATACCCAGTGGATTATAAAGATTTTTTTTGTAAGAAAGAAAGAAGAGAGAGAGAGAGAGAGAGAGGGAGAGAGAGAGAGAAAGAAAGAAAGAAAGAAAGAAAGAAAGAAAGAAAGAAAGAAAGAAAGAAAGAAAGAAAGAAATCCTGGCAGAAAACCAACTTCATGTGAGGTAGGCTTCAATATGTTTGGGATAAACTCTTTCAAAACATCCATAAATGCTTACTCTGTTCCAAAAAGCATTATATTAGCGTTTATGGGAGGAATGTCCTGGATTCTCTGACTGTAGTAAACGGAAAAATCTGCATATTGAAGGAAAAGTACAGAATGAGTGCTTTGCCTGAACTCCTGTGTTCTTTGTCCTTTTTTCTACCTCAACCTCCCCACTTAGTCCATGATGAACCACTAAAGTCTTTTAACGAAACTGAAAGAAGATGCACTTAGATATATGCTAATTCCACAACATCTCTAGTTCTTAACTAAGGGTAACATGTCGGAATTACATGTTTAGATTTTTCAAAATATCCATGTCTGGGCCTCAAGCCAAACTTACTGAATCATAATGCCCAGAGTTTTGTTCTTAATATGTGTCTATAACAAGGAACTATATGAAATACCAGCAGTAGATTTCTACTTAACAAATAAACAGCTACCATGTTAGGTAACTTAATAAAAGAGATGTCTCACTGGTTTTCTTTCGAACCTATGTGACAGTTTTTCTGAGATACAAAAACAGGAATAAGATTATACATCTTAAGATATATACATTCTCAAATTCAGCTAAGTACTTTTTTTCCATAATGGACATTATTTTGCATTCTCACTAGCCATACGTGGTGTTTCCCTGTAACCTAAATCATTTCCAACACTTAATAATATGCAAAATATATCTCAGTAAAATTGTTAAAGTATTTTGCACATTTTTATCATTTTAATTTATTTTTCTATTTTCTGGAACTACTTGTACATTTAGGAATTGATATTATGTGTTTATTGACTGTTTGGTAGACTGCAACTATAAAATTGTCCTATTCTGGAGCCATTGGTAATGATATGTAAAGTGGCAGGAGATTTTTGTTATCATTTCAATACATGTAATGATTATTTGTATGTTTCTTTTTTGCTGTTACATTGAATGCTTATTTTGACAATTTATATTTTTTCCAGAAATATATATATTTCAAACATTTGCATAATATTGGTCTTAATACTATTTTGCATTGCTATCACTATTTTATATTTAGTTATTACCCACTTTCAGACTGTATGTGGTATGTCTGCTTTTAGTGTTCTTGATTAATTTTGCTAATCTTGCTCTTTTTTACCATTCTTTAAAAAAATAGCTTGTCATTTGTAAATCATTTTGAATTCCTCTTCTATACATTATTCCTAATTTATTTGGGTTTACTCTCTTACTCTCTCCCTATCTTCCTGGATTGAATGCATATCTCATTATTTTTATTCTTTCTAATTTTCTGATATGTTATATTCAAAGCTATAAATGTCCCATAAAAGTACTGTTTTAGGCTAACATCACAGTTTTGAGTATTTAATACTCTCAATATCAGTTAGCTCTTTATATTTTACATTATAATTTCCTCTTTAACTTGAGTTACTTAATAGTACAATTTTATTTATTTATTTATTTATTTATTTATTTATTTATACCAACACATGTGCTTTGCGTGTGTGTGTGGGGGGGTAATTTTCTATTATTGCCTTTACTTACTTCATTGTGCTCATATCACATAGTCTATATTCCCTAGGAAATGTGTCACACAAAATACCTAAGTTTCAGGGTTAGGAAAAATATGTAATCAACCTGTAGTACACAGTGCTATTATCTTCCATTCCAACTAAGTTTGAGCACTACTCTCATATTATTACCTTTATACTGCCTGTAGTATTTCCTCCCAGACACATGATTGAAGTTGATCTGATACTCTTGCTCTCTTTCTCCATGGTAGTAATTATATACCCAGAGCAGTATGAAGGAAAGGGGAATTATCTTCACTTGATATCTCATAGGAATCTCAAAATTAACATGGATGAAACACAAACCTTGTTAACCTCCAAAACCTGTTCTTTATAACCTCTTCCATTTCAGATGACCTCTATTCCTCCAGTTATGGAGGTCAAAATTCTTAGACATTTGGATTTACCTTTTTCTTCTCTTACTCCACATAAACTCCATCAGCAAATCATGTTGCTTCTACCTTAAGAATATATCCAAATATAACATCTTACCACCTATCCTGAAATTGTTGTGGATCAGTGGTTCGCGCAAATGAGGGTGATTTTGCATCTCAGGATATTTGGCAATGTCTAAAGACATTTTTTTGTTATCATAACTTGGGTAGTGCATTGTTGCTGGAATCCAGTAGTAGAGGCCATGGATGCTGCTAAACATTCTACAATGTACAGGCAGTCTGCCTCCTCAAGACACAATAAAAATTATCTGTCCAGAGGTGCCTGGGTGGCTCAGTCGGTTGAGCGTCTGACTTCGGCTCAGGTCATGATCTCACCACCCGTGAGTTCCAGCCCCGCATCGGGCTCTGTGCTGACAGCTCGGAGCCTGCTTCAGATTCTGTGTGTGTCTCTCTCTCTCTGCCCCTAACCCACTCGAATTCTGTCTCTGTCTCTCTTCAAAATAAATAAACATTAAAAAAAATTATCTGTCCAAATGTCAATAATGCTAAGGTTGAGGAAACCTGTCCTCAGAAAAAAAACTAATATTGTTCACCAGAATTATTCCAGTAGCTTTCTTACTGCAACCCCATACCCAGTTTCCTACCTTATTTCTCTTCAGTCCGTATTTTAAATACAAACTAGAGTAATATTGTAGAAAATTAATTCATATAATCTTGTAAAAAATTAAGTCATATTGTATTACTCCCTTCACAGCCCTCCAATGGCTTTCCATATCATTTAGAGTAAAGACCAAAGTCCTCACATTAACCTATAGGGCTATTCATGATCTGCCCCCACTCACCACTCTCTCTGGCATTATGACCTTTTATTCATGTCCTCAAGAATTCTTTAACACTCACACTGGCCACCTTGCTATTCCTTGAACACATACCAGATAAGTTACCACTTTAATATATTTGTTTATCCTGGAATTCCCTGCTTTCAGAAAAATCTATGGTTGGGGGGACAGAATTAAGATGGTGGAGGAGTATGCTTGTCTCATCTCTCCCACACAGCTAGTTATCAAATCATTCTGAACACCTGAGAAATCAATTAGAGTTCTGAGAAAACAGAAACTACAAGTCTACAAGTAAAAAAGTGACCACCTTCTGGAAGGTAGAGAGTGCTGACAGTTGATTTGAAGAGACAAAGCTGAAGGTATGGCAGTGGGCAGGGAACCTGCTTACAGAGGATACCACAAAGTATTATAAGCAGAAGAGTGCAAAATCTGAACTTTTAGAGTGGGGGATGTGCCTGACTTAAAGGGACTCAGGTTGTGAAGTGGCAAGGAATTCCAGGAGTGACAGCGTGGTCTGAGGATCCCCTGAGTTGCAAGAGGGACAGGTGGCACCAAAATGCCCTGCTATTTTCAGACATAACAGCAGGTTACTTGGTCTGAGGGCAACAAGGATGGATTCTGGTTTTCTGCTCTGTTTTGATAAACTCTTAACTGCTGTTCTGACGGAAACTGGGGACACAAGGGAGGTGATTATTTGCTTTTCTGTGAGGGTTTCATGAAGGATAGTGGCCCAGATATTTCAGAACAGGGTTAGAGAACAAGGCACCTCCATATTCAACCTGCCTTTCATCACTGAAAGACTTCAGGGAGCACCTAATGGAGGCCAGAGTCTCTTATACCAAGCCCCACCCCCTTGCACCCTGGAAGCACATTTAAATTATTATAATGTTTATACATTTTTGAGAGACAGAGTGCAAGTGAGGGAGGAACAGAGAGAGAGGGAGACAGAGAATGTGAAGCAGGCTCCAGGCTCTGAGCTGTCAGCACAGAGCCCAACGCAGGGCTCAAAAACACAGACTGGGAGATCTTGACCTGAGCTGAAGTTGGATGCTTAACCAATTGAGCCACCCAGGTGCCCCACCCTGGAGGTACATTTAGATTGAAGCAAGTCAGCCTGAGAATCAGTGCTGCATACTCTTACCCCAAAAGATCAGCACAAACCCCTTGCTTACACCAAGTCTACTGACTGAAGAGTGCTACAAAGTTTCAGCTGTACAGGAAAAAAGAGTTAGCTTCCTGTTTACTTTTATTCTTTATTTTTTTTATTATTTTCATTTATTTTCTGTTTTTTAATTCCATTTTAAATTTATTATAATAATTATTTTTATTTATTTATTTATTTAATTTAAATTCAAGTTAACATACAGTGTAGTCTGGGCTTCAAGAGTAGAACCCAGTAATTCATCTCTTACATATGACATCTAGTGCTCATCCCAAAAGTGCCCTCCTTAATTCCCAACACCCATTAACCCATCTGCACACCCACCTCCCCTCCAGCAGTCCTGTTTGTTCTCTGTATTTAAGAGTCCATTATGGTTTTACCTCCCTCTCCATTTTTATCTTATCTTTCCTTCTATTCCTTAGTGCTTATTTTATTTTATCTTATTTTATTATTTTATTGTATTTTATTGTATTTTTTTTTAAATTAGATTCTTTTAACAAACAGACCAAAACATACCTAGGATCTAGTTTTTGTTTTTGTTCTTGTTTTTTATTTTTGTCGTGTGTGTGTGTGTGTATGTTTTGTTTGTTTGTTTGTTTTTGCTTTTTCTTTCTTCTTTTCTAGAAAAAGTGATAAGATGAATAAATTCACCCCAAACAAAAGCACAAGAAATAGAACTCATGGCCAGGGATTGAATCAATACAAATATAATAAGTAACATGTCTGTACTAGAATTTAAAACAATTATAAGGATATTATCTGGGTCTGAAAAAAGCATAGAGGATACCAAAGAATCCCTTTCTATAGAGATAAAAGAACTAAAATCTATACAGGCCAAAATTAAAAATTTTGTAACCAAGATGAAACCTGAATGGTTTCCATGACAACAAAGATGGGCAAGGCAGAGGAGCAAATTAGTAATATAGAAGATAAAATTATGATAAATAATGAAGCTGAAAAGAAGAGGGGAAAAAGACATGGATAATAAAGACACGCATAGGGAACTCAGCAACTTACTAAAATTTAATAACACATTCATATCTTAGGTGTCTCAGAAGACGAAGAGAGGGAAAAAGCAGCAGAAAGTTTATTCAAACAAATTATAAATTTTTTAATGTTTATTCATTTTTTGAGAGAAATGGAAAGAGAGAGAATAGGGGAAAAGGTAGAGAGAGAGGAAGATACAGAATCTGAAGCAGGCTTCAGGCTCTGAGCTGTCAGAACAGAGCCCGATGCAGGGCTTGAACTCACAAACTGCGAGATCATGGCCTTAGCTGAAGTCAGATGCTTAACTGACCAAGCCACCCCGGCACCCCTATTCAAACAAATTATAGCTGAAAACTTCCCTAATCTTAGAAAGGAGACAGAGATCAAAATCCCAGAAGCACAAAGAACTCGCATTAAATTCAACAAAAGCTAGTCATCGTGAAAGTATGTCATAGTAAAATTCACAAAACACACAGACAATGAAAGAATCCTCAAAGAAGAAAAGGGAAAAATGTCCTTAATCTACAAGCAAAAACAGATTAGGTTCATAGAAGATCTGTCCACAGAAACTTGGCAGGCCAAAGAGGAATGTCAACATGCTGAATGGGAAAAATATGCAGCCAATAATACTTTATCCAGCAAAGCTCTCATTCAGAATAGAAAGAGACATAAAGAGTTTCCCAGACAAACAAAACCAAAAAAGCTTTCTGACCACTAAACCAGCCCTACAAGAAATTTTAAGGAGGACTCTTAAAGTGGAGGGGAAAAAAGGACCAGCAAAAAGATAATAAAAGGACCAGAGAATATCACCAGAAACACCAACTCTATAGGTAACACAATGGGACTAATCTCATATCTTTCAATAACCACTCTGAATGTGAATGGACTAAATGCTTCAGTCAACAGACATAAGGTATCAGAATGGATAAAAACAAAACAAAAAGCACCAAGATCTATATTCTGCCTAGAAAAGACTCATTTCAGACCAAAACACACCTGAAGATTGAAAATGAGGGAAAGTAGAATTATCTATCATGCTAATAGACATAAAAAAATGTGATAGTAGCCATACATATATCAGACAAATTATTTTTTAAGACAAAGACTGTAACAAGAGATGAAGAAGGTGACTATATCATAATTAAGGGGTCTATCCATCAAGATCTAAAAATTATAAATATTTATACCCACAACATGATAACACACAAAGATATATATCAATTAATAACAAACACAAACTCATTCATAAAAAATTTAATAATAGCAAGAGATTTTAATGCCCCACTTATACTAATTAACAGAACATATAAGCAGAAAATCAAGAAGAAAACAATGGTTTTGAATGACACACTGGACCAGAAGGGCATAACAGATAGTTTCAGAACATTTCATCCTAAAGCAGCAGAATACACATTCCTTTAGAGTGCACATGGAACATTATCCAGAATAGACCACATACTGTGTCAAAAATCACCCCTTAACAAGTACAAAAAGATTGAGACAATACCATGCATATTTTCAAGGCACAATGCTATGAAACTTGAAGTCTATCACAATAAAAAAATTGGAAAGCCCTCAAATACATAAATATTAAAGAATATCCTACTAAAGAATGAATGGGTTAACCAGAAAATTAAAGATGAAATAAAAAAAATAATCCTCAGGGACAGTATATTGAAATTGTGCCTACCTCAAGAAGCAAGAAAGGTCCCCAAAATATAACCTAACTACAGCTAAAGGAGCTAGAAAAGGAACAGCAAATAAAGCCTAAACAGCAGAAGAAAAGTAATAAAGATTAGAACAGAAATAAATGATTTGGAAACAATAAAAACAAACAAAAAAGTAGAAGATACCAATTAAACTAAGAGCTGGCTCTTTGAAAGAATTAACAAAATTGATAACCCCCTTGCCGGACTTATCAAAAACAAAAGAGAAAGGACACAAATAGATAAAATCATAAATGAAAGAGGAGAGACCAAAAATATAACAGAAATACAAACAATTACAAGAGAATAGTGTGAAAAATTATATGCCAACAAACTGGGAAATCTTAAAGAAATGGAAAAATTCCTAGAACCTCACACACTACCAAAACTCAAACAGTAAGAGATAGAAAATTGATACAAACTGATAACCAGCAAAGAAATGGAATCAGTAATCTAAAATCTTCCAACAGACAAGAGGCCTGGGCCAAATGGCTTGCCAGGGGCATTCTACCAGACTTTTAAAGAAGAGCTAAAAAGTATTCTTCTCAAAATGTTCCAAAAAATAGAAATTGAAGGAAAACTTCCAAACACATTCCACCAAGCCAGCATTTCCTTGATTCTAAAACCAAAGACCTCACTAAAAAGGAAAATTATGGGCCAATATCCCTGATGAACATGGATACAAAAATTCTCTGTAAAATAGAAGCAAATTGAAATAACAGTATATTAAAAGAATTATTCTCCATGATCAAGTGGGATTTATTACTGGGCTGCATGTCTGCTTCAATACTCATATATCAATGAATGTGATACACCACATTAATAAAAGAAAGGATAATAACCATATGATCCTGTCAATAGATAAAGAAAAATCATTTGACAAGATACAGCATCCATCCTTGATAAAAATACTCAACAAAGTAGGGATAAATAGAACATAATATTATAAAAGCCATATATGAAAGTCCCACAGCGAAGACTATCCTTAATGAGGAAAACTGAGAACCATTCCCCTACATTCAGGAACAAGACAAGGATGCCCACTTTCACCATTACTATTTAACATAGTACTGGAAGTCTTAGCCTCAGCAATCAGACAACAAAAGAAGTCATTCAAATCAGGAAAGATGAATTCAAACTTTCACTATTTCAGACGATATGATATTCTCTATAGAAAATCCAAAGACTCCACCAAAAATTGCCATAACTAATACATGAATTCAGCAATGTCACAGGATACAAAATTAACTTGCAGAAATATGCTGCATTTCTATACACCAATAACAAAGCAGTAGAAAAAGAAATTAAGGTATCTGTCCCATTTGCAATTGCACCAAAGACAATAAGATATCTGGGAATAAATCTAACTAAAGAGGTAAAAGATCTGTACTATAAAATTATAGAATACTTATGAAAGACAATGAAGTGGACACAAAAGTAATAGAAAAGTGCTCCATGCTCATGGATTGGAAGAACAAACATTGTTAAAATGTCAATACTTCTCAAAGAAACCTATGCATTTAATGTAATCCTTATCAAAATACCACCAGCATTCTTCACAGAGCTAGACCAAACAATCCCAAAATCTGTATGGAACCTCAAAAGACCCCAAATAGTCAAAGCCATCCTGAAAAAGTTAAACAAAACATGAAACATCATGATTCCAGATTTCAAGCTATATTTTAAAGCTGTAGTCATCAAGACAGCATCGTACTGGCAAACAAAAACAAAAACAAAAACAAAAAACAAAAAACAAAAACAAAACAAAACAAAACAAAAAAACAAAACAAAAACAGACACATAGATCATTGTAACAGAACAGAAAGCATATAAATTGACCCACAATTATGTGGTCAACTAATCTTTCCATTTTTTCAATGGAAAAATATCCAATGGAATAAATACAGTATCTTCAACAAATGGTGTTTGGAAACCTGGAAGGCGACATGCAAAAAAGAAGCAAACTGGACCACTTTCTTACACCATACACAAAAATAAATTCCAAAAGGATGAAAGTCCTAAACGTGAGACAGGAAACCATCAATATCTTAGAGGAGAACACAGGTAGCAACCTCTTTGACCTTGGCCACAGCAACTTCTTAGTAGACACATGTTCAGAAGCAAGGGAAACAAAAGCTAATATGAACTACTGGGAATTCTTCAAGATAAAAAGCCCTGCACAGTGAAGGAAATGATCAACAAAACTAAAAGGCAGCCTAGGGAATGGGAGAATATATTTGCAAACAACATATCTGATGAAGGGTTAGTATCCAAAATCTATAAAGAACTTATGAATCTTCGAGCACCTAGGTGGCTTTGCTGGTTAAGTATCTGATCTTGGTTTCAGCTCAGGTCATGATCTCTTAAGGTTTATGGGATCTAGTCCTGCATTGGGCTCCATATTGACAGCACAAAGCCTGCTTGGGATTCTCTCTCCTCTCTCTCTGGCCCTCCCCCTGTTCATGCTCTCTCTCCTTCTCTCTCTATCTCAAAAATAATAATAAAAATAAACATGAAAAACAGATTTTAAAAAATAAATTATCAAACTCAACAATCCAAAACCAAATAATCCAGTTAAGAAATGTGAAGAAGACATAAATAGACACTTTTCCAAAGACATCCAGATGGCTAACAGACACATGAAAAAATGCTCAACTTCTAAATGTAAGTTGCCAGGCCATAAAACTTCTAGAGATAACATATGAGAAAATTTATATAATAATGGGTTTGGCAATAAGTGTTTATAAACACAATATTCAAATCATGATCCATGTAAAATAAAGTCAATAATACGGACTTCATTTAAAAAATGTCTACTGTTTTGAAATCACCGTTAAGAAAATGGAAATACAAGCCACATACTGGCAGAAAATATTTGCAAATATTTGCTGAAAGGACTTATATCTTAAGTATGCTTTTAAAAATTATGTTTTGTTTTCTTTATATATTTTAGATACTAGACTTGTTAACAAATATTTACAAATATTTTCTGCCAAACCATAAGAACCTTAGAAGAGAACACAGGCAGTAACCTCTTCAACACTGGCTGTAGCAACTTTTTTCTAGATATGTCCCCTGAAGCAAAGAAAACAAAAGTAAAAATAAACTATTGAGACTTCATCAAAATGAAAAGCTTATGCACAGCAAAGGAACAATCAACAAAACTAAAAGGTAACCAACAGAATGGTAAGAGATATTTGCAAATTACATATCTGATAAAGGATTAGTATCCAAAATATATAAAGAATATAAAACTCAACTCCCAAAAAATGAATAATCCAATGAAAAAATGGGCAGAAGACATGAATAGACATTTTTCCAAAGAAGACATACAGATGGCAAACAGACACATGAAAAGATACTCAATATCACTCATCATGATGGAAATGCAAATCAAAACTACAATGAGATACCACCTTGCACTTGCCAGAATGGCTAAAATCAACAACACAAGAAACAACACGTTTTGGTGAGGATGTGGAGAAAGGGGAAACCTCTTGCAATGTTGGTGGAATGCAAACTGGTGCAACCACTCTGGGCAACAGTATGGAGGTTTCTCAAACAACAACAACAACAACAACAACAACAACAACAACAACAAAAACGAACTACCCTACAACCCAGGAATTGCACTATTAGGTATTTACCCAAAGGACACAAAAATACAGACCTGAAGGAGTACATGCACCCCAATGTTTATAGCAGCATTATGAAAAATAGCTAAACTATGGAGATAGTCCAAATGTCCATTAGCTGATGAATGGGTACAGAAGATGGGGTTTATATATACAATAGAATATTGCTCAGCTATCAAAAAGAATGAATTCTTGTCATTTGCAAATATCTGGATGGAGCTAGAATGTATTATGTTAAAGGAAATTAATTGGTGTAGAAAGACAAATACCATGTGATTTCACTCATATGTAGAATTTAGGAAACAAAACAGATGAACATATATGGGAAGAGTAGTGGAATAGGAGAGAGGGAAACACATCTCAAGAGACACTTAACAGCAGAGAACAAACTGAAAGTTGATAGAGGGAAGTGGGTGGGAGATGGGCTAGATGGGTGATGAGTATTAAGGAGGGCACTTGTGATGAGCCCTGGGTATTGTATGTAAATAATGAATCACTCAATTCTACTCCAAAACCCAAGATTGCACTGTAGGTTAACTAAATTTTAAATTAAAAGAAAAAATATGTATAAATGTATACAGAGAGAGATAAAAAACATGATGATGATGATGATGATAGAAAATAGACACGTTATAGATATATATACAGATATAGATATAGATGATATAGATATAGATATAGATATAGATATAGATATAGATGATATAGATATAGATGTAGATGATATAGATATAGATGATATAGATATAGATGATATATAGATATAGATATAGATGATATAGATATAGATATAGATATAGATATAGATAAAGAAAAATATATGCTTCTCCCCTTCACCTGTATGTCTTTATTGAAATACTGCTTCCACACTGAGATCTTCCTTGATGATTTTATTTAATTTTTCGTGTGTTCCCTACAACTCCATCTCTTTTCCTGTTTCATTTTTCTCTATATCACTTAATCACCAAGTGACATGTTTATATTTCACTTATTTAGTATATTGCTTGACTCCTTCTACTAGAATGTAAGTACTATGAAGCAGGGATACTCGTTTTGTTCACTGGTATATCCTCAATAATTAAATGCCACTCAACACATAGTAGTTGTTTAAAACATACTTTTGAATAAATTAATGAATTAGAAAGTTTCTCTTGGCCTATCCTCATCTATGGCCCTCTCTCTTTCCAGCTCCAGTTCACAATCCACTATGAAGAGGGATTTCCACCTTTCCACCTTGGTCTTTCTCCGGATTTTTCAATATTTTTCTGTTTGTTGCTGACTGCAGTACTGATAATTATTAATGCCCATCTCCTTTAAGTTTGGGGATTGTGGGAAAAAAAGAGTGAAAACTCCAACTCGTTGTTTCTCTTATTCAAAATTAGAATTTCTCACATATTTTGTATCCCTGAAGTACCTATTATGTATAGATCCAAGAGAAATACAATTTTAAATATATTAATTAATTAATTAATTAATTCTATCTGGATATAGAAAATATATGGAGTTTCATGGAGCAACAATTTTTTTCATGGAATCATAAAATAAATTCATTTCCCTGCAAGAGAAAATTATGCAATCTCTGGGTATATATCAAGTAATTTCTTGCACATTGGGACAATGTTCATAAAGGATCCAGACTATTCCCTATGTTGCCACATTCTGACACTCTGTAAACTCACAGAAACATTGTTTTACAGGGTACACAAAATTTGAATTTTAACCTCTTACCAAATGTATGGTGTGAAAATATTTTCTCTCATTCTATAGATTCTCTCATTTTCAATTGTTTCTTTTGCTGTATAGAAGCTTTTTAGTTTGATACAACACCATTGTCTGTTTTTGCTTTTGTTGTCTGTGCTTTGGGATCATGTAAAAAAAATTCATTTCCCAGGACAATGTCATGAAACATTTTTCCTATCTTTTCTTCTACAAAATTATAGTTTGGGGATTTATGTTTAAGTCTTTAATTCATATTGAGTTTAATTTTGTAAATGGCATGAGATAAAGGTTCAATTTCATTCTTCTGCCATGTGAATATCCAGTCTTCTCAATACTATTTACTGAAGAGAAATCAATTAACAACCTTATGGGGATTACCTTGCACATAATGGGTCACTTTTCTCTTCTGGCCTCCAAAATCTTTGTCTTTGATTTTTGATAATTTAATTATAATTGTCTTGGTGTAATCTTTTTGAATTGAACTTATTTTAAAGTCCTTTGAACTTCATGAATCTGGATGCTCATATTCTTGCCATTATTTGGGAAGATTTTGACTAGATAATTTAATATGATCTGTCTTTCAGTTTGTACATTATTTCTTTTGTTTGATTAAGTTGGCTGTTTAAACTCTCTACTGCATTTTTCATTTCATTCATTGTATTCTTCCCCTCCAGAATTTCTTGTGTGTGTGTGTGTGTGTGTGTGTGTGTGTGTGTGTGTTTTAATGATTTCTTTGTTGAAATTCTTTGTTCATACATTGTTTTTTCTGATTTAATTGAGTTGCTTGGCTGTCTTGTTGCTTGCTGAGCTTTGTTAAAATGTTTTTTTTTAATTGTTAGGCAGTTCATTAGCTTTTATTTCTTTATGGTTGGTTATTGGAATATTATACTGTTCCATTAGTGATGTTATGTTTCTTTGATTTTGCTTGTTTCTTCAAGTCTTTTATTATTGTCTTTACATTTGATGAAGCAGTAACTTCCTATAGTCTTACTGACAGCCTTTTGGAGAGAAAGACTTTCATTAAAGAGCATGGATAAGGACTCTGGGCTTCTCCCAGTACTTCTTTATGTATGTACCCAGTCCACTTTTCTTTTCCCCTTTTGGGAGGAAGCCTTAGGATTTTATGCCTTCTTCTGATCTTGTAAAGTTTGACTACACACTGAGACTTTCTTATTTATTTTCGTTAAACTATAGCCTTGAAGTTTCCAAGGTTAAATGCTACTATCAGCCAAGCACAGTGAGCTAGCCATCTACATGTGCTCATTCATGATCTTCAGAGGCTCATATATGCCACTTTAAGGGTGCACAGAGAGCCCTGGCTATGTGAGAGAGAGGGGGGCTTGTCTAGCACTTTAATTGCATGTGGTCAAGATTCAGTAATCCACAGGTGATGCATCCCACAATATTCAAGAAAAGACCTTTTGGTGGTGTTGTGACACAGTTAGTAGAAACTGGATGTTTGTTGAGTTCTGCACCCTGGTTACTATGAGCCCTTGCCCCTTTCCCCTGCTTCTAGCTGTTTCCAGACTATTCAACCTAGCCAGTCCCTTCAATGTCCTGGGTTGAGTGAGAAAGAATTGGTTCTCTTGAACAACATCCAACATGCCTGGGGAATCCAGGCATTAACTGCACTATTATTTTCCTTTGTGAAAAGTTTCAAGCTGAGGGAATATCTCTTGGCACTAATCCATGCTGCTTTGGGAGAGAAATATAGTGAGTAAAGTAAAACTATTATTGTAACTCTTTTCAATGCATCTATTCCTAAATTATTTTTTTCTCCAAAAGAATGCTAGGACCTCTCTGCTGGACTACTAGGCCCCCACAAAGATACTCATGTCCATAATTGGTTGTAAAAATGGTATTTCTGTTAAGGGATAAGGTGTAAAAACTCCTATGCTACCATCTTGCTGAGATTACTCCTTAAACAGAATTTATAAACTGAACTAGAAAGTGGAATCTTACACCATCTAAATGGAGTCAACATTTTAGACTCCAATAATGAACGAACAGAAATAGAAGAGAGGAAAGGAGAGTTGCACAATATCAATTTCTGTCACTAAGAAGAAAGAAATGGGTTTGAAGAAGATGCTCTGATGTGGAAAATGTTTTTAAATACTGCGCAATATCAATTCACATTTTCATGCAGACCAAGAACATATTGTTTAGTGCCTGACACTACAGATTTTGAAATAGCATACAAAAGATAAAAAGCAAGAGAAGTAAAGGATCAATGAACTCTTTATATACTTGTTTTCTAAGTGATTCTTTTGTTAATAGAGAGGATGAGAGAGTTGGGTGGGGAGAATATTTTCCTTCTGTTATTTCCCATTATACTGTCTTCTTGTGTTTAAGAAGGTATGAAGTGACTTTTCTACTTCACTACACAAAGCCAAGTTTTTAAATACAGTACCAAGTCATTAAATGCCAACTTTGGATAAAAGTATTTCTTTGTGTCTTCCTTTTAAGCCTTTGAAAAGGAGCTTTAAATTGTTAGCAGATTCAAAACTGCACCACTTCAAATTAAAGTAGGGCCAATTAAGCTAGAATACAAAGTTAATCCAAAAATACAATTAGCACTGCATTCAAGAAGAGGTTACACTATAAGTAAGAAATGCTAACAAATGACACACTAAAATTTTATAAGGAGAACAGAGGTAGATTGGCCATGAAGTAAGCATAATAGCATTGTAAAGGTGCAGTATAAATACAGAGCACTGTGGTCCATGTTTTATAACAAATTTTAATGTTAAAATGTTATATTAGAATTACTATGTTGTAGACAAGTTATGCATCCATTTAGATATGGAGCTGTGGAAATGTAAAATTATGTATGCAGCAATTTATAGACTTCGAGGGCAATCAGTTAGAAATCAAATTACTGCAAGTAGTAGTATAGCAATTGAGAGAAGAAGAAGAAGAAGAAGAAGAAGAAGAAGAAGAAGAAGAAGAAGAAGGAGGAGGAGGAGGAAAAGGGGGAGGAGGGGGAGGAGAAGGAAAAGGAGAAGAAACAACTATATTGTGCCTCAGATTATTTGAAAATCATTTGTTAAACCTTTTAAAATAAAAATCCCAGGGGCACTTGGGTGGCTCAGTTGGTTAAGTGTCTGACTCTTGATTTCAGTACAGGTCATGATCTCATGGTTCATGAGTTTGAGCCCAGCTTTGGGCTCTGTGTGCTGACAGTGCACAGCCTGCTTGGGATTCTCTCTCTCCCTCTCTCTCTCTGCCATTGCCTTGCTCACTCTCTCTCTCTCTCTCAAAATAAATAAGTAAACTTAAAAAAAATTAAGTCCTATTACAATCTTGGTATTTTGTAATCCAATTGACATGATGAGCTTGTGTGATTAAAAAAAAAATCACTGCCTAGAAAATCAGTGTCGTAGTTCCACATCTGTTAGTAAATAGGTATGCAGACTTAAATTATTTTGCCTTCTTGGCTGCTTTCTTCAACTGTAAAATGAAAGGAGTAAATTTAATAAACTTTCAGGGTCCTTTAAACTATTAAGTTCTAAGTGCCTAAAAGTACTTTAAAAATTTATTTTATGGCCTTTATTTAGATCTAGAATCAAAAATTTCCCAACCATTTTGACTAAAAATTTATCAATATGTACGTGGAATTTAACATATATGCAGTCTATATCTAATTCTCTTGATGCAGACTGTTAAGCATCCAACTTTGGCTCAAGTCACGATCTCATGGTTTGTAAGTTCGAGCCCTGCATTGGGCTCTGTGCTGACAACTCGGAGCCGGGAGCCTGCTTCAGATTCTGTGTCTCCCTCTCCCTCTGCCCCTCCCCTGTTCACGCTCTGAGTCTCTCTGTCTGTCAATAATAAATAAACGTTAAAAAAATTTTAAAAGGACAACTACATGGCCTAAAACAACATAGAAAAAATATTCAATTTCATAGCCATCATATAAATAAATTTTAAACAATAATCAAACTTTATAAATCATCCACAAGACTGAAAAAGATTATAGAGACAGACAATATTAAATGTTTGCAAGAATGCAAAGCAATGGGAAATATTGTAGAGCTCTGGGGAGAGTACAATTTGATACCATCACTTTAGAAAACTGATATTATTTACTATGTTTGATCTAGCAAGTCAATTCCTAATTATATTATATTCCAGAGAAAGTCATGCTCATTTGTACCTGGATACATGTACAAGAATGTTAATAGTAACCTTATTTGTAATAATCCAAAAATGGGAACAATCTTATGTCCATCAACAAAAAGTGAACAAATTAATTAAGCTATACTCATTTAGTGGAATACTATACAGCAATGAGAATCAACAAACTACAATGTTGTCATGGATGAATCTCACAAAGACAAAAACATACAGTGAATTTCCATTCATACATATCGTAGAAACAGGCAAAGGCAAACCATGTTATTTAGGGAGGTATACATATGTGGTGAGACTATAATGTAGAGCAGAGAAGTGATTCTCATAAAATTCAAGATACTTATGTACCTTAGGGAGGAATGATGTTTTGATAAGGAAGAACCAGATATTGAGAGAATCTGAAGTACTGATAAAGTTCTATTTGTTTTCACCTGGGTGTGGCTACATTACTTCTTTTTTTTGTAAATATTAGCTAAATTGTGTCTTTATGTTTCATTCACTTAGAGAGAGAGAGAGAGAGAGAGAGAGAGAATAGAAGGATGAAAGGTAAGAGTACATATCTGGATGATTTATTCAAAGATAATTTCTCTGAAGAGCAGAGACTAGTGATGATAGCTAGAGTAGTGGACAAAATCAAGGACAAAATTATTAAGACACGAAGGTTTTATGACATGTTCATAGTCATCTGTCAATGAAGGAGACAGGGAGTAATTTATTACATAGTAAGAAAAGACAATGATAGAAAAAATGCTTAGATAAGAGGCCAAAATCTAGTTCATAATGAAATGATTGCCTTTATCAAGATGCAAAGTTAGTTCATCCACAATAAAAGGTAAAATTGTAATAGCAGCATAGAAGAAAGTAGTTTGATAGATATAAAGGTGGGATTTATTGGATGGTTTTCTTCTCATAGCCTCAATTTTTCGATAAAATCAGAATTAATTTCATCATCTGAGATTGAGGAGAGTTGCAGAAAATAATAGACATTTGAGGCAAGCTAAGTCATCCAGGAAAGCGAAAAAAATGACTAAAAAATACAGTAGGATTATCAGGCTTATTTGAAATTAGTGATTTTGATTTTTTTAATATGTTTATTTTTGAGAAAGAGCAAATGGGGGAAGGACAGAGAGACAGGGAGACTGAGAATCCCAAAGGGGCTCCACACTGTTAGATCATGACCTGAGCCAAAATCAAGACTCAGACACTTAACTGACTGAGCCACCCAGGCACCCCAGTTCTTTTGATTTTTAAGTTAGAGCAATTACATTGTGGGATTTCTTTCCTAATCATGACATTGTCCTTCCATGGTCTGCAGCTTAATAGGCAAGAAAGACACTACACTAACACTTATGTAAATAACCTAATCAAAAAACTCATCTGTTGAAGAATATATATGTCTATTGTGTCACAAGAATACCCACTGGTGAAAATTTATAGCAGTGTTTTTTTCTTAAGTGTTATTAAGAGTTATAATGTTATAGAAAATAGTAATCTTACTTCTCATACTTTTATTTTTCTTCCACTTCTTTTACTGTAGTCTGCAGGTGATCTCATCCAACCTTATGTATGCAACCACAACCTATAAGCAGATTACTTCTGAAGTCTCAAAATTCATCCTCTTTATGTGTTCTCTATATCACTTACTAGAAACATCACCTATCCAGTCATTCAAATAAAAATATTGGCTGTTGTCCAGGATTTCCCTTTCCTTCTTCATTTCTGCCTCCAATCACTACATTATACTAGTTTTAACTCTATAACATTTCCCGGGACAAAGTGTAATCCAGGAAGTCAATTAAGAAACCATATAAAGTAGGAAATGGAGAACAGTAGCTTGAACTAAGAAGATAACAGATTAAAGAAGCATAGAAGAGGCAAAATCTCCAAGTTTTAGTAAGCAGAAGTATAGAGGTATAGAAAAAAATCCCCAACACTTGATAATTAATGAAATATTGAGGCTAAAGGAGAGGAGAGTGTCAAAAAAGACTGGAAGTTTTCTTGCTTGACATTACTGAAAGGTTGGCCATGCCATTCACCAAATAAGGTGCTAGGAAAGGCATTGGAGACCTTCAGATGGTGGGCATCATAAATTTGGCTTTGAATTATATTGAGTTTGAGATGGCAAGAGGGGGTACTAAGTAAGCAGCTGGATATGCTCTCTAGCACTCAAAGAAGGCTGATATTGAGATACTTGTTGCAATAATTGAAGTCTTAGGGCATATATAAAATTATTTTAAAAGAGATTAAAACATGAGACAACAAGAAGGCAAAAAAAATCAAGGCTTGAGAAACACCACCTATTAAGGTTGGAGAACCAGGATAAGTTTGGAAAGAAAATAGAGATGGAACAGCCAAATACATAAGAGGAAAACCAAGAGAGTATTGCATCTTGGAAGCCACAAAGAGAATTTTTCAAGAAGTAATGAATGTGTAAGTGGTGCCTGGGTGACTCATTCAGTTAAGCATCCAGACTGTTCATGTGTTTCAGCTTCATGTCAGGCTCTCTGTGCTGAAAACATGGAGCCTGCTTGGGATTCGCTGTCTTCCTCTCTCTCTTCCCTTCCCTTGCTTTCTCTCTTTCAAAAATAAGTAAATAAACATTAAAAAAAGAAATAATGAATGTGAAACAGTATCAAATGTTGCTAAATGCTCAAGTAAATTGAGGACTGAAAAATATCTGCTTATTTAGTTATATTAAGCAAGAGATGGTTGGTAGAATGCAGACTGGACAAATCAAAGAATGGGTGGGAAAGGAGGAAATGGAGGCACCTTCATCTTTTGGGAAGTTTGACTGTGAAGGGAAGATAAGTAATTATAAATTTAAAGATATCAATGTTCCCTTTAGTAACTTTCTCCAGCTGTGCTACAGAGATGCAGGTATGTAAAATGTAAATAAACAAGGCTCATCCACTTTAGTACTTTGTCATATGGTGTGAAAGACATAAGGCAAATGAATTTGGAGTTTTGGTAAGAGTGTTATTAAAATTATGAATCATGGAATCAAAGCTGGATATGGAGGTGAGTAAACAAAAAATAGATCTGGTGGAATGGGAAGGATTAATGTATTGTGGACCATGAAGGTGAAATTTTGGTCAGAAAGCAGAATAATTTATTCAGGGGCGTTAGTTGTAGGGACTGATAAGGCACAAAGTGTGACTGTGAGAATAAGTTGCTGAAAGAAAATGAGAATTTAATGGAGGTGAGGAGATCAATGAACTTAGAGGCTTGGAGGTCATCAGGAATGATGTCTGAAGTATATATGGAGGAAAGACTGTGAACCACTTACTAAAGTCATTATTAAATGGTGAAAGAGTGAGTAGGTGGAGAACTGGATAGCATCTGTCTCAAAGCAGCAGAATTTTTGTTGTTGTTGTTGTTCTATTTTTCTTTTTTTCAAGACGTTGGAGCCTTTAGGTCTTAAAATATCAACAAGACCAAGGGAAAAACCCAACCTCCAGAGACATATGAGGTGTGGAAGAGAAATATAAAATCACTCTTCAAGAGGGTTGCAGGGTCAGGAGGCTGAGTTGTTAGGGGAAATTCTGGTTCCAGTTCATGGAGGAAACCCTTAGAGAAGTGATAAAACATGAAGTAAATGCTGATAGTATGCAACAGAAGTTCTGGAAGGCACATTGGAATGGTTAGGAAAGTGAAGGAAAGATTTGGAGTTGGGTTATGATAGCACCAGAGAGGTTCAATTGACCAGAAAGTTTTATGCTTTAGATTTTGAGTTATAAAGACAGGACTAGAAGAAGGTGCATTGAGTCTCTGGGCTTTTGGGGCACATGATCTGTGGGCCTAGTGGTCAGAGGGCTTGTCTCACTTGTCCAGGGTGATGGCACCCCCAGAAGATGTCGTTTCCAAGACTGCAAGTTCTGACTTCCAGCAAATCTTGGACCCTTGGATTTACTTTCTGTTCCAGACTAATTTTTTTTTCCAATTGCTCAAATAAAGCATACTGTCTTGCCTCTAGGCCTTTGCACATGCTGTTCCCTCTGCCTGGGATGCTCTGTAATCCTCTGTCTGTGCTTCTAGGGCACCTTTTCCTGTCCCTCACTAAAGCACTTACCAACAATAACCTGTTTGTCTCCTCCACAAGACAGTGAAAGCTGCCAGAGAAGACTCCTTTTCTACTGTTATAGCACCAGAACCTAGCAGAAGTCCTGGCAAAAAGTAGTTGCTCAAAAATTTGTTGAATACATGCATGAATAATTGAGTATGGTAAGACAAGGGGAAGACATATTGAGAGGCAGAGAATGGTTTATTCATTCATCCACAAACACATTCAGCACTTATCAGGTAACTGCTAGTGGTATAGTATCTCACTGAATTAGATGGGGAAGACAGACTCACACCTGAAGAGGGACACTTATTCCAACCAGGGGTGGGAAAGAGTTTGTGAAAATATCCCTCTCAAATTGGAGAGAAGCCAAGAAAAGGTGACTCTTTTCGAAAAGGGTGGGCCCTAGGTCTAGTGATCAAAATACTTTTCTTTTTTTGGTGGACTCAGAAACTGCGTTTTTGTACCTTGAACAAATGTATGATGCTGGATCCATAATTAGAAGTAATCTAACTTCATCCTAAGCATGAGTTTCTCTGTGAATTCCCCTACACGTATTCCCCTTATGTCCAAAACAAGTGGTAGAAAACTTTCTCCTTTGTTCTTCCCCAGCGCCTCATAAAACCTTTTATTATAGCACTTATCATGTTACTGTAATTATCTGTTTTCCCCACCAGAATTTGAGTATCTCAAATTAAAAAGTGACTAAAGGATGAAAGCACACCACTAACAAACTTGTGATGAGTGGAAGGGTGGACATGAAAGGGTAATGAAAAGGCCTTTGAACTGGATGATGAGAGACCTGGTTTCCTACCTCTTTTCTTCCACTTACCAGCTGTGTGATTTTGAATGACTTAGGTCACATATGATGATTCTAATTTCTTCACCTGTAAAATGTGGAGGAATACACTAAATGATTTCTGGAGTCTAGCCTTCATCTAACATGCTGGAATTATTATTATTTTTTTTTTGGCTAAAACTGGCTTACTCTGGAATGTTAGAAGGAGTTAACTAAATGTTTGAAGACAAGGTTATTTTTATTAAAATTAAATTAAAATAAATATGATTTTTTTTTAATTTTTTTTCCAACGTTTTTTATTTATTTTTGGGACAGAGAGAGACAGAGCATGAACGGGGGAGGGGCAGAGAGAGAGGGAAACACAGAATCGGAAACAGGCTCCAGGCTCCGAGCCATCAGCCCAGAGCCTGACGCGGGGCTCGAACTCACGGACCGCGAGATCGTGACCTGGCTGAAGTCGGACGCTTAACCGACTGCGCCACCCAGGCGCCCCTAAAATAAATATGATTAACTTGAGGTTTAGAAAACTCACTTTGGTGTAATTAAAGTATCTTATCTAAATGTGTTTAATGATGGCCAGTTTTGCTATGAACAAACTGATTTTGTTATAAATCAGAAAATTATTTTTTAACCCAGTTTGAAATTGATCATTAAATTTATTTGTCTTAATTTATGAGAGCATGTGACAGAGACTCAATGCCTAGATTATTCGAATAATTGGATTATTTGATAGCTTCTCTGCTTTACTATAGCTTCAGTTTCTGTCATAGAAACTATGAGAAGTGAAGCAATATGTGAAGTCAGGCATAACTCACAGTACAGCCATCACTGAAAGTCTAGGACATTTAGGTTACACATTTGCAGATATTCTAGCTGGTTCTGAAGGTGGCAAGCAGCTATTATTGAAATAAGTCCACCTATTTCCTCTTTTATTTGTATTTAATGTAACAAACACCTCAAAGCCACACATGTTTGTTTATTGTTTAGCAATTACAGACTCAATTCCAGTGAGTACCATTTTCGGCTATAAGGTCAGTAGACTTAAAATGTAAAATATATTTGTTTTGCATTTATATAATACATTCCTATATCGTACTAGCAGAAAATTTATCTCACACAAAGAAAGAGGAAATAAAGGGAGTGAAAAAACACTACCAGCAAAATTGCTCACATCCTAATATTTAAGAGCTAGGGAGTGAGTTTATGGAGGGAGATAAAGGGTCAGAATAGTTTATTGAGTTTCATAATGCAGGCACAAAATTGTGTGTAACAAATAGTGACCATTGGAATTTACAGGCTTAGTATTCCTGAAATATCCAGTCTCCTTTTCCACTCACTGGAATGTTTGGGAAATCAACTTACCTGTACATCAATATTAGCAAGGAATTCTGGTTCGGAACGTTTGGAAATCAAAGTTTTAGTATTTATCAAGAGCCAAGTGCATCCATCCAGAAATTCTAACTGTGCAAACCTAATCAAAGGTGATAGTACTATGTATTGAAAAATAATTTGTAGAAAAATAGTGCTTGAAATTATGTAAGTGAAAAAAAAAGAGAGCTAATTCTTTCAATAACTGACACATGATTAAATTAACATTACATTTGTGATAGAATATTTTACGTCTCTTAAAATTATTTATTTCTTGTATATATATTCATTTATACTCAAGATTTTTCGAATATGAACTTGAGTGTGTTTACATGAATATAGGTAATAGTACAAAAGTGTTATCTTCATTAAAATTAACTATGAAGACAATGTTATAACAATACAATTTTATATGGAAATGATATAAAGTTACATATGCAACTAGAGTACATGTCTAACTACAAACATAATGAGAAGAAAATATTAATAGTGATTTTGTTATAATGGCAATATTATTAATAAATTTCTTCCTTATTTTTCCACAACTATTTTTAATGTTTTACATTATTTACACACACACACACACACACACATATAAACGAAGTTGTTATCAACTGGCAACAGTTGATAAATTGAGTCTATCAAAAGAAAAGAGATTGAAATGTCTTGCTTCTTATGCTTGTGTCAGATCAAGGGTCAGTTCTTATTATATGGAACTTCCAAAAATTATATAGTGTCTAGTTAGTTGTAATATATTTGCATTAAAAGTAGTTACTGATAGGGAAGAACTTAGTATTGTCATTCCGTTCATCGTTTTTTGTATGTCTTGTAGCAACATTTTTTTTTCCTTTTGCCCCTCTCTTGCTCTCATCCTTTCTATTTTGTTGAATTTTTCTGTAGTAACATGCTTTGATTCCTTTCTATTGATACATTATTTTCATTATTTTCTATTATGTATTTCCTATTAATACCTTATTTGTGGTTACAATGGAGCTTACATAAAATATAGCAATCCATTTGAAGTTGACAGCAACTTCAATTCAATCATGTAAAGAATTCTGCTTTTATTTCTTCCCTCTCTACACAGTTTATGTTATTGATACCACAAGTTACATCATTTGTATTACATATATGTAGTGTATCTATTAACATGTTTTATACTGTGTTTACATTAACACAGTTTTAGGTTTATTTATTTATTTTGAGAGAAAGAGAGTGAGCAAGGGAGGGGCAGAGAGAGAGGGAAAGAGAGGATCTCAAGCAGGCTCCATGCTGCCAGCACAGAGCCTGATGTGGGGCTGGAACTCATGAAGCGAGCTGAACCAAGAATCAAATGCTTAACCAACTGAGCCACCCAGGCACCCCAAACATATTTTTTTTGCCATAGTTATTTTTGTGCTTTTGTCTTTTAACTTCTTTATCAGAATTAAAAGTGATTTACACACCATTGTTAGATTATAGTATTACGAGTATATATATTCAATTTTACAAGTAATATTTATGTATGGGTAGTTTCTAGTTTTTATTCAAATTCCACCTAGTTAACATACAGTGTAATATTAGTTTCAGGATTGGTATTTAGTGATTCATTACATACAACACCCAGTGTTCATCACAAGTGGCTTCCTTAATATCAATCACCCATTTAACTCATCCCTACACCCATCTTCCCTCCAACAACACTCAGTTTGTTCTCTATAGTTAAGAGTCTTTTTAATGGTTTTCTTCTCTTTTTCCCCTATTTTCATGTGTTATGTTTCTTAAATTCTAATATGATTGAAATCGATGTTGTCTTTCTCTGACTTATTTTGCTTAGTATAATAACACTCTAGCTCCATCTACGTCATTGCAAGTAGCAAGATTTCATTCTTTGATTGCTGAGTAATATTCCATTTGTGTGTGTGTATATATGTACAGTCATATATATATATATATATATATATATATATATATATATATATATATATCACCTCTGTTTTATCCATTCATCAGTCGATAGACATTTGGGCTCTTTCTATAATGGCTATAGCTGATAATGCTGCTATAAACATCATGTATCCCTTTAAATCAGTATTTTCATATCTTTTCAGTAAGTACCTAGTAGTAAAATTCTCAGTCATGTGGTAGTTATATATATAATCTTTTCAGGAACTTCCATACTGTTTTCCAGAGTGGCTGCACCAATTTGCATTCCTACCAACAGTGGAAGAGCGTTCCTCTTTTTCTGCATCCTCACCAACATCTGTTGTTTATTATGTTAATTTTAGCCATTCTGACAGGTGTAAGGTTATTAGTTTTGATTCATATTTCCCTGATGATGAGTGATGTTGAGCATCATTTCATGTGTCTGTTAGCCATCTGGATTTCTTCTTTGGAAAAACATCTATTCATGTCTTCTGCCCATTTCTTAACTGGATTATTTGTTTTTTGGATATTGAGTTGATAAGTTCTTTATAGATTTTGGATACTCTTAATCAAATATGACATTTGAAAATATCTCCACCCATTCTTAAGATTGCCTTTTATTTTTGTTGATTGGTTCCTTCACAGTGCAGAAGTTTTTATCTTGATGAAGTCATAATAGTTTATTTTTGCTTTTATTTCCCTTTCCTCCAGAGAGGTAACTAGTAGAAAGTTGCTGCGGCCAATGTCAAAAAGGTTGTTGCTTTTGTTCTTGAAGGCTTCCCATCTCACGTTTAGATCTTTCAACCATTTTGAATTCATTCTTGTTGTGGTGTAAGAAAGGGGTCTGGTTTCATTCTTTTGGATGTTGCTGTCCAATTTGTTAAAGAGACTGTCTTTTTCCACTGGATACTTTTTCTTGCTTTGCCAAAGGTAAGTTGACCATATAGTTGTGGATTTATTTCCCGGTTTTCTATTCCGTTCCATTGAGCCATGTGTCTGTTTTTGTGCCAATAACATGCTGTCTTGATCACTACAGCTTTGTAATGAAACTTGAAGTCAAGAATTGTGATGCTTCCAGCTTTGCTTTCTTTTTCCAAGGTTCTTTTGTCTATTCAGGGTATTTTGTGGTTTCATAGTAATTTAAGAATTGTTTGTTCTAGGTCTGTGAAAAATGCTTGTGGTGTTTTGACAGGGATTGCATTAAACGTATAGATTGCTTAGGGTGGTATAGACATTTTTTAAGTTTATTTATCTGTTTTATGAGGGAGAGAGAGAGAGAGAGCGCGCGCATGTGCAAGCGGGGAAGGAGCAGAGAGAAAGGGAGAGAGAAATCTCAAGGAGGACCCACGCTGACAGTGTAGAGATGGATGTGGCGCTTGAACACATGAATCCTGAGATTATGACCTGAGCTGAAATCAAGAGTTGTTTGCTTAACCAACTGAACCACTCCAACACCCTAGGTAGTATAGAAGTTTTAACAATATTTATTCTTCCAATCCATGAGCATGGAATGTTTTTCCATTTCTTGGTGACATCTTAATTTGTTTTACCAGTGTTTTATAGTTTTCAGAGTACAGATCTTTAACCTCTTTGGTTGGTTTTATTCCTAGATATCTCATGGGTTTTGATACAGTTGTAAATGGAATTGATTCCTTCATTTCTCTTTCCACTGCTTCATTCATGCAACTTATTTCTGTATGTTGAGTTTCTCTCCTGCAAATTTACTGAGTTGATGTATCAGTTTTAGCAATATTTTAGTGGAGTCTTTCAGGTTTTCTACATGGAGTATCATGTCATCTGCAAATAGTGAAAGTTTGACTTCGTTACTGATTTGGATACCTTTATGCACCTTTTTGTCATCTGTTTTCTGAGACTAGGACTTATAGTACTGTATTAAATAACAGTGGTGAGAGTGGACATCCCTGTCTTGTTCCTAATCATACAGGAAAAGCTCTGTTATTCCTCATTGAGGATATTAGCTGTTGGTTTTCATATATGGCCTTTATTATATTGATGTATGGTCCCTATATTCCTACTTTGTTGAGATTTTTTATCAAGAAAGGATGCTGAATTTTATCAAATGCTTTTTCTGCATCAATTGACAAGATCATATGGTTCTCATCCTTTCTTTTACTAATATGGTGTATCATGTTGATGGATTTGCACATATTGAACACGTTTGCATCCATAAATAAATCCCACTTGATTGTGGTGAATGAGTCTTTTAATGTATTGTTGAATTCGATTTGCTAATATTTTGTTGAGAATTGTGCATACATTTTTTTCAGGGATATTTGCCTGTTCTCTTTTTCAGTGGAGTCTTTGGTTTTGAAATCAGGGTAATGCTGGCCTCATAGAATGAGTTTGAAAGTTTTCCTTACATTTCTATTTTTTTGGAAGAGTTTGTAAAGAATAGGTATTAACTATTCTTTAAATGTTTTGTAGAACTTCCCTGGGAAGCCATCTGATCCTTGACTTTGATTTTGGGAATATTTTATTTTTGAAAGAGAGAGAGAGAGAGTGAGCAGGGAAGATGCAGAGAGAGAGAGAGAGATAGAATCCCAAGCAGGTTCTGTGCTGGCACAGAACTTACAGCCCAATGCAGGGCTCAAATGCATTAACTGTGAGAACATGACCTGATCTGAAACCAAGAGTCAGACACTTAAGGTGCCCAGGCACCACTTGGGGAGATTTTTGATTACTGATTCAATTTCCTTGCTGGTTATCAGTCTGTTCACATTTTCTATTTCTTCCTCTTTCAAGTTTACTAGTGTGTAGGTTTCTAGGAATTTATCAATTTCTTCCAAATAGTCCAAATTGTTAGCATACAATTTATTATAACATTTTCTTTTAATTGCATTTCTGTGGTGTTGATGTTATTTCTTCTCTCTCATTTGTGATTTTATTTTTTGGGGTCTCTTTTCTTTTTGATAAGTGTAGCTGGGGTTTTATTGATTTCATTAATTTTTTCAAAGAATTACCTCCATTATTGTTCCTTTCATTGTTGTTCTTTTTCTAGCTTTTTAGGTGAAAGGTTAGATAGCATATTTGAGATTTTTCTTGCTTCTTGATGTAGGCCTGTATTGCTATATACTTCCTTCTATGGACCACTTTTGCTGCATCCCAAATGTTTTAGAACATCTTAATTTTATTTTGTTTCCTTGTATTTTTTTTATCTCTTCTTTGATTTCTTGGTTAAGCCACTCATTCTTTTGTAGCATGTTGCTTAACCAGGATGTTTTGTGGTCTTTCCAATTTTTTTTTTCTTGTGGTTGATTTCGTTTCATAACATTGTGGTCTGAAAATATGCATGGTATAAACTCAATCGTTTTGTACTTGTTGAAGTCTGATTTTTGACTCAATATGTGATCTACTCTGGAAAATGTTTCATGCACACTTGAAAAGAATGTGTATTTTGATGCTTTAGGATGAAATGTTCTGAATATATCTGTTAATTCCATCTGGTCCATTGTGTCATTCAAAGGCATTGTGTCCTCTTTGATTTACTGCTTAGATGATCTCTATCTACTTTGCTATAAGTGGGGTGTTAAAGTACGCTACTATTATTGTATTATTATCAATGAGTTCCTTTATGTTTGCTATTTTCTATATTTGGGTTCTTCCAGGTTGCAGGCATAAATGTTTACAATCGATAGATCTTCTAGTTGGATAGGCCACTGTATTATGATATAGTGTCCTTTTCCCTTGTTACAGTCTTTGGTTTAAAATCTAGTTGTCTGATATAAGCATTTCTACTCTAGCTGTTTTGTGTGTGTGTGTCCGTTTGCATGGTAAATATGTCTCCATTCCCTCACTTTCAACATGAAAGTGTCTTTAATTCTAATATAAGTCTCTTGTAGGTGGCATACAGATAGGTCTTGTTTTTTTATCCATTCTGACATCCTATATCTTTTTATTGGAGCATTTAGTACATTGACATTGAGAGTAATTCTTGATAGATTACTCTATCAATGTATTACGTGTTTTGTCGTTCATTCTGGAGATTTTCTCTGTTCCTTTCTAGTTTTTGCTGCTTTTGGTATTTCTTTCACACTCAAAGAGTCCCCTTTAATATTTCTTGCATGGCTGGTTTAGAGGTCATGAACACCATTAGTTTTTGTTTGTCTGGGAAACTACCTCTCTTTTATTTATTATTTATTTATTTATTTATTTATTATTTTTTAATATGAAATTTATTGTCAAATTGGTTTCCATACAACACCCAGTGCTCATCCCAACAGGTGCCCTCCTCAATGCCTATCCCCCACTTTCCCCTCCCTCCCACCCCCCATTAACCCTCAGTTTATTCTCACTCTTTGAGAGTCTCTTATGGTTTGCTTCCCTCCCTCTCTTTTTTTTTGCTTCCCCTCCCCTATTGTCTTCTGTTAAGCTTCTCAGGATCCATATAAGAGTGAAAACATATGGATTTGTCTTACTCTGTATGACTTATTTCACTTAGCATAACACTCTGCAGTTTCATCCATGTTGCTACAAAAGACCATACTTCATTCTTTCTCATTGCCAAGTAGTATTCCATTGTATATATAAACCACAACTTCTGTATCCATTCATCAGTTGATGGACATTTAGGCTTTTTCCACAATTTGGCTATTGTTGAAAGTGCTGCTAAAAACATTGGTGTACAAGTGCCCTTATGCATCAGCACTCCTGTATCCTTTGGGTAAATTCCTAGCAGTGCTATTGCTGGGTCATAGGGTAGGTCTATTTTTAATTTTTTGAGGAACCTCCACACTGTTTTACAGAGCGGCTGCACCAAATTGCATTCCCACCAACAGTGCAAGAGGGTTCCCGTTTGTCCACATCCTCTCCAGCATCTATAGTCTCCTGATTTGTTCATTTTGGCCACTCTGACTGGCGTGAGGTGATATCTGAGTGTGGTTTTGATTTGTATTTCCCTGAGAAGGAACGACGTTGATCATCTTTTCATGTGCCTGTTGGCCATCTGGGTGTCTTTAGAGAAGTGTGTATTCATGTTTTCTGCCCATTTCTTCACTGGGTTATTTGTTTTTCGGTGTGGAGTGTGGTGAGCTCTTTATACATTTTGGATACTAGCCCTTTGTCAGATATGTCATTTGCAAATATCTTTTCCCATTCCGTTGGTTGCCTTTTAGTTTTGTTGGTTGTTTCCTTTGCTGTGCAAAAGCTTTTTATCTTCATAAGGTCCCAGTAGTTCATTTTTGCTTTCAATTCCCTTGCCTTTGGGGATGTGTCAAGTAAGAAATTGCCACGGCTGAGGTCAGACAGGTCTTTTCCTGCTTTCTCTTCTAGGGTTTTGATGGTTTCCTGTCTCACATTCAGGTCCTTTATCCATTTTGAGTTTATTTTTGTGAATGGTGTGAGAAAGTGGTCTAGTTTCATTCTTCTGCTTGTTACTGTCCAGTTCTCCCAGCACCATTTGTTCAAGAGACTGTCTTTTTTCCATTGGATATTCTTTCCTGCTTTGTCAAAGATTAGTTGGCCATACGTTTGTGGGTCTAGTTCTGGGGTTTCTATTCTATTCCATTGGTCTATGTGTCTGTTTTTATGCCAATACCATGCTGTCTTGATGATGACAGCTTTGTAGTAGAGGCTAATGTCTGGGATTGGGATGCCTCCTGCTTTGGTCTTCTTCTTCAAAATTACTTTGGCTATTCGGGGCCTTTTGTGGTTCCATATGAATTTTAGGATTGCTTGTTCTAGCTTTGAGAAGAATGCCGGTGCAATTTTGATTGGGATTCCATTGAATGTGTAGATAGCTATGGGTAGTATTGACATTTTAACAATACTTATTCTTCCAATCCATGAGCACGGAAGTTTTTCCATTTCTTTATATCTTCTTCAATTACCTTCATAAGCTTTCTATAGTTTTCAGCATACAGATCTTTTACATCTTTGGTTAGATTTATTCCTAGGTATTTTATGCTTCTTGGTGCAATTGTGAATGGGATCAGTTTCTTTATTTGTCTTTCTGTTGCTTCATTATTAGTGTATAAGAATGCAAGTGATTTCTATACATTGATTTTGTATCCTGCAACTTTGCTGAATTCATATATCAGTTCTAGCAGACTTTTGGTGGAGTCTATCGGATTTTCCATGTATAGTATCATGTCATCTGCAAAAAGTGAAAGCTTAACTTCATCTTTGCCAATTTTGATGCCTTTGATTTCCTTTTGTTGTCTGATTGCTGATGCTAGAACTTCCAAGACTATGTTAAAGAACAGCAGTGAGAGTGGACATACCTGTTGTGTTCCTGATCTCAGGGGGAAAGCTCTCAGTTTTTCCCCATTGAGCATGATATTAGCTGTGGGCATTTCATGAATGGCTTTTATGATGTTTAAGTATGTTCCTTCTATCCCGACTTTCTTGAGGGTTTTTATTAAGAAAGGATGCTGAATTTTCTCAAATGCTTTTTCTGCATTCATTGGCAGGATCATATGGTTCTTATTTTTTTCTTTTATTACTGTGATGTATCACGTTGATCGATTTGCGAATGTTGAACCAGCCCTGCATCCCAGGAATGAATCCAACTTGTTCATGGTGAATAATGCTTTTATAAGGTGTTGAATTTGATTTCCTAGTATCTTATTGAGAATTTTTGCATCCATATTCATCAGGGATATTGGCCTGTAGTTCTCTTTTTTTACTGGGTCTCTGTCTGGTTTAGGAATCAAAGTTATACTGGCTTCATAGAATGAGTCTGAAAGTTTTCCTTCCCTTTCTATTTTTTGGAATAGCTTGGGAAGGATAGGTATTATCTCTGATTTAAATGTCTGGTAGAAATCCCCTGGGAGGCCATCTGGTCCTGGACTCTTATTTGTTGGGAGATTTTTGATAACTGATTCAATTTCTTCGCTGGTTATGGGTCTGTTCAAGCTTTCTATTTCCTCCTGATTGAGGTTTGGAAGAGTGTGGGTGTTTAGGAATTTGTCCATTTCTTCTAGGTTGTCCACTTTGTTGGCATATAATTTTTCATAGTATTCCCTGATAATTGTTTGTATCTCTGAGGGATTGGTTGTAATAATTCCATTTTCATTCATGATTTTATCTATTTGGTTCATCTCCTTTTTCTTTTTGAGAAGCCTGGCTAGAGGTTTGTCAAGTTTGTTTATTTTTTCAAAAAACCAACTCTTGGTTTCGTTGATCTGCTCTACAGTTTTTTTAGATTCTATATTGTTTATTTCTGCTCTGATCTTTATTATTTCTCTTCTTCTGCTGGATTTAGGCTGTCTTTCCTGTTCTGCTTCTATTTCCTTTAGGTGTGCTGTTAGATTTTGTATTTGGGATTTTTCTTGTTTCTTGAGATAGGCCTGGATTGCAATGTATTTTCCTCTCAGGACTGCCTTTGCTGCATCCCAAAGTGTTTGTATTGTTGTATTTTCATTTTCGTTTGTTTCCACATATTTTTAAATTTCTTCTCTAATTGCCTGGTTGACCCATTCATTCTTTAGTACGGTGTTTTTTAACCTCAATGCTTTTGGAGGTTTTCCAGACTTCTTCCTGTGGTTGATTTCAAACTTAATAGCATTGTGGTCCAAAAGTATGCATGTTATGATCTCATTTCTTGTATACTTATGAAGGGCTGTTTTGTGACCCAATATGTGATCTATCTTGGAGAATGTTCCATGTGCACTCGAGAAGAAAGTATATTCTGTTGCTTTGGGATGCAGAATTCTAAATACATCTGTCAAGTCCATCTGATCCAATGTATCATTCAGGGCCCTTGTTTCTTTATTGACCGTGTGTCTAGATGATCTATCCATTTCTGTAAGTGGAGTGTTAAAGTCCCCTGCAATTACCACATTCTTATCAATAAGGTTGCTTCTGTTTATGAATAGTTGCTTTATATATTTGGGGGCTCCCATATTCGGCGCATAGACATTTATAATTGTTAGCTCTTCCTGGTGGATAGACCCTGTGATTATTATATAATGCCCTTCTTCATCTCTTGTTACAGCCTTTAATTTAAAGTCTTGTTTGTCTGATATAAATATGGCTACTCCAGCTTTCTTTTGCCTTTCAGAAGCATGATAAATAGTTCTCCATCCCCTCACTTTCAATCTGAAAGTGTCCTCAGGTTTAAAATGAGTCTCTTGTAGACAGCAAATAGATGGGTCTTGTTTTTTTATCCATTCTGATACCCTATGTCTTTTGGTTGGTGCATTTAATCCATTTACATTCAGTGTTATTATAGAAAGATATGGGTTTAGAGTCATTGTGATGTCCGTAGCTTTCATGCTTGTAGTGATGTCTCTGGTACTTTGTCTCACAGGATCCCCTTTAGGATCTCTTGTAGGGCTGGTTTAGTGGTGTTGAATTCCTTCAGTTTTTGTTTCGGAAGACCTTCATCTCTCCTTCTATTCTAAATGACAGATTTGCTGGATAGAGGATTCTCGGTTGCATATTTTTTTCTGTTCATCACATTGAAGATTTCTTGCCATTCCTTTCTGGCCTGCCAAGTTTCAGTAGAGAGATCCTTCACTAGTCATATTGGTCTCCCTTTATATGTTAGAGCACGTTTATCCCTAGGTGCTTTCAGAATTGTCTCTTTATCCTTGTATTTTGCCAGTTTCACTATGATATGTCATACAGAAGATCGATTCAAGTTACGTCTAAAGGGAGTTCTCTGTGTCTCTTGGATTTCAATGCCTTTTTCCTTCCCCAGATCAGGGAAGTTCTCAGCTATTATTTCTTCAAGTACACCTTGAGCACCTTTCCCTCCCTCTTCCTGCTCTGGAATACCAATTATGTGTAGATTATTTCTGTTTAGTGCATCACTTAGTTCTCTAATTTTCCCCTCATACTCCTGGATTTTTTTATCTCTCTTTTTCTCAGCTTCTTCTTTTTCCATAATTTTATCTTCTAGTTCACCTATTCTCTCCTCTGACCCTTCAATCTGAGCTGTGGTAATCTCCATTTTATTTTGCAGCTCATTAATTCCATTTTTTAGCTCCTCCTGACTGTTCCTTAGTCCCTTGTTCTCTGTAGCAATAGATTCACTGTTGTCCTTTATACTGTTTTCAAGCCCAGTGATTAATTTCATGACTATTATTCTAAATTCACTTTCTGTTATATTGTTTAAATCATTTTTGATCAGTTCGTTAGCTGTCATTTCCTGGAGGTTTTTTTGAGGGGAATTCTTCCATTTCATCATTTTGGATAGTCCCTGGAGTGGTGCGGAACTGCAGAGCACTTCTCCTGTGCTGTCTTGAATAACTTGCATTGGTGGGCGGGGCCACAGTCAAACCTGTTGTCTGCCCCGTGCCCACCGCTGAGGCTACAGTCAGACTGGTGTGTACCTTCTCTTCCCCTCTACTAGGGGCGGGATTCACTGTGGGGTGGCATGGCCCATCTGGGTTACTTGCACATTGCCAGGCTTGTGGTGCTGGGGATCTGATGTATTAGCTGGGGTGGATCGGCAAGGTGCACAGGGGAGGGAGGGGCAGGCTCAGCTCCCTTTTCCTTCATGATCCCCTTTGGGAAGGGCCCTGCGGCACCGGGAGGGAGTCAGACCTGCCACAGGAGGGATGGATCTGCAGAAGCACAGTGTTGGTTGTTTGCGAGGTGGAAGCAAGTTCCCTGACAGGAACTGGTTCCCTTTGGGATTTTGGCTTGGGGATGGGCAGGGAGATGGCATTGTCGAGCACCTTTTTTCCCTGCCACGCTGGGCTCTGTCATCTGGGGCTCTACAACTCTCCCTCCCATTGTCCTCCGGCCCTCCCGCTCTCTGAGCACAGCTGTTAACTTATAACCTTCCAGATGTTCAGTCCTGCTTGCTGCCAGAACACACTCTGCCAGGCCCTTCCACTTTTGCAAGCCAGACTCTGAGGCTGTGCTTTGCCAGCAGGCTGCCTCTCTCCCTGGCTCCTTCCTGCCAGTCTGTGTAGTGTGCACCGCCTCTCCACCCTTCCTACCCTCTTCCATGGGCCTCTCATCTATGCTTGGCTCTGGAGAATCCGTTCTGCTAGTCTTCTGGTGGTTTTCTAAATAACCTGTCTAAATAACCCAGGTGTGGGTGGAATCTAAGTGATCCGCAGGATGCAGTGAGCCCAGCATCCTCCTACGCCACCGTCTTCCTCTCCCAGAATTTGGTAGCTTTTTAGTTTTGCTGATTGTTTATTTCACTGTGCAGAAGCTTTTTATTTTGATGAGGTCCCACCAATTCATTTTGCTTTTGTTTCCCTTGCGTCCAGAGATATATTGAGTAAGAAGTTGCTGCAGCCAAGCTCAAAGAGTTTTTTGCCTGCTTTCTCCTGGAGGATTTTGATGGCTTCCAGTCTTACATTGATGTCTTTCGTCCATTTTGAGTTTATTTTTGTGTATGGTGCCAGAAAGTGGTCCATGTTCATTTTTCTGCATGTTGCTGTCCAGTTTTGCCATCACCACTTGCTGAAGAGACTGTGTTTATTCCATTGGATATTATTTCCTGCTTTGTCAAAGATTAGTTGGCCATATGTTTGTGGCTCCATTTTTGGGTTCTCTATTCTGTTCCATTGATCTGAGTGTCTGTTTTTGTGCCAGTACCATACTTTCTTGATGATTATAGCTTTGTATTACAGCTTAAACTCCAGGATTGTCATGCCTTCTGCTTTGGTTTCATTTTTCTAGATTGCTTTTGCTATTCAGGGTCTTTTCTGGTTCTATACAAATTTTAGGATTATTTTTTCTAGCTCTGTGAAAAATGTAGTGTTATTTTGATAGAAATTGCACTGAATATGTAGATTGCTTTTGATAGCAATGACCTTTAAACAATATTTGTTCATCGTATAAAGGTGGCTGGAATATTTTTCCATTTTTTTGTGTCTTCAATTTCTTTCATGAGCTTTCTATAGTTTTCAGTGTATAGATTTTTCACCTCTTTGGTTAGATTCATTCCTAGGTATTTTATGTTTTTTAGTGAAATTATAAATGGGATTTATTCCTTGATTTCCCTTTCTGTTGCTTCATTATTGCTGTATAGGAATGCAACAGATTTCTGTGCATTGATTTTATATTCTGAAATTTGCTGAATTCATGAATCAGTTCTAGCAGTTTTTTGGTGGAATCTTTTGGGATTTCCTTGTAGATTATCATATCATCTGTGAAGAGTGAAGGTTTGACCTCCTCCTGGCCCATTTGGATGTCTTTTATTTTTTTGTGTTGTCAGATTGCTGAGGCTAAGACTTCCAATACTATGTTGAATAACATTGTTGACAGTAAACATCCTTGTCTAGTTCCTGACCTTAGGGGGAAACCTGTCAGTTTTTCCCTATTGAGGATGATATTAGAGTTGGGTCTTTCATATATGGCTTTTATGATTTCGAGGTTTGATCCTTCTATCCCAAATTTCCTGAGTTTTTTTCAAGAAAGGATGCTGTATTTTGTCAAATGACTTCTCTGCATCTATTGAGCATTATATGGTTCTTGTCGTTTCTTTTACTGATGTGATGGATCACATTGATTGTTTCATGAATATTGAACCAGCCCTGCATCCCAGGTATAAATCCCCCTTGGTCATGGTGAATAATTTTTTTCCAATATATGAAGTTTATTCTCAAATTGGTTTCATACAACACCCAGTGCTCATCCCAAAAGGTGCCCTCCTCAATACCCATCACCCACCCTCCCCTCCCTCCCACCCCCCATCAACCCTCAGTTTGTTCTCAGTTTTTAAGAGTCTCTTATGCTTTGGCTCTCTTCCACTCTAAACTCTTTTTTATTCCTTCCCCTCCCCCATGGGTTTCTGTTAAGTTTCTCAGGATGCACATAAGAGTGAAACCATATGGTGAATAATTTTTTTAATGTATTGTTGGATCTGGTTCGCTAATATCTTGTTGAGGATCTTTGCATCCATGTTCATTAGGGAAATTGGTCTATAGTTCTCCTTTTTAATGGGGTCTCTATCTGGTTTTGGAATCAAGGTAATTCTGGCTCTATAGAGTTTGTAAGTTTTCCTTCCATTTCTGATTTTTGGAACAGCTTCAAGAGAATAGGTGTTAACTCTTCCTTAAATGTTTGGTAGATTCCCCTGGATAGCCATCTGGCCCTGGATTCTTCTTTTTTTGGCAGATTGTTGATTACTAATTCATTCCTTTGCTAGTAAATATCTAGTTGTTGCAGGACCATTTGTTGAAAAGACTATTATTTCTTCATTGAATGGTCTGGACAACCTTGTTAAAATCAACTTGAGATAGGTGTATGGATTTATTTGTGGACCCTGAATTTTATTCAATTGGTCTATATGGCTATCTTAATTCATGTAAGTTTCTAATGAGCAAAATATTTTTTTTATCTGTAACAAGAAGGAACTATAAATATATTCCAGGCCGATATTCTGATGTATTATAAAGGCCAGAACTATTGCTTTTCTTCACTTTGACATTTTCAAAGCAAAATTAAGTTTTATTTTGAAAATTCACTCCCTGAATTGTGTCTATCTCATCATCAGAACAATTGCTTCCTGAATGCCACTGCCTCCCCCCAATCCAACTTTCTTCCTACTCAGAAATATAACAGAAATATAACTTTTGAGAACATTTGTTTTAACAATTAGGTGTTAAATATTCGACCTCCATATGTTGTAATGACCAATTTCACGTTAAGCCAGGCATTTTGATTTTCAGGAAATAATATTTTCCTCAAAAAGCTTATTTAAAAGTTATCTGTGTCTTACAAGTCATACCACATTTTTGGTAGTCAAGCAGTATTCTGGAAAACACCAAACACATGTTGATACATTTTATGTGAAATAGTAATGGCTTGTTTTATACTATACTGTAAAATTGACAGGAAACTTGCAGAGTAATACATTTGCTAAATATTTATATTTGATCAATTTTTTACATAATGAAATATTCCGACTACAGGAAAACACACTACTATTACTAGATTCCGTTGACTGTGATTTAGGAGTATTTTTCAGAACACGAGACATGCTTCTCATGGATTTAGTATTATTCTTAGGCTGCCTTGTTCAACATTAACTGAAATACTAAAACAGAGACTTTTTACTTAAGTTTGTGATAATATTTTGTAAGTAAAGGAGAAAAGAGATACTTAGTGCTTTAGATTCAAGTTCAATATTTTGAGGTTCTTATTATGTGTCTGATCTTGATTACAGTAGTCAAAAAATAATTGCATGAACGACTGAGAGGCATGGTATGTGCAAAAAAGTAAATTTATTTATGAATGTATATACAAAAAAAAACTATTTAACACTATCCAAGTAATTAATTGAAGACTTGTTAAAAAGATTCTATAAAACTTAAAACAGCTTGATACAACTAATGGTCACTAATTTAATCATTGTATAATGTGGAAATGTAAATATAAGCAAGGCAATTTTAGATAAATTGAGAAATGATCATGTCCCAATTGTTCTTAATTCCTTATATATAAAAGTATATAACTTCCCTCTACTCAGAAAATTGGGAGTCTTCTTACTACTTCCCAAACCCTGACAAGTGCCTTTCTTTGTTTCTTGAATTTGACTCTCTTGTGTACATCATGCAAGTGGTATCATACAATATTGCTTTTTTGTGATTGACTTATTTCACTTAGGATAATTTCCTCAATGTCCCTTCATGTTGTATTATATAACAGAATGCCCTTCTTTTGTAGGGCTGAATAATACTGGATTGTATGCAATACCACATTTTGTTTACCAATTCATTCACAGGTGGACAGTTGGATTTTTCTATCGTTTGGCTATCATAAATAATGTTGCTATGAATATGGGTGAACAAGTACATCTTTGAGGGCATGCATTCAATTATTTTGTATATGTACCCAGAAATGAAAATGCTGGATCATGTAGTAACTCTATATATTTTTTTTAAGGAACACTATCCTATTTTCCATAGCAGCTACACCATTTTATATTCTTGCCAGCAATGAACAAAGAGTTCCAATTTCTACACATCTTCACCAACACTTGTTACTTTATACATATATAAACATCTTAATGAGTGTGAAGTATTATCTTTTTGTGACTTTGATTTGAATTTTCTTAATAATTAGTGAAATTGAGGGGCATCTAGGTGGCTCAGTCAGTTGGGTGTCCAACTTCGGCTCAGGTCATGATCTCACGGTTCGTGAGTTCAAACCCTGCATCAGGCTCCGGGCTAACAGCTCGGTGCCTGGAGCCTGCTTTCGGTTCTCTGTCTCCCTCTCTCTGTTCCTCCCCCACAAGAACTCTGTCTCTCTCGTCTTTCAAAAATAAATAAAAAAGTTTAAAAACTAAATAATTACTAAGGTTGAATGTGTCTTTTCACGTGCTTGTTGCTCTTTTGTACATCTCCTTTGGAAAAATGTCGATTCAAATTTTAGCCCCATTTTTTAATTGGGTTGTTTTGTTGTTTTTGTGGTTGTTGTGTTGTAGTTCTCTATATATTCTAAATATTAATTCCTGATCATATATGTTACATTTTCTTTTATCCCATAGTTTTTCACATTTTCTACTGTCCTTTAATGCACAAGTTTTTAATTTTGATAAATTCCAATTTGTCTTTTTATTTATTTTTCTTTTGCTGTCTGTGCCTTTGATGTCATATCCAAGAAATCATTGCAAAATCCAATGTCATGTAGTTCTTCCTTTATGTTTTCTAGGAGGTTTGTAGTTTTAGCTCTTAAATTTAAATCTTTGACCCATTTTGAATTAGTCTTTTTAGATGATGTAAGGTAAGAATCTAACTTCATTTTTTTTGCATGTGACTATCCAGTTTTTCCAACACAATTTGTTAATTCTTCTTTAAGTTTCTTGAATGCATAAGGCAAACTCTTTCTTCAAGGCCTTTGTACTTACTCTTTCACTTGAAAAGTTCTGGCCATAGATATTCAAGAAGTTGGTTCCATCTTATCAGAAAGGATCAATTCGATTATGACATTGTCAGATAAGCTTCCTGTTCTCAAAAAGCCCCTCTGTCTTCACCCTAGGATATTATTATTACATTACCTTATTTCAGTTTCTTCATAAAAATTTTACTATCAAATGTCATATTAATTTATTTAGGTTTTTGTAGTTTCCTCTAATCTCCTCACCCCATCTCCATAGAATGTAAGCTCAGTGAGATAAGGGACCCTGCCTATCTAGTTCATCCCCGTGTAACTAATGGTAAGAACAAGAGGCTGGAAACCATAAAAGATCAATAAATGTTTGTTGAATTTTTAGTGAATTATCATTGTCAATAATAAACTATAAAATATCTTGCTGTTTCAGCGTTTGTTGAAATGCTGTTGAAAGCTGAATGAATTAACATTTAATGCAGATTCACAATATTATCCAAAACGTGCATCCATATTTACCCTTTATAGAGTAAAAAAAAATTTGTTTTATCATCAAAAAAATTCAAAAATAAAAAATATAACACAAAGTAAAGTAGCTGCTATTTCCTTTTCAGTGTGTCTCTTTTCCTTCTTTGTCCCAATACTTTCGAAGAAAATGCCATATGCTGTAAAGTTGAATGGGATGGCAAAATGACATGAATGTAAATTGGTTTGCATTATTTAGAAAATACATCATTTGGTGATGTAGCTTCCCTGAAAGATGTTTTGGGAAGTATTTTTGTATATTTACTGGAAATACTAATTTAAATTTGACCATATTTCCCAACAGGGTGCAAATATGATTTTCAGCCAGAACAGTTATCAGCGTATATTGTTTCAGGCTATTTATCCAAGAAGAAAGAATAGAGGACAATTCTCCAATGGGAGTGAAAAAGTTGCATAATGATGTCATAAAACATTAACTTAACAGTAGGAAGTAGCACTTATGAACCACTGTAAGTTCTGTTCTCTTGGGTTTAATTTCTTTTACAATCATAATAAATCCAACAGATACATAATTTCTTTATTGAGTCAGAAATTGCATTTGTTTTAAAAAACTAGCAATCTTCTACTGGCACAGGAAAACATTCACACAGACCTATAGACCACACACACAAAATACATGAAATCTCTGGAATATTTTTTGAAATTAAAATACTCAGGGCTTTTTCCTCTCAAGCATTTATTGGAAATTATGGATGAAATACATATTCTCATTGAATCTCAGAATTCCAGGATGTGTGTAAATCCTGATAAGATACTGAATGTGAAAACATACTATTTGGATAGGTGTGTAAGATGACAAATTTTAAAAAGGTTTTCAGTCTGAATGAGAAAATGGCCTGCTTATCTGAGTGCCTTCAATGTAGAATGAAGCACAAATGTGTTGTCTCTTTCTATCTGCCTTACATATAGAGCTTGAGATGATAGCACATAGTCTCCTTTCCTCAAAAATCTTAGTGCTAGGAACCCTGAAACTTTCAAGGTAAGTTTCTCTGCAAGTATGGATGCCACAGATTTCAAATTTCACATTTTCACTGGAAGAAATCCTTAGATTCTGAAATGTTTTAGTACTTTATCAGAGTCCCACTTTCCATGATAGTTAAAGATAATATTCTATGCTTCAATATTTGAAGCTTTATTATTCACAGTGCTTAATTTCTTTTTAAATGAGTTTACTTCACATCACTAACATTTCTAATATCTCAATTAATTGTTTATTTTTAGTTAATTTTAATTATATTGTCTTTTTAGCCCTCTCCCCTCCTTTTTTTCCTGCTCTGCTTTTGAAGGATATGAGAGACAGATTTATAGTATTCTCTGTATAACAGAACTTCATGAGCTTGAAACCCATTATTAAGTTTCCCCTTAGTTATCTTTTCTTCAGCTAAGATAACTTTAGTTCTTTACATCTATTCCCATGACTTTTATTTTCCAAAATTTGAAATATTTTCAGAAATGTTTTAATTATATATTTGAGTTATTTAAACCTACATATTTTTAAATTGTTGAATAAATCAAGATGTTTTTACCATGGCTTATTTTCAGTAGTTTAACTACAAAACTTTGCCAAATGGTCACAAATTTACAGGTAATTAATGATAGAAATATATTCAGTCATTGAAAAGTAGTTTTATTCTCCTTCCCTTCTTTTTAACTGGCTCAGTTATGTTAATTATCCATCTTGGAAATTATTTGGCTTGCTCCAGTGATATCAGTAGACACTCATTGCATTCTATGCCTTATTTCTGAATCAGAAAGGACTTAAATCTGCCTTATATGCATGCTCCATTTCACCTAGCTCATCAGTACTAAATAAATTACTAGAGAAAATTGTGAACAAACAAAACAATCATGTCCTCAGTATTTGACTAGTAAAATAATTTTCTTTGTTAAAAATATAAATACATGGTCATAAACTTTATAAATAAATATACTTATTTGTAGATTTTGGAGAGAATGGATAAATATATCACCAGATGTATTTCTTAAACAGACAATTGTGATGTTATATTTCTGAGAAAATTTTCCAACAAGTTGTATTCATCAATAAAGATACTGTCTTACTCGTGAGAATGCTCCCAATGACAGTCTTTAGGGTTAAATGTCAAGTGTTTTATTACATCATAGAGTTGGCAACACCACAGTGTTAGGTCTGCCCCATAGTCACCTAATTGTCTGTATAAGTGGTATTCACTGGCATACATGTAGGAATGGTTGCTTTCATTAGAAAAAAAGAGAAAACAGAAATGTAGAAAGAGTAACTTCCATGAAAAATATAATCCTTGTAGTCTGGCCAGCCTTCTCAAAATGTCTCCCTGAAGTCATAGAGGGAAGTTGGTAAGAAAGTGCAGATAAGTCTCTCGCCCAGTAGCTCAAAGGCCTACAAAAACAAGTTGCATTAGTGTAGTTTCACTAATATGGAAATGTAGCTTCATCAAGATGGAAAAACAGCAGAGTGAAGCTGTGAAGCCACTTTAAGGCAGTGCAGATCCTGACACTGTCATTAACTGATGCTTTGGGGAAATGTCTTAAATTTTTTTAATGTTTATTTTTTGAGAGAGAGAGACAGAGTGCGATCGAGGGAGGGGCAGAGAGGGAGACACAGAATCTGAAGCAGGCTTCAGGCTCTGAGCTGTCAGTACAGAGCCCAACACGGGGCTCGACTTAAAGACTGCAAGATCATGACCTGAGCCGAAGTCAGATGCTTAACTGACTGAGCCACCCAGGTGCCCCAGGAAAATGTCTTATCTTCCATCACTCTTATCTTTTGTAATATAAGGATAAAAATAGTGCCCAATCCACAGTGTTGCTATGAGTTTTAAAGTTAATGATTATTGCAAAGCCCTAAGAGTAACTTCTGGCCCATAATACAAACTATAAGAAATTGCTAAATAAAAATTCTTGCAAGTCTTGCAGGTATGCTTCTGAGCAAGAATATCTCACATATTCTAGAATCTCCAGAGTTAAAGGTCACAATAGACACATAAAACATCAAAGATGGAAATAACTTTAGAATGCTTTAGTAGAATAGCTTGCACAATATCTTTTTTAGCAACCAGATCCAGATTTCAAATGAAACTTTTTGTAGAACCCAAACTTATTATAGACACAACAAGAATTGCATTGATTGAAACAAGAATGGTCCTTTCTTCCTGTCTTGGCAACGATAAAGCCCTAATTCCTTTTTAAAAACAAAAAGCTCATAAAATGTACAACACTAAGAGTAAACTATTATGTAATCTATGGACTTCAGGTTATTATGATGTGCCAATGTAGGTTCACCAATTGTAATAAATGTACAACTCTGGTGGAAGATGTTGATAATGGGGTAGGCTATGCTGGTGTAGGGGCAGGAGATATATGCAAAATCCACACTTTCACCTCAATTTGGTCATCAACCTTAAACTGCTCTAAAAATGTCTGAATAAAAAAAAAATACAAAAGTCCTTGAACACAAGCAAAAGAAACATTTGTATTGATAGATTTGCCTAATCTCTAAATGCTATCATCCAAATAAATAGCTCCCAGGATATGTGCATAGTCAACTTTGATGATCCGTTCTCTCCAGGTGGCAACAGGCCATTGTGCAATGAGTAAAAGTGTTTATCTTTCACAGACCTGAAGACTAGAATTAGTTTTTCAATCATCTGTTCAGGGAACAAGCCCCAGGGGAAATGCTTTCTATTTTCTGGATTTTATTCTTAAATTATGCTATTTTGTCCATTTTCAAGTGTACAATTCAGTGGATTTAAGTACACTCCCAGTTGTTTTTTTTTTTTTTTTGTACACTCACAGTTTTGTGCAACCATCATCACTAATTTTGGAACATTTTCATCACCCACAAAAGAAACCCTGTACTCATTAAATGGTCACTCCTCATCCTCCATACCCTCCCTCCAGCTCCTGGCAAAAATGAATCTGTTTTATTTCTTTATAGATTTGCCTATTCTGGACATTTCAGGTAAATTGAATCATACAATACGTGGCTTTTATTTCTGGCTTCTTTCACTTAGCTTATAATGTTTGTGAAGTTCATCAGTGTTGTAGTATATTCATTCCTTTATAGGAATATATACTATTCCACTGTGTGGATATACCACATTTTGTTAAGCAACTAATGGACATTTGGTTTGGTTCCACTGTTTGACTATAATGAAAAATGCTTCTATAAACATCAAACATAAGTTGTTGTAGGAACATATGTTTTTAGTCATCTCAGGAATATACCTAGGAGTATACTCGTACTGCAAACTCTGATCATATGGAAATTCTATGTTTAAATTTTAATGAGAAGCCAAAATGTTTTCTAGAGAAGCTCCATTTTACATTCCTGCCAGCAATGCACAACACATTCCAACTTCTTTACATCCTTGCCAACTCTTGTTATTTTGTTTTTGTTTTTTATGACTAATCTAGTAAATGTGAAATTCTGTTTTTGTTTTTTTGACTAATCTAGTAAATTTGAAATAATATCACAGTGGTTTCAATTTGTAGTTCCCCAATGACTAAAGATGTTGACTATCTTTCCATTTGCTTTTGGCCATTAATGTATCTTCTTTGCCAAATGTGTATTTACTTAATTTGCCTATGTTTTAGTTTGATAATTTTTGTTTGTTTTTTTGTTGTTGTTGCTGTTAAGTTATAAGTATTTTTTTTATATATTCTAGATGCTACACATTTACCACATATATGATTTTAAAATATTTTCTAACATTCTGTGTATTGTCTTTTCACTTTTTTGATAATATTCTTGGGTGCACAGAAGTCTTTAATTTTCATGAAGTCCAATTTATCTATTTTCCCTTTCATTGTTTTTGTTTTTGGTGTCATAGCTGTGTATATATTGCCAAATCCAAGAATATGATTTATTCCCATGTTTTCCTCTAAGTGTTTTATATTTTTAGCAATTACTTGTAGTTCTTTGATCCATTTTGTGTTGTTTCTTTTTAAAAATGGTAGGACGTAATGGTCATAATTCATTCCTTTGCTAGTAAATATCTAGTTGTTGCAGGACCATTTGTTGAAAAGACTATTATTTCTTCATTGAATGGTCTGGACAACTTTGTTAAAATCAACTTGAGATAGGTGTATGGATTTATTTGAGGACCCTGAATTTTATTCAATTGGTCTATATGGCTATCTTTATGCCAGAACTATTCTGTTTTGATTGCTGTAGTTTTGTTCTGTTTTGAAATTTCAGGAAGTGTAATACCAGCAATTTTGTCTTTTCCAAGATTGTTTTTGCTACTCTAGGTCCTTTTGCAATTCCGTATACATTTCTTTTTTTTTTTTTTTTACTTTTCTTACTTTAGGGGCGCCTGGGTGGCTCAGTCAGTTGAGCGTCTGACTTTGGCTCATGTCATGATCTCGAGGTCAGTGAGTTTGGGCCCCGCATTGGACTCTATGCTGACAGCTTGGAGCCTGGAGTCAGCTTCGGATTCCATGTCTCCCTCTCTCTCTCTGCCCCTTCCCTGCTCATGCTCTGTCTCTGTCTCAAAAATAAATATAAAACATTAAAAATTTTAAAAATAAAATAAAATAAATTTTCTTATTTTATAGTTTTTATTTAAACTCCAGTTAGTTAACATACAGTGTAATATTAGTTTAAGGCACACAATTTAGTGATTCGACACATACATACAACACCCAGTACTCATCTGAACAAGTGCAGTCCTTAATCCTCATCACCTATTTAACCCATCCCCCCACCGACTTCTCTGGTAACCATTAGTTTGTTCTCTATAGTTAAGAGATTTTTGTTTTGTTTTTTTGTTTTTGGTTTGCTTCTCTCTTTTTCCCCTATGATCATTTGTTTTGTTTCTTAAATTGCACAAATTAGTGAAATCATATGGTATTTGTCATTCTCTGACTTATTTGTTTAGTATAATATTCTAGATCTCCATCCACATGGTTGCAAATGGAAAGATTTCATTCTTTTTTATGGCTGAGTAATAGTCCATATACATTTTAGTATCAATCTGTTCATTGTTGCTAAAAAAGCAGTAGGGATTTTGATAGGTATCGTATTTAATCTGTGGATCTTTTGGAGAATATTGGAATTTTAGCAATGTTAAGTCTTTCAATCAGTGAACATGGGATATCTTTCTACTTTTTAAATCATCTTTAATTTCTTTTATTTTTAGTACACAATATTTGCACATACTTGGTTAAATTTATTTCTAAGTGTTTTGTTCTTTTTGACCTTATTGTAAATGGAATTGTCATTTCATTTTTGGATTATTCAGTCCTAGTATATAGCAGCACTGCAATGGATTTCTGTGCATTAATTTTGTATCTGGCTACTTTTGTGAATTTGCTTATTAGCCTTAGTTTTTTTGTAGATTCCTTAGAATTTTCTTTTTTTAATTTTTTAAATGTTTATTCATCTTTGAGAGACAGAGACAGAGCATGAATGGGGAAGGAGCAGAGAGAGAGGAAGACTCAGAATCCAAAGCAGGCTCCAGGCTCTGAGCTGTTAGCACAGAGCCCAACACAAACCTGAACTCATGAACCACAACATCATGACCTCAGCCAATGTTGGATGCTTAACCAACTGAGCCACCCAGACGCCCCTAGTATTTTCAATATATAAGCTCATGTCATCTACATATAGAGACAATTTTAATTTCTTCCTTTACAATTTGTATGTGTAATGTATTTTCCTTGAGTAATTGCCCTGTCTAGAATGTCCAGTACAAAATCCTTAATAGAAGTGGCAGGAGCAGGCACCCTTGATTTATTAATGATCTGAGGCATAAAGCTTTTGGTTTCTCACAATTGAATATGGTGTTAGATGTGGCATTTTTAATAGATAAACTTTAACATGTTAGAGAAATATCCTTCTATTCTTATTTTGTTGAAAGTTTTTATTATAAAAGAATGTAGGATTTTGTTGAATAATTTTTCTGTATCTATTAGGAAGATCATTTGACATTTTTATTCCATTGTTTTATCAATATGGTATATTACATTGGTTATTGTTGTTATTGTTGTTTTGCATGTTGCAACATTATTTTATTCCTAGGAAAATCCCACTTGGTCATGCTTTTAATATACGATTAAAATTGGTCTGTTGGTAATGCTTTTAATATTCTATTAAAATTGGTCTGCTAAGAGGTGCCTGGGTGGCTCAGTCAGTTAAGCATCCGACTTCGGCTTGGGTCATGATCTCGGAGTTTGTGAGTTCGAGCCCCGCATCAGGCTCTGTGCTAACAGCTCAGAGCACTGAGCCTGCTTCAGATTGTGTGTCTCCTCCTCTCTCTGCCCTTCCCATGTTCATGCTCTCTCTCTCTCTGTCAATAATAAATAAATGTTAAACAAATTAAAAAAAAATAAAATTGATCTGTTAATATTTTGGTGTGGAATTTTGCATCTATATTCATAAAGGATATTGGCCTGTAGTTTTCTTTTCCTGTGATATCTCCTCCTGGCTTTAGTATGAGGAGAATAGTGGCCTCACACAAAGTATTCTCTCCTCTTTTTTGGGTGGAGGGGGGTAAAAGTTTTAGAAGCATTTATTTTAATTATTATTTGAATGTTTAGTGCAATTCACCAGTGAATCCATCTGATCCTAGGCTTTCCTTTGTTAGAAATCTTGATTACTTATCCAATATCTTATTATAGGTTTATTCAGATATTCTATTTCTTTTCCAGTCATTTTTGGTAGTTTTTGTTTCTTTAGGAAATTATCCATCTACATTATAGTATTCTTTTGCATTCCCTTTTTCTTCATTGATGTCTATAGTAATTCTCCACTTTCATTTCTAAAGTTAGTAATGTAAATATTTTTATTCCTGGAAGTCTACCTGATATTTTGTCAATTTCATGGATTTTTCAAGAAACCACCTTCTGATTTTGTTTTTCTGTTCTCTACTTCATTCATCCTATTCAAATATTTATTATTTTCTTCCATTTATTTGCTTCAGCTTTAAAGTTTACAATTTTCCCTCTGTCTTCATTTCATGCTTATACAGCTCCTGAAAATCTATGGGAAATGGCAAGTTGGTAGCTTCTCAGGTATTTTGTGAACAAGCAATGAACCCTAGGTATGTTTATGGTCTTCTAAATTCTCATGATTATGTGGGGAAAATTCAGTTCAAGATAGCAATGTAGGAAAACTATGAATTCACCTCACCCACAGAAAAAAATGAAATTATACCTTCCCTACTGAAGAACTGAAGGCTGACTGAGCAGCTACCAACCAACCAAAGACAGAGGGAATGGCAAGAGAACTTCAAGAGACGTGGAGGCATGGTAACAAAGTGAACCCCCCCACCCCCAATACAGTGAACAGCTTTAGGGAGGAATTTTATTGAAGGACCAGGGACAGGTTACTCTGTCCTTGGACACAGGAGAAAAAAAGCTATGTTTTAAAAGATCAACTAGCATACAAAAGAGACAACACTAGAACTCTGCCAAGTGGCAGGGAAGCTGTGGGAATATTCTCCAGGTCAGAGGGACTGGAGGTCGACATGGTATATATTCCACCCCACCTTAAAAGCCTAAACCAGAGCAGGGCCTGAACACCACATGGGGTAGGTTCAACACCAAAACTGGTTGGTCCTGAGGCCATAATGGGTGAAGTGGGTCTGATCATCTCAGAGAGATTATGATATCAGCAGGCCCAGAGTTTGCAAGCCCAGACCAATCCCATTCATGCTGGGACAAAGAAAAAAAAAAGGTGCAGTTTAAAAGGGGAGAAGGGGTGCCTAGGTGGCTCAGAATTGTCCAGCTCTTGATTTTGGCTCCATTCATGATCTCAAAGTGTCCAGCTCTTGATTTTGACTCAGGTCATAATCTGACGGTTCATCGGTTTGAGCCCTGAGTCAGGCTCTGTGCTGATAGCATGGAGCCTGCTTGGGATTCTTAATCTCTTCATTTCTCTGCCCTATCTCTCTCTCTTTCTCTCAAAGTAAATAAACATTAAAATAATGAAAAAAATAAATAATAAAAAAGCTGGGGAACAGAAGAATCATTCTCTCTCCCTCCACCTTAAAATCCCAGACTAGAGCAGGGTCTGGCTCACAGTGAGCTTGTGACCCCAGCAAGATCAGTGTCTGCAAGCTCACGCAAGTACCCCTGTTGTGCTGGGACACAGAAAATAATCCCCATTTTATTGTTTTGTTTTAATTAAATTTTTTAACTTTTTCTTTATTTTATTTATAATTTGCATTGTTTTGTTTTTATTTTATTTTCATTCTTCTTTTAATTTTTTTCTTTTTCTCTTTTACTTTCTTTTATTAACTCCTTTTTATTTTTTATTTTTTGTTTCATTATTTTTTTTATCTTCTGTTTGTAAAAAGCCACAGTTTAAGAGTAACTAGCAAATGCAGTCACAGCTCCAGTCAACCAGCAAAAGTCACCAAGCAAACACCAAGCAAACAAGTCTGCATATGGGACATGATACACAAGACCATTTCTTTAAGTTTAGAAGTAGCTGTTCTAAAATCAGGAGACTATAGATGCTGGAGAGGATGTGGAGAAACGGGAACCCTCTTGCACTGTTGGTTGGAATGCAAATTGGTGCAGCCGCTCTGGAAAGCAGTGTGGAGGTTCCTCAGAAAATTAAAAATAGACCTACCCTATGACCCAGCAATAGCACTGCTAGGAATTTACCCAAGGGATACAGGAGTACTGATGCATAGGGGCACTTGTACCCCAATGTTCATAGCAGCACTCTCAACAATAGCCAAATTATGGAAAGAGCCTAAATGTCCATCAACTGATGAATGGATAAAGAAATTGTGGTTTATATACACAATGGAGTACTACAGGGCAATGAGAAAGAACGAAATATGGCCCTTTGTAGCAACGTGGATGGAACTGGAGAGTGTGATGCTAAATGAAATAAGCCATACAGAGAAAGACAGATACCATATGTTTTCACTCTTATGTGGATCCTGAGAAACTTAACAGAATCCCATGGGGGAGGGGAAGGAAAAAAAAAAGAGGCTAGAGTGGGAGAGAGCCAAAGCATAAGAGACTGTTAAAAACTGAGAACAAACTGAGGGTTGATGGGGGGTGGGAGGGAGGGCAGGGTGGGTGATGGGTATTGAGGAGGGCACCTTTTGGGATGAGCACTGGGTGTTGTATGGAAACCAATTTGACAATAAATTTCATATATTGAAAAAAAATTAAAAAAAATAAAAATAGAAACTATCTTAGCTATGGAAAAAAAAAGTAGCTGTTCTAAAAAAAAAAAAAAAGAAGTAGCTGTTCTGCCTAATCAAAAGAAACAAAGACGCAAAGTCAAGCAAAATGGAGAGACAGAGGAATATCCTCCAAAAAAAGAACAAGGAAAAAAACCCAGAAAAATAACTAAATGAAACAGAGATAAGAAATACGGCTTTACATTTAGAGCATTTAAAGTAAAGATTATAAAGATGCTCATAAGACTGGAGAAAGGAGTGGAAGAACTAAGTGAGACATTCAATAAAGAGATAGAAAATACTAAAAAGAACCAGAGTTGAAAAATACAATAACTGAAATTAAAAACACATTAGAGGTAATCAACAGTAAATTAGAAGATGCAGAAGAACATATCAGTAATCTGGAAGACAGAGTAATGAATAGCACACAAGCTGAACAGCAAAAAAAGAAAATAATTTTTTAAAATGATAAGAGATTTCTTGGACAACATCAAGCAAAGAGCATTTGCTTCATAGGGGCCCCAGAAGAAGAAGAGAGAAGGAAATGTGTCAAAAACTTATTTGAAGAAATAATAACTGAAACCCCCCCCCCCAACCTAGGGGAGGAAATAGACATCCAAGACCAAGAATCATAGAGAGTGACAAACAAAATGAAGGCAACAAGGTCTCCACCACAGAATATAAGAATTAAAATTTCAAAAGTTGTAGATAAAGAGGGAATATTAAAATCATCAAGAAAGAAACAAAAAAGTTACCTACAAGTGAAAACCTCTAAGACTATCAACTAAATTTTTCAGGAGAAACTTTGTAGGCCAGAAGGGAATGCCATGATATATTCTAAGTGCTGAAAGGAAACACCTACAATTAAGAATATTCTACAAGATTTCATTTAGATTTGAAAGAGAGATAAAATTTCCCAGACAAACAAAAGAAAAAAGGAATTTATCACTGCTAAACAAGCCTTATGAGAAATGTTAAAGGGACTTTGTTAAGTGAAAAAGAAATGGCCATAACTAGACATAAGAAAATTATGAATAAAAAGATGTAAAATGTTACAACATATATATAAAACATGGGAAAAGTCATAAAATGGGAAGAGAAAAAGAAAAAGAAAAAGAATTTGTTTTTTTCTTATTTTTAAGGTATATATATGGATTTAAGTGGCCATCAGTTTAATATAGACTGCTATTTACTTAAGATGTTGTATATGAACCTCATAGTAATCACAAGCCCCAAACCAATGATAGATAAACAAGGTAAAAGAAGAAAGAAAAAAAGCCAACCATAACACTATAGATACTCATCAATCACAAAGAAAGAGAGCAAGAGGAGAAAAAAAAGAACTAGAAAACAACCAGAAAACAAATTTTAAAACAGCATTAATTACAGATCTAGCAGTAACTATTTGAATTGTAAATGACCTAAATACCCCAATCAAAAGACATACGGTGACAGAATGGATTAAAAAAAAAAGAAAAGACCCATCTATATGCATTCTACAAGACACTCATCTCACACCTAAGGACACATTATGGACTGAAAGTGAAGCAATGGAAAAACATTCACCATGCAAATGGAAATAAAAACAAACAAACAAAAAAGCTAGGGTAGCAATACTTATATATCAGACAAAATAGTCATTAAAAGAATGATTGTAGGGGTGCCTGGGTTGCTTAGTCAGTTAAGCATCTGACTCTTGATTTCAGCTCAGGTCTTGATCTCACAGTTGTAGGATCAAGCCCTGCATCAGGCTGCATGCTAAGCATGGAGCCTGCTTAGGATTCTCTCTCCCTCTCTCTCTTCCCCTCCCCTACTCACATGCTTGCTCTCTAAAAATAAATAAATAAATAAACACCCTACAAAAATAAGAAAGACTATAACAAGAGACAAAGTAAAGAATTACATAACAATAAATGGATAAATCCAATAAAAGAATATGACAACTGTAAATATCTATGCATCCAATACTGAAGCATCTAAAGACATAAATCAAATATTAACAAAATAAAGAAATATTGATGGTAATATAATAATAGTAGGGGACTTTAAAACTACACTTACATCAATGGATACTAAAAAACCAATGGGTCAATGAAGCAAATAATAAACATAAAAAAAATATGAAGACAAAGAAAAATGAAAACACAACTGTCCAAAATCTTTTGGATATAGGAAAAACCATTTTAGGAGAGAAATATATAGTGATACAGGCCTACCTCAAGAAAAGAGAAAAAGCTCAAATAAACAATCTAAATTTATACCTAAAGGAACTAGAAAAAGAACGAAGCCCAAGGTGAGTAGAAGAAAGCAAATAACAAAGATCACAACAGAAATAAATAATGTAGAGGCTAAAAAACAATAGAAAAGTCAATAAAATCAAGAGCTGGCACTATGAACAGATAAATAGAATTGAGAATCCTTTAGCCTGACTCATCAAGAAAAAAAAAAAGGATTCAAATAAATACAATCAAAAGGAGAAACAACAGCATCTGAGTAATAAAAAAATGGTAAGAGAACACTATGAAAATTATACACCAACAAACTGAACAACCTATAAAGGAAATGGATAAATTTCTAGAAACATAAAATCATCCAAAACTGAGCCAAGAAGAAATAAAAAGTCTGAACAAACCAGTTACAAGTAATGAGATCCAATTGGTATAATCAAAATATTACCAAAAATAGAAGTCCAGGATCAGATGAATTCACAGGTGAATTCTACCAAACATTAAAAAAGAAAGTTAATAGCTATGCTCCTCAAAATATTCCAAGAAAAAAAATAGAAAAGGAAGGAAAGCTTCCAAATACATTCTACAAAGCTATCATTATCCTGATACCAAAACTAAAGTCACCACAAGAAAAGAAAGCTACAGGGAAATATATCTCTGATGATCATAGAAGCAAAAATCCTCACTACAATATTAACAACTGCATACAACAATACATTAAAGAGATCATTAATTATGATAAAGTGAAATGCATTCCTGTGATGCAAAGTTGGTTTAATATTAGCAAATCAACCATCATACACTGCATCACCTTAATGAAAGACAAAAATTATATGATCATCTCAAAAGATGCATAAAAAACATTTGACAAGATTCAACATCTATTAATGATAAAAACACAACAAAGTGGAGTCAGAGGTAACAAACCTCAACATAATAAAGGCCATATATGAAAAACCCACAGCTAACACCCACAGCTAACATCATACTCAATGGTGAAAAACTGAGAGCTTTCTCTCTGAGGTCAGCAACAAGATAAGGATGACCACTCTTGATATGTTTATTCAACATAGTACAGGAAGTCCTAATCACAGCAATCAGACAACAAAAAGAAATAAGAGGCATCCATATTAGTCACTAGGCATCTATCTACAGTCACTATTTGTAGATGACATGACACTATACATAGAAAATCCTAGACTCCACCAAAAAACTACTGGAGGTAATAAAAAAATTCAGTTACGTGGCAGGATACAAAATTACTACCCAGAAATTGGTAGTGTTGTATACACTAATTATGAAATCACAAGAAGAGAAATTTTTAAAAAAAAAAACCATTGGGATGCCTGGGTAGCTCAGTCGTTTAAGCGACCAACTCTTTATATCAATTTGGGTCATGATCTCACAGTTCATGAGACCGAGACCCATGTTGGGCTCTGCACTGTCAGATATTCTTGGGATTCTCTCTTTCTATACTTCCCCAACTCTCATTCTCTCCCTCTCTCTCTCTCTCTTTCTCTCTCAATTTCTCTCTCTGTGTCTCTCTCTCTCAAAATAAATACAGATAAAAAAACACCATTTACAATTGTACCAAAAAGAAAAAAATACCTAGGAATAAACATAACCAAACAGGTGAGACTCTGAAAGCCATAAACAGTGATGAAAGAAATTTAAGATGACACACACAAAAAAATGGAAATATATTCCATGCTCACGGATTAGAAGAATTAATATTGTTAAAATGTCCATAATACAAAAAGCAATCTACAGATTCAATGCAAGACATATCAAAATACCAACAACATTTTTCATTCCTGGAACATCAGAATGTCTCCAATAGCTGAAGCAGTCTTGAGAAATAACAAAGCTGGAGGTATCATCGTTCCAGATTTCAAGATATACTACAAATCTGTGGTAATCAAAAGAGTAAATATTGGCATAAAAATAGACATAGATCAATGGAACAGAACAGACACCCCAGAAGTAAAACCACAATTACATCATCAATTAATGTTTAGCAAAGGAAGAAAGAATAAACAGTGAGGGAAAGACAGTGTTTTCAAAAAATGGTGCTGGGAAAACTGGACAGTTGCATGCAAAAGAATGAAACTGGACTGCTTTCTTAACCCATATGCAAAAATAAATTCAAAATGGATTGAAGACCTAAGTGTCAGACCTGAAATTATAGAAATTCTAGAAGAGAGCACAGGTAGCCATTTCTCTGACATTAGCTATAGCAACATATATTTTTTAAAGATATGTCTCCTAAGGCAAGGGAAAAAAAAAGTAAAAATAAACTATTAGGACTACATCAAAATAAAAGGCTCATATTGCACAGCAAAGGAAACCATCAACAAAACACAAAGAGAACCTGCTGAATGGGAGAAGATATTTGCAAATGATATATCCAATAAATGGTTAATATCCAAAATATATAAGGAATGTATAGAGGCACCTTGGTGGCTCAGTCACTTAAGCGTCTGACTTTGGTTCAGGTCATGATCTCATGGTCCATCAGTTCAAGCTCTGTGTCGGACTCTGTGCTGACAGCTCAGAGCCTGGAGCCTGATTCAGATTTTGTGTCTCCCTCTCTCTTGCCCCTCCCCCCTCAAAATAAATAAACATTAAAAAATTTAAAAAAAGGAACTTATACAATTCAGCACCAAAAAGCAAACAGTACAATTTTAGAATATGCAGGGAACCTGAATGGATATTTTTCTAAAGAAGGCATACAGATGGCCAACAGACATATGAAAAGATGCTCAACATCACTTATCATCAGAGAAATGCAAATCAAAACCCCAATGAGATATCACCTCACACCTGTTAGAATGGTTAAAATCAAAAAGAAAATAAATAATAAGTGTTGGCAAGGATGTGGAGAAAAAGAAACCCTTGTGTTAGTGGAAATGTAAATTGGTACAGTCACTGCGGAAACAAATATGCAGGTTCCTATTGAAAATAGAATACTGTACGATCCAATAATTCCACTATTGGGTATTTACCCAAGAAAACAAAATCTCCAACTCAAAAAGATATATGCACCCTTATATTTATTTACAATAGCCGAGACCTAGAAACAACTTAAGTGTCCATGAATGGATAAATGGATAATGAAAATGTGGTATATATGTATACACACACACACACACACACACACGATAGAATTTTATAGATCCATAAAGAATAAGATCATGCCATTTGCAACAACATGGATGGACCTAGATGTTATTATGCTAATTGAAATAAGTCATACTGAGAAAAAAAAAAACATGATTCCACTGATAAATGGAACATTAAAAATGAATAAACACACAAAAATCAGAATCAGATCTATAAATATGGGGAACGAACTGATGGTTGCCAGAGGGGAGGGGGCTCAGGTGTTAGACAAAATAGGTGAAGGAGAGAGGGAGATACAGGTCTCCAGTTATGGATGAATAAGTCATGGGAATAAATGGCATAGCATAGGGAATATGTCAATGTTGTAATAGCATTGTATGGGGACAGATAATAACTACACCTATGGTGAGCATAACATAAAGTATAGAAATGTTGGGTCACTATATTGCACACATGAAATGAATATAACATATACTCAAAAGCTAGTATATGGGAGCTTTTTAAAGTGTTTTTTTCCCCTGAAGTATGTCATTACTGGGTTTTCATTCTCAAGTTTTTCACTTTGTCTGTTTTTTACCCCAATTTTTATCCTTGCCCTATGTGGCAAAGGCTAATGCACTTACCTTTAAATGTTTCAACAACTACTCCCCAGGGTAGTTACTTCAGCTATTGCTAGGTACTGAGCTGGGAGAAATAAAGGCAAGCCCTTGGAGCTGATCCTTGAAGAAATTACCAGATATAGCAAAACAATTACTGTTCTTGGAGTATATGGTTCATTTTTCTTTTCCATCCCTAAGAACCTATACCAGGATGTGGGCAGAGTTCTTTAAAGCTAACACCAAACTGGTGAATGCAGGCTCAGGTTAAGTTGGGTAAAAATATCACAAAATATTAGATTCTTTTACATCATTTTCAGAACTAATTTACCATAAATATTCTAATTTACAAAAAAATATAGTAATGTATTTCTTTTGATCTCATACTTTTCTGTTCTTTTGGTTAATAAAACGCCCACATTTGCATTTGTATAAGTCAGTTATTGCATCTCCCTCAGTTTCTGGACAGTAAAATGTATGCAAAAGGAACTTGGAAGAAACAAACCCCATCTTCATGTTTATTAATGTTTTCTTATTCTGAGTAACATTACTTTCTTTTTAGAAGCCACATTTAACTAGTATTCAGATGTTGACTAAAATGTTTGGAGGTTTGTAACACAGGTAGAGAAATGAACTTGCTGAGATTTGTCCCATATTGGTTAAAAGCACAAACTTTTAAATTAACCAGATCTGGATTATAATCCCAGTTTCACAACTAAACTGTGTGAACAGAGACAAATTAAATAACTTTCTTGTCTTAATTTTCTCAACTGTAAAATGAAATTATCAGTGTAAACATCAAGAGATGATGGGAGAATTACATACATTAGCTCTAAGAAATTTGTATTATGCTGTTAAATGTTTTCATCTGAGGATACAACTGGGAGAAATAAAAGAAAAAAAAACTTTGAAGCCAAACTGTTAAAGATATCTCAAATTTTCAAATATTCAAATATTCAAATATTTTATAAGGGCTTCTTAGTTTGGTTATAAATGAGTAAATTGTGCTTGGCACATAATTGCTGTTACACAAATGTTGGTTCCTTCCTTCCACTCTTCCATTTGTGGAAGTATTTTTTTAACGGTAGATTTAGATTTTCTGCTATATCAGAGTAACAATTAAATGAGACTATATATGGAGCCCTACATATAGTAGACGTTCAACACCATTTTTGATGATGATAATGATAAACATGATAACATCAATGATAGACAAAGATACCAAGCAATTAGGCTTTGCAAAACAATGGAGGGGAAATCTAGTAAATGATTGCCTTAAAGAAATAAGCCAAATACCTAGGAGATAGAATTTAATGGCTCACAAAATTTGGAGACTGATAACAGAAAGCAAAATTGAACTGAACTACATATTCCATAGCAAATAACTTCAACCATTTTTCTTCTACAGCACAGAAATGCCATTTACATGATTTCCACACTTTCATTGGCCATACATAAGCTTATACTTGATTCTTCTTATTTTACTTTCCCAAATTTTAACATTTTCTTACATCAGACAAAATGTTAGACTGTGAATGAGAGAGGTAAAATTGAAAATAAACTTGAATTGAGTCTACTTTGTTTGAGTAAAGAAGTGTACTCTGCTTCTAGCAATGGAATTCTTCCAGTTTGAGGCCAACACTCTTAATGATAACTAAAAAAGTTAAAGAGAACATTGAAAAATAATTCATGTGAAATAACTAGTATCTGGAAATTTCAAAGAGTTATTGCTCAACCTAGATGTGGAAGAGAAGGAAAGCCCACAGATACAAACTAAGCACTTGGGGCAACTTTTTCCTAGAAGTATCTACTGATTCTGAAAGTTCAATTGAGACACTAAGTTGATCAATACTTTCAACATATTTACTAACACTGGGGTGTTTCAATCTTGATTATCAGGGCCCTCAAATGAGTAAGCACCTTAACCAGGAAATCTGAGAGACTATTTTTAAAAAGGAATAAATAACTAGAAATAGACTAATGTTCACAGGAACTGAACCTAATCCATGAATCGTATCAATCCTGATTGGGTTAAATTGATAAGGGATTGCTAGTTTTTCTAACTAATTCCTTGTCTGAAATATAAATAAATAAATATGAAAATCTTCTAAGAAGACACATTTTTATTAATATCATTGAGAGCCTCGAGTTATATCTTCAATTTTTGACATATGCTATTTAAAATCCAATAAGAAATTGACAGGCACATAAATGGTTACATCATGTGATCAAAAACCATGAGAAATACTAGAAAATAATAATAATTTCATGGGTTGTTCAAATAATGAAGTTTTTGTATATGGAATCAAAATAATTTTGAATAATAAGACAATCAACTAGAATACAAGATTGAGAATTTTCACATAGAACTGAAAACTACAAATATAAACTAAATCAATAGTATACACACAAAGTAAAAAAAAAAACTTAAAAGATGCAATGGATAGGATTAAAAGCAGATTAGACACTGGTGAGAAGATAGTTAACTAAAAATTAGATTCAAAGAAAATATTCAGACATAAACCTGGAAAGAAAAAAAAGGAAGGAAAATGCAAAATTGCATAAAATGCAAAAAACCCGCATTTTGTTGTATGATGATTGAAGTCCATCCTAGATGGGAAGAGAAAGAATAAGGCAGAAATAACACAGATAAGAGAAGCCTAAAGAAACATGATGATTAAATAAAAAATGGTTCTCTAGATGAGATAGCAGAACAGAAAGGGGACAGAGATATGAATTTAAATTTTTACAGGTTTTGTCAGAGTCTTTGGCATTACCTACTACAGTTGGAGATATGCATACCCTATGATTCAGCAATTCCACTTCTACAGGTATACCTGACAAAAAGGACTTCACATTTGGTCAAAAAAAAAAGTCAAGAAAGTTTAAAACAGCATTAATAATAATAGCTCCAAATGGGAAACAAATGTTTACCAGTAATATAATGGGTACATAAATGTCCATATCACCATAGTGTATAATATTAGTAATGAAATTTATGTAGTAGTAGCACACATGACGGCAAAGCAAATGAACTTCAAAATCATTATACTGAGTGAAAAATGCCATTATACTGAGTAGAAGAATACAAACTCTATGTATATATAAAGTACAAAATCACACAAAAACCTATTTTATTAGTAGTCAGAAAAATGGTTCCCTTTGAGATATAAGGTGGGGGGGGGAGCATTTAGAAACAGACCTAAAGAGGGCTTCTAGAATACTGGAATTATTGTTTCTTTAATTTGGTTTCTTTAACCATGGATACAAGGTTTTACATGGGGGTTCCGTAATGCTGAGCATTTGAGATTTTTGTGCTTTTCTGAAAATCTTACTTAAATAAAAAATTTTGTTTAATCCAAAGCATTGAAAAAATATTTTTTTACACAATATAACATTTTATCTATCATTAAAAGCAAATTAGTTATGACAAAACATGTAGACAAACATCCTTTTGCTTGGTAGTCAGCTTACATTAAACACTCTGCCTTATTCTGTCTTTCAGGTCTGAGTGGGTAGATGCAGGTATATACAGATGAGTCAATTTTAATTTCTGTACTTAACAATGGAGTATCATTTATAAGTCAACTATCAGCTAACATTATTACCCACATGGTTGTGCTAATGCTTTTGACAATGTTTATATGTGAATTGATTTATCCATGATGAGAAATTGTACCAGCTTCATGTTTCACTTGGGAAGTAGGGAATAAAAGGTAAAATAAAACAAAATGTTGGCTTAGTATAAATAGATTTAGTAGGAAAAGTCATTCTATTTTGAGTCCCCCAAAGTAAATAACCAGTATAAAAAATATTAAATCACATGAAAAACTGTTAAAAATTTGCTATGAAGTGCATGTTTTCTATTAGTGCCATTTCTTTGGCTGAACTATCTATAGGTAGGCATACTTGTCTCTGCATTAAACTGAAGACAGTAAAATATTTTATATTTTTATTTACTAATTTTCTTAAATAAAATGGATATGTATATAATTTTAGCCAGTTTCATTTTGCATGTTAAAATAAATAACAGTGTCAAGGGAGAGGTAAGATGGTGGAGAAGTAGAAGGACCTGGATTTTCCTCATCCCTCAAACACAAATATATTGAGGTCAGATCACGTGGAACACCCAGGAAATAGATTTACAGAGTGGCAGAAGGATCTCCACAGTTGGATGGAGACAGTTGTAGGATCCAGGTGCATGCATGTGAGTTGGGCGAGGTAAAATGGTGGAGCTATGGAGGAGAGGGAATCCTTTCTGTGGAGAGACAAAAGGAAGAGAAATAGAGAGTGGTTGTGAATGTGCAGAATTAAGTTAGCACAAGAGGAAAACCTCTCTGGATCAAGGACAGAAGAGCAGGAAGTACTGAGTGTTCCAGTTTGTTTTTGCAAATGGCCTTTGGAGCTGAAACTCCAAGGTTTTGGAAGTGTGCAAGTTTCTCCAGAACACCTTGGCACATGCTCCTGGGGAGGAGGGATCTGTCCCCAGAGTGCATAGCATGGTTTAGCAATCTCTGGGGTGCACTGGGAAAGAAGAGTTCCCTTCCTGGAATACTTTGGGAAGAGGGTTTATTGACTACCCAAGGACAAAAAACCCTGAAGGTGTCAGTCAAAGGCCTTTTATCAGCAGAGTGGAGAGACTCAACTCTGGAGGAGGGATGTGGATTTGCATATTGCCGGGTCCTTCAAGACTTCAGATTTTGAATCCTAGTAGAGTGCCAAGGAAAATGCACAGGAAAATTGTGGCACAGGGCAAGCTGACCACCCCCGCTATTCTGTGAGAGCTGCCTGAACAGTGTGGGTTGAGATCCCTGGTCCAGAGAAGACAGATTAGGATGACGCCACGTTTCCCCCAAACACCAACATGATGGGACTTCAGAGAGCAGCATGGCAGCCCCCAGTGGAAGAAGGACACACTTACACCAAACCCTGCCTCTCCATGCCTGGCAACTGCTTATTTACTGGGGCAAGACTGACTGACCCAACGGAGCCAGCCTGTTCTCCAGACCAGCACAGATATGAACAAGATTTTAGAACAACAGTCATAAAATAATAGCTAGACTTGGAAAAAAAAAAAACATAGAAGACACCAGAGAAATCCTAGCTGTAGAGATCAAAGACCTAAGAAATGGTCACAATTAATTAAAAAGTAATATAACTAAGATGCAAAATAAACTAGATACAGTGAGAATGGAAGAAGCAGAGGACATAATAGGTGAAATAAAAGATAAAAGTGTGGAAAATAATGAAGTGGGAAAAAAGGGAAAGGAAATTTCTAGATCATGAGGGGAGACTTAGCAAACTAAGTGATTCCATAAAATGAAGCAATATACATATCATAGGAGTCCCAGAATAAGAAGTCTGAGAAAGGAGGGAAGAAAGTTTATTTGAACAAATTATAGCTGAGAACTTCCCTAATCAGGGGAAGGAAACAGGCATCCAATAATGGAGAACTTCCTTTCAAAATCAACAAAAACAAGTCAACATCATGGCATATCATAGTGAAGCTTGCAAAATACAAAAACAAAGAGAGAATTCTTAAATGAGCTAGGGACAAAAGGTCTTCAACTGATAAGAGTAGACACATTAAGTTAGCAGCAGACCTGACCACTGAAACTTGGCAGGCAGAAGGCAGTGGCAGGAAATATTCAATGTGCTTAATAAGAAAAAATATGCAGCCAAGAATTCTTTATCCAGTGAAGCTGACATTCAGAATAAAAGGAGAGATAAAGACTTTCCCAGACAAACAAAAGCTAAAGGAGTTCAAGCCCACTAAACAAGCTATGCAAGAAATTATAAGAGGGACACTCTGAATGGAAAACAACAAAGACTACAAATGACCAGAGAACATCACCAGAAACATGAAATCTACAGATATCACAATGCACTAAATACATATGTTTCAATAATCACTGTATAAATGGAATAAATACCACAATCAAAAGACATAGGGTATCAGAATGGATAAAAAAATAAGGTCCATTATTATGCTGCCTACAAGAGACTCATTTTAGACTTTAGGACACCTGCAGATTGAATGTAAGGGGATGGAGAACCATCTATCATTTTAATGCAGGTTGAAGGAAAGTTGGAGTAGCCAACTTTAGTTTCAGTGAAACTAAAAGCTGTTTTTGAGAGAATAAACAAAATTGATAAACCTCTAGCCAGACTTCTCAAAAATAAAAGAGAGAGGACCCAAATAGATACAACACAAATGAAAGAGGAGAGATTACAACCAATACCACAGAAATACAAACAATTATGAGACTACTATGAAAAATTATATGTCAACAATCGGGGAAATCTGGAAGAAATGGAAAATTCCTAGACACTCACACACAACCAAAACTCAAACAAGAGGAAATAGAAAATTTGAACAGGCCCAGAACGATCAAAGAAATTGAATCATTATCAAAAACTTCCCAACAAATAAGAGTCCTGGGCCAGTTGGCTTCCCCAGGGGAATTCTACCAGACATTTAAAGAAGAGTTAGTACCTATTCTTCTCTAACTGTTCCACAAAAAATAATAGAAATTAAAGGAAAGCTTTCAGACTCATTCTATGAAGCCAGCATTACCTTGAATGCAAAAACAAAGAACCCACTAAAAAGGAGAAGTACGGGCCAACATCCCTGATGAGCCTGGATGCAAAAATTCTCAACAAGATGCTAGCAAATCATATTAAACCGTACATCAAAAGAAGTATTCACCATGATCAAGTGGGGTTTATTCCTGGGCTACAAGGCTGGTTCAATATTTGCAAATCAGTCAATGTGATATATGACATCAATAAAAAAAGGATAAGAACCACATGATCCTTTCAATGGATGCAGAAAAAGGATATTTTCTTGATAAAATACCCTCAAGGAAGAAGGAAGTAGGGGATAGAAAGACATTACATTAACATCATAAAAGCCATATGTGAAAGGCCCACAGCTAATATCATCCTCAATGGGGAAAAAACTGAGATCTTCCCCCCCTTAGATTAGGAACACGACAGGGATATCCACTCTCACCACTGTTGTTCCACATAGTACTGGAATTCCTAGCCTCAGCTATCAGACAATAAAAAAGAAATAAAATTCATCCAAATTATCAAGTAAGAAGTCAAAATTTCACTCTTCACAGATGACATGATATTCTACATGGAAAACCCAAAAGACTCCACCAAGAAACTGATAGAGCTGATATCTGAATTCAGCACATTTGCATGATATAAAATCAATGTACAGAAATTGGTTGCATTTTTATACACCAATAATGAAGCAGCAGAAAGATATATTAAGGAATCGGTCCCATTTACAATTTACAAAAAACCATAAGATACCTAGGAATAAACCTAACAGAAGACTTAATATGTGTATGCTGAAAACTATAGAAAGCTTATGAAAGAAATTGAAGACGGCACAAAGAATTGGAAAAACATTCTACGCACATGGATTGGAAGAACAAATATTGTTAAAATGAGGATACTTCCTAAAGCAATCTACACATTTAGTGCAATCCCTATCAAAATAACACCAGCATTCTTCAGAGTTAGAACAAAAAAAATCCTAAAATTTGTATGGAACCAGAAAAGAAGCTGAATAGCTAAAGTAATGTTGAAAAAGAAAACTAAAGCTGGAGGCGTCACAATTCCAGACTTTAAGATGTATTTAAAAGCTGTAATCATCAAGACAGTATGGTATTGGCACAAACACAGACACATAGATCAGTGGAATAGAATAGAGAACCCAGAAATGGACCCACAAATGTATGATCAACTAATTTTTTTTTTTACAAACAGGAAAGAGTATCAATGGAAAAAAGACAGTCTTCAGCAAATGGCTCTGGGAAAATTGGACAGCGACTTGCAGAAGAATGAAACTGGACCACTTTCTTACACTATACAAAAAAACTAATTCAAATTGGATGAAAGACCTAAATGGAATACGAAAAAACATCAAAATCCTACAGGAGAAACAGGAAGCAACCTCTTTGACTTCGGCCCGAGCAACTTCTTACTTGACACATCTCTGGAGGTAAGGGAAATGAAAGCAAAAAGGAACTATTGGGACCTCACCAAGGTAAAAAGTTTCTGCGCAGAGAAGGAAGCAATCAACCAAACTAAAAGACAATCAACAGAATGGGAGATGACATTTTCAAATGACATATTGGATAAAGGATTAGTATCTGAAACCTATAAAGAATTCACCAAACTCAACACTCAAAAATCAAATAGTCCAGTGAATAAATAGGCAGAAGACATGAATAGATACTTTTCCAAGGAAAGACATCCAGATGGCTAACAGACACATGAAAAAATGATCGACATCACTCATCATCAGGGAAATACAAATGAAAACCACAATAACATACCATCTCATCCCTGTCAGAATGGCTAAAATTAACAACTCAGGAAATGATAGATGTTGGAAAGGAAGTGGAGAAAGGTGAACACTTTTTGCACTATTGGTGGGAATGCAAAGTGGTCTAGCCACTCTGGACAACATTATGGAGTTTCCTCAAAATACTAAAAATAGAACTACCCTACAACCCAGCAATTCCACTAATAGGTATTTATCCAAAGCATACACAAATGCAGATTCAAAGGGGCACATGCTCCCCAATGTTTATAGCAGCACTAAAAACAGCCAAACTATGGAAGAATAATGAAATGATGAATAATAATAAAACGTTGCCATTTGTAACAACGTGGATGGAACTAGAGTGTATTATGCTAAGTGAAATTAGAGAAGACAGATTCATATGATTTCACTTATGTTTGGAAGTTGGGAAACACAACAGATGAGATAGGGAAAATCAAGGAAAATAAGACAAAACAAAGAGGAAAGCAAACCATAATAGATTCTTAAATACAGAGAACAAACTGTGGGTTTCTGGAGAGGAGATGGTTTGGGGAATGGGTTAAATGAGTGATGGGCATTAAGGAGGACAGTTTTTGGGATGAGCACTGGGTGTCATATGTAAGAGATGAATCTCTGGCTTCTACTCCTAAAACCAAGACTACACTCTATGTTAACTAACTTGAATTTATTTATTATTTAAAAAAATAATGTTTATTTATTTTTGAGAGAGAGAGAGAGAGAGACAGAATATGAGTCGGGGAGGAGCAGGGAAAGAGGGAGACATAGAATCCAAAGCAGGGTGGAGGCTTTGAGCTGTCAGCACAGAGCCCAACGTGGGGCTCGAACTCACGAACCGTGAGATCATGACCTGAGCCGAAGTCGGACGCTTAACCAACTGAGCCACCCAGGCACACCTAACTTGAGTTTAAATATAAAAAAAGAAAAAAAGAAACAGTGTCAAGGAATGAACTCCATAACATCTTGTTTAGGAATGTGTCCTGGAACCATGCTCAACATTTAATTTCTCATTATATCAAAGGGTCCCAATAAAGTGCAGATTATAGATTGATCATTTACAACTAATGATTTGTAAAGCAGGAAGCCCAGCTTAAATAGCAATCTAGCCACTATGGAGATTTAAATCATAATTTATAACCCATTATTTATTACGGAGATGGTAAACATTTCAGTAAAATAAAGACAATTCTCATATGTTTTAAGTATAAATCTTATCTCCATTCAAAGGCAAAATAATTGAATAAAGAATACCATCCATTAGTAATCCCAAATTTTCACTTATTTAATGATATTTTTGGTACTTACCAAACATCATATATTTATAAATTTTAAGAAATGAAGGTATATTCCACACTAAATTGTAAAAAAAAAAAAGAAAACTCAGAAATCCTATTATTTTGAGCTTAACTACTTCAAATTCATGATCATTTATTTTAAGAGATTTTTTTTTAAAAAATATTTTAACTGTGTGTGAATAATCTCTCAAAAAGTATTCATCTTTCTATCCACCATTCTTTTTTTCACTTATTTATTTAACAAATATTTATCTGCTGTCTATTACATGTCATGTACTCTGCAATGTGTTGAGTGCATAGAAATTAATAAAATATAGCCCATTCTCCTTAGTCACTCAGAGTAAGGAAAAACATAGATGCAATCAATCGCAACACTGTGAAAAAAGTAGAAGTATGTTTCATGAGGAGTGGCAACTATTTTGCTTGTGGTTGGGGTAAAGTGTATTAAATATTCCATGAACAAGTGATGCTTGGGTTTAAAAAATAAAAAAGTAGGAGTTTTCTTTAGTGGAGAAAAGTGCTGAGAACCTGAAGTCTGAAGCATCCAATTTAAATGTAGGATGGTGTCATAGACTCTAAGTCTAAAGTTCTCTTTTGGCCAGCAAAAGAGTGGACACAGGATTAAAGTGAGAGATGGCTAATGTCCTGGAAAAGACAAGAGCCCCAAATAGGGGTCCTCGCCTCCTTTTTATTCTGGTCAGAAGGCTTAAAAACATGAGCATTCACAAAGAGACAAACTGTGAACATAAACTTGAGGACGTGAGGGGAAAAAAGGGGGTTTTGAAGATATACAGTGCCTGAGATTTGGGTCAATATAAAACAAAATCCGGGCACTGGGCAGATGGGTAGATGGTTGTTAACAGAAAACAGGAGGCATTGTGCCCGTTTATCTTTGCTAGCCTAGGGGATGAGACAAATAGGGGGAAGAACCTCAGGGTTAACAAGACACCTTTTCTTTTGTTAACCATCTCCGCTCCAGGCTGCTTTGTCTGCAGCACAGAGGTCCATAGTCCAATTCACCAATTTACCTAATCTGGCCCCATTCTCCTATGAAAGCAGCTTTCTGCTATAGTACTAAACTTGAGGTGCTTTCAGCCTGAATATCTAATCTTGTTATTCCTATGTGTTGGGCACCTTTGTGCCATTTCTATTTCAAGCCCTTGCCTGTCTCTCTCTATTGTGGGGGGCTCTGCACCTCGTCCCTATTTTGGGTGCCTTGGCACCTCCCTATTCCTGGAATCTTTGTGCCTCCCTATTCTCAAGGTGTCTTTGCACCCCCTATTCTTGGGGTGCCAATCTGGTTTACCCAAACTCAGGTGTGAGTGTTTTATGGCTTTGTATTTCTCTATGCCTTGTTAACCCATTGGTGTAAGCACAGGGGATTCCTAAGCTTATCCCCTACAGGATGGTGTGTTATTGGAAATGATATGTTGTTTAAAAAAAGAAAGCATTTGAGTCAGTAATGAATGATGAGATTGTGAATCTAGATAGTGGTCAGATTAAGAAGAGTGTCATTTATCACAATAAAAATTTGAATCTGAATTTGTAAGTATTGGGGTAAAATTAAAGACTTTTAAGAGAAAAATTATGTTTTCCACTATGGAATCTAGACTAGAGCTAGAACAAATGAGAGGTATTACATAAAGACTTGCAATAATTCACACAAAAATAATGAGGGTCTGAACTCAGGCAGTAAGTGCCTAATACATGTGCAAAGAATATTGCAGATATAGGCCCTCTGGAACTTCTTCCCTTACTGGATCTCTACTTTGAGCAAACAAACCTTCCCTGAGCTGCAGAATGTACAAAATGTACACTTTACAAATCATGGATCTATCCTTTACTAACTGTGTGATATTGGACATGTTAACTTCTTCATTTTTTCCAAAGCTGGAATATGGAGATTATTTATATTTATATTTATATTTATTTATATTTATATTTACATATAATGTACATATTCCAGCTTTGGAAAAGGCACAGAGTTTACATATATATGTCTTCCTACACACACACACACACACACACACACACACACACACACACATGTATGGATATATAGATAGGGTGATTGCCACAATAAAATGAGATAATACAGGTAACTGTGCATTAAAATTTAATTATTACTCAATGTTAGAAATACGTGAATCCTAAGAGATGCATGACCTTGGTACTTAAACAAAAACTATAGTATTGGCATAATCAATATCCACGTTATTATTAAAATTCAAAGAATAATATCAGCAGTATACTTCCAAAGAGTAACATTTTTGACAAAATGCAACAGTTATGTTATACCTCTAATTGTAAATCTTTATATTGAATAATAATATCTCTGGTTTACATCTCCTTGTCAACACAATACTTACCTATTGTTTAAAATATGCTTATTGAAGCATTAAATATCTGTATAATTTTTCTTTTGGATTATTGTTCTAATCTTATTAGGAAAAGAAATTTCCATAGTATCTAGCTATCCTACTCCCACTCCCACTTGTAGAGGCTTCATGACAATATTTTACATTAAATATGTTCAAATTATATATTCAAACTCTAATTGCACTTTGTCTTTTGGACATATATTTCAGTCCAGCTTTCTCTTCCTCTATTGCATTACATTTCATTACTTCCATTACCTTCTGGTTCCATCATTCACTATTTGTGTGGCCTTTGGTGAGTTACTTAATCTCTTTGAAACTCAGACTCTTAGTTTCCTAGAAAAAGCATATTAATAGTATCTAACTCACAAATATGTGATGGAAAATAAGTGTAATAATTTTTGAAAAGTGGTAGCATAATATCTAGCACAGATATTATTTCATGATTCTTTCTAGTATTAGCCCCACATTACTGGTCAATAATATCAGTCAGAAACAAGCATTACTTGGTGAGCATTTAGTGAGAGATTGTTGCCATATTTCAGGAAGGAACTTTTGTCTGAATGAAAGGGAGAGAAGTGTGAGAAGTGATAGTTGAAATCTCCCTGACAGTCTATTCTTAGGAGTAGAGATGACTGAGGAAACTGAGAACTGGATCCCTCTCTTCTAGGTACTTTTGTCACAGAGAGAGAAAGAGAGTAGAACCTTCTGAAAGATGACCATGTGATAGATGGAGACCAATGAAAGTGTGTCACTGAATGGTTTAGATTAAAAAAAAAAAGTAAAGTAACTTAATAATGTAGTAGGTTACATCTGGCTCTGCCATTTACTAATTTTGAGATCTTGGACAAGGTACTTAATCTCTGTAAACCTGTATCCTTATATTTAAAAAGTGAATAGGAATACCATATACCTCAATGGTTATTAAAGCCATGAATAGATAATGTATTTGATGTGCAATGACTTTCATGTATCAATTATTCAACAAAATACCAATAATATAACTTTTACCATTTCAACCAATCTATTCATTAAAGAAATCAACGCCCTATTAACACACATTTTTTACTCATTAATCAAAATCTATGGCCTAGTCTCTTTCTAATGAATCCCTAAGGCATATTGGATATTTGAGCATTTAAGAAATTGCATTTATCTAAGAAATTTAAATACATAACATCAATAATGTAACTTTAAATTATGTTTTTGTTAAAATATGTTTTGTCAAAGGGCTCCAATCGTCAATCCTTTAGTTTCTTTTGAATTACATAATAGAAAAATTATATGTTATGTAATTCTGACTATGCCTCACATTGATAGTCACGTTTGCCATGTTTGTTCACTGCTCTATATCTAGAAATTGCAGCAGTGCCTAGCACAGAGTAGGTTCTTAATAAACACTCATCAAATGAACTCATTCAGACTGACCTCTCCCTAATTCATACAAGCCATTTCAAAATACAAATATAAAATAATTATGAGAAAACTGATAAATTCCTAGCAAAATAATTGAAGTTACTAGGAATACACGTATATAAAAAAATCAAAAATATATTTTAGATGGCTGTTGATCCATGTTTCTAAGCCTAGTTTCATTGTGGGAATGGGTTTCCCCATACCTCCAACAGGTGATTCACCAACACCAGCTTGGTGTCCTGCAATTTAACTTAATTCTCACACTATCTACCTAAAGATAGCATAAAATACACAGGTTAAGGTTTCACTCCTATAAGATTTCCCTCCCCACTTCAGACACCAATCCAAAGCCCAGGTTGTCATTTTTGCTTCTGACCAAGTGGCTATAGATTGAAGTTTCCAACGACCAATTCCTTGGATTTCTGGTACCAGTCACAAGTCCAGATTGTTACCTGTCACTTCTGACTGACTAGCTATAAATCAGAGGTTCCCATGACCTCATCCTCAGGTTTGATAAATTTGCTAAAGCAGCTCACAGAACTCAGACAAACATGTTACTTATTAGATCACTGGTTTATTATAAGAGGATATACCTCTGGAACAACCAGATGGAACAGGTGCATAGGGCATGGTATGGGGAAAGGGCATGGAGCTTTCCTGCCCTCTCTGGGTGTGTCACTCTCTCAGCAATTCCACATGTTCATCAACCTGGAAGTTCTCTTAACCTCATTCTTTTGGGTTTATTTGGATGTCCCATTACATAGCCGTGGTTGATTAAATCATTGACCCTTGGCTCTCAGTTCAAACTCCAGCCCCTCTCTTCTCCAAGGAGTCTGGAGACGAGACTAAAAGTTCCAACTAACTAATCATATGGTTGGTTTCCCTGGCAAACAGCCCCCAGCATTAGGTACAATGCAAAAGGCATCTCATTAACATCAAAACACAGTAAGTAGCAGCTCTCTTCACTTAGGTAGTTCCAAGAGTTTTAGAAGCTCTGTTTCAGAAACTGGGATGAAGACTAAATATATATTTATTATGAATCATAATATCACAACTCAATATTTCATTCATTTTTAAAACATGCTGCAAACTTTGAGCGTGTCTTTATGATTTCAGATATATAAAAACCATTAAAGAGAAAGCAGGTAAATCACTGTGACCTTAGTTCAAAAAACGGAGTGACTAAGAAACTCAGCAAAATTTCTACACAATTATAATTTATCCCCAGAGTGATCCTACAGTGAAACTTCCATTATTTTGAGTGAAAGCTGGCATTTACCATAATAGGTTTTTTAGACCACACCCCATAGGCTCTTACTATTTACTTCCCATCCTCTCATTTATCTGATCTATCATTTACTATAAGTGTCAAATGCTTTTTCTGCATCTACTAAAATGATCATATGGTTTTTTTATCCTTTCTTTTCTTGATGTGATTGATCACATGATTGATTTGCAAATATAGAGCCATCCTTGCTTCCAAGGAATAATTCTACTTGATCATGGTGAATTACTTTTTAAATGTATTGTTGGATTTGGATTGCTATAATTTTCTTCATGATTTTTGCATCTATGTTCATCAGATGTATTGACCTGTGGTTCTCTCTATTTTTTTAATGATTTTTTGCTGGTCTCATAGAATGAATTTGACAGCTTTTCTTTCTCGTCTATTTTTTGAAATGTTTTGAAGAGAATAGGTATTAACGCTTCTTTAAGTATTTGATAGAATTCACCTGTGAACCCATCTGATCTTTGACTTTTGTTTTTTGGGAGTTTTTTGATTACTGATTTCATTTCATTGCTGCTAATCAGGTCTATCCTAATTTTATATTTTTCTAGTTTTGAGAGTTTATGAATCTAGGAATTTATCCATTTCTTCTAGGTTGCCTAATTTGTTAGCATTTAATTTTTTCATAATATCTCTTATAATCTTTTGTATTTCTGTGAACTTGGTTATTGCTTCTCCTCTTTCATTACTGATTTTATTTACTTGAGTTCTCTCTCTCTGTTTCTGAGTTTATCTAGATTTCCCAGCACCATTTTTAAAAAAGACCATCTTTTTTCCATTGCATATTATTTCCTGCTTTGTTGAAGATACAGTTGTGGGTCAATTACTGGGTTTTCTATTCTGTCCCATTGTATTTGTGCATATGTATTTGTGCCAGTACCATACTGCCTTGATGACTACAGCTTTGTAGTATAACTTGAAGTCCAGAATTGTGATCCTTCAGCTTTGCTTTGTTTTTTCAAGATTGCTTTGACTCTTCAGGGTCTTTTGTGGTTCCATACACATGTTAGGATTATTTGTTCTAACTCTGTGGGAAAATGCTGGTGGTACCTTTGATAGGGATTACATTAAATGTGTAGATTCCTTTGGGTTATATAGACATTTTAACAATTTTGTTCTTCTAATCCATGAGCATGGAATGTCTTTCCATTTCTCTGTGTCATTGTCAATTTCTTTCAACAGTGTTTCATAGTGTTATGAGTACAGATCCTTTACGTTTATCATAAAGTTTATCCCTAGGTATCTTATGGGTTTGGTGCAATTATAAATGGGATTGATTTGTTGATTTCTCTTTCTGCTGCTTCATTATTGGTGTCTAGAAACGCAAAACATCTCTACATTGATTTTGTATCCTATGACTTTACTGAACTCATTTATCAATTCTAGCCAATTTTTAGTAGAGTTTTTTGGGTTAGGGTCTCTCTGATGTCTTCCATGCTTTTCTCAAGCCCAGTGAATATCCTTATGATTATTGCTTTAAATTCTCCATCAGGCATATTACATATATCTGTTTTAATTAGATCTCTAGGCATGACCTTTCCTTCTTCTTTTTTGGGGGATAAATGATTTCATCTTGGTGTTTTGTCTAAGTCTCTGTCTTCGTCTCTGTTAGAAAAGCATTTATGCTTCCTGTTCCTGAGAGTAATGTCTTTATGAGGAAGAGGTCATATAGTGTTGAGGGCCTGGTGCTTCAGGGCATATCTCTGTTGTGTGCTACATGCACTCTGCTGCTATGTTTTGGCTGCTCTTTCCTTTCAGGTCAGTGGTCTGCCGAGACTCTCATTGCCTGCAGTGGGGAGTGTTGGAACCTTGACCAGAGTGTGGCAAGTTTTAACTAGGTGTGCTCTGGTCTTCTTGTTAAATGAGACCTGGTGCTCCTTCCACCTGAAATGAAGCCTTACAGAACTCTCTTGTTGGGAGATGTGGTGTGTGCAGGGGTTTATGCTGGTCTTCTGGGGAAAGAATCCACTGCACTAGGCCTTAGGCACAGTTGCCTGAGAAAAGCAGTACCAGGAAAATCCAGTGGGGCAGGACTTAGTGTAAGCAGGTTAGGCAGCCAGTGTTGGAGCTGTGCTGTTTACTGAAGTTTGTTTATGCTGAGGGAGAAGGGGAGGGAAATGGCACCAACCAGTTCCTTTATCTCTGGAGAGGGGTCTCTGTGCTTACTGCTCTCAGGGAGGCACTCCTGGAAGAAAAAAATAATTTCCCCTCTTGCATCCCAGGCATTTTTCAGATCACTGTTTTCACACTGTCTCCAGGTTGCTTACCTGACTGGAGCAGCTCCATGCACTTTGGGCTCTATCTCAGCCAAGCCTGCTGAGTTTTATAACTCTAAACTTTAGGGACGCCCTGTGACAGAGGTCTGCACTGGTCTGATGGAGGAGGGTCTCACCTCACCAACAGTCATGCCAGAGTGCAGAGGCATGTGATTTGAAGTAAAGCAGGATAAATAGCCAGTGTCTGAATTAGGTGCCCTCATCAGGTGTCTCTGCACCTATGCTGAGGGGTTGAAGAGGGAAAAGGTGCCCATCAGCTCCTTTGTCCCTGGAGAGGCTCTCTGTGAATGAATGCCACCTCTTACAGATGTGCTCCAGGAAGAGTGAACACTCTCTCCCCCATATGCCTTAGGCAACCCTCCTATTGTGTTGTCTACTCCAGGGTTGTTTGCCTGCATTCTCTCCAGGAGTAGGGCAGCACCCTCAGGGCTCTATCCCAGCCAAGCCCACCAACCTTTAAAACTTAAGTCTCTGAGCGCTACTGGTTGCAAAAACTCACAAAAATCAGCCCCTCTCATTTTTCCAGCTAGTGGCTTTGGGGAAGTATTCTCCTTGTGTATATTTGTTTGTACTCCACTCTCTCTCACCTTTCTCTGAGACCAGGGCTCCCTCCCCTCTGCAGCACCAGTGATCTGTTTCTCCCCTAAACCACATTTCTGTACGTCCTACCTTCCTTGATGTGGCATCTTATCTCCTTCTAGTTGTACAGTTTGTTCTGTCAGCCCTCAGGTCAATTTCTTCAGTATTTAGAATGATTTGATAGTTATCTAGTTGTTTTTGAAGGATGAGACAAACCTACTACTTTGCCATCTTAGCTCCTCTACTGTAATACATGTATATTTTTCCTTCTACAAGTTGTGGATGTGTGTTGTTCTTTTCCTAGTTTCATTAGGTGTGAGGTTAGGTTGCTTCTTTGAAAATGTCCTTGCTTCTTCAGGTAGGCCTATTCTCTCTTACAACAGCTTACTGCATCCCGAAGATTTTGGACCACTGTGTTTTTATTTTCATTTGTCTCCATGTATTTTTTTATTTCATCTTTGATTTCTTAGTTGATCCAGTCATTGTTTAGTAGTATGTTATTTAGCCTCCATGTACTTGTGTTCTTTTAGATGTGTGTGTGTGTGTGTGTGTGTGTGTGTGTGGTTGATTTCTAGTTTCACACTGCTGTGGCTTAGAAAAATGCATGATATAACTTCAATATTTTTTAATTTGTTGAAACTTGTTTTGTGGCCTTTTCTGGACAATGTTCCATGTGCACTTGAAAAGAATGTGGGGCACTTGGGTGGCTCAGTCAGTTAAGTGTCCAACTTCTAGTTTTGGTTCAGGTCATGATCTCATGGTTCATGAGTTCGAGCTCCACATGGGCCTCTGTGCTGGTGGCATGGAGCCTGCTTAGGATTCTCCCTCTCCCTTTCTGCCCCTCCCCTGCTGGCACTCTCTCTCTTTCTCAAAATAAATATTTTTTTAAAGGAAAAGAATGAGTATTCTGTTTTAGGAAGGAAGGTTCCAAATATACCTGTTGCATCCATCTGGTCCAGCATGTCATTCAAAGGCACTGTTACTTCTTTGATTTTCTGTTTGGTTAATCTATCCATTAATGTAAATTGAGGGTTAAGGTCCCCTACTGTTATTGTATTATTATTGATTATTTCTTTTATGTTTGTTAATAGCTGCTTTATGTATTTGGGTGCTCCCATCTTGAGTGCATAAGTATTTATAATTATAACTTATAAATTACTTATAAATTTATAACTTATAAATTAAGTTATAAATGGTAACTTCTTGTTGGTTTATTCCTCTTATGACTATTATATAGTATTCCTCTTTGTCCCTTATTAGAGTCTTTGTCTTAAGGTCTAGTTTGTCTCATTCAAATATTACTACCCCAGCTTACTTTTCACTTCCATCTGCATGTTAAATTAATTTCTATCCTTTCAGTTTCAGTCTGCATGTGCCTTTATGCCTGAAAAGAACATCCTGTAGGCAGCGTGTATAAGGGTCTTGCATTTTTATCCATTTAGTCATCCTATGTCTTGTTTGGAGAGTTATTTCATTTACATTCAAAGTAATTATAGATAGGTATGTACTTACTGCCATTTTTCATTTTACAATGGTTTGTGTAGTTCTTCTCTGTTACTTTCTTCTCTTGCTCTCTTCTCTTGTCATTTGATGTCTTTTTTTAGATATATACTTGGATTCCTTTCTCTTTATTTTTTGAATATTTATTGCCAATTTTTATTTATGGTTGCCCTTAGGTTTATATATAACAATTTATGCATATGGCAGTCTGTATTAAGTTGATCACTTAAGTTTGAACCCATTCTAAAAGCACTAAATTTTTATTCTCTTTCCCTGCACATTTTTAGCTATGTGGTGTTATACTTCACATCTTTTATTTGGTGAATCATTTGACTGATTTTTATAGGTGTACTTGATTTTACTGCTTTTTCACTTTCTAATTTTCTTACTCCTGCTTCTGGTCTTTCCTTTCCACTCAAAGAATTCCCTTTAACATTTCTTATAAGGCTGGTTTAATGGAGATAAATTCTTTTAACTTTTCCTGGTCTGGGAAACCCTTTATCTCTCTTTTTATTCTGAATGATAGCCTTGCTGGATAGAGTATTCTTGGTTACAGGTTTTTTTTGTTTTTTTTTTTTGTTTTTTCATTTCAGCACTTTGAATATATCATGCCATTCCCTTCTGGCTTACAAAATTTCTTCTGAAAAAAAAAAAACAGCTGATAGCCTTGGGGGTTTCCTTTTTATGTAAATATTTTATTTTCCCTTGCTGCTTTGAAAATTCTCTCTCTTTATTTAAAGTTTATTTATTTATTTTGAGAGACAGAGAGATAATGAGGGGATGGGCAGAGAGAAAGGGAGAGAGAGAATTCCAAGCAGCTCTGTACTGTTAGTACAGAGCCTAACATGGGGTTCAATCCCACAAACTATGAGATTATGACTTGAGCCGAAATCAAGTGTCAGACTCTCAACCAACTTAACCACCCAGTCTCCCCTAAAATTCTCTCTTTATTGCTACTTTTTTTTGTTATTTTAATCACTATGTGTCTTGGTGTGGATGTCCTTGGGTTGATTTTCTGGGGGGGGGCTCTCTGTGCCTCCTCTATCTGGATTTTTGTTTCCTTTCCCATATTATAGAATTTTTTAGCTTATTTGTTAAAATAAATTTGCTGCCCCTTTTTTTCTCTTTTCTCCTTCTGTGATACTTATTATGTGATAATTATTGCATTTGATGATGTTACTGAGTTCCCTTAATCTATTCTGGTATTTTGTTTTTCTTTTTTTCTTTATCCTGTTCAGTTTGATTGCTTTCCATTACTCTGTCTTCCCGATCACTGATTCATTCTTCTGATTCTTCTAGTTTATTATTTATTCCCTCTAGTGTATTTTTTTTTAATTTTTTTTTTCTTCAACGTTTTTTTATTTATTTTTGGGACAGAGAGAGACAGAGCATGAACAGGGGAGGGGCAGAGAGAGAGGGAGACACAGAATCAGAAACAGGCTCCAGGCTCCGAGCCATCAGCCCAGAGCCTGATGCGGGGCTCGAACTCACGGACCGCGAGATCGTGACCTGGCTGAAGTCGGACGCTTAACCGACTGCGCCACCCAGGCGCCCCACCTCTAGTGTATTTTTAATGTCAGTTATTGAATTCTGCATCACTGATTGGTTCTTTTTTATTCTTATCTCTTTATTAAGAGTCTCACTGAGATTGCCCACTCTTTTATCCAGTCCAATGAGTAACTTTATGGCCATTGCTTTAAATTCTCTAACAGGCATATTACTTACCTCCATTTCACATAGCTGTTTTGCTCTGATGTTGTTCTTTTCTTTCATTTATGAAATCTTCCACTGGATCCTCATTCTAACTAAATCTTTGTGTCTGTTTCTGTGTGTTAGATAAGTCAGATATGTCTCCTTCTCTTGAAAGTAGTGGCCTAATGAAGAAAAGTTCCTATAGTGTGATGTCCCTTATTCCCCAGAAACTGTAACTTCAGGGGTGTCTTTTATGTATGTTGTGTGTGCCTTACTATTGGCTAAACAAGGTTTTCCTTCAGTTTAGTCATCTGCAATGGATATCTTTGCCTGTTGTGAGCAGGGTTTGGTCCCTGTGTCGTTAATGTGTCAGTATGAGACTGCTTTGGGATTGAATTGTGTCTGACAGGCATTTGCCAGTGCTGCAATCATAAGGAACTGCAGTATGCTCTCCTTGTGTTGTCCCCTGAGAGACTTTTGTTGGTGGGCAAACTTACATTCACATCATATATCTTCCCCTAGCCCATGGCTGGTGTCACAATGGAGCTGATATGTGTAGTTTTCTTCCCCTCTTTCCAACACAGGAGTAACTTTGGGGTGATGCTGTTCACTCTCAGGTTTTTTGCACAAGCCATGCTTGTGGCATAACTTTGGATGGACTTCTGTGTTGGACATGTTGGATGGGCAGGTCTGCAGGAGAATGTAGGGCAGGGCTCATGGTGTTAGCAAGGTGCTTGCTGGTCTTTTGTGGGGCTGGATCTGGAGCTGCTTTGGAGAACACCTGCCAAAGCCAGGTCCACAGGAGAGTACAGGAGCGGGCATGTTGTTTGTAATATAGATGGAGAGCATTTCCACTAGTTCCCACAGGTGTCCATATATAGACTTCAGGGGAAGAAAATGGCACCCTCCAGCTCTTTTGTTCTTGGAGAAGTCTCCTAAAGATCTTTGCCTTCCCAGCATATGTTCTGAGATTAGTAAATAAAACTTTTTTCCACATACTCCTGGTGTTTTCAAACAAAATTGCTTCTATGCAATTTTTTTTTAGCAGGGTTGCTTGTTATACTATCTCTTTGCAGGAAGCAACTCAATTTCATATTTTCCTCTGCCTCTCCCAGAAGCAAGCTGTTGATTTTTAGAATCCAGATGTTAAGGGGTGCCTGGGTGGCTCAGTTGGTTAAGCATCCGACTTCGGCTCAGGTCATGATCTCGCAGTTTGTGGGCTCAAGCCCCACGTCGGGGTCTGTGCTGACAGCTCAGAGACTGGAGGCTGCTTCGTTCGGATTATGCATCTCCTTCTCTCTCTATTCCTCCCCTGCCCACACTCTGTCTCTCTTTCTCTCTCTCTCTCTCTCAAAAAATAAATAAAGATTTTAAAAAAATTTAAAAAAGAACCCAGGTATTAAGCCCCACTGATTGTAGAAGCTCACGAAGTTAAGCCCCATTGGTTTACAAAGCCACATGTTATGGGGATTCAGTTTTCCATTGTGACTCGCCCATGCCTGGGGTTCCTTGGATGGGGTCTGCTCCTCTCCCTTCTCCATACTTGTGATGTCCCTTCATTCAGTGGACAGTCCCCTAGTTCAGTTTGGTCCCTGACCTTATCTATGCCCTTTCTACAACTTTCAATGTGGTCTCTTCTCAAAGATTAGCTGTGGGGAGTCTGTTCTGCCAATATTCGGGTAGTTGTCTGGGTTATTTACACTGATGTGGGTATATCTATGTGTATCTATGTGGTGAGGTGAGCTTAGAATCCTCCTACTTGTCATCTTCCCTGGAAGAGCTATACTTGCATATTATTTTTGAAGATTTGTTTTAAAAGATGTAAAAATTTTAGGTATAAATATTGTCTATAAACAATTTTATTACTCAGCCAATTAATGCAGTATGCTATGAAAATAATGTTTAGTTTTCCTCCTTTATTGTGTAACATGGATTAATAATGATTAACAACTACTTATATTAATGACTCATCAAAGAAAGTCCTTAATGTCAGGTAGCAAAAGGAAAAAGGAAGAAGTTTCTTCATAATGTTAAAATAAACTAGTTGAAAAGTGAAGATCACATGAAATTAGAAACCACCTTTGATCTATGTGGTCACCTAATTTGAATATTTTAATAAATTAGATTATTATCTTGGCATAAGAGAGTTATAAAGAATTTTAATGATCTACAATAAAACAGTTATTAACCAAAAATGTTCATATATTAGAGTATTCTGGCTATTCAATTTTTATTAGGAAAAGAATCTTAGGAACATAGTGGAGAAGTAGGGGGACCTGAAGTTCCCTCATCCCTCAAATACAACAGTATTGAGGTCAGAAGATTGGAATTCCAGGATTCTGGGCTACAGAGTGACAGAAACATCTCCAGGGGCCCACAGGGACAATGTGGCAGGTCATAAGTGTGTGATTATGAACTGAAGAGATAAAATGGGTGGGGTAGGCAGAGAGGGGAGGGATCCCTTTCTGTGGAGAGACAAAAGGAAGAGAAAGAGAGGCTGCGGAAGTGTAGGATTACATTTGGACAAGAGAAAAATCACATAACGGGGAATGGAAAAAATGGAGAAAGAACAAATTTCTAACTGTGGGGCTTTCTCCAACCTGTTCATGTGACTAGGGAGGTGGGGAGGCAGCCCCAAGCTCAGTAGCTAGCTGCCAGATGCAGTCAGAGTAAGCAATCTTCTCCTTGGGTGCTGTGGGAAGAAGGCAAATAGCCATTCCAAGGACAAAAGACTCTGCAGGCCACCCAACCAACCAGAGGCCCTTTGATGGCAGGCTGGGTGGAGTGGCATTTCCCTGGATCCAGGACCCACAGAGCAGGATCCTTTAAGACATCAGGGTTTGAATCCCAGCCAAGAACCTGGGAGGCATGGGAGACTGTGGAGCAGAACACAACTGGCCCTCTTGTGCACACATGGCAATGTGAATAAGGCCAGAACAGAGTGATTTGGGACACCCATTCCAGGGAGGAGAGACTGGGGTGTCTCCAATTTTCTCCCATCACCAAAAATGTGGGGTTTCAGGGAAGGGGCGACAGGCCTACAGTGGAGGCAACACTCACCTACACCAAACCACGCCCCTCTGTGCCTGGTAACTGCATATCTAACAGAGCAAGATTCACAGTGACAGAAGCAGAAAGTCCCTCCTCCAGACCAGCGCAGCCACCAGCTCCAAGACACTGTCAGATATCGGTCTAGTGGTTTTGCATTCTCTGATTTGATTCTTTGTCAATTCTTATTTTATTTAGAGATTTATATTTTTTCATCCTTTTTTCCCTCTTATATCTGCCCTTCTTTAGTCTGGTTATTCTGGCTGTTGGTTTGTTTCAGCAGACAATTTTATCTATTCTTTTTATACTTGTATCTTCTTATTTTCCTCTCTCTGGACTAAGCCATATAGTTTCTCTGATTCTCGGCCTGGTCAATTTTTTTTCCTTTTCCTTTTCACTGCCCCTGTCATTTATTTTTGTATTGGATAAGGCCTCTTCCACCACCACTATCCCTTTTTTAATTTTTTTCCCCCAGGTACACTTCAACAAACAAAGCGCACCTGGTGGAAGGCCCAAACCACCACTATTAGTAGGGAGATAAAGCAACCGGAGTCACAAGAATGGAGAGCATGAAACACACTCCAAAAACACCTTCTAAAGGGCCAGGCCCTGGACAGTGCATGGCCCCTTTTTAATATAGTATTGCTCACAGATGCAGGACTCTTAACAAGCTATTAAAGCACATAAGGGACAGAAAACTAGCCAATATGATGAAACAGAAGAATTCTCAAAAGAAATTCCAGGAAGAAATGAAAGCTAGAGAACTGCTCAAAACATATATAAACAATAGAACTGAGCAAGAATTTAGAATAAGAATCATAAGATAAACATCTGGGTTTGAAAGAAGCAGAGAAGACAGCAGAGAATCTATTGCTGCAGACATCAAGGAACTAAGAAATAGTCATGATGAATTAAGAAATGCTATAAATGAAGTGCAAAATAAACTAGTTGCAGTGACAGCAAGGATGGAAGAGGCAGAACAGAGATTAACTGAAATAGAAGACAAAATTATGGAAAGTGATGAAGCCAAGAAAAAGAGAGCTAATAAAATACTACATGTACCACAAGGGGAGAATTAGAGAACTAAGTGATTCGATGAAATGTAATAATACCCGATTCATAGGAGTTTCATAAGTATAAGAAACAGAGAAAGGGGCAGAAGGTTTACTTGAGCAAATTATAGCTGGGAACTTCCCTAATTTGGGGAAGGAAATGGACATCCAAATCCAGGAGGTACAGACAACTCCCTTCAAATTTAACAGGAATGGATCTTCTCCACAGCAATGGACAGATTATCGTGGCAAAAAAATCAATAAAGAAACAATGGCCATGAATGCTGCACTGGACCAGATGGACTTGACAGATATATTCAGAACTTTCTTATCCAAAAGCAGCAGAATATACATTCTTTTTGAGTGCACATGGAACATTCTCCAACTTAGATCACATACTGGGTCACAAAACTGTCCTCCACACATATAAAAGAATTGAGATCATACCATGCATATTTTCTGATCACAACGCTATGAAACTTGGAATCAAGCACAGGAAAAAATTTGGAAAGCCTCCAAATGCATGGAGATTAAATAACATTCTACTAAAGAATGAATGGATCAACCAGACAATTAAGAAGAAATTAAAAAAATATATCGAACCGGATGAAAATGAAAACATGATAGTCCAAACCTTTCTCAACAAACAAGAAAATCCCTAAATACAAAATCTACCAGCACACCTAAAGTAACTAGAATCAGAACAACAAAGAAACCCCACAGCCAGCATAAGAAGAGAAATAATAAAAATTATAGCAGAAATGAACAATACAGAATCCCCAAAAAGAAAAACAGTAGAACAGATCAACGAATCTAAGAGCTGTTGTTTTCAAAAAGTAAATGAAATTGATAAATCCCTAGCCAGACTTCTGAAAAAGAGAGAGGACCCAAAGATACAGTCATAAATGAAAGAGGAGAGATCACAACCAACACCACAGAAATACAAACAACTATCAGAGACTACTATGAGAAATTATATGCCAGCAAACTGGACAACCTGGAGGACACCACACAATACGACCATTCAAATGGGAAAAATAGAAAATTTGAACAGACACATAAGCAGCAATGAAATTGAATCAGTTATCACAAATGTCCCACAAATAAGAGTCCTGGGCCACACAGCTTCCCAGGGCAAGTTGACCAGACATTTAAAGCTGAGTTAGAGGATTGAAGAAGATGGCAGCATAGGAGGACGCTGGGCTCACTGTGCGTCCTGCTGATCACTTAGGTTCCACCTTCACCTGCCTAAATAACCCAGAAAACCGCCAGAGGATTAGCAGAACGGAGTCTCCAGAGCCAAGCGCAGATGAGAGGCCCACCGAAGAGGGTAGGAAGGGCGGCGAGGCAGTGCCCGCTCCATGGACTGGCGGGAGGGAGCTGGGGCGGAGGGGCGGCTCACCGGCCAAGCAGAGCCCCCGAGTCTGGCTTGCAAAAGCAGAGGGGCTAGACGGAGTGTTTTCCCACAGCAAGCGCGACTTAGCGTCTGGAAGGTCATAAGTTAACAGCTCTGCTCAGAAAGTGGGAAGGCTGGAGGACAAAGGGAGGGAGAGCTGCTGAGCCCCCGGATGACAGAGCTCAGTTTGGTGGGGAACAAAGGTGCTCGCCAGGGCCATCTCCCCCGCCCATTCCCAAGCCAAAATCCCAAAAGGAACCAGTTCCTGCCAGGGAACTTGCTCACTCCGCAAACTCACCCAACTCTGTGCTTCTGCGGAGCCAAACCTCCTGCAGCGGATCTGACTCCCTCCCGCTGCCACAGGGCCCCTCCTGAAGTGGATCACCTAAGGAAAAGCAAGCTAAGCATGCCCCTCCTGCCCCCGAGCACCTTGCCTACCCACCCCAGCTAATGTGCCAGATCCCCAGCACCACAAGCCTGGCAGTGTGCAAGTAGCCTAGACGGGCCACACCACCCCACAGTGAATCCCGCCCCTAGGAGAGGGGAAGAGAAGGCACACACCAGTCTGACTGTGGCCCCAGCGGTGGGCTGGGGGCAGACATCGGGTCGGACTGTGGCCCAGCCCACCAACTCCACTTATACACCACACCACAGGGGAAGTGCCCTGCAGGTCCTCACCACTCCAAGGACTATCCAAAATGACCAAACGGAAGAATTCCCCTCAGAAGAATCTCCAGGAAATCACAACAGCTAATGAACTGATCAAAAAGGATTTAAATAATATAACAGAAAGTGAATTTAGAATAATAGTCATAAAATTAATCGCTGGGCTTGAAAACAGTATAGAGGACAGCAGAGAATCTCTTGCTACAGAGATCAAGGGACTAAGGAACAGACATGAGGAGCTGAAAAGCGCTTTAAACTAAATGAAAAACAAAATGGAAATGAAGACGGCTCGGATTGAAGAGGCAGAGGAGAGAATAGGTGAACTAGAAGATAAAGTTATGGAAAAAGAGGAAGCTGAGAGAAAGAGAGATAAAAAAATCCAGGAGTATGAGGGGAAAATTAGAGAACTAAGTGATACACTAAAAAAAAATAATATACGCATAATTGGTATCCCAGAGGAGGAAAAGAGAGGGAAAGGTGCTGAAAGGGTACTTGAAGAAATTATAGCTGAGAACTTCCCTGAACTGGGGAAGGAAAAAGGCATTGAAATCCAAGAGGCACAGAGAACTCCCTTCAGACGTAACTTGAATCGATCTTCTGCATGACATATCATAGTGAAACTGGCAAAATACAAGGATAAAGAGAAAATTCTGAAAGCAGCAAGGGATAAATGTGCCCTCACATATAAAGGGAGACCTATAAGACTCGTGACGGATCTCTCTTTTGAAACTTGGCAGGCCAGAAAGGATTGGCATGAGATCTTCAGTGTGCTAAACAGGAAAAATATGCAGCCGAGAATCCTTTATCCAGCAAGTCTGTCATTTAGAATAGGAGAGATAAAGGTCTTCCCAAAAAAACAAAAACTGAAGGAATTTGTCACCACTAAACCAGCCCTACAAGAGACCTTAAGGGGGATCCTGTGAGACAAAGTACCAGAGACATCACTACAAGCATAAAACATACAGACATCACAATGACTCTAAACCCGTATCTTTCTATAATAACACTGAATGTAAATGGATTAAATGCGCCAACCAAAAGACATAGGGTATCAGAATGGATAAAAAAACAAGACCCATCTATTTGCTGTCTACAAGAGACTCATTTTAGATCTGAGGACGCCTTTAGATTGAGAGTGAGGGGATGGAGAACTATTTATCACGCTACTGGAAGCCAAAAGAAAGCTGGAGTAGCCATACTTATATCAGACAAACTAGACTTTAAATTAAAGGCTGTAACAAGAGATGAAGAAGGGCATTATATAATAATTACAGGGTCTATCCATCAGGAAGATCTAACAATTATAAATGTCTATGCGCCGAATACCGGAGCCCCCAAATATATAAAACAATTACTCATAAACATAAGCAACCTTATTGATAAGAATGTGGTAATTGCAGCGGACTTTAACACTCCACTTACAGAAATGGATAGATCATCTAGACACATGGTCAATAAAGAAACAAGGGCCCTGAATGATACATTGGATCAGATGGACTTGACCGGTATACTTAGAACTCTGCATCCCAAAGCCACAGAATATACTTTCTTCCCGAGTGCACATGGAACATTCTCCAAGATAGATCATATACTGGGTCACAAAACAGCCCTTCATAAGTTTACAAGAATTGAAATTATACCATGCATACTTTCAGACCACAATGCTATGAAGCTTGAAATCAACCACAGGAAAAAGTCTGGAAAACCTCCAAAAGCATGGAGGTTAAAGAACACCCTACTAACGAATGAGTGGGTCAACCAGGCAATTAGAGAAGAAATTAAAAAATATATGGAAACAAACGAAAATGAAAATACAACAATCCAAACGCTTTGGGATGCAGCGAAGGCAGTCCTGAGAGGAAAATACATTGTAATCCAGGCCTATCTCAAGAAACAAGAAAAATCCCAAATACAAAATCTAACAGCACACCTAAAGGAAATAGAAGCAGAGCAGCAAAGGCAGCCTAAACCCAGCAGAAGAAGAGAAATAATAAAGATCAGAGCAGAAATAAACAATATAGAATCTAAAAAAACTGTAGAGCAGATCAATGAAACCAAGAGTTGGTTTTTTGAAAAAATAAACAAAATTGACAAACCTCTAGCCAGGCTTCTCAAAAAGAAAAGGGAGATGACCCAAATAGATAAAATCATGAATGAAAATGGAATGATTACAACCAATCCCTCAGAGATACAAACAATTATCAGGGAATACTATGAAAAATTATATGCCAGCAAATTGGACAACCTGGAAGAAATGGACAAATTTCTAAACACCCACACTCTTCCAAAACTCAATCAGGAGGAAATAGAAAGCTTGAACAGACCCATAACCAGCGAAGAAATTGAATCGGTTATCAAAAATCTCCCAACAAATAAGAGTCCAGGACCAGATGGCTTCCCAGGGGAGTTCTACCAGACATTTAAAGCAGAGATAATACCTATCCTTCTCAAGCTATTCCAAGAAATAGAAAGGGAAGGAAAACTTCCAGACTCATTCTATGAAGCCAGTATTACTTTGATTCCTAAACCAGACAGAGACCCAGTAAAAAAAGAGAACTACAGGCCAATATCCCTGATGAATATGGATGCAAAAATTCTTAATAAGATACTAGCAAATCGAATTCAACAGCATATAAAAAGAATTATTCACCATGATCAAGTGGGATTCATTCCTGGGATGCAGGGCTGGTTCAACATTCGCAAATCGATCAACGTGATACATCACATTAACAAAAAAAAAAGAGAAGAACCATATGATCCTGTCAATCGATGCAGAAAAGGCCTTTGACAAAATCCAGCACCCTTTCTTAATAAAAACCCTTGAGAAAGTCGGGATAGAAGGAACATACTTAAAGATCATAAAGGCCATTTATGAAAAGCCCACAGCTAACATCATCCTCAACGGGGAAAAACTGAGAGCTTTTTCCCTGAGATCAGGAACACGACAGGGATGCCCACTGTCACCGCTGCTCTTTAATATAGTGCTGGAAGTTCTAGCATCAGCAATCAGACAACAAAAGGAAATCAAAGGCATCCAAATTGGCAAAGATGAAGTCAAGCTTTCGCTTTTTGCAGATGACATGATATTATACATGGAAAATCCGATAGACTCCACCAAAAGTCTGCTAGAACTGATACATGAATTCAGCAAAGTTGCAGGATACAAAATCAATGTGCAGAAATCAGTTGCATTCTTATACACTAACAATGAAGCAACAGAAAGACAAATGAAGAAACTGATCCCATTCACAATTGCACCAAGAAGCATAAAATACCTAGGAATAAATCTAACCAAAGATGTAAAAGATCTGTATGCTGAAAACTATAGAAAGCTTATGCAGGTAATTGAAGAAGATATAAAGAAATGGAAAGACATTCCCTGCTCATGGATTGGAAGAATAAATATTGTCAAAATGTCAATACTACCCAAAGCTATCTACACATTCAATGCAATCCCAGTCAAAATTGCACCAGCATTCTTCTCGAAACTAGAACAAGCAATCCTAAAATTCATATGGAACCACAAAAGGCCCCGAATAGCCAAAGTAATTTTGAAGAAGAAGACCAAAGCAGGAGGCATCACAATCCCAGACTTTAGCCTCTACTACAAAGCTGTCATCATCAAGACAGCATGGTATTGGCATAAAAACAGACACATAGACCAATGGAACAGAATAGAAACCCCAGAACTAGACCCACAAACGTATGGCCAACTCATCTTTGACAAAGCAGGAAAGAACATCCAATGGAAAAAAGACAGTCTCTTTAACAAATGGTGCTGGGAGAACTGGACAGCAACATGCAGAAGGTTGAAACTAGACCACTTTCTCACACCATTCACAAAAATAAACTCAAAATGGATAAAGGACCTGAATGTGAGACAGGAAACCATCAAAACCTTAGAGGAGAAAGCAGGAAAAGACCTCTCTGACCTCAGCCGTAGCAATCTCTTACTCGGCACATCCCCAAAGGCAAGGGAATTAAAAGCAAAAGTGAATTACTGGGACCTTATGAAGATAAAAAGCTTCTGCACAGCAAAGGAAACAACCAACAAAACTAAAAGGCAACCAACGGAATGGGAAAAGATATTTGCAAATGACACATCGGACAAAGGGCTAGTATCCAAAATCTATAAAGAGCTCATCAAACTCCACACCCGAAAAACAAATAACCCAGTGAAGAAATGGGCAGAAAACATGAATAGACACTTCTCTAAAGAAGACATCCGGATGGCCAACAGGCACATGAAAAGATGTTCAACGTCGCTCCTTATCAGGGAAATACAAATCAAAACCACACTCAGATACCACCTCACGCCAGTCAGAGTGGCCAAAATGAAGAAATCAGGAGACTATAGATGCTGGAGAGGATGTGGAGAAACAGGAACCCTCTTGCACTGTTGGTGGGAATGCAAACTGGTGCAGCCGCTCTGGAAAGCAGTGTGGAGGTTCCTCAGAAAATTAAAAATAGACCTACCTTATGACCCAGCAATAGCACTGCTAGGAATTTATCCAAGGGATACAGGAGTACTGATGCATAGGGGCACCTGTACCCCAATGTTTATAGCGGCACTCTCAACAGTAGCCAAATTATGGAAAGAGCCTAAATGTCCATCAACTGATGAATGGATAAAGAAATTGTGGTTTATATACACAATGGAATACTACGTGGCAATGAGAAAAAATGAAATATGGCCTTTTGTAGCAACATGGATGGAACTGGAGAGTGTGATGCTAAGTGAAATAAGCCATACAGAGAAAGACAGATACCATATGGTTTCACTCTTATGTGGATCCTGAGAAACATAACAGAAACCCATGGGGGAGGGGAAGGAAAAAAAAAAAAAAAAAGAGGTTAGAGTGGGAGAGAGCCAAAGCATTAGAGACTGTTAAAAACTGAGAACAAACTGAGGGTTGATGGGGCGTGGGAGGGAGGGCAGGGTGGGAGGGAGCGTAGGGTGGGTGATGGGTATTGAGGAGGGCACCTTTTGGGATGAGCACTGGGTGTTGTATGGAAACCAATTTGACAGTAAATTTCATATATTAAAAAATAAAATAAATAAATAAATAAATAAATAAATAAATAAATAAATAAGTAAACAGAGAAACAAAAGGAGAAGACCGCTCGACTCCGTTTTCAGAGCCCAGGGGAACATCTAAAGCACTATGACTGAAAGCTTCAGAACATAGTGATAAATTGGGACACTGAGAGCAAAACCTAGGCAAATAATGAATGAGAATCATGTATATAAATAAAGATCCTTTGGTTGTGTGGTGCTGAGAAAACTGGAGCTGCATGAGATCATTTTCACTTCTCAATAATTAAAGTTATCCTTGTTGTAAAAAAAAAAAAAAAAAAAAAAAAAAAGAATTCCTCTCAACATAGATTTGCAGACAGCCACTATTCATCACATGAATTCAAGCTTCTCAGTTATCTCTCATATAAGATTACCATATATAGTTCTATAATACAAATATCTGTTGCTTTATAGACCAACAAAATTCAGTGTAAAATTAATTTTATTTCCACTTGGAATTTTGTCATGAAAATTGAAACTCTATACACAGGGAAGAAAAAGAAACAAACCAAAATTATATATATATATATATATATATATATATATATATATATACACATAAGTATATAATTAAATATGTATAATAAATACAATATAATATAATTAAATGAATGAAATAATATAATGTGATAAGATATGATATAATATAATATATAATACCTTTTTCCCAAAAGTTGTTTATATATACAAACATATATATAAATGAGGCTTTGCATCTCATTGGCAAAATGTTGTCTAGCAATATTCTGCTGTCAATAGACTAGAACCCATGCTTCCTTTCTTTGTATTTAAATATTTTTTCAAGATGTCATGCTAACTGCCTTTGCTCACACAGTACAACAAGAAATTCTTCATCTTATTGAAACTGAACCACTCTCTTGATTTTACAATTTTATCATTCAAAAAGTCACTATGAGTTGGAATTGTGTTAACAGGAATAAGATTGAGTTATTGTTAGCTTTTAGAAGAATAACATACACGTTTAGAGCCTAGTATAGCTTTTTATCAGAGTTTTAGGAACTAACAACTAAAGATCAATATATTTGACTCTACTCACAGCCCAAAATACTATTTTTAGTCAGAAAAAACAAACAATCTTATCTCTGCCATTTCTCCTTTTTCCAGTCCACCATGATGCTGTCCAATACCAGGAGTGAGCTATTACTTCTGTGTAGTGACTAGGGACTCAAGATGACATTCATAGATAAAGAAAACGCACTATTCTAGTGTGACCACAACCAGTACTAAAATATTGTAAAGGATACTTTGAAATAGAACCAAAAGTAGTGCAATTCTGGGTCACTTAACAAGAAACAAAAAGATCGACAACGCTATAAAGATAAACTCAGAGAGTAATTTACAACTACATATGGAAACTCATGCGGCAGTAAATGTTTTACTTTATTTCTTAATGATGATATAAAATGTGGATATTTATTCACTCTGATTATAATTGTTTTAACGTTTATTTATTTTTGAGACAGAGAGAGACAGAGCATGAATGGGGGAGGGGCAGAGAGAGAGAGGGAGACACAGAATCGGAAGCAGGCTCCAGGCTTTGAACCATCAGCCCAGAGCCCGACCTGGGGCTGGCACTCACGGACTGCAAGATCGTGACCTGAGCTGAAGTCGGAAGCTCAACCAACCGAGCCACCCAGGCGCCCCTCACTCTGACTATATATATACCCAGGTGTCTATGCCCCGTTTCTTCTCAAGTTAGTATGATACCTATAAAGCCAAAACATTCAATTGTCTAATCTCCTTCTTATTCCCAACACTAGGCAAATGGGCTAACTTTATATTCCTTTTAAATTTTGTGACATTTTCGCGATAGCAGTCTACAGGTCTTTTGACCAGAAGTTTGGCCAGGTTTTGGCTTCTTTGGGGATCCTGGAAACACACAATAACATGCTAAACTGTCTTCTCACATTATTTGGCACATTTCTATCTGGCTGATAATGCTGTTTGCATTGTATTCAGCTGTATTCAGCTGCCCTAAAATATTCTCCATTGGCCACGCATTGGCAAGGCTTTGACAGCTCTGAGCCAGAATGCACAGCTCCTGAATAACCTTTCACAGTCAACAGCATCTAGGTCAGTGGTTGCCCTTCCTTGCTGATAATTTTTGTTTGGGTATCTAAGAACCTGTTGAGAAAGTTAAGACTCAGCCAGGCTGTTATTGGGATTCTTTGCCCCATTCACACTCCTTTGTACTTTTATATCACATCTTAGAGAAAAATATTGAGATTCAGCTCCAGTGCCTAGCAATACGATAACTGTCTACAGTGTCTAGGGGTGTCAAAGAACTATTAGAGGATCCACTGTATGCCTTTGCATAGTTTATGGCTCAGTGACAGGAAATGCTGAGGCTTTTGGACTGTACATGGATTTTCTGCTTCTTAGGCAAATGTAGTTTGCTTGCTTCCTGTTTGTTTCTACTTAACACATATTTGATTTATTTTATTTTTTCTTTAAAAAAACAAGGTTTTTAATTCAATAGCTTATAATTTGATCATCATGTAATCTTATGGAATAAAAAATAATATTAATAGATATACTTATTTAGAAAAATTTAAATTCTGATCATAATAGCACATAATAAAAAATTAAATTTGTTCCCCTCTTAATAGTGTGTGTGTGTATATATATATAGTGTATATATATGTATAATAGTGTATATGTGTGTATATATATATATATATATATATATATATATATATATATAAAGGATAACACTTATAGCTCTATTTTCATTGCTTTTTTTAAATGGTGAATAGAATTTCAGGTGTAAGAAAAGTAGTGGATGTGACAAACACCCATATTCCTACTGTTCATTTTAATGGAAACAACAAAAACCTGCATCAATATTGATGTACCCTGTGTATCACTCAAGCAATACTACACTTTCTTCCTCACTCAGAGATACTTAGAATCTTGAATTTTTGTATTTACTGTCTGTCTCCTTGATTTCTTTACAGATTTATCACAAATTTTTATTAGAAACACTCCTTGATTTTTCATATTTTGAAACTTATATAAAGAAAACATGCTGTATGAATTTTTCAGTAACTTCTTAAACATTTCTTTTTTGCTTAATATAATGTTAGTGAGATCATTCATGTTAATGTGCAGCCATGACCTATTATATTAATATAACATGAATTATTTTACCCTTTTTGGCTGACAGGTTTTTGATCTACTTCCAATTTATTTTTTTTCTGCCAAATACCAATGGTCTTATAAATATTTTTAGACATATCTCCTGGTAGACAGGGGTAAGACCTTATCTAGGATATATACCTAGGAGCAGAATGGTTGAATCTCATGCTATATACACATTCAATATTATTATGTAATGCTAAATTGTTTTCCAAAGATTTGTAGCAATTTACGCTTCCACCAGATTGTATAAATGTACAGATTTAATCCATAACCTCACTAATCTTGATAATGATAGGTTTGACATTTTTACCACCATGATGGATATAAAATGACATCTCCTGTTGATTTTAATTTGCATATATTACTATTTAGATAGAACATCTTTTTAGGCATGTATTTACCATTCAGTTTTCCTCTCTTATGAAGTTCTTGCATAAGTCTCTTGTTCAATTTTTCATAAAGTTGGTTGTCCTTGTGATGTAAATTTATGAGTGCTTTTTTAAAAAATTTTTTGATGTTTATTTATTTTTGAGAGAGACAGAGACAGAATGCAAGTGGGTCAGGGGCAGAGAGAGAGCAAGACACAGAATCTGAAGCAGGCTCTGGGCTCTGAGCCATCAGCACAGAGCCCAACGTGTGGCTCAAACTCACGAGCTGTGAGATCATGATCTGAGCCAAAGTAGGCCACTCAATGACTAAGCCACCCAGGCACCCCAATTTATGAGTACTCTTAATACATTATGGACGCATGACCTTTTTTGATGATATGCTTTACAAACATCATTCCTCTCCCAGTTTTAGCTTTGTCTTCTCTTGGTTACTTTTTATGAACATAGGTTCATAATTTTAATTTAGTTTTATTCAAACATCTTTTTTGAGATTATTGTTTCCTGTTATTCATAAAAATACTTTTCCTAACCAAGATTGTGCAGATATTCTTCAGTGTTATTGTCTAAAAGCCTTATTTTTTGCCTTTCACAATTTTGTCTACACACTACCTGGTATAGATTATTGTGAATGGTGTAGGTAGACGTCAGATATCATTTATTTTTTTATTTTTAAAAATTATTTATTTATTTTGACAGAGTGCGAGAGAGAGAATGAGGAAAGGAGGAGAGTGAGAGGAGAGAGAACATCCCAAGCAGGCTCCATGTTGTCAGCGCAAATCCCAAAGTGGGGCTTGGTCTCACAAACCATGAGGTCGTGACCTGAGCCAAGATCAAGAGTCAAACACCTGACTGAGCCACCCAGGAGCCCCTATATTCATACTGAAGTGCAATTGAGTTTGAATTATTTATTGAAGGCTCTTTCTCCATGATCTACAGTGACACCTTTACCTATCTATCTATCTATCTATCTATCATCATCTATCATCTATCTAGCATCATCATCTATCTATAGCAATTATCTAGTTGAATTATAATATGTCTATTCTATTGGTCTATTTGTTTTAATTATAATATGTCTATTCTATCGTTCTATTTGTTTATCCTTGCATCAAATTCAAACCACCTTAATAACTGTAGTTTATAATACATCTGCATACTTAATAAAGGAAGTTTTTTGACCATGCTCTTCCAGAATATTTTGGCTATCCCTGGCCTTTGTTGTTTGCACATAATTTTTTTTTATCAGCTAGTCAATGCCTAAAGTATATTTTCCTAGTTACTATTAAGAGTTTTTATATGATATGAGTACAAGTTCTTTGCCAGTCAAATGTTTTTGAAATATATTCTCCAGTTTAAGGCTTCTTTATTCTCTCTATGATGTCTTTTAATGACAAGAAGTTATTTTTTCATAATAAAATTATTTCTTTTTTTTTAAGTTTTAGCATTTATAAGCTTTTTATCTCCTATGTTTTCTTTTTCCTGAGTTCATAAAGTTATTCTTCTGTATGTTTTTTTCTAAAAGCTTATAGTTTTGTTTTTCACATTTAAATCTTTAATTGACCTAAAATCAGATTTTAAATATATGGTGTGAAATACATGCTGAAATAAATTTTTAAACATACAGTCAATAAATTGTCATAATAACTTTACTGAAAAATATATCTAATCTTTTCATATTATTATACATCAAATTTACATTTTTTATGTAAATTTTTATGTAAATTTTTACTCTTGAGTTCCCTATTCTTTTCAGTTTATCAGTTTGTCTCTTTTCAGCCATGACTTATACTGACATGAAAGAGTTTTCTAATAAGTTGGTGGATACCTGGCTAGGAAAATCTTTCTACTATGTTTTTCTTTTTTATGTGTTCTGGCTATTTTTTGAATACAAATTTTATAATCAAGAGATTCAAGTTTAAGATGGCAGAGTATTATCGGGACCCTGAGTTTGTCTCATCCCTGAAATGCAGTTAGATAAACATCAAACCATTTTGAACACCTAGGAAACTGATCTGAAGATTAATGCAACAATCTGCATAATTTGAGCCATAGACCTTGGCAGGTATGTGGTGTGTAGAGGTGAATTAGGGGAAAGAAAAGCCATAGAGCTGTGGAGGGTAGGAAGCCATAATCATGGAAAGAGGGTACAGAGAGAAAGAGAAAGGGAGAGAGTGCATTGCATTGGGCTCACACAAGAAAAGCACTCCTCCCTAAAGTACCTGGAGAGAAACAGAGAAAAGTGAAAACACTCACAGGGGACTGGACCAAAACTCTGTTTACCAAAATCATAGACAGGGAGGAAAGAGAGGGTTTCAATATCACCAGGATTCTATAAATAGTGGAGTGCAGAGTCTGAAGGTTCTAAGGTCAGTGCTGGGCAGTGCTCTGGTGAGGAAGTAGGGCAAATCCCCAGGAACAGACAGTAGGGTCTGAGGGCTCTGTGTGCCACATGAAGAGAAACATTTCCCCAGCTCGGAGTGCATTTGGTAGAGGCCATATGGCATCCTCATATGCAGGGGTGCTCATGGACCCCAGAGAGCAGCCATGTTGCTGGTATTAGGACCAAGATGCAAGAGTGCAGTGAAGCCTGGGGCCAGCTCTGTGTTGTGATTTGCCATAAACTCTGAGCCTCTGGCACTGCACCTTTACATAAATTTTTTTCTGGGACAAGCCAATACCTGGTTATGGCTCAGCAAGATCCTCCCCCAGAGAGCTGGCCTGGGAGTCTCTGAAGTGTGGAGTTTTGAAACACAGCCCCATTTGAGATAAAACTTTGGAAAAAGGTGCCACCTGGAAGGTGAACAGCTTGGACACGGACAGGATAGAGGCAGTGAGTGGACAGAGGCCTGAGACAAAGAAGGGATGCTTAATTATGGGTCTTTGAGAGCACCAATGTCCTACACCAGAGACTAGGGAGATGGGTGAAGCTATTTTCACTTCTAGCACATGAGTGCATGTGCATACACACACACAGCTCCACGCCAGTAAGCTTTGCAGTGCCACCAAGTGGATAACAGAGCCGTTACACCAAGCACCACCCAGCTGTGCCTTCCAGGCACACCCCCCAGAAGACCAGCACAAATCCTTCCCAGCTGCTTAGTCTGTGGACAATAGTGTGCTTCAAAGTTTCAGTTCTAGGGGAAACTGGATGTAACTTCATTCAGATTTCATTCTGTTTGCTCATTCACTTATTTCTTCATTGTCTTTACTTCTGTTTTTTCTAAAATTGCTTTCTTCTTTTTCTTTCTTTTCTTTCTTATTCTTATATACAAAAGGAGCAAATTCTTATTTATTTTTTTATTTTATTTTTTTAATTAATTAATTTATTTTGAGAAAGAGAAAGAGAGAGAGAGAGAGAAAGAGAGAAAGAGCATGGGGAGGACCACAGTAAGAAAGAGAGAGAATCCCAAGCAGGCTCTGCACTGACAGTGCAGAGTTAGATACAGGGCTTGAACTCACAAACCATGAGATCATGTCCTGAGCTAAAATAAAAAGTCAGATGCTTAACCGACTGAGACACTCAGGTACATTTATTTTTTTTTGTAATTTTTTAAAATTAAAATTATATATATATTCTAATTTATTTTCTTTAATTGTATTCTATTTAATATTCATTTTTAATTGTTTTAATAATTGTTAAATTGTTTTAATTATTTATTCTTTCTTTTCTCTTTTTTCTCTATTCTATCAAGCTTCTTTCAACAAGAAAACTGAAACACACCTAGGATCTGCTTTTTTTATTTGATATTTTTGTTTTGTCTTTTATTTTTTAATTTTTATTTTTATTGCATTAACTTTTTCTTCCTTTAAAATGGCAAGATGGAGGAATTCGCCACAAAAGAAAGAACAGGAAAAAATGATGGCCAGGGATTTAATCAACACAGATATAAGTAAGATGTCTGAACAAGAATTTAATATTTCAAGGTTTTTATTTATTTATTTTGAGAGAAAGAGGGAGACAGCGAGTGTGGTAGGGGCAGAGAGAGGGAAGAGAGAGAATCCTAAGCAGGCTTCATGCTGTCAGCACAGGCCTGATGCAGGGATCAAACTCATGAACTGTGAGATCATGACCTGAGCCAAAATTAAGAGTTAGATGCTTGATCAACTGAGTTACCCAGGCACCCCTTAACTAGAATTTAAAACCAAAATTATAAGAATACTATCTGGGGTTGAAAAAAAAGCATATAACACACCAGAGAATCCATTTCTGTTGAGATAAAAGAACTAAACTCTAGTCAGACCAAAATTAAAAATGCTATAACCAAGATGCAGTCTCAAATGGATTCCGGGACTGCAAGGATGCATGTAGCAGAGCAGCAAATCAGTGATATAAAAGATAAAATAATGTAAAATAAGGAAGCAGAAAAAAGAGGGAAATAAAGGCAAAAGATCACAAAACAAAAGTTAGAGAACTCAGTTACTTATTAAAAAGGAATCACATCTGGATCATAGGAGTCCCAGAAGATGAAAAGAAAGGAAAAGGGGAAGAAGGTTTAAGTGAGCATATTATAGTTGAAAACATTCCTAATCCAGAAAAAGACACAGATATCAAAATCCAAGAAGCACAGAGAACTCCCATGAGATTCAACAAAAACTGACCATCACCAAGAGATATCAGAGTCAAATTCACAAAATATACAGACAAGGGAAGAATTATGAAAGCAGCAAGGGAAAAAAATGTCCTCAACCTACATGGGAAGACAGATTAGGTTCCCAGAAGATCTGTCCACAGAAATTTGGCAGTTCAGAAAGGAGGGGCAGCACTTATTCAATGTGCTGAGTCTGAAAAATATGCAGCCAAGAATTATTTATCGAGCAAGGCTGTCATTCAAAATTGAAAAATAGATGAACTGTTTCCCAGACAAACAAAACCTCAAGGAGCTTGTGACCACTAAACCAGCCCTGCAAGAAATTTTAAGGGGGACTCTTTCAGTGAAAAAAAGAAAGAAAGAAAGAAAGAAAGAAAGAAAGAAAGAAAGAAAGACCAAAAGCAACACAGGCTAAAAAGGACCAGAGAACATCATCAAAAAACACCAACTCTACAGGCCACACATTGGCACTAAATTCATATCTTTCAATAATCACTCTAAATGTAAATGGACTAAATGTCCCAATATAAAGACATAGGTTATCAGCATGGATAAAAAAAAGGCAAGACTCATCTATATGCTGCCTAAAAGAGATTCATTATAGACCTAAAGACACCTATAGACTGAAAATACGGGGATGAAGATCCATCTATCATGCTACTGAATGTGTTAAGAATGCTGCAGTCACCATACTTACATCCACAAACTATATTTTAAAACAGACTATAACAACAGATGAAGAAGGGCATTATATCATAATTAAGGGGTCTATCCACCAAGAAGACCTAACAATTGTAAAAATTTATACCCCTAACGTGAAACCCCAAATATATAAATCAATTAATCACAAACATAAAAAAATCATTGATGATAATGCCATAAGTAGGGGATTTCAACACCCCACTTACAACAATGGACAGACCATCTAAACAGAAAATCAACAAGGAACCATGGCTTTGAATGACATACTGGACTGGATGAACTTAAAAGATATATTCAAAGCATCTTATCCTAAAGCAGCAGAATACACATTTATCTCAAGTGCATATGGAACATTCTCCAGAAAATGGCACAAAGGTCGTATTGGTTAATAAATTAGTCCTCAACAACTACAAAAAGATCAAGATCATACCATGTATATTTTCAGAACACAATGTTATGAAACTTGATATCAACCAGAAGGAAAAATTTGGAAAGACCATAAATACTTGGAAATTAAATAACATCCTACTAAACATGAATCACTTAAGCAAGAAATTAAAGAGAAAAATAGAAAGTACACGGAAACCAAAGAAAATAAAAACAAAACAGTGCAAAACCTCTGAGTTGCAATAAAGGAGGTCACAAAGGGAAGTATATATAAATCCAGGCCTTCCTAAAAAGGAAGAAAATAGGCTCCTGGTTGGCTCAGTCAGTTAAGCATCCATCTTCAGCTCAGGTTGGTCTCACAGTTCATGAGTTCAAGCCCCACATTGGGCTCTATGCTGACAGCTCAGAGCCTGGAGCCTGCTTTCAGATTCTCTGTCTCTCTTTCTCTGCCCCTCCCCTTCTCATGCTCTGTTTCTCTCTCAAGAATAAATAAAAAACATTAATAAATTTAAAAGGAAGAAATGTCTTAAATACACAATTTAACCTTACACCTAAAGGAGCTGGACAAAGAACATCAAATAAAGCCCCCCCCCAAAAAAAAGCAGAAAGAGGAAAATAATAAAGATTAGAGCAGAAATAAATGACAAAAAATTAAAAAACAACAACAATGGAACAGGGATGCTTGGGTGGCTCAGTCAGTTGAGAATCCAACTTCAGCTCAGTTCATGATGTCACAGGTCATTAGTTTGAGGTGACAGAGTAGAGCCCACGTTGGATTCTCTATTCCCCTCTCTCTTTGCCACTCCCCCACTTGTGCTCTCTCTCTAAAAATAAATAAACGTTAAAAAAAACAAATACAACAGATGAGGAGCTGGTTCTTTGAAAGAATTAACAAAATCAATAAACCCCTAGCTAGATTTATCAAAGAAAATGCAAAGGACCCAAATAAATAAATTCATGAATGGAAGAGGAGAGATCACAATCAAAATTGCAGAAATACAAAAAATAATAAGAGAATATTAAAAGCAATTTTATACGAACAAATTGGGAAATCTGGAAGAAATCTAGGACAAATTACTAGAAAAATATAAAGTACCAAAACTGAAACAGGAAGAAATAGAAAATTTGAACAAACCCATAAACAGTAATTAAATTGAATCAGTAATCAAAAATCTCCCAGCAATCAAGACTCCAGGGCTGGAAGTCTTTCCAGGGGAATTCTACCAAACATTTGAAGAAGAGTTAACACCTATACTCTTGAAGCTGTTCCAAAAAGTAGAAATGGGTGAAAAACTTCCAAATGCATTCTATGAATCCAACATTATCTTATTTCCAAAACCAGACAAGGACCCCACCTAAAAGTAGGACTACAGGTCAGTTTCCCTGATGAACATCGATGCAAAAATTCTCAACAAGATACTAACTAACAGAATCCAACAATACATTAAAATAATTATTATTATTACGATCAAGTGGGATTTATTCCTAGGCTGCAGGGCTGGTTCGGTATCTGCAAATAAATCAACATGATATATCACATTAATAAAAAAAATTATGACAACCACATGATCCTCTCAATAGATGCAGAAAAGACATTTGGCAAAACACAGCATTCCTTTCTGATAAACACCCTCAGGAAACTAGGGATAGTTGGAACATACTTCAAGATCATAAAGGACATATACAAAAGACCCACAGCTAATATCCTCAATGGGGAAAAACTGAAAGCTTTCCCCTTAATGTCAGGAACACGACAGGGATGTCTACTCTCACCACCATTGTGCAACATTGTCTTGGAAGTCCTAGCCTCAGCAATCAAACAAAAAGTAATAAAAGCCATCCAAATCATCAATGAAGAAATAAAAGTTTCATTCTTTGCAGATGGAATGGTACTCATCACGGAAAACCCAAAAGACTCCACCAAAACACTGCTAGAGCTAACACATAAATGCAGCACATTTGCAAAATATAAAATCAACGTACATAAATCAATTGCATTTCTATACACCAATAATAAAGCATCAGAAAGACAAATCAAGGAATTAATTCCATTTACAAGTGCACAAAACCGCATAAAATACGTAGGAATAAACCTAATCAAAGAGGTGAAAGATCTGTAAGCTGAAAACTATAGAAAGCGTATGAAAGGAATTGAATAATACACAAAGAATTGAAAAACATTGCATGTCCATGGATTGGAGGAACAAATATTGTTAAAATGAAGATACTACCCAAAGCAATCTACATATTCAATGCAATCCCTGTCAAAATAACACCAGAATTCTTCACAGAATTAGAACAATCCTAAAATTTGTATGGAACCAGAAAAGACCCCGAATAGCCAAAGTAATGTTGAAAAAGAAAACGAAAGCTGTACTACAAAGCTGTAATCATCAAGACAGCATGGTACTGGAAAAAAAACAGACATATGGATCAATGGAACAAAATAGATAAATCCAGAAATGTAGCCACAAATGTATGGCCAACTAATCTCTGACAAAGCAGGAATTAATATCCAATAGAAATATTAGTCTCTTCAGCAAATGGTGTTGGGTAAACTAGACAGTGACATGCAGAAGAATGATCCTGTATTACTTTCTTACACAATACACAAAAACAAAATCAAAATGGATGAAAGATCTAAATGTGAGACATGAAACCATCAAAATCCTAGGGGAGAAAGCAGGCCACAACCACTATGGCATCAGCTGCCAGAACATCTTACTGGACATGTCTCAGGAGGCAAGGGAAACAAAAGCATAAGTGAACTATTGGGACCTCATCAAGATAAAAAAAGTTTCTGCACAGTAAAGGAAACAACAAAATTGAAAGGCAACCTTCAGAATGGGAGAAGTTATTTGAAAAATGACATATAAGATAAAGGGTTAGTATCAAAAATCTATAAAGAACTTCTCAAATTCAACACTCAAAAAACAAGTAATCCAGTGAAGAAACAGGCAGAAGACATGAACAGACACTTTTTGAAGAAAACATCCATATGGCTGAAAGACACATGAAAAGATGCTCAACATCACTCATCATCAGGGAAATACAAATCAAAACTACAATGAGATACCTACCAACTCATATCTGTCGGAATGGCTAGAATGAACAATACAGGAAACAACAGATATTGGTGAGGATGTGGAGAAAGGGGAACATTTTTGCATTGCTGAGAATGGGGAACATTTTTGCAATGCTGTTGGGAATGTCCACTGGTACAGCTACTTTGGAAAATAGTATGGAGGTTCCTCAAAAAATTATAAATAGAGCTACACTGCAACCTAGCAATTACAATAGTAGGTATTTATCCAAATGATACAAAAATGCTGATTTTAAGGGGCACATGCACCCCACTGTTTACAGCAATAGTCAAATTATGGCAACAATAGTCAAATTATGGCAAGAGCCCAAATGTCCATTGACTGGTGAATGGATAAAGAAACTGTAGTATATATATTCAATGGAATATTATTCATTCAGCGATCAAAAAGAATGAAGTCTTATCCTTTGCAACCATGTGGAGGGAACTAGGATGTATTACACTAAGCAAAATAAGTCCATAAGAGAAAGATAAATATCATATGATTTCACTCATATGTGGAATTTAAGATACAAAACAGATAAACATAGGGGAAAGGAAGAAAAAAAATAAAGCAGAGAAGGAAGTAAGCCAAAAGAGACAAATACAGAGAACAAACTTAGAGTTGCTGGAGGGGAGGTGGGTGAGGGGATGGGTTAAATGCCTTCTGGGCATTAAGGAGGGCACTTCTTGGGATGATCTCTGGGTGTTATATGTAAGTGATGAATCACTAAATATTACCCCTTAGACCATTATTACACTATATATTAGCTAACTTGGATTTAAATAAAATTTAAAAAATAAATTAAAATCTTAAAACAAACAAGTAAATTATTAAGTAGTACCAAAAATATCCTACTAACATTTTTATTGGAATTGTATTGAAGCATTGAATCTAGAAGTTTTTAAAATCTATATTCTATGTCCTAAAATAGTGGACTCTGGACCTCATGAAGATAAAAAGCTTCTGCACAGCAAAGGAAGGAATCAACAAAACTAAAAGGCAACCAACGGAATGGGAAAAGATATTTGCAAATGACATATCAGACAAAGGGCTAGTATCCAAAATCTATAAAGAGCTCACCAAACTCCACATCCAAAAAACAAATAATCCAGTGAAGAAATGGGCAGAAAACATGAATAGACACTTCTCTAAAGAAGACATCTGGACGGCCAACAGGCACTTGAAAAGATGCTCAACGTCGTTCCTCATCAGGGAAATACAAATCAAAACCACACTCAGATATCACCTCACGCCAGCCAGATTGGCTAAAATGAACAAATCAGGAGACTATAGGTGCTGGAGAGGATGTGGAGAAAGGGGAACTCTCTTGCACTGTTGGTGGGAATGCAAACTGGTGTAGCCACTCTGGAAAACAGTGTGGAGGTTCCGCAAAAATTTTAAAATAGATCTATCCTATGACCCAGCAATAGCACTGCTAGGAATTTACCCAAGGGATACAGGAGTGCTGATGCATAGGGACACTTGTTCCCCAATGTTTATAGCAGCACTTTCAACAATAGCAAAATTATGGAAAAAGCCTAAATGTCCATCAACTGATGAATGGATAAAGAAATTGTGGTTTATATACACAATGGAGTACTACGTGGCAATGAGAAAAAATGAAATATGGCCTTTTGTAGCAACGTGGATGGAACTAGACAGTGTGATGCTAAATGAAATAAATCATACAGAGAAAGACAGATACCATATGTTTTCATTCTTATGTGGATCCTGAGAAACTTAGTGGAAGTCCATGGGGGAGGGGAAGAAAAAAAAAAGAGGTTAGAGAGGGAGGGAGCCAAACCAAAAGAGACTCTTAAAAACTGAGAACAAATTGAGGGTTAATGGAGGGTGGGAGGGAGGGGAGGGTGGGTGATGGGTATTGAAAAGGGCTTCTTTTGGGATGAGCACTGGGTGTTGTATGGAAACCAATTTGACAATAAATTTCATATTAAAAAAATAAAATAAAGTAATATAAAATAAAATAAAATAAACGGTGGACTCTGCACTCTAAGAACTATTATGTGAGCTTTTAATTTTTTTTAATTTTTGTAACATTTATTTATTTTTGAGATACAGAGAGAGACAGAGTATGAGCAGGGGAGGGGCAGATAGAGAGAGACACAGAATCTGAAGCAGGCTGCAGGCCCTGAGATGTCAGCACACAGTCCGACACGGGGCTTGAACTCACAAACCGTGAAATCATGACCTGAGCTGAAGTCAGACGCGTAACTGACTGAGCCACCCAGGTGCCCCTTTAAAAAATGTTTATTTAATATTTTTAAGAGAGAGAGAGAGACAGAGTGTGAGCAAGGGAGGGACAGAGAGAGAGGGAGACACAGAATCCAAAGCAGGCTTCAGGCTCCAAGCTGTCAGCATAGAGCTGGACACGGGGTCCAAACCCACAGATTGTGAGATTATGGCATGAACTGAAGACAGATGCTCAACTGACTGAGCCACCCAATTGTCCCTATGTGAGCTTTGTTAAAACAATGATTTTTTTATGCTGAAAAAAATTATGTTTAAATTTAGCCAGCTGTCTCAGTTTAGATGCTCCCAATTTTGTTGGCTACATCCAAAACATCATAATCAGAAGCCAGTCGAACACATGCCTTTTTCTTTCCATCAAGCCTGATTAGGGTTGACCTTGGCCATGTCAACGTCATAGAGCTTCTTCACAGCCTGGTTGGATCTGGTGCTTACTGGCCTTGAAACCCACAATAAACACAAATGTATTGCCTTCTCTTTTCCTCATGGCTGACTGGGTTGTCAGGGGGAAATTAATGGCAGAGTGATCAAGTTTGTTTTACCCGGGGCTGCTCTTTTGAGGATATTTGGGCTGCATTTGGAAACTGTATCTTGGGCCATCAAAATGTAGATGCAAATCTTTTTGTGTGTGTGACTATGCACACTTTTCAGCATTGCTTTCATGGCCTTCAAAGTCTTTGCTTTGGCTTTGGCTTTGGGAGGGACAGGGGCTTCCTTCTTTGCCTTTGGCACCATTTTCATGAAAGTAAGACAGCGATTTTTATACTTTGTCCACTATTGTATCCTAGGTACTTAAAACAGTGCTCAATGCATAGTAGGGACTCAATAAACATTTGCTGAATATTGAAAGAAATAATAAATGTACGGAATATTTTTAAGGAAATTTGGTATCTTTATTATTTCAGTCTTTTCATCCATAAATGCTCTGTATCTCACCTGTATTAGTTTGCTAGGGTAGCCATTACAAAATACCACAGACTGGCTAAAATAAGAGAAATTTATTTTCTCACAGTTTTGAAGACTGGAAGTCTTAGTTCAAGGTGCCATCAGGGCTGCTATTGGTTGAGGCCTCTATTTCTGGCTTGAAGACAGCCACCTTCTTCCTGTGTCCTCACATGGCTTTTCTTCTGTGTGTATGGAGGGAGGGAGGGAGGAAGAGAGACAGTCAGACAGACCGACCTTTCTGGAGTCTCTTGTTCTTCTTACAAAAACACCAGTCCTATGGAGTTAGTACCACAACATATGACCTCATTTAACCTTAATTACCTCTTTAAAGTCCCTATACTCAGATAAACTCATATTAGTTGTTAGGGTTTCAACATGTGAATTTGGATGGGGGGGACACAATTAAATCCATAATATTAGCATTTATTTAAATATTCTTTAATCACTTTCAGTAAACTTTGTAATTTCCTCATAAAGGTAAATTTTCTCATAATTTATATTTTGATGTAATTGAAAATATCTTTTGATTTGTTTTGTTTTCTATGCAAATCACTTTAATTTATTTTTTAATGTAATTTATTGTCAAATTGGCTAACATACAGTATGTAAAGTGTGCTCTTGGTTTTAGGGGTAGATTCCCATGCTTTATCACTTACATACAACACCCAGTGCTCATCCCAACCAGTGCCTTCATCAATGTGTATCACCCACTTTCCCCTCTCCCACACCCCCCATCCACCTTCAGTTTGTTCTCTGTATTTAAGAGTTTCTGATGGTTTACCTCCCTCCCTCTCTGTAACTATTTTTCCCCTTCCCTTCCCCCATGGTCTTCTGTTAAGTTTCTCAAGATCCACATATGAGTGAAAACATATATCTGTCTTTCCATGAATGACTTATTTCACTCAACATAATACCTTCCACTTCCATCCATGTTGCTGCAATTGTTTCATTCTTTCTTATTGCCAAGTAGTATTCTATTCTATATATAAACCACATCTTCTTTATCCATTCATCAGTTGATGTACATTTAGGCTCTTTCCATAATTTGACTACTGTTGAAACCATTGCTATAAACATTGGGGTACATGTGCCCTTATGAATCAGCAGTCCTGTATCCCTTGGATAAATTCCTAGTAGTGCTGTTGCTGGGTCATAAGGTAGTTCTATTTTTAACTTTTTGAGGAACCTCCACACTGTTTTCCAGAGTGACCGCACCAGTTTGCATTCCCACCAATAGTGCAAGAGGGTTCCCATTTCTCCACAACCTCACAAGCATCTTCAGTTTCCTGAGTTGTTCATTTTAGTCACTCTGACTGGTGTGAGGTGGTATCTCGGTGTGATTTTGATTGCAAATATCTTTTTGAAATTCCATTTTATTCCTGTTAATTTTTGGTATATAGAAATAAAATTTGATTTTGTATAGACATTTATATCCAGCCACTTCACTGGAATTCTTACTTAATTCTATGATTTACCCATAAATTGTTTTTTAGTATCTATCTATAAAATCATATTAGTCATTCCAGTTCCTAAAACTAATTTATTTTCTTGCCTTAAATTACTGATTAGGATCTTCAGGGCAATGTTGAAAAAGAATGGTGATAACAATCACTCATGTCTAGATACTAAAGTTTAGGGAACCTAGGTGGCTCAGTCAGTTAAGCATCTGACTTCAGCTCAGGTCATGATCTCACAGTTTGTGAGTTCAAGTCCTGCGTTGGGCTCTGTGCTGACAGCTCAGAGCCTGGAGCCTGCTTTGGATTCTGTGTCTCCCTCTCTCTCTTTGCCTCTTCCCCACTTGTGCTCTGTCTCCCTCTCTCCCTCTCTCAAAAATAAATAAAATTAAAAAAAAATACAGTCAATGAACTGTACTTTATAGTCAATGTGCAATAATTATTAACATAGATCTAGAAAAATAAATTATTTTTCACTGTTTCAACTTTAAGGATTGTTTTTTCTTTTTTATTTGATTCAAGTTTTTATTTAAATTCTAGTTAAGTTTATTTAAATACTAGTAAGTTAAATTCTAGTTTAGTGATTCATTACTTACATATAGTACCCAGCGCTCATCAAAATCAGCATCCTCCTTAATATCCATCACATGTTCAGCCCACCCCTACACATACACTTCCCCTCCAGCAATCCTCAGTTTGTTGTCAATAGTTAAGAGTCTCATATGGTGTGTCTTCCCTCCTTTCTTTTTCCCCTTACACTATTTTCATCTGTTTTGTTCCTTTAATTCCACATATGAGTGAAATTATATGGTATTTGTCTTTCTTTGACTGACTTATTTAGCTTAGCATAATATATTCTAGCTCCACCCCCATGGTTACAAATGGCAAGATTTCATTCCTTTTTTTTTAAATTTATTTATATAAATTCAAGTTAGTTAACATACAGTGTAGCATTGGTTTCAGGAGCAGAACCCAGTGATTCATCACTCACATATAACACCCAGTGCTCATCACAACAAGTGTCAGCCTTAATGCCCATCACACATTTGACCCATATCCCCACCTACCTCCCCTCCCCTCTGCTTGTTCTCTGTATGTAAAAGCCTCTTATGGTTTTCTTCCCTTTCTGTTATCTTATTTTTCCTTCCCTTCCCCTGTGTTCATCTGTCTTGTTTCTGAAAGTTAACATGTGAGTTAAATCATATGATATTTGTCTTTCTCTCACTGTCTTATTTTGCTTAGCATAATATACTCTAGTTCCATTCACGTTGTTGCAAATGGCAAGATTTTATTTCTTCTTGTTGGATAGATACCTTAATTATGATATAGTGCCCTTAAACCATACAGTCCTTGGTTTAAGTTCTAATTTGTGTGGTACAAGTGTGGCTACTCCAGCTTTCTTTTGATGTCCATTCCCATGATAAGTGGTTCTCTAACTGCTCACTTCGATCTGCAGGTGACTTTGGATCTAAATTGGGTCTCTTGTAGGCACCATATTGATGGGTCTTGTTTTCTTTTTTATTTTATTTTAGAGAGAATACCCATGAACAGTAGAGAGGGGTAGATGGAGAGAGAAAAAATCTTAAGCATGTTCCATCCCCAGCATGGAGGCCAATGTGTGGCTCAATCCATCGATCCTGGGATCATAAACTGAGCTGAAATCAAGTGTTGGATGTTCAACTGACTGAGCCACCAAAGTGTCCCAAGATGGGTCTTTTTTTTTTTTAATCCATTTGGATACCCTATATCTTTTGATTGGAGCATTTAGTCTATTTACATTCAGAGTGATTATTGATAGATGTGAGTTTAGTGCCATTGTATTACCTGTACTGTCAGTGTTTCTGGACATTTTCTCTGTTCCTTTCTAGTCTTTGTGGCTTTTAGTATTTCTATCCCACTGAAATGGTCCCCTTCAATATTTCTTGCATGGCTTCTTTAGTGATCATTAACTCCTTTATTTTTTGTTTGTCTGGGAAACTCTTTATCTCTCATTATATTCTGAATGACAGCCTTTCTGGATAAAGTAATTTAAGCTGTATATTTTTCCCATTGAGCATGTTGGATATGTCATGCCACTCCCTTCTGGCCCGTCATGTTTCTGTGAGGACATCTCTTACTAAACTGATTTTTCTTCTCTTATAAGTGAGGGATTTCTTTTCCCTTGTTGATTTCAGGATTCTTTACTTATCTCTGTATCTTATAAATTTTACTACATTATGTCTTGGTGTTTGCCTGCTTTTGTTAGTTTTTATGGAAGTTCTCTGTAACTCCTATATTTGGATGTCTGTTTCCTTCACCAGATTAGGGAAGTTTTCAGCTATAATTTGCTCAAATAAAATTTATTTCCTCTTTCCCTCTCTTCTTCTGTAACTCATAAGATGTGAATGTTATTATGCTTTATGTGGTCCCTGAGTTCCCTAAGTCCATTTTTATGACCCAATATTTTTCGTTCCCTCTTCTTTTCAGTTTCATTGTTTTCCAAAATTTTATCTTCTATAATACTTATCCATTCCACTGCTTCTTCCATCCTTGCACTCATTACATTCCACTTGTTTTGCATCTTGGGTATAGCATTTTTTATTTTGGTCTGACTACTTTCAAGTATTTTATCTCTGTGGAAAGGGAGTCCTTAGTGTCTTCTATGCTTTTCTCAAGCCCAGCTAGTATCCTTATTATTGTTGTTTTACATTGTGGTTCAGGTACATTATATTTGTGTTGATTAAATCCCTGGCTATGATCTCTTCTTATTCTTTCTTTTGGGGTGAATTCCTCCATCTTGGCATTTTGTCTAGGTCTCTGTCTTCTGTGAGTTATGAAGGCCTGTTATGTTTCTTGCTCCTGAGAGTAAAGGCTATGTTAATAAAAGGTCCTATATTGTCCAGGGCCTGGTGCTTCAGGATGTGTTTCTGGTGTATGCTGTGTGCACTCTTCCATTGTATTTTGTATGCTCTTTCTCTGAGGTTAGTCCTCTTCCGAGTTTCTCCTTGCCTGCAGTGGGAACTGTTTTGACCTTGTCCACTGTGTGGTGAGTTTTAACTAGGTGTGGTTTGGTCTGCTTGTTAGAAGAGGTATCTCCTATTCCCTCTAGAGTTGAAACTTTGTAACACTCTAGACTCAGTAGACTTAGAACATGCAGGGAGGAGGTTTGTGCTGGTTTTCTGGGGGAGGGGCCCACTGCGACTTTGACTGTAAGGCACACTGGCCTTAATTTAGAGCACTTGCAGAATGCAAGAATGTGGGGTGTGGTGCAAGCAGCTCAAGCTTCCGCTGTGGGTTCTGTACTGCTCTGTCCATGTTGAAGGGTGAGGTAAAAAATAGTGTCAGTTGGTTCTCTTTTCCCTGGAGAGGGGAGTTAACTCCTGCCACTATTCAGGAAGCCCTCAGAGAAGAGAGAGAACAATCTCCCCTAACTCTTCCCAGGCGTCCCTCAGAACCCTGTCTTCACCCTGTCTGTGACAGAGCCATCTGCCTATCTGGCTGTTCAGTGCTCCTTTATTTTATCTCAAGCACCCCAGCTGGAATTCAAAACTTCAAACTTTAGAGACCTGGCACAGCACAGACCACTGCTGATCCTCTGGGGGAGTGTCTGTCTGTGCTTGAATGGTGCCCATTTGTCCCAGAAGAACATCCATATGAATATGCAAAGGCTTAGAGTTTATGGTTAAGAGCAGCAGAAAGCTGGCATCCAGGTTATCTGTTCTCAGCAAGAGCCTCTGTTACTATGATAATGAACAGGGCAGCACAATGGTGACAACCAGGTGTTTTATCCCTGGAGAGGCAGTGCCACCACTCCCAAAAGCACTCCAACAATGGGAACGATCTCTCCCTGTGAGACCTGGGGAACCTCAGACCACTCTGTCCACTCTCAGGCTTCTGACCTCCTCAGGAGCACGTCTATGCCTGTCAGCTCCGTCCTGGTGATGGTAGAGACTTCTAAAACTTCAGACTTTGAAGCTGCTTGTAAAGACTTGCTATAATCAACTCATCTCGTTTTCCCCATCAATGACTTTTTAAAGGGTTTTTCTTGTGCAATGCTATGCATTTTGCTCTCTCTCTGTTTATTTCTCTCTCCATTTCTCTCCTCTATCCCTGATCAGGGCTCCCTTGCCTCCGCAACACTGGTGATTCTTCTCTCCCCAAAATTAAATTTCCTACCTCTTACCTTCCACAACATAACCTCCTTTCTCTTTGTAGTTGTGCAGTTTGTTCTCTCAGTCCTCAAATCAATTTCCTGGGTGTTCAGAATGATTTTACATTTACCTAGTTGTTTTCAAGGGATGAGGCAAGCATAGAATCCTTCCACTACCCCACCATTAACTCTCTCTGTTCTTGATTTTATAGATACTTATAAATTTTTGTCTGTAAAAATATATTCCTATCCTTATTCTTATTTTTGTCTATCTAAAGAGTTTGTTTAGACGCATTACAAATATGCTAATGTAAGGGAGAGAGCTGAGATTGTGGCATAGTAGAAAGACCCTAGGCTTGGATCATCCCTCAAACTCAGCTATATAACTATAAAATAATTCTAAATAACTATGAAATAGACCTGAATACTGAAAGAACAAACTGCACAACTAGAAGGAGAGAAGATACTACATCAGAAAATGTAGGAAGTGCAAAAATGTGGTTTAGGGGAGAAACAGACCACTGGTGCTGCAGAGGGAAGGGAGCCTTGGTTGCAGAGAAAAGCAAGAGAGAATGGAGTGTACAGATATTCACAAGAAGAACTCGTCCCCAAAGCCAGTAGATGGGAAAATAAAAGGGGCTAATTTTCATGAGTTTTTGCTACCATTGTGGCTCAAAAACTAAGGTTTTAAAGGTCAGTGGGCTTGGCTGGGATACATAACAAAGTGCATTTAGCTTCTGAAGGCAGGTAAGCAACTCAGAGATAGTGTGAAAACAGTGACCTGAAAAATCATGGGATCCATGGGGAAATTATTTACATTTCTGATAGCGCTTCACTGGGAGCAGTAAGCACAGTGACCTTTCTCCATGGACAAAGGAGATGACTGGTGCCACTTTCCTCCCCTCTTCCCTCAGCATAAACCGACTTCAGTAAACAGCACAGCTCCAACACTGGCTGCCTAACCTTATTATACCAAGTCCTCCCCCCATTGCACTTTGCTGGCACTGCTTTTCTCAGGCAAGTGTGTCTAATACCCAGTGCAGTGGGCCCCTTCTCCAGAAGACCAGCATAAACTCCTGCCCATATCACATCTCCCAACCAGAGTGTTCTGCAAGCTTCAGTTCAAGTGGAAAGAACACCAGGTCTCATTTAACAAGAAGACCAGAGCACACCTAGTTAAAACTTGCCACACTCTGGTCAAGGTCCAAACAATCCCCACTGCAGGCAAGGAGAGCCTCTGCAGACCAGTGTCCTGAAGGGATAAAGCAGCCAAAACACAGCAGCAGAATGCACACAACACACAATATAGACATACCATGAGGCACCAGGCCCTGGACACTATACGTCCTCTCCATAAAGTCATTACTCTCAGGAGCAAGAAACATAACAGGTTTCTTTTTAACACATAGGAAAAGACAGACTTCAACAAAATAACAAGATGAAGGAATTCATCACAAAAAAAGTAACTCATCCCAAAAGAAAAAACAAGAAAAGTTCATGACCAGAAATCTAATGAAAACAGATATAAGTAATATGCCTGATGGAGAATTTAAGAAAAAGTCCTGAGGATATTTGTTGGACTGGAGCAAAGCATACAAGACTTCAGGGAGACCCTTACCACAGATTTAAAAGAGTTAAAAAACAGTCATAAATGAAAAATACCATAACTGAGATTTGAAACTGACTAGAGGTAATTACTAAGCATTGAAGAAGCAAAGGAACTAAGTGATATAGAATATAGAATAACAGAAAATAATACAACTCAACAAAAGAGACAAAGAATTATGGAACTTGAGAATAGATTTAGGGAACTCAGTGACTCCATCTAATGTAATAACATTTGTATCATAGGAGTATCCCAGAAGAATAGAGAGACAAGAGGGCAGAAAATTCATCTGAGGAATTAACATGTGAAAACATCTCTAATCTGGGCAATGAAACAGACATCTAAATCCAGCAAGCACAAAAAACTTCCATCAAGATAAACCAAAACAGGCTAACACAAAGACATATTATAGTTCAATTTGCAAAACGCAATGATTAAAAAAAAATCCTAAAAGCACCAATACAAAACAGGTCCCTACCTTAAAAGGAAAGATACTTAAGGCTAACTGAAGATCTCTCTAAAGAAACTTGGGAAGACAGAAAGAAGTGGCATGATATATTAAATATGCTGAAAAGGATAAATCTACAGCCGACAATACTCTAATCAGAAATAGAAGGAGAGATAAAGAGTTTCCTAGACAAACAAAAACTAAAGGAATTTGTGACCACTAAACAAGCCCTGCAAGAAATATTAAAGAGGACTTTTTGTGTGGGAAATAAAGACCAAAAGTGGTAAAGATGACAAACAGAGAAAATCTTCAGAAACAATGACTTAACAGGTAATATAATGACACTAAATTCATATCTACCAACAATAATTCTGAATATAAATGGACTAAATGCTCTAATCAAAAGACACAGGGTGTCATAATAGATAATAAAAAAAAACAAGTCCTACATATATGCTGCCTACAAGAGGCACATTATATACCCAAAGACACCTGCAGATTGAAAGTTAGAGATGGAAAACCATTTATCATGCATATGGACATCAAAAAAAGCCAGAGTAGCAATACTTATATCAGACAAACTAGATTTTAAATCAAAGACTGCAACGAGAGACAAATAAGAACACTAAATCATAATAAAGGGGTCTAGCCAACAAGAAGATCTAACAATTGTAAATATTTATCCTCCCAAATTGGAAACACCCAAACATATAAGTCAATTAATAACAAACCTAAATAAATCCATTGATAATAAAATAATAGTAGGGGACAGTAACAGCCCACTTATACCAATGGACAGATCATTTAAGCAAAAAATCAACAAGGAAGGAATGGCTTTGAGTGACAGATTGGACCAAATTGACTTACCCGATATATTCAGAACATTTCATCCTAAATCAGCAGACTACACATTCAAGTGCACATGGCACATTCTCCAGAATAGATCACATACTAGGTCACAAATCAGGACTCAACAAGTACAAAAAAATGACATAATACCATGCAAATTTTCTGACCACAAAGCTATAAAACTTGAAGTTAACCACAATTAAATATTTGGAAAGACCATAAATACATGGAGGTTAAAGAATATCCCACTAAACAATGAACAGGTCAAATAGGTAATGAAAGAAGAAATAAAAAACAATACACAGAAACAAATGATAATGAAAACACAATTGTCCGAAACCTTTGGGATACAACAAAAGTGGTCATAAGGGGGAAGTATACAGCAATACAGGCCTACAAGAAACAAGAAAATATCAAATAACCTAAACTTCCACCTAAAGAAGCTAGAAAAAGAACAACTAATTAAGGATAAAGCTAGCAAGAGAAGGGAAATAATAAAGATTATGGAATAAATAAATGATATAGAAATCAAAACCAAAACCAAAACCAGTTTAAAAGATAATTTTGAAAAAATTAATAAAATTGCTAAACCCTTAGCATAATAATGCTGCTATAAACATTGAAGTGTATATACCCCATCAAATCTGTATTTTCATATTCTTTAGGTAACCATATGATTTAATTCATATGTGGAATTTAAGAAATAAAGAAGATTAATACATGGGAAGGACTGGAAAAAAGAAGAGAGGGTAACAAACCACAAGAGACACTTAACGATAAGGAAGAAACTGAAGGGTGTTAGAGGGAGGTGGGTGGGAAATGGGCTAGATGGGTGATGAGTATTAAGAAAGGCACTTGTTGTGATGAGCACTTGGTGCTGTATATAAGTGATCAATTACTGAATTGTATCCCTGAAACCAATATTGTACTGTATATTAAGAAAATTTAAGTAAAAAACCTAATGAACAAAATTAAATAAAAATGATAAATCCCTAGCCAGACTTATCAAAAAGAAAAGAGAAAGGACCCCAAAAAATAAAATCACAAATGAGAGAGGAGAAATAACAATCAAGACCACTGAAATGCAAAAATATTAAGAGAATATTATTAAAAAATATATGCCAACAAATTAGAAAAACTGGAAGAAGTGGAAAAATTCCTAGAAATATATAAGCTACCACAACTGAAACAAGAAGAAATAGAAAACGTGAATGGACAGATAACCAGGAAATAAATTGAATTTGTAATCAAAAATCTCTGAACAATCAAAAGTCCAGTGTTAGATAGCTTCACAGTGGAATTTTACCAAACATTTAAAGAAGAGTTAATATCTATTCTTATCAAACTACTCCAAAAAATAAAAATAGAAGCAAACTTGAAAACTCATTCTATAAGGCCAGTATTACCCTGATTAAAAAAACAGACAAGGTTCCACTAAAAAAAGCCAATTATAGGTCAATACCACTGATGAAAATGGATGTAAGAATTCTAAACAAGATACTAGCAAATCACATCCAACTGTACATTAAAAAAATCACTCACTGTGACAAAGTGGGATTTATTTCTGGGCCGCAAAGTGGATCAATAATAGCAAATCAATCAACGTGATACACCCCATAAGTAGCAGAAAAGATAAGAACCATATGATCCTTTCAATAGATGCATAAAAAGCACTTGACAAAGTACAATATCCATTTATGATAAAAATCCTCAGCAAAGTAGGGATAGAGGGGACATAAACTCAACCTCATGTACTCCATATATGAAAAACCCACAGATAATATCATCCTCAATGGGGGGAAACTGACAGCTTTTCCTCTATGATCAGGAACAAGACAAGGATGTCTATTCTCCCCATTGTTATTTAGCATGGTATTGGAAGTTCTAGCTTACCAATCAAACATAAAGAAATAAAAGGCAACCAAATCAGCAAGGAAGAAGTCAAACTTTCACTATTTGCAGATCACATGATACTCCCTATATAAAACCCGAAAGACTCCACAAAAAAATTGCTACAGGTCATACACAAATCCAGTAAAGTTACATAGTACAAAATCAATGTACAGAAATCTGTTGAATTCCTATATATCAAAAATGAAGCAGCAGAAACAGAAATCAAGGAATCAATCCCATTTACAACTGCACCAAAAACCATTAGATACCTAGGAATAATCCTAACCAGAGAGGTAAAAGGTCTGTACTCTGAAAACTATAAAACACTGGTAAAAGAAATTGAAGATGACAAAGAAATGGAAAAACATTCCATGATCATGCATCAGAAGAACAAATATTTGTTAAAATGTGTATACACAATGGAGTACTACAGGGCAATGAGAAAGAATGAAATATGGCCCTTTGTAGCAACGTGGATGGAACTGGAGAGTGTGATGCTAAGTGAAATAAGCCATACAGAGAAAGACAGATACCATATGTTTTCACTCTTAGGTGGATCCTGAGAAACTTAACAGAAATTAATGGGGGAGGGGAAGGAAAAAAAAAGAGGTTAGAGTGGGAGAGACCCAAAGCATAAGAGACTCTTAAAAACTGAGAACAAACTGAGGGGTGATGGGGGTGGGAGGGAGGGGAGGGTGGGTGATGGGTATTGAGGAGGGCACCTTTTGGGATGAGCACTGGGTGTTGTATGGAAACCAATTTGACAATAAATTTCATATATTGAAAAAAAATGTGTATATTACCCAAAGCAAACTACACATTAAATGGAATCCCTATCAAAATACCAACAGCATTTTTCACAGAGCTAGAACAAACAAATCTCAAGTATGTATGGAGCCACAAAAGACCCTGAATATCCAAAGCAACCTTAAGAAAGAAAAGCAAAGCTAGAGGCATCACATTCTGGACTTCAAGTTATATTACAAAGCTGTAGTCATCAAGACAGTATGGTAATGGCACAAAAACAGATATATAGATCAATGGAACACAGGATAGAAATCCCCGAAATGAAGCTACAACTATATGGTCAACTAATCTTTGAAAAAGTAGGAAAGAATATGCAATGGAAAAAAAAGACAGTCTCTTCTACAAATGGTGTTGGGAAAACTTGACATCGACAAGCAAAAAGACGAATCTGAACCATTTTCTTACACCGTATACAAAAGTAAACTCATCCTGGATGAATGACATAAATGTAAGACAGGAAACCATGAAAATCCTAGAGGTGAAATCAGGCAACAACCTCTTTGACGTTGGCCACAGCAACTTCTTACTAGACATGTCTCCTGAGGTTAAGGGATACAAAAGGAAAAATGAACTATGGGGACCTCTTCAAGATAAAAAGCTTCTGCACAGTGAAGGAAACAATCAGGAAAACTAAAAGCAATCGATGGAATGGGAGAAGAAATTTCCAAATGACACATCTGATAAAGGGTTAGTATCCAAAATACATAAAGAATTTATAAAATTCAACACCCTAAAACCAAATAATCCAATTAAAAAAATGGGTAGAAAACATGAATAGACATTTCTCCAAAGGAGACATACAGATGGCTAACAGACACATGAAAAAATTCTTAATATCACTTATCCCCAGACAAATGAAAATCAAAACTAAAATGAGATATCACATCACACCTGTCAGAATGGCTAAAATTAACAACAGATGAAATAACAGGTGTTGGTGAGGATGTAGAGAAATTGTTGGTGGGATGCAAACTAGTGCATCCACTCTAGAAAACACAATGGAGTTTACTCAACAAGTTAAAAATAGAGCTATTGTACAATCCAAAAATTGCACTTGTAAGTATTCACCCAAAAGATACAAAAATATTGATTCGATGGAATACATGCAACCTGATGTTTATAGCAGCATTATCAACAATAGCCAAATTATGGAAAGAGACTATTCATCAATCAATGTATATTTGGGTTCTTTCCATGATATGGCTATTGTTGATAATACTGCTATAAACATCGGGATATATATATAGATGTGTATATATATACACATACATAAACCATTGAATATTACTCGGCATTGAAAATAATGAAATCTTGCCATTTACAATGATGTGTATGAAGCTAGAATGTACTCTGGTGAGCAAAATAAGTCATTTAGATAAAGACAATTACCATATGATTTCACTCATATGTGGAATTTAAGAAGCAAAAGAAATGAACATGGAGGGAAGAGAGGTAAACCAAGAAACAGACTCTTAACTATAGAGAACAAACTAATGGTTACTGGAAGGGAGGTGAGCATAGGGATGGGTGAAATAGATGATAGGTATTAAGGAGGGCACTTATGATGATCACTGCATGTTGTATGTAGGTGATAAATCACTAGATTCTACACTAGAAAGAAATTTTACACTGCATGTTAACTGTTATTTTTTTAATTTTATAATACTTAGAAAAATAAACAAATATAATCATCTTTGACCCTTCATTAAAAAGTATGCTAATTTAGATAGTTAATTTTCCAAAGTTATGACTACCTCTCTAAATTATCACTCATGTAGTTTACCATTATTTTGGCCTTATCTTTATTTCAATATCAGTATAGCTTATGTACTGTTTCTGGACAGCTTATAATTTAATCTTCCCATTTTCTCCTTGAGAACTAAACCATGCCATCGTCCAAGTTGTACTATTTAATGGGGCAAGTTTCAGCTTCCTTTCACTTTGTATGTGACTTGTTTCTTTGTAATATTTACCTCATGAGAAAATACTTTTTTCTTTAAGTCTCGATATACAGGTTATTTAATACACAGAAGCCTTATTTTTCCTACAGAAGAGAATAATCTGAAGATAGTCAGCAGCACTTTCTCCTCATATGACAAGTTAAGGAGAAAAGAGTTTTGTGTTGAAATCAACGTTTATGTCAAAAGCCCCAAGGAGAGGAAGTTTTGTTATGAATACAAATGACACAAATTAATTGAAATTAAGGAGTATATTAAAGTAATCATGGTGGTAAATTCCCTTTCTTTTCTGTTGTTAGCTAAATGCATTAGAACAAAGTAAAATTATGACCTTTTTTGATAAGTTTAAACTGAAGTAAAAATGTTCTCATTTCTTTTTTCATCCTGAAGGTTGATTTTTATCAGAGCACTTAAATCCATTTAAAAATTATGTCTATGGTCAAGGGTGAACTTTTAATTTTAATTTAATTTTTGCATATCTCAGTTTTATTGGTTTTATATATAGAGAGAGATATATATATCTATATATCTATATATCTATATATCTATCTATATCTATATCTATATCTATATCTATATCTATATCTATATCTATATCTATATATAGAGAGAGAGAAAGAAAGAGAGAGAGAGAGGAAATTTTCACCTAGTAGTTGTTCATTCCTTTTAATATTAAATTTAACATTTTAATTTAACTAGAAAACTAAAGTTTTGTTGTTTAATAAGACATGGATGTGTTAGTGTTTGTGTGCTGTATATAACTATAAAAATGTGTACCCTCCACTGCATTGTGTTAATATATTCATGTACATATTATCCTTTCCATTTAATTAATTTTAGATATTTATTTTAATTGTAAATATGCTGTTTGTCATAGATGTTACAGATGCCTGATTCAACATAATTCAGTTATATTTTTCCAGCAAAATTTAGATCTTCTGATCTGTGACCAATGGTAATAATAACTCATTTCTTGTGTGCTTGCTGTGGCTGGGCATTATACTATTTCCTTTTGCATCACAACATTTAATATGCATGAAAATCCTATATGGTGTATTATACTCAATACTCTCATTTGCCATATGAGAAAAACTGAAGCTCAGAGAAGTTAGATAGCTTGTGCAACATCATACACCCAGCTAGTAAGTGGCAGAGTTGAGACTGAAATTCAAGTTAACCTATTACCAAAATCTGGATAGAAATAGTTGGAGGCATAGAATAGCTAACTGTTTTGATATTTATTGACTAATTCATCAAATATTTATTGAGCATATAACTCTAGATTAGCATTGTGTGCAATAGCAATGTAAGTAAAACCATGATTACACAAGGATGCATAGCTCAAGTTTCATAAGCCCTAAAGTAAGCAAAAAAAATCTTTTTGTGAGTTTATTTTTTCTGAGTCAAGGTCTGTACTGGATGTTTACGTACACCATCTCACTGGAACCTCACAAAACTTTTTAGGGTAACTATTTTTATCCCCCTCTTACAATTAAGGAAACAATGACAGAAAAGTTAAGAAACTTGTTTTCAGCCACATGGCTCATAAGTATATAAGACTTACCTCATCCTTAACCAATTATTCTAAACCATCCAGGCTTTCCATATATATGCCATGTTGTTTGTATTCTTTGATACTAGAACCACAGAATCATGTATATTGAAAGAATCTTAATGATAATCAAATTTAATTCTTTCATAGCAGAGTCATCCAGCACTCAAAGCTCCTAATGCTCAGGTTAGTCATAGATTCCTAGCATTGAATTTTTTCTCTGCATTAGGACCTTATGTGTTTGGTCTATTACTATTAAAGATTGTTGAATGGAATGTTCTCTTGCAACTTGGTTTCTTTATAATCCACATTTGCCTTCATGTTTCCACCAATACAATGTATAAACATATTATTTTGCATGTCAGGTATCTATTACATTGTGAAAGTTCATGGAAATGCAAGCTAGCCAGGAGTGAGATTTAGTCACATAGATGTAGTCAGAGTAGTCTTTTCAGAATTTGCTTATAATTACTGTCACTTGTTTCTGTGTTCTCTTCATTTGTCAAAAATTATTAGTAGAAAACTTTTCCTAAAGGCCATATTGTTTCTTAATTGGCTGTAGCTTTCAAAAACACATTTTATAAAATAAATTTATATATAAGTATATATATATGGCTTATTTACTCTAAAGACCAAAAGAGACAAAATGCCATGTAAACACAAAGAAAGCACTTCAGAAATGAGACGCTGACTGATTTTGGATCTGAGGATCATAACCACACAGCCCAGGTTCTGAAGAAAGATCAAATGTAGGAGAGTAGGGGTCAGGTCTGATTTTCTTTTTCATACAGCCAGCTGGAGGCTAAGTGTAGCTTTAAGTGGTGTGAAGTTTGCCTGCATCCATGAACAAAGGAAACTAGATCCTTGGGGATTCATTTAAGTATAAAAGTTTACAATTTTACAGCGGTTGAAATACTGATATCAATATTAAAATAAAGCCAAGTTTACGTAATAATTTAAAATCTAAAAGACTGGGGTGCCTGGATGTCTCAGTTGGCTGTGTTCAATTCTTGATTTTAGCTCAGATCGTGATCTCACAGTTTGTCAGTTTGAGCTCCACATCAGGCTCCACACTGACAATGCGTAGCCTGCTTAGGATTCTCTCTCTCTCCCTCTCTCTGCCTCTCCCCCATGTTCTCTCATTCTCTCTCTCTCTCTCTCTCTCTCTCAAAGTAAATAAAGTTTAAAAAAGCATATAAAATACTGTAGGAAGAGACCTTATATGAAAACTAGGCAATTCAGCAAGAAGAAATTTGTGTACCGGTGGCAGAAGTAGAAAATGGCACCTTGCCTAACTCTCAACCACTTGCTGAAGAGACTGTCTTTATTCCATTGAATATTCTTTCCTGCTTTGTCAAAGATTAGTTGGCCATACGTTTTTGGGTCCATTTCTGGGTTCTCTATTCTGGTCATTGAACTGAGCATCTGTTCCTGTGCCAGTACCATACTGTCTTGATGATTACAGCTTTGTATTATAGCTTGAAGTAGGGGATTGTGATGTCTCCTGCTTTGGTTTCTTTTTCGAGATGGCTTTGGCTATTCAGGGTCTTTTCTGGTTCCATACAACTTTTAGGATTATTTGTTCTAGCTCTGTGAAGAATGTTGGTGTTACTTTGAGAGGGATTGCATTGAATATGTAGATTGCTTTGGGTACTATCAATATTTTAACAATATTTGTTATTCCAATCCAAGAGCATGGAATCTTTTTCCATTTTTTTGTGTCTTCTTCAATTTCTTTCATAAGCTTTCTATAGTTTTCAGTGTATAGTTTTTTCACCTCTTTGGTTAGATTTATTCCTAGGTATTTTATGTTTTTGTGGTGTGTGTGTGCAACTGTAAATGGGATCAATTCCTTGATTTCTCTTTCTGTCATTTCATTGTTGGTGCATAGGAATGCAACCGATTTCTGTGCATTGATTTTACATCCTGCAAATTTGCTGAATTCATGAATCAATTCTAGCAGTTTTTTGGTGGAATCTTTTGGGTTTTCCATATAGAGTATCATGTCATCTGTGAAGAGTGAAAGTTTGACCTCCTCCCAGCCTATTTAGATGCCTTTTATTTCTTGTGTTGTCTGATTGCAGAGGCTAAGACTTCCAACACTATGTAGAATAACAGTGGCGAGAGTGGACATCCCAGTCTTGTTCCTGACCTTACGGGGAAAGCTCTCAGTGTTTCCCCAATGAGGATCATATTAGCGTTGGGTTGTTCATAAATGGCTTTTATGATCTCGAGGTATGCTCCTTCTATCCCTACTTTCTTGAGGATTTTTATCAAGAAAAATGCTGTATTTTGTCAAATGTTTTACCTGCATCTATTGAGAGGATCATATGGTTCTTGTCCTTTCTTTTATTGATGTGACGAATCATGTTGATTGTTTTGCAGATACTGAACCAGCCCTGCCTCCCAGGTATAAATCCCGCTTGGTCGTGGTGAATAATTTTTTTAATCTATTTGTTGGAGCTGGTTGGCTAATATCTTGGTGAGGATTTTTGCATCCATGTTCATCAGGGAAATTGGTCTATAGTTCTCCTTTGTAGTGTGGTTTCTGTCTGGTTTTGGAATCAAGGTAATGCTGGCTTCACAGAAAGAGTTTGGAAGTTTTTCTTCCATTTCTATTTTTTGGAACAGTTTCAAGAGAATAGGTGTTAACATTCTTCCTTAAATGTTTGGTGGGATTCCCCCAGAAAACCATCTGGCCCTGGATTCTTGTTTTTTGGCAGATTGTTGATTACTACTTTGATTTTCCTACTGATTATAGGTCTGTTCAAATTTTCTATTTCTTCCTGTTTCAGTTTTGGTAGTGTATATGTTTCTAGGATTTGTCCATTTCTTCTGGATTGCCCATTTTATTGGCATATAATTGCTCAAAATATTCTCTTATTATTGTTTTTATTTCTGTTGTATTGGTTGTGATCTCTTCTCTTTCATTTTTGATTTTATTTACTTGCATACTTTCCTTTTTCTTTTTGATCAAATTGGCTAGTGGTTTATCAATTTTGTTAATTCTTTCAAAGAACCAGCTTGTGATTTCATTGATCTGTTCTACTTGTTTTTGTTTTTGTTTTGTTTTTTTTGTTTGTTTCGATAGCCTTAATTTCTGCTCTAATCTTTATTTCCTTTATTATTTCCTTCCTCTAATCTTTATTAGTTTTGGGTTTTATTTGCTGTTCTGTTTCCAGCTCCTTACAGCGTAAGGTTAGGATGTGTATCTGAGATCTTTCTTCCTTCTTTAGGAAGGCCTGGATTACTATATACTTTCCTCTTATGACTGCCTTTGCAGCGTCCCAGAGGTTTTGATTTGTGGCGTTATCATTTTCATTGACTTCCATATACTTCTTAATTTACTCTTTAACTTCTTGGTTGGCCCATTCATTCTTTAGTAGGATGTTGTTCAGTCTCCACGTATTTGTTACCTTTGCAAATTTTTTCTTGTGGTTGATTTCAAGTTTCATAGCATTGTGGACTGAAAATATGCATGGTATGATCTCAATCTTTTTTTTATTTATTTAGGGCTGATTTGTTCCCCAGTATATGGTCCATTCTGGAGAATGTTCCATGTGCACTGGAGAAGAATGTATATTCCTCTGCTTTAGTATGAAATGTTCTGAATATATCAGTTAAGTCCATCTGGTCCAGTGTGTCATTCAAAGCCATTGCTTCCTTGTTGATTTTTTTATTAGATAATCTGTCCATTGCTGTGAGTGGGGTGTTGAAGTCTCCTACTATTATGGTATGACTATTGATGAGTTTCTTTATGTTTGTGATTGATTTATATATTTGGGTGCTCTCACATTGGCGCATAAATGTTTACAATTGTTAGGTCTTCTTGGTGGATAGACTGCTTGATTATGATATAATGCCCTCTGCATCTCTTGATACAGTCTTTATTTTAAAGTTTAGATTGTTTAATATAAGTATGGCTACTCTGGCTTTCTTTTGTTGACCATTAGCAGGATAGTTGGTCCTCCATCCCCTTATTTTCAATCTGAACGTGTCTTAGGTATAAAGTGGATCTCTTGTAAACAGCATATAGATGGATCTTGTTTTCTTATCCATTCTGCTACCCTATCTCTTTTGACTGGAGCATTGAGTCCATTGATGTTTAGAGTGGGTATTAAAAGGTATGAATTTATTGCCATTATTCTGCTTGTAGAGTTGGAGTTTCTGGTGGTGTTTTCACATATATATGTATACATATATATATATATATATATATATATATGTTAGGATGTGTACACACACACACACACACATATATATATACATATATTATATATATATACATCTGTATATACATATATATATATATAACATATATATATATATATATTTGACTATGATATGCCTTGTTGATGGTCTGTTTTTGTTGAATGTCATGAAGATCATCTGTGCTTCCTGGACTTTGATGTCTGTGTCTTTCCCCAGGTTAGGAAAGAGTTCCACTATGATTTGCTCACATAAGCCTTTTACCCCTATTTCTCTCTCTTCCTCCTCAGGGACCCCTATGATTCTGATGTTGTTCCTTTTTAATGAGTCACTGATTTCTCTAATTCTTAAATCGTGCTCTTTTGCCTTCATCTCCCTCTTTTTTTCTGCTTCATTATTCTCTATAGGTTTGTCCTCTTTATCACTGATTCTCTGTTCTGCCTCCTCCATGCTTGCCGCCGCTGCATCCATCTGTGATTGCAGGTCAGTTATAGCATTTTTAATTTCATTCTGGATATTTTTTTACTTCTTTTATCTGTGCAGAAAGGGATTCTAATCTATTTTCGACTCCAGCTAGTATTGTTACTATCGTGATTCTAAATTCTAGTTCAGACATCTTGCTTGTATCTGTATTGGTTAAATCCCTGTCTGTCATTTCTTTGTGCTCTTTCTTTTAGGGTGAATTCCTTCATTTGTCTTTTTGAAGGGTGGAAAAGAATTAATTAGATAGAAAAATTGAAATTAAAAAAATTAAAATTAAAAAATATTAAAATTTAAAATTAAGCACGCATACACACACACACACACACACAAATCGAATAGATGATGCCAGATTCTAGGTGTGTTTTGGTCTGGGTGTTGAAAGTGGTTTGACAGATTAGAGAAAAAAAGGGGGGAGAAAAAAAAGGAAATCATTTGAGAATTTGAAAACATGAATACACTGAAGTAGACTAAAGTGAGACGATGGGGATAAACTAGAATTTGAAAAAATATACACAAAAGTAAAGAATATAGTAGAAAAAAATTAAATAAAAAATATTTTAAATAAAACTTAAAAATAAATATGAATTTTTTCATTTTCTGTATTTAAGAAAACAGAAAAGAAATGAAAAAGAGAAAAAAGATAAAAACGAAGTAAAAAGAAAAAAAAACGTTTGAAAATTTGAAAAATTGAATACACTGTAGTAGACTAAAATAAAATGATGGAAGTAAAATAGAATTTGAAAATTTTACATAAAAGCAAAAAATATAGTAAAAAATTAAAGAAAAATATTCTTAATAGAATTTGAAAGTAAAAATGAAGTTTTTATCTTTCTGCATTCAAGAAAAAGAAAAGAAAAAAAAGAGAAAAAACAAAAAAGAAAGAAATAAAGGAAATTATTTGAAAATTTGAAAAGGTGAGTACACAGAAGTAGACTAAAATAAAATGAGGGAAGTAAAGTAGAATTTGGAAAAATTTACACAAAATTAAAAAATATAGTAATACAAATTAAAGAAAGGTATTTTTAATAAAAATTGAAAATAAATACGTTTTTTTCTCTTTCTGTATTCATGAAAAAATGAAAGAATTGTAAAAGAGAAAAAGGAAAAAGAAAAAAAAAAAGAAAGTGAATAGATGAACCTGCTGACAGATTGAAGTAGGGCTGAAATTGCTTCATTTTCCCCCAGAAGTCAGTCTATGTAGCTTTTTATAGTCCATAAATTAAGCCGGCAGTGAGATTTGTGTCCTTGAAGACCGAAGTTGGCACATTTGGGCGGGGCTCAGTGTGACAGCTCCACCTCCACTAGATGGCGCTGCTAGCCTAATGGGGTGGATTGTTGCAGTGCTCGTAGTTGTGCATGCACATGCACGGGAGCAGTGAAAATGGCACCACCCAGTCTGTTCTCCTGGATCAGCAATCATGCACCCATCCTCTGTCTTCAGCTCTTGTCCACTCCCTGCTTTTTAACTCTCTGTGACCAGGCCCCAGGCAGTACCTCTCTCCCAAGTTTTGTCTCAGATGCGGCTTTTTCCCCAGCCCCTTACTTCTGAAGGACTGTGGCTTTGACCCATTCTGCCCCTCTGTGGGAATGTCTCACTGAGCAATGGCCCAATGAGCGATGGCCAAATGTCAGCTGCACCCAGGAACGCCTGCTGGAACCTGTTGTTGCCAGTGCTCCGAGACTGTGGCCAGGTGCCAGCCCGCCCCAGAACAAGTTCACAAGACAGTGTAGCAGCAGCATTTCAGGGATTATGGAAAATCACACACACATCTGGCACCACACTTCACCCTTAACGACCTTGCCCCAGCACCAGTGAATGTGGCCACCTTCTGGGATCTGATGGGACCAGGTGGCTTCAAGAGTCTCTACCAAATATCCCTCCAGCAGTGGAACTGCTTTTTCCCATGTGGCCCAAGAACCTCCCATCCCCCACTCTGTTCCTGGGGATTCACCCTTCCCACCAGAGCACTGCCAGGTATTGATCTGCAGAGCTGCAGCCTTTGCGCTCCCCTTGTTTACAGTCTTAATGGAATTTAAATGCTCTCCTTTCTCCTCCCTCCTTTCTCTCTTTTTAGTTTAGTCCCCATGGCTGTTTCCAATTTTCCACTTCCTCTCCAGCTGCCTTTGGGGAGGGGTGCTTTTCCTGTATTCTCCCTCCCTCCCCAGTCTCCATCCTCTCTCTGTCTGCAAAAACGGTTCCCTACCTTTTGCAGCTTCTCACTCCCCAAGTTCAGCTCTCCACACTGTGTACCTGATGAATTCTGTGGTTCAGTTTGTGCAGATTGTTGTGTTAATCCTCCAATCAGTTTTCTAGGTGTGTAGAATGGTTTAGTGTTGGTCTGGCTGTATTTCATGGACGTGAGACACACAAAAAGCTTCCATGATGTTCCACATCTTGACTCCTTTCCCAGAATTTTCCTAAATTTCTGTTTCCTGTGGGGTTTACAAGGTTACTATGCCATCTAAAAAATAGAAAAATATTTTAGGTATGTAGTTCTTAGAGTCAGCTGATCAAATTGCAGGTTCATTGGGTTGGTTCTTGAAAGCTTGTATTTAGAGGAATAGTCACAAAAGGGTTTGTAAGTGTATTTTTACACAATACTATGTCACCACCCAATAGACTAAGAATGAAACTATGCTGAAAAATGTTTTTCTATAAAAAATGTAGATTTAAATTCTGTCATTAGGACAGGCTGCAGAGTGAAAAAAATCTTTGAAAAGACTGGACAAAATATTTCTACACATATCTGATGGCTGGAGCAGCTCTATTTGGAATCTCCACCTGGTTGTCCCATGTTATAAACAGATATGTAGAAATTCAAACTTCTAAAATTGGTCAATATGTTTTAACTTACTACTGCTTTCTTCTTTTCTACTCAGGAGCCCATACTAGGTTTTACAAACCAGCAAACAAGATGCTGTGCTGTATCATGCCCAATTACTTCAGGCACATTGTGTTCATTATGGACATAGTTTAAGGCAAAATGACAGTGTAATCAGATATGAAATATCACTCAATCAAGGATCACCTTGAGTTACCTAAAGAGACAAAAAAATCATTTAAAAGTCAAGAGATTAAAAAAAATCCCAAATGACTCATTTCAGGAATGATATTTTAGGAAAGATTAAGTTATAGAAAAAAATTTAAAAAGCAAAAACATTTTTAATTTCCCAGATATGAAAAATTTGTAAGGTGAATGTACATGTATGTATGTGTTTGTATGTGTGTCTGAATTTGTTGGCAATGGTGAGTTGGAGTGAGCCTTAGTAATTTGATTCAAACATTTAAAACTACTTGTAAAAAAGGAAACATTAAATAGAGTTTACAGAAAAATATTTTTGCCCACTGTATAATACAACCCACAAAAATTTGGTTTAAAACAGTGTTTTATGTGGGCAGGGAATGCAATATAATTATATAGAGTATTTACTGATGATATTTCCAGTATTACTATTATATCTTATGATTATACCAAGAAATATATAACTAATTTAAAAAATTGAGACTAATGCCTGGAAATAAAGAATCATTATCAGTTCCCTCATTAATTAGGGTTCCATTTACTGTTCTATTATTAACCAATAATCATTAGTTAGCTTAATTAACTCTCTATATCTAGTTGAAACCTGTCATTCTGGGAATATACTGATAAAGAGGGTCTATGCTCATGAAATCCCAACAAAACACTGTCATCTTTGAAACTATTATTTTGTGCATACATGTTTGCTTTCAAAAAGAATACTATAAAATCACAAAATATAAAAGCAAGAAGACCACTCAGGGGCTTATTGTGATTATTTCAGTGAGATGCTGAAGGTCTGAAACAAGACCATGACACTGAAGTAGTAGACCTGGGAGAGGTTTTTCATCAATTGTATAATTATAAACATGATTCCTATTAATGGATTGGATAATATACATTATATTTTTATGGACCAAGTTCACTGTGGGAAACATCTACAAATTTATTTTGTTAATGGAGTGCCTACTGGTTAAAAACAAACAAACAGACCAAAAAGGAAAAAGCCACACAGGGAATAAAAACAACAAAATTAGTTACTTACAACCACTCCAGAAGTGAATGAACAGAATAGCTTTTAGAAAAATTTTACAGTCTGAAGTTTAGCTTTAAATTTAATTTCATTTTTATCCAAATTATACTTTGGATATTTTAAAAATTTTGTATATTTTAAAAAATCAAACACTGTTATAAAGTAAAAGACATTGAGCAATCTCCTTCCCTGTCCCTCTTCATAACATTTATTTTCCCAATACAAAAGTTTCAATACCTAGATATTATATCCACAGTCCTAAAAAAACATGCTTATACTACTAATATACACTTTTCCTATTTTTATATTATTTGTTGACTTCCTACTGTGAAAGATGAGGATTTAGTTTTATCTTCTCCACTTCCAAAAAACACATTCTCTTCATCCTTTTCTTCCATTATAGAGTATTTTTAATTAAAGAAGTCTTCATTTTGTACATTATGCCATTTTTATATTTTCCCTGAAATTAAAAAAGTCCTTTAATGTTTAATTTCCTTGATTATCTCTGAACCCACAAGTCTATAACTGCACTCTCTTCTAACAATGAAATCTCTTTCCAAAACATTTAGACATAGTAAATATCTGTTTATTATCTCTTCCACATCCTTCTCCTCTTTTCTCCTTCTTCCTTTCCTCCTCCTCCCTGTCCCCCTTCTTCTCCTTTCTCCTCCTCCTCCTCCTCCTCCTCCTCCTCCTCTTCCTCCTCCCTCTTCTTTTTCTTCTTAGTCATGGAAGGCATCCCTTCTTGAGCCTTCTGTTCTCTTTGACAATCTGAATTACAATGTAGCTTTTATGAAGTTCTCTTTGCCATATCCTGGAAATTCATTTCAAAATTCACTTTGGTTCCCCTGAACTTGCATTTCCATATCTTGGTTTACATCCCCATTTTCTCAAGTATATTATCAAATTATTTCCTGGAAAAAGTGCATAAATAGTTGTTTCTTAACTGGCTTTATGTCTTGAAATGTCTGTATTCCAATGTCACTCCAACTAATAGTACAGTTGGGTATAGAATTCTGTATTGCCAGTCATCTTCCCTGTGAATTTTAAGTTATACTCCTTGCCTTCTAGTTTTCAGTACTGCTATTGAGAAGTCTGATACCATTATTATTTAAACTATTTTGAATGTGACCAGAATGTGGTTCTATTTCTGGAAGCTTTAAGAATTATGTCTTTATCTTTATAGCTGAAACATGTAATAATATTTGCCTTGGTGTGGCTATGTTTTCACTCATTGTAATGGGTATTCAGAATGAGCCACTTTAGTCTAGAAACTCATATTCTTAAGATCTACCCAATATTCTTAAGGTATTTCTTTGAATATTTTCATTCTATTTTTGTTCTATTTTAATCTTTCTTTCTTTATATGCTTTCTTCCTTCCTTTATTCCTTCATCCCCCCCCTTATTCCTTCCTACCTTCATTCCTTTCTCTTCTAAATTATGAAGAATTACTCCAAATTTATTCTTCTCTCTTTCCCTTTCCAATTAATATAAAATTTAGATGTTCTTTAATCTGAGAAGTGAAAATGAGATAATATCCATATGTATCTTCTCTTAGCTTTCCAAAGATAATTGATAACTTTTAATTTTTTAAATCATGTTAGATCCTTTCTGCAATGATTTGTTACTTCTTAGCTGTACTTTTATAGTTATAAGGAGGTCCTAAAAACTTGATTGGGAGGGAAATGTATATTGTCAAGATTTGTTGATTATAGTACTTCACTGTATGGTGATTCTGCTGAGACAGTTTAATTAACATATCTCCAAAAGCCTGCTCCTCAACTTCTTTTTCTTAATATATGAGTTTGTATTGTTATTTTACATTTTTAAATGTTTATTTATTTTGAGAGAGAAAGAGAAAGAGAATGAACATTGGGTTGGGCAAAGAGAGAAGGAGAGAGAGAGTTTCAAGCAGGTGTCATATCATCAGTGCAGAGTCCGATGTGGGGCTCACACCCATGAACCACAATATCATGACCTGAGCTGAAGAGTTGGAAGCATGGGGTGCCTGGGTGGCTCAGTTGGCTAAGTGTCCAACTTTGGCTCAGGTCATGATCTCACGGTTTGTGGGTTTGAGCCCTACATCAGGCTCTGTGCTGACATCTCAGAGCCTGGAGCCTCCTTCGGATTCTGTGTCTTCCTCTCTCTATGACCCTCCCCTACTCACACTCGGTCTCTCTCTCCTTCAAAAATAAATAAACATTAAAAAAATTAAAAAAAAAAGAGTTGGGAGATTAACGGACTGAACCACACAAGTGCCCCTTATTATTTTACATTGTGATGTAAGCAACTATGATCCAGTCTTCCAATCTGAATGATATTGTAAACGATACAAGATCTAAAAAAAATAAATAGATTTTGTCCTTTAACAACCAATTAAATGCTATTTTAAAAATTATTTATATATGTGAATTAAGTTTCTATGTATATAGTCATTTCTACAATTAAGAACTAGAAGAAATTTTAGAAAGAATACAGCGCTCTAATTTTATAGAAAATTGAACCATAGGACACAGAGATGTAATGACTTTCCCATGTTGCGCCTAAGTTATCTGGCTCCTAGTTCAGTGTTTAGGCATACATGATAAATTAAAACATTAATTAATTAAATGTCCCATATAATACCTCAACATTGGGGATAGAAAATAGGTAATTAGATTCATAAAATTAACATCCAAAATTTTGTTCACTGTATTCATATTTCTTATTTTGAATACATATAATGTATTACATAAAACATTAGTTTTCCAGTAAGTGCATGTTAATATGAGCTAGGGGGAAAGAAATCAACTTGAGAAGTGAAGATTTCAGCAGTTTGCCTTTATAGGGCAGAGACTGTTACATTCAATCAATTGAACATTTATTAAGCTGCTTGTAGGAACATGATACTGTTTAGGGTATGAGAAAGTTATCCAAAAAGTGGAAGTTATGGTTTCTGACCTAAAGAAGCTCAACCTATTAATTGTAAGCAATCTTTTAGCATTGTAATTTATTTATATAAAAAAATGTATTATATGTGACTTTTCTTTCTCATGTAAATAACTTAAGTTTTGAAAATTCTCTTTCATTATTCTATGCTTTTACATAGATCACAGAGCCAAGGCATGCTCTGTCGTTAGTAAATAACTCCTTCTCCCATATGCCCCAGGGATTTTTCAAACTGCTTCTTCTCTTTTTTTTAATGTTTATATATTTTTGAGGAAGAGAGAAAGAGTGAGAGTGAAGGAGGGGCAGAGAGAGAGGGAGACACAGAATCTGAAGCAGGCTCCAGGCTCTGAGCTGTCAGCACAGAGCCTGATGCGGGGCTCAAACTCATGAGCTGTGAGATCATGATCTAAGCCGAGGTTGGATGCTTAATTGATTAATCCATCCAGGTGTCCCATCAAACGTCTGCTTCTATATCTCCTTGGCCTATCAGTTTCCTATCACCCTCCAGGCCCTCCCAGAGCCCAGCCCACTGATTTTTAAAGTTCCAGGTTTTAAGTCCCTTGGTTGTAAGAACTCATGAAATTGAGCCTCTCTGGTTTTTGAAGATAAATGCTATGGGGATTTGTCTTCCCAGTGTGGACTTTTTGGTGTGATAGTCTGTTTCTCTTCCATCTACATGCCCACAGCTCTCTCCAGCAGATGGCTCACGAGTCTGTTCAGCTTCCTACCACATCTCTGCCTTTCTACCCTTTTCAATGTGGCCTCTTTACATTTTGTTCTTGAGTTTTTTTCTGCCAGTCTCTGAGTCATTTTCTGAATTATTTACACTGAAGTGAGTGTTATCTAATTGTACCTATGGTAAAGGTGAACTTAGTGTCTTCCTACTCCACAATCTTCCCCAAAAGTCTCCAATATACATACATTTTCAATTGAATTTGCCCATTGACCTTTAAGATTTTGTTTCTATGTGAAACTTTGATGCTAAACTGCCATAACACATACATGAAATAGAACATCTATAACCATTCTTTAGTCAAATTGTGTTTCTAACTGAAAACTGATCTAATTGTTAATCTTAGTGTATATTTAATAAACACAAAAGGTCATTTACTGGTCTTTCTAGTCATCAAAGCCCAGTGTGGCACATTACCCACTGTTGTGTGCAACAATTCTGGCACAGAATCAAAAGAAATGAGGTTATTTTTCTGTACTGATCTCTTGTAACCATGTCATTTGCAAGTGAAAAGTATCTTAAATCAGGCAAATAAGCAAGTCTGAAACCAATGGCAACTGAGAATTTTTCTTTTCATAAATGGACCTGAGAATTTCATGGACAAGATGCAGAATGTAAAGAAAAGAATAAGAGGGAGAATTATTTACTAATCACAGAGCTTGATAGACTTCACTGGGAGGCTCCTCCAGGAAAAAAGTTGCTGGCAGGTGCCTTTTCCCTCCCCTGCAGCTCGGAATAAACACATGGCCACTTGCAGGGAACCAGCACAGTTCTGGCATTCAATACCTTCCTTGCTTACACTGTGCACCACTCCCTCAAGCTGAGCCTTTCTCAGTCCTGGTGCTGTGAGTCCCCTCCTCCAGAAGACCATCAAAAACCATGCCAACACTGATCTCCCCACTGTGTGCTTTGATGGGTCTTGGTACTTGCAGTAGTGGCAGCTGGTCACCTGTACCAGAGAATGCACAACCTTGTTAAAACTGCATACCCCAACCATGCATGCTTTGCAGATTGCATGCTGGCTGGCCCAAATCTCCATAGTGCCTGTAAATTCTCTCTGGGAAGAGACCAGCACAATTTTGTTAAACATCCATACACCACCCACTACTTTCAAGAGCAAGAGACATAGATGACTTTCTGAACACAGAGAGGCTGACACAGAGATAGATAAAATGAGGAGACAGAGCAATATGTCCCAAATGAAAGAACAGGACAAAAGCACAGCAGGACACCAAAGTGAAATGGATATCATTAATATGCCTGATAGAGAATTTAAAGTAAATATCATAAGGATACTCTCTGGACTTGAGAAAAGAGTGGAAGAAATCAGTGAGATCTCCAAAGAGATGAAAAACATAAAACAGAACCACAAATGAAGAACACAATAAATAAAATTAAAAATACCCTAGATGCAATAAATAGAAGGCTATAGGAAACAGAATAAATTAGTGACCTAGAAGACAGAGTAGTTGAAAGTAAACAAACTGATGAGGGGAAAGGAAAAAGATATGCAAAATGAGAATAAACTTAGGGAACTCAGTAACTCAATGAAGCATAATAATATTTGTATTATAACAAATGTGTAGGATAACAGAAGAAGAAGAAGAAAAGAAGAAGAAGAAGAAGAAGAAGAAGAAGAAGAAGAAGAAGGCACAAAGTGTATTTGAAGAAATAATAGCTAAAAACTTCCTTAATCTGGGAAAAGAAATGGAGATCTAGATCCAGGAAGCACAGAGATCAAAAAAAAAATCAACCAAAGGAAATCCACACCAAGATACATAGCAATTGTATTATCAAACAGTAGTGAAAATTTTAATAGCATCAAGAGAAAAATGAATACTACTACATACAAGGGAAACCCCATAAGGCTATCAGTGGATTTTTCAGTAGAAACTTTACAGGCCAGAAAGGAGTGGCATGTAAAGTGCTGAAAGGATATAAAACTACAACCAAGAATACTCTATCCAGAAAGGTTATCTTTCAGAATAGGAGAGATAAAGAGTTTGCAGAAAAACAAATCTAAAGGAGTTCATGACTACTAAACTGCTCTGCAATAAATGTTAATGGGGACTCATTGGGTTGAAAGGAAAAGCCATAAGTAAGAGTTCAAAAAGTAGGAAATACAAAAACAGTAGAAAACAAAACAAAACAAAACAAATTATCTGTGAAACCTAGTGAAAAGATTCACAAAATAAAAAAGAGGTAAAGTATGACACCATATACCTAAAATGTTTGAGGTGGAAAGAGTAAAGAATGGGTTCAAATTTAACAACCATCAACTTAAAATAGACTGCTATATGCAGAAGATGTTATATATAAACCTAATGGTAACAAATAAAAAAACAGTGATAGATATCCAAAAAACTGAAGAGAAAGAAATCCAAATATATCACTAAAGAAAAGAACAGAGAAAATATACAAAACATACATAAAATAAGTAACAAAATGGCAATAAATACGTAACTATCAATAATCCCTTTGTATGTAAATGGACTAAATTCTCTAATCAAAAGACATAGGGTGATGTAATGGATTAAAAAAAGAAAAACTCGGGGCCCCTGGGTGGCTCAGTCGATTGAGCTTGAGCATCTGACTTCAGCTCAGGTCATGATCTCACAGTCCGTGGGCTCGAGCCCTGCAATGGGCTCTGTGCTGACAGCTCAGAGCCTGGAGTCTGTTTCGGATTCTGTGTCTCCCTCTCTCTGACCCTCTCCTGTTCATGCTCTGTCTCTCTCTGTCTCAAAAATAAAGGTTAAAAAAAAATTTAAAAAACCTCATCTATATGCTGCCTACAAAAGACTCATTTTAGACCTATAGACACATGCAGGTTGAAGGTGAGTGGAGAGAGAAATATTTATCATGTAAATGGATGTGAAAAGAAAGTCAGGGAGGGAATATTTATATCATGCAAAATACATCTTAAAATGAAGACGTTGGGGTGCTTGTGTGGCTCAGTTGGTTAAGCGTCTAACTTTGACTCAGGTCATAATCTCATGACTCATGGGTTCAAGCCCTGTGTTGAGCTCTCTGCTGAAAGTTCAGAGCCTGGATGCTGCTTCAGATTCTGTGTCTCCCTCTCTCTGATCTTCCCCTGCTTATGCCCTCTCTCTCTCTCTCTCTGTAAAAAATAAATAAATAAACCTTTAAAAAAATAAAAAATGAAATGAAGAGTTTAACCAGAGACAAAGAAGGACACTTTATAAACACTGAAGAGACAACCAAAAAGTAAGACATAATAATTGTAAATATTTATGTGCCCAACATAAGAGAACCCAAATACATAAAACAGTTAATAACAAATAAAAAGAAGTAATTGATAATAATACAATAATAGGAATGGACTTTAGCACCTCACTTGCATCTAAATAGAAACTCAACAAGGAAGAGTGGCTTTGGATGAACCAGATGGATTTAATAGATATATTCAAAACATTCCATCTGAAAAAGAAGAGTACACATTCTTTTCAAGTGAACTCAGAACATTCTCCAGAATAGATCACATATTAGGCCACAAAATAAGTGTCAACAAATTCAAGAAATCAAAATCATACCAAACTTTTCTTACCCCAGTGCTATGAAACTAAAAGTCAACTACAAGAAAAAATCTGGAAAGGCCACACATATACGGAGGTTAAATAAAATGCTACTAAAGAATGAATGGGTCAACCAAGAGACAAAGCAGAAGTCAAAAACTACATGGAGAGAAACGACAATGTAAACACAATAATCCAGAATCTTTGGGATGCAGCAAAAATGGTTACCTAAAGAAGCAAGAAAAATCTCAAATAAATAACCTATACTCACATATAAAAGAGCTAGAAAAGGAAGAACAAATAAACCAAAAACCAGCAGAAGGAAGGAGATAATAAAGAATAATGCAGAAATAAATGATATAAAAACTAAAATACAAAGAGCAGATCAATGAAATCAAGAGCTGGTTCTTTGAAGAGATCAACAAAGCTGATAAACCTCTAGCCAGACTCATTGAGAGAGAGAGAGAGAGAGAGAGAGAGAGAGAGAGAGAACTCAAATTCAGACACAAAAGAGGAGAAATAACTGACACCACAGAAATACAAAAAATTGTAAGAGAATATTATTAAAAAACTGTATCTCAACTAACTGCACAGCCTAGAAGAAATAGATAAATTCCTAGAAACCTATAACCTACTAAACCTGAAAAAGGAATAAATAGAAAATTTGAACAGACCAATTACCAGCAATTAAATTGAATCAGTAATTTAAAAACTCACAAAAAACAAAAGCCTGGGACTAGATAGCTTCACAGTGAATGCTATCAAACATTTAAAAAAGTTAATGCCAACTCTTCTCAAATGTTTTCAAAAAGTAGAAGAGGATGAAAAACTTCCATATTCATTCTTTGAGGCCAGTATTACCCTGATACCAAAATCAGATAAAGACGTCATGAAAAAAGAGAACCTCAGGCCAATATCTCTGATAAACATAAATGCAAAAATCCTCAATAAAATATCAGCAAACTGAGTCCAATAATATATTTTTAAAAAAATCATTCACCATGGGGCGCCTGGGTGGCTCACTTTGTTAAGTGTCCTACTTCACTTCAGATCATGATCTCAGAGTTTGTAGGTTTGAGCTCCACATTGGGTTCTGTGCTGACAGCTCAGAGCCTGGAGCCTGGTTCGGATTCTGTGTCTACCTCTCTCTCTGCACCTCCTCCCCTTTCAAAAATAAACCTTAAAAATTTTTTAAATCATTCCCCATGATCAAGTGTGATTTATTACCATGATACAAGAGGACTTCAATATTTACAAGTCAATCAATGTGATATATCATATCAATTTGAGAAAAGATAAAATCCATCTCATCATTTTAACAGATGCAGTAAAAAAAACATTTGAGAAAATACAACATCCATTCATGATAAAAATCCTCAACAAAGTAAGTTTAAAGGGAATATACCTCAACATAATAAAAGTCTTATATGGAAAATCCACAGGACATTATATTCAATGATGAAAAAGTGAGATATTTTCCCCTAAGGTCAGGAATAAGACAAGAATGTCACTCTTACCATTTTATTTAACATAGTACTGCATGTTCTAGCTACAGCAATCAGACAAGAGAAGGAATAAAAACCATCCCAATGGGCAAGGAAGAAATTAAACTCTCACTATTTACAGATGATATACTGTATACGGAAACCCCTAAAGACTCCACCACAAAAATTACCAGAAGTGATAAATGAATTCAGTATGATCATAGGATACAAAATCAATGTACAGAAATCCATTGCATCTATACACTATTAAGAAAACAGCAGAACGTGAAATTAAGAAAACAATCCCATTTATAATTACACCAAAAATAATACAATAACTAGGAATAAATCTAATCAAAGAGGTAAAAGACCTGTACTCCGAAAACTATAAAACACTGATGAAAGATGACACCAAGAAATGGAAAGACATTCCATGCTAATGGATTGGAAGAACAAATACTGCTCAAATGTCTGTAACACTCAATGCAATCTACAGATTTTGGAACCTATATCAAAATATCAACAACGGGGCACCTCAGTGACTCAATTGGTTAAACAACTGATTCATGATATCTGCTCAGGTTGTGGTCTTGAAGTTGTGAGATTGAACCACACATCAGTTTCTAAGCTGAGCATGGAGTCTGCTTCTCTCTCTCTCTCTCTCTCTCTCTCTTTCTCTCTCTCTCTCTCTTCTGCCCCTCCCCTGCTCACACTCTCTCTCTCAAAATAAATAAATAAACTAAAAACATTTTTTTACAAAGCTATAATAAACAATCCTAAAATTAGTGTGAAACTACAAAAACCCAGAATAACCAAAACAATCTCGAAAAAGAAAAAGAAAACTGGAGCTTTAACAACTCAAGACTTCAAGTTATATTATAAAGCTGTAGTAATCAAAACAATATGGTCGCTTTGTGGGTGGCAGTGAGAGTGGAGACTGAGCCATGAAGGCCTCAGGCACACTGTGAAAGTACAAAGTGGTGTGGCACTGCCTGCCCACCCTCGAATGCTACATTCCACTCCTCTATTGCATGTGCGTCTGCATGTGATCATATTGTCACCAAGTCCTGCATCCAGCACTTTGTGTCTCAGTTGAAGAATATGAAAAAGTCTTCAGGGGAAATTGCTGTGGACAGGTGTTTGAGAATCCCCCTTTCAAGTAAAGAACTTCAGCATCTGGCTATGCTATGACTCTTATAGTGGCACCCACAACATGTATGGGGAGTACTGAGATCTGACCACTGAAAGTGCTGTCACACAATGCGACTGTGACTTGGGCATCCAGCACTGTGCATGGCCTCACTTGATCCAGATCATGAAGGTGGAGGATATTGCAGCCAGCAAGTGCTGCTGACTAGAAGTCAAGCAATTCCATGATTCCAGGATCAAATTCCCACAGCCCCACTGAGACCTACATCACCAGCACAAGCTACGCTTCACTGCCAATAGGCCCAACACCGTCTTTTAGATGCAGAGTCTCCCTGTCCCCAGGTCTGCTCAAATAAACTCCTTGGGAAAACAAAACGAACAAACAAAACACTATGGTACTAGCACAAAAATAAACACATAGATCAATATAAGGGAATAGAAAGCCCAGAAAATAAACCCACAATTTTATGGTCACTTAGTCATCGCCAAAAGAGGCAATAATATGCAATGGGAAAAAGACAGTGTCTTCAATAAATGGTAATGGGAAATCTGAACAGCTACATGCAAAAGAATGAAATGGACCACTTTCTTATACCATAAACAAAAATGAATTCAAAATGGATGAAAGACCTAAATATTAGACCTGAGACCATAAATATCTTACAAGACAGCAAAGTCAGCAGTTATGTATCTGACATCAACCAGTTTTGGAGGATACTGGAAGATGGCGGCATAGGAGGATGCTGGGCTCACTGCGCATCCTGCTGATCACTTAGATTCCACCTACACCTGCCTAAATAACCCAGAAAACCTCCAGAGGATTAGCAGAAAGGAGTCTCCGGAGCCAAGCGCAGACGAGAGGCCCACGGAAGAGGGTAGGAAGGGCGGCGAGGTGGTGCGTGCTCCACGGACTGGCGGGAGGGAGCCGGGGCGGAGGGACAGCCTGCCGGCCAAGCAGAGCCCCTGAGGCTGGCTGGCAAAAGTGGAGGAGCTGGACGGAGTGTGTTCCCACAGCAAGCGCGACGTAGTGTCTGGGAGGTCATAAGTTAACAGCTCTCCTCAGAAAGCTGGAAAGCTGGAGGACAAATGGAGGGAGAGCTGCTGAGCCCCCGGGCGACAGAGCTCAGTTAGGTGGGGAACAAAGGCGCTCACCAGCGCCATCTCCCCCGCCCATCCCCCAGCCAAAATCCCAAAGGGAACCAGTTCCTGCCAGGGAACTTGCTCGCTCCGCGCAAACACCCAACTCTGTGCTTCTGCGGAGCCAAATCTCCAGCAGCGGATCTGACTCCCTACCGCTGCCACAGGGCCCCTCCTGAAGTGGATCACCTAAGGAGAAGCGAGCTAACCCTGCCCCTCCTGCCCCTGTGCACCTTGCCTACCAACCCCAGCTAATACCGCAGATGCCCAGCACCACAAGCCTGGCAGTGTGCAAGTAGCCCAGACGGGCCATGCCACCCCACAGTGAATCCCGCCCCTGGGAGAGGGGAAGAGAAGGCACACACCAGTCTGACTGTGGCCCCAGCGGTGGGCTGGGGGCAGACATCAGGTCTGACTGCGGCCCCGCCCACCAACTCCAGTTATACACCACAGCACAGGGGAAGTGCACTGCAGGTCCTCACCACTCCAGGGACTATCCAAAATGACCAAACAGAAGAATTCCCCTCAGAAGAATCTCCAGGAAATAACAACAGCTAATGAACTGATCAAAAAGGATTTAAATAATATAACTGAAAATGAATTTAGAATAATAGTCGTAAAATTAATCGCTGGGCTTGAAGATAGTATAGAGGACAGCAGAGAATCTCTTGCTACAGAGATCAAGGGACTAAGGAACAGTCACGAGGAGCTGAAAAATGTTTAACGAAATGCAAAACAAAATGGAAATGACGACGGCTCGGATTGAAGAGGCAGAGGAGAGAATAGGTGAACTGGAAGATAAAGTTATGGAAAAAGAGGAAGCTGAGAGAAAGAGAGATAAAAAAATCCAGGAGTATGAGGGGAAAATTAGAGAACTAAGTGATACACTAAAAAGAAATAATATACGCATAATTGGTATCCCAGAGGAGGAAGAGAGAGGGAAAGGTGCTGAAGGGGTACTTGAAGAAATTATAGCTGAGAACTTCCCTGAACTGGGGAAGGAAAAAGGCATTGAAATCCAAGAGGCACAGAGAACTCCCTTCAGACGTAACTTGAATCGATCTTCTGCACGACATATCATAGTGAAACTGGCAAAATACAAGGATAAAGAGAAAATTCTGAAAGCAGCAAGGGATAAATGTGCCCTCAGATATAAAGGGAGACCTATAAGACTCGTGACTGATCTCTCTTTGGAAACTTGGCAGGCCAGAAAGGATTGGCACGAGATCTTCAGTGTGCTAAACAGAAAAAATATGCAGCCGAGAATCCTTTATCCAGCAAGTCTGTCATTTAGAATAGAAGAGAGATAAAGGTCTTCCCAAACAAACAAAAACTGAAGGAATTCGTCACCACTAAACCAGCCCTACAAGAGATCCTAAGGGGGATCCTGTGAGACAAAGTACCAGAGACATCACTACAAGCATAAAACATACAGACATCACAATGACTCTAAACCCGTATCTTTCTATAATAACACTGAATGTAAATGGATTAAATGCACCAACCAAAAGACATAGGGTATCAGAATGGATAAAAAAACAAGACCCATCTATTTGCTGTCTACAAGAGACTCATTTTAGATCTGAGGACACCTTTAGATTGAGAGTGAGGGGATGGAGAACTATTTATCATGTTACTGGAAGCCAAAAGAAAGCTGGAGTAGCCATACTTATATCAGACAAACTAGACTTTAAATTAAAGGCTGTAACAAGAGATGAAGAAGGGCGTAATATAATAATCACAGGGTCTATCCATCAGGAAGAGCTAACAATTATAAATGTCTATGCCCCAAATACCGGAGCCCCCAAATATATAAAACAATTACTCACAAACATAAGCAACCTTATTGACAACAATGTGGTAATTGCAGGGGACTTTAACATCCCACTTACAGAAATGGATAGATCATCTAGACACATGCTCAATAAAGAAACAAGGGCCCTGAATGATACATTGGATCAGATGGACTTGACAGATATATTTAGAACTCTGCATCCCAAAGCAACAGAATATACTTTCTTCTCGAGTGCACATGAAACATTCTCCAAGATAGATCACATACTGGGTCACAAAACAGCCCTTCATAAGCAGACAAGAATTGAAATCATACCATGCATACTTTCAGACCACAATGCTATGAAGCTTGAAATCAACCACAGGAAACAGTCTGGAAAACCTCCAAAAGCATGGAGGTGAAAGAACACCCTACTAAAAAATGAATGGGTCAACCAGGCAATTAGAGAAGAAATCAAAAAATATATGGAAACAAACGAAACTGAAAATACAACAATCCAGACGCTTTGGGATGCAGCGAAGGCAGTCCTGAGAGGAAAATACATTGCAATCCAGGCCTATCTCAAGACACAAGAAAAATCCCAAATACAAAATCTAACAGCACACCTAAAGGAAATAGAAGCAGAACAGCAAAAGCAGCCTAAACCCAGCAGAAGAAGAGAAATAATAAAGATCAGAGCAGAAATAAACAATATAGAATCTAAAAAAACTGTAGAGCAGATCAACGAAACCAAGAGTTGGTTTTTTGAAAAAATAAACAAAATTGACAAACCTCTAACCAGGCTTCTCAAAAAGAAAAGGGAGATGACCCAAATAGATAAAAATCATGAATGAAAATGGAATTATTACAACCAATCGGTCAGAGATACAAACAATTATCAGGGAATACTATGAAAAATTATATGCCAACAAATTGGACAACCTGGAAGAAATGGACAAATTCCTAAACACCCACACTCTTCCAAAACTCAATCAGGAGGAAATAGAAAGCTTGAACAGACCCATAACCAGCGAAGAAATTGAATCGGTTATCAAAAATCTCCCAACAAATAAGAGTCCAGGACCAGATGGCTTCCCAGGGGAGTTCTACCAGACGTTTAAAGCAGAGATAATACCTATCCTTCTCAAGCTATTCCAAGAAATAGAAAGGGAAGGAAAACTTCCAGACTCATTCTATGAAGCCAGTATTACTTTCATTCCTAAACCAGACAGAGACCCAGTAAAAAAAAAGAACTACAGGCCAATATCCCTGATGAATATGGATGCAAAAATTCTCAATAAGGTACCAGCAAATCGAATTCAATGGCATATAAAAAGAATTATTCACCATGATTAAGTGGGATTGATTCCTGGGATGCAGGGCTTGTTCAACATTCGCAAATCAATCAACGTGATACATCACATTAATAAAAGAAAAGAGAAGAACCATATGATCCTGTCAATCGATGCAGAGAAGGCCTTTGCCAAAATCCAGCACCCTTTCTTAATAAAAACCCTTGAGAAAGTCGGGATAGAAGGAACATACTTAAAGATCATAAAAGCCATTTATGAAAAGCCCACAGCTAATATCATCCTCAATGGGGAAAAACTGAGAGCTTTTTCCCTGACATCAGGAACATGACAGGGAGGCCCACTCTCACCGCTGTTGTTTAACATAGTGTTGGAAGTTCTAGCATCAGCAATCAGACAACAAAAGGATATCAAAGGCATCCAAATTGGCAAAGATGAAGTCAAGCTTTCGGTTATTGCAGATGACATGAATCTATACATGGAAAATCCGATAGACTCCACCAAAAGTCTGCTAGAACTGATACATGAATTCAGCAAAGTTGCAGGATACAAAATCAATATACAGAAATCAGTTGCATCCTATACACTAACAATGAAGCAACAGAAAGACAAATAAAGAAACTGATCCCATTCACAATTGCACCAAGAAGCATAAAATACCTAGGAATAAATCTAACCAAAGATGTAAAAGATCTGTATGCTGAAAACTATAGAAAGCTTATGAAGGTAATTGAAGAAGATATAAAGAAATGGAAAGACATTCCCTGCTCATGTATTAGAAGAATAAATTTTGTCAAAATGTCAATACTACCCAAAGCTATCTACACATTCAATGCAATCCCAATCAAAATTGCACCAGCATTCTTCTCTTAACTAGAACAAGCAATCCTAAAATTCATAAGGAACCACAAAAGGCCCCGAATAGCCAAAGTAATTTTGAAGAAGAAGACCAAAGCAGGAGGCATCCCAATCCCAGACTTTAGCCTCTACTACAAAGCTGTCATCATCAAGTAGCATGGTATTGGCACAAAAACAGACACATAGACCAATGGAATAGAATAGAAACCCCAGAACTAGACCCACAAACGTATGGCCAACTCATCTTTGACAAAGCAGGAAAGAACATCCAATGGAAAAAAGACAGTCTCTTTAACAAATGGTGCTGGGAGAACTGGACAGCAACATGCAGAAGGTTAAAACTGGACCACTTTCTCACACCATTCACAAAAATAAACTCAAAATGGATAAAGGACCTGAATGTGAGACAGGAAACCATCAAAACCCTAGAGGAGAAAGCGGGAAAAGACCTCTCTTACCTCAGCCGTAGCAATCTCTTACTTGATACATCCCCAAAGGCAAGGGAATTAAAAGCAAAAATGAATTACTTGGACCTTATGAAGATAAAAAGCTTCTGCACAGCAAAGGAAACAACCAACAAAACCAAAAGGCAACCAACGGAATGGGAAAAGATATTTGCAAATGACATATCGGACAAAGGGCTAGTATCCAAAATCTATAAAGAGCTCACCAAACTCCACACCCGAAAAACAAATAACCCAGTGAAGAAATGGGCAGAAAACATGAATAGACACTTCTCTAAAGAAGACATCCGGATGGCCAACAGGCACATGAAAAGATGTTCAATGTCGCTCTTTATCAGGGAAATACAAATCAAAACCACACTCAGATATCACCTCACGCCAGTCAGAGTGGCCAAAATGAAGAAATCAGGAGACTATAGATGCTGGAGAGGATGTGGAGAAATGGGAACCCTCTTGCACTGTTAGTGAGAATGCAAATTGGTGCAGCCGCTCTGGAAAGCAGTGTGGAGGTTCCTCAGAAAATTAAAAATAGACCTACCCTATGACCCAGCAATAGCACTGCTAGGAATTTACCCAAGGGATACAGGAGTGCTGATGCATAGGGGCACTTGTACCCCAATGTTTATAGCAGCACTCTCAACAATAGCCAAATTATGGAAAGAGCCTAAATGTCCATCAACTGATGAATGGATAAAGAAATTGTGGTTTACATACACAATGGAATACTACGTGGCAATGAGAAAGAATGAAATATGGCCTTTTGTAGCAACGTGGATGGAACTGGAGAGTGTGATGCTAAGTGAAATAAGCCATACAGAGAAAGACAGATACCATATGGTTTCACTCTTAGGTGGATCCTGAGAAACTTGACAGAATCCCATGGGGGAGGGGAAGGAAAAAAAAAAGAGGTTAGAGTGGGAGAGAGCCAAAGCATAAGAGACTGTTAAAAACTGAGAACAAACTGAGGGTTGATGGGGCGTGGGAGGGAGGGGAAGGTAGGTGATGGGTATTGAGTAGGGCACCTTTTGGGATGAGCCAATTTGACAGTAAACTTCATATATTGAAAAAAAAAAAAAAAGAACCACAACAGAAAAAAAAAAAAAGAAAAAGTCAACCCACCATATGGAAGAAGATATTTGTAATGATATAGCCTATAGGTGGTTAATATCCAAAACATATAAAGAACATATTCAAATAAACATATAATTCCATTAAAAATGAGCATAGGACATGAACAAACATCTTTTTTGAAAAAGATATCCAGATGGCCAACAGACACATGAAAAGAATGTTCAAAGTCATTCGTCATCAGGGAAATACAGATCAAAACCGCAATGAGATATAACCTCAAATGTGTCAGGATGGATAAAACAAAAAACAAAAAATATCAAGTGTTGGCAAAGATATAGATATAAATGAACCCTAATGCACACTTGGTGAAAATACTAATGAATCAGGGCTCAGCAAATTCAAATGATTGTGTACATAACTATGCATTTTTACATACCACCATGGTAGGATACACGAAGTCAACAAAAAGAAAAAAAAATAGGAAAGTCCATAAATATATGGAGGTTAAACCACATCCTCCTAGGCAATGAATGGGTCAACAGGAAATCAAAGAAGAAATTTAAAAGAATACAATGAAACAAATGAAAATGAAAGCATGATGGTCCAAAACCTTTGGGATGCAGCAAAAGAAGTCCTTAGTGGGAAGTATATAGTAATACAGGCCTATCTGAAGAAGAAAGAAAAATCTCAAGCAACAGAGAAAAAATACAACAACAATTTCAGCCTAAAGCCAGCAGAAAGGAAATAATAAATATTAGAGGAGAAACAAATGATATAGATATAAAACAACAACAACAGCAACAACAACAACAGAACAAAAACACAATAGTATTTATCAATGAAACCAGGATCTGGTGCTCTGAAAAAATTAATAACATTGATAAACCTCTAGTCAGACACAGGAGCCACACAAATAAATTAACAAACAAGAGAGGAAACATAACAACCAACACCACAGAAATGCAAACAATTATAAGAGAATATTATCAAACCCTGTATTCCAACAAACTAGACAACATGGAAGAAATCGATAAATTCCTACAAACTATAAACTACCAAAACTGAAATGGGAAGAAATAGAAAATGTGAACAGACCAATTACAAGGAAAGAAATTGAATCTGTAATCAAAAAAATCTCCCAACAAAAGAAAATCCAGGGCCATAGAGCTTCATAGGGGAATTCTACCAGGCATTTAAAGAAGAGTTAATATCAATTCTTCTCAAACTATTCCCCAAAACAGAAATGGAAGGAAAACTTCCAAATCAATTCTATGAGGCCAACATTACCCTTATACCAAAACCAGACAGACTTATCTGAAAAAACAGAAACAAAAACAAAAACAAAAACTACAGACCAATATCCTGATGAACATGGATGCAAAAATTCTCAATAAAATACTAACAAATTGAATCCAACAGTACATTAAAAGAATTAGTCACCAAGAATAAGTGGGATTTATTGCTGAGGCAAGAGTGGTTCAATATTCTCAAATCAATGAATATAATATACCACATTAATAAAGAAAGGATAAGAACCATATGATCCTATCAATAGATGCAGCAAATGCATTTGGCGAAATACAGCATCCATTCTTATTAAAAAACCTTCAACAAAGTCAAGTTTGAGGGAACATACCTTAACATTATAAATATCATATGTGAAAGACACATAGCTAATATCATCCTTAATGGGGAAAAACTGAGAACTTCTCCTGTACAGTCAGGAACAAGACAGAGATATCCACCTTCTCTCCCTCTCTCTTTTTTATTTATCTTAGTACTGGCAATCCTATTCTCAGCAATCAAACAAAAATAAATAAAGGTATCCAAATCAGCAAGGCAGAAGTCAAACTTTCATGATGCACAAATGACTTGATACTTTATGTAGAGAAACCCCATAAGACTACACCAAAAAATTGCTAGAACTGACACATAAATTCAACAAAGTCTCAGGATAAAAAATCAACATACAGAAATCTGTTGCAATTCTATACACCAATAATGAATCACCAGAAAGAGAAATCAAGGAATCGATTCCATTTACAATTGCACCAAAACACAGAAGATACCCAGGAATAAACCTAGCCAAAGAAGTAAAAGATCTATACTCTGAAAACTATAAAACACTTATGAAGGAGACTGAAGATGACACAAAGAAATGGAAAACATTCTATGCTCATGGATTGTAAGAACAAACATTGTCAAAATGTCTATACTATCCAAAGCAACCTGCAAATTTACTGCAATCCCTATCAATTTTTCACAGAGCTAGAACAAACAATCCTAAAATTTGTATGGAACCAGAAAAGACCTTGAATAGTCAAAGCAATCTTGAAAAAGAAAAGCAAAGCTGGCAACATCTCGATTCCAGGCTTGAAACTCTATTACCAAGCTGTGGTAATGAAGACACAATGGTACTGGCACGAAAATAGACACATAGATCTATGGAACAGAATAGAAAACCCAGAAATGGACCTACAACTCTATGATCAACTCATCTTTGACAAAGCAGGAAAGAATAACCAATGGAAAAAAAGAGAGTCTCTTTAGTAAATGGTGTTGGGAAAACTGGACAGCAGCATGCAGAAGAATGAAACTGGCCTACTTTCTTACACCATACACAAAAATAAATTCAAAAATGATGAAATACCTAAATAGGAGCCAGGAGGAAATAAAAATCCTACAGGAAAACACAGGCAGCAACCTCTTTGACCTCAGCTGGAGCAATTTATTACTGGACACGTCTCCAGACTCAAGGGAAAAAGAAGGAAAAATGAACCATTGGGACTTCATCAAGATAAAAAGTTTCTGAATAGCAAAGGAAATAATCAACAAAACTATAAGGCAGCCTACAGAATGGGAGAAGATAGATGCAAGTCACATATTTGATAAAGTATTATTGTCCAAAATCTATAAAGATCTATCAATCTTGACACCCAAAAAAACAAATAATCCATTTAAGAAATTGGCAGAATATATGAATAGACATTTTTCCAAAGACATCCAGATGGCCAGCAGACACATGAAAAGAGGTTTAGCATCACTCCTCATCAGGGAAATACAAATCAAAACCATGATGAGATACCACTTCACACCTGTAAGAATGGCTAAAATTAAGAATACACGAAACAGCAAATGTTGGTGAGGATGTGGAGAAAGGGGAACCCTCTTGCGCTGTTGGAGGGAATACAAACTGGTGCTTCCACTCAGGAAAACAGTATTGCTGTTCCTCAAAAAGTTAAAGATAGAACTACTGTACAATCCAGAAATTGCAGTATTTGGTATACACCCAAATACACAAAATGACTGATATGATCCTTCATGAATGCACCCCAATGCTTACAGCATTATCAGCAATAGCCAAATTATGGAAAGAGCCCAAATGTCTATTTAGCCTAAGTTTCTCTGAATGGAGAAAGAAGAATTGGTGTATATATATATATATATATATATATATATATAGGAATATTATTCAGCATCATAAAATGAAATCTTGCTATTTTCAACAACATGGATGAAGCTAGAGTGTATTATGCTAAGTAAAATAAGTAAGTCAGAGAAAGAAAAATATCATATTATTTCATTCATGTGTGGAGTTTAAGAAAGAAATCCAATGAACATAGGGGAATGAAAAAATGTGAGTAAAGCAAATCGGAATAGACTCTTAACTATAGATAACAAACTGAGAGTTGATGGAGGGGATCTTGTTAGGGGATGACCTAAATGTGTGATGGATATTAAGGAGGGCATTTGTGTTGGGCACTGGTTTTTGTACGTAAGTGATGAGTCACTAAATTCTACTCCTGAAACTAATATTACACTATATGTTAATTAATTATAATTTAAAATAAAATTTGAGAAAAAATTTAAAATACCTATATCCTGGCTATGGGAGACAATATGCAATATATTGGCTGTTCATTCAGAGCATATATAACCTCCCAGAGAACTTAATCACAGCCCTGTAAAGTATTACCCCCCCTAACTGGCAATATAGCTGGGGCTTCAGAAAACCATTCCACCATTTCATCAAGCCAACAGCTTCAGGATGGTAGGAAATAGGATAAGACTAACAAATTCAATGATCCACACTTCATTAGCTCTGAAGTTAGTTCTTTGTTCAAACATGATGTTGTGTGGAATACACACAAAGAAAATGGGCACCATTAAGTCCACATCTAGTAGATTTTGCAGAAACATTACATGTGAGAAAGGCAAATCCAGACACAGAGTGTATATTCCAGTAATAATGAAAGAACTGACCAAACTCCAACACCTGAAAAACAAATAATCCAGTGAAGATATGGGCAGAAGACATGAATAGACACTTTTCCAAAGAAGACATCCAGATGGCCAACAGACACACAAAACGATGCTCAACGTCATTCATCATCAGAGAAATACAAATCAAAACCACACTGAGATACCATCTCACACAGGTCAGAGTGGCTAAAATGAACAAATAAGGAAATATAGATGCTGGCAAGGATGTGGAGAAACAGGAACCCTCTTGCACTTTTGGTAGGAATGCACACTTGTGCAGCCACTCTGGAAAACAGTGTGGAGGTTCCACAAAAAATGAAAAATAGATCTCCAGGAATTTACCTAAGGGATACAGGAGTGCTGATGCATAGAGGCACATATACCCCAATGTTTATAGCAGCACTTTCAACAATAGCCAAATTATGGAAAGAGGCTAAATGTCCATCAACAGATGGTTTATATATACAATGTAATACTACTTGGAAATGAGAAAGAATAAAATAATGCAATTTGTAGCAATGTGGATGGAACTGGAGGGTATTATGCTAAATGAAATAAGTCATACAGAGAAAGACAGATACCATATTTTTTCACTCATATGTGGATCTTGAAAAACTTAACAGAAGACCATGGGGGAAGTGAAGGGGAAAGAATAGTTACAAACAGAGAGGGAGAAGGGCAAACCATAAGAGACTGTTAAATACAGATAACAAACTGAGGGTTGATGGGGGTGGGGGAGAGGGGAAAGTGGGTTAGGGACATTGATGGGACATTTGTTAGGATGACCCCTGGGTGTTGAATGTAAGCCAATCTGACAATAAATTATATTAAAAAATAAATGAATCTATTTTTCAGGTTTGGCTATAAAAAATAATAATGAAACACTTCCCCTTCCATGATGGAAGTGGTCCAATGTAGCCAACCTGCCGCAGGTAAGTGTCTGATCACCCTGGGGATATTGGAGACTTAGGGTTGGTCTCTGCTTCTGGCAGATTGGGCATTCAGCAGTGGTGAGCTGAAGTCCATATTGCTGAGCTCATGCATAACTTCTATCCTTGCCATCATGGCCGTTGTTATAAGCTCACTGGATAGTGACAGGAGAACCTGGGGAAAGAGTCTGCTATCCTCAGAACATGTCATCCTATCCACTTTTAATCTGCTTTTGCTGAAGTCACTCATTAGTCGAATTCAAATGGGCCACAGATATCTTCATTTTGTTGTTGTTTTGCCCACTCAGGAAGGTCTGTTCACATATCTTTACCCTATACCTCCTTGTCACCAGTTATCCAACCATGTTTTTTCCCAAGTCCCTCTCTATCCAGCCAAATCATTGACCACCGCCCATAAATTTGTATACCTTAATGCCTCTGGGAATTCCTTTTTCCATGAAAATTAAAAACCAGGCACACAGCTTAAATTTCTGCCCACCAGGCGAATTTCCTTTCAACAGTGTCATTCAGGGATGTATCAGAAAGGAGCTATAGTACTACAGCTATCCACTTACAGGTGGTGCCTGCATATTATACAGAACTACCTATAAATCAGGCCTGAGCTTTTTCTTATAGAGAACTCCACATAAGGACATAGGTGCAGGCTGGGTGAAAGGAGTTAATATAGCAGGACAGGGTGGGGAATATGCATCAGGGTCACTTTGTTCTATAACTTAATTGGGCCTCCAGTGACTGTTCAATCCTGATATTGTATAAGTCACTTTCATTTGGGGATGAAGTGCTGCTATGCACTACCAACTTTATGGCTTATGGGTCATATAACACCCGGTTCATAATGGGCAACTTAGATAGCATGATAATGTGGTATCCCACAGCCAAGAACTGTCTCTACAAAGACTTAGTAGCAAGCCAAAAGTTGTTTCTCAAAAAAATCAGTTATTCACAGAGGATGATAGGACTTTACTCCAAAATCTTAAGAATCTACTCAGTGATTCACTGACAGTGGCCTGCCAAACCTTCAAAGAACACCTCTATTTGCCACTGACATTTCAAGCACCCTTGGATCTCTTGGATCATATGGCCCAAGTGACAGAGACGTTTTCAAGACAGCCTGGACCTATTGGAAAGTGTTCTCTTATTCTGGATCCCACTGAAAACTAGGAGATTTCATATCACTTTGGTAAATAGGCCAGAATACCACAGGCCAATGAGGAATATACTGTCTCCAATATACAAAAAAAGCCCACTAGGAATTATGTTTATTTTTGTTGTACAAGGTGCCAGAAGCTACAATCTATCCGACACCTTAGAAACTACCTCATCGTGCCCTATACCACTGAACTTCTAGAAGTTTCACTGAAATTGAAGGCCTCTAAACTTTTTTTAAAAATTATGATTTTTTATTAATACAATTTTTAAGAGCAGTTTTAAGTATGTAGCAAAATTTAGGGAAAGGCATAGAGATTTCCCATACATCTCTTGCCCCCCACACATGCATAGCTTCTCCCATTATCAAATTCACCACCAGAGTGGTAAAATTATTAAAATCAATGAACCTATGTCCCTGAAATTTTGACAGATTTTTCCCACTTTCTGACATAAAAGAAGTCTTACAAATAAGTCTAGAATATTTGTACCTCTTGTTCACTAGTTCTAATTTGCATTATGTCATACCATAATGGACTGGTATAATGTTTTGTGAAAGGGAAAGGTGATCAAGTCCCTATCATTCCTATGATGACATTAGGCTGAAGAGTTGATATGCTCCTGAGGCAGGACAGTAAAGTTGTACTGATGGCTTTGTAAGCTGAAAGTCAACTGCTTCTGGTGGTCTTTATCACCAGGTATAGAGAAAAAAAGCTTTTGCCAGATCAATAGCTGCATACCAGGTGCCAAATATGTTAAATTGCTCAAATGATAAAACCACACCTGGTACAATAGCTGTAATTAGAATCATCACCTGGGTAAGTTTATGATTATCTGTTCTTATACTTCAAGATTCATCCATTTTCTGCACAGGTCAAATAGGTGAGTTAAATGAGGTGTGTTGAAAGTCACCATCCCAACATTCTTCATGCCCTTGATGGTGGCATTGATTTCTGCAATCCCCCTAGGAATGTGGCACTGATTTTTTTCTTTGCTATTTTCCTAAGTAGATGAAGTTCTAGTGCCCTTCATTTGGCCTTTCATCTCATTACAACCCTTACTCCACAGATCAGGGACTAATGTAGCAATTCTGCCTGTTGCTCAGCGCTCCTATCCCATTTATGCATTCTAGAACTGGGGAAAATATTAAAAAATCAGTTTGGGGACACACTGGACCCAAAGTATTATGTTCCATTACCTGATTTGTATAAACCGTTATTTTGAGTGATGGTCCATAGGGCCATTTTGAGTCTTGAGGAATTATTATCAGTTTAGAGCCAGGAGCCAGTGTCCATTAATTCCTGATAAGTCTGATTTTTCTGTTTCTTTAATGTACAGTCACTCTGGTAAAAAGGCTGTAGGTCCATTTGGGGAAAGCTAGGATAAAAATTAACATTATAAAGAGAGCAACTACAGGGTTCCTCAGAAATTCTGAGGCTCACCTCACAAGTTAATTTTGCACAATTATAGAGGAAGGTGTGTCCTCTGGACCCTCCTGATATTAGTATGCAGAGTTTACATAATAAATCCACCATAACATTCCAATCTCCTTAAGTCTTCGGATACCTTCCTTTTCAGTGTATTAAGTTTTGAAATTTAAACTTCATTTATTGTAAGCACTTTTTGGTCCATATTTCAGCCACCCAACCAATCAAATTTATAGAGACCTCTATCCTCTTGAGCTGCAACATTGAATAAATTCTTAGTGGGTCTATATTAATAATTTAAGCCTGATCCAACTTTATACCTCTTCCACCATTATCCAAAATCCTTACTATCTATTCCCATATATCTTTTCAATATTTCTATGTAAATTGAAAAAAAAATCATGCCATTATTTTGGAGTCTAGTGCACTTCCTCATGGGTCTCACCTTGTACCTTACCATTCAGGGTCTGCTGGGACTTGCATCAAGTAATAGGCTGAGAAATAAAGAGGGAAACTTGGGATTGGTCCTGAGGAGAATCTACAAGGTACTTACAAAGTAACTACCTCAGGTATGGACACTAAAAAGTCCTTAGGCAAGTCAGGATTAAACTTGTCTGACAGGGGTGGTAGAGCTGGTCCTCTTGGTAAAGAAGACTCAGAATTTGGAAGTTCTTTATCCTCAACTTCATCAGGATCTATCCATATGCCTCCATTACAAATTTCAGTATGCAAATAATTCTAAATTAACTTTTTTTTTATTTTAACAGATGAGACCTTACAAGTTTGGAAAATCAAATCATCCACTCACGGTATGATTCTCTGAATTTTGTTTTCAACAATCTCAGACCTTCCATTACAGGAAATATGGGTTCCTTTCAAGGAAGGTACAGAAATTTTCAGGTAATTTATGCAGAAGTTGATCTAAGAATTAGATGCCCTGAGCTCACCATCTCCCCCTATTTCCTCCAATGCAGTCAGTAGCAATAAGCCAATCTCATTATATTCATTAGTTTGACAAAAATACTTTAGGGTATCAAATACGTAGTCACCCAGAACTTTCCTTTTTATAAGTATTTGATTAAGATTATCCAATGGTGATATTTTGCATATCTCTATTGCTACATCACACCATAGGTATCAATGTCCAGTGTCTTCTTTACCACTGAAAATAGAGTCATTAGTGCCTTGAAATGTAATCAGATTAGCAAACCAATACATGAAACCAGTACAAGAAATATACATACACTGACACACATAAAATAGAAAAAAAAAAACCAGAAAAGTAAGAAATTTTAGAAACTGTCTCATGTGATTAAATAATGTATAGCTGATACCCACCCTAATCATAAAAATAATCTCAATCAAATAGACACCAGAAATTCTTCTTACATGGGTATATGTTTTCTTTCAGTGGGTTTCCTTTTACAAGAAGACAGATCCATTTCTCTCACATTTTATATTCCCCACAGTGCCTAGAAGAGTTCTGAGCATATAATAATTGAAGTGAATCATTATAAACACAGTGGCTGCAAGATATTTGACTTTTTTAATTTTTTTTATTTTTTTAATATGAAATTTATTGTCAAATTGGTTTCCATACAACACCCAGTGTTCATCCCAACAGGTGCCCTCATATTGATGAGGGCCCATCACCCACTTCCCCTCCTTCCCACCCACCATCAACCCTTAGTTTATTCTCAGTTTTTAAGAGTCTCTTATGGTTTGGCTCCCTCCCTCTCTAACTTTTTTTCCCCTTCCCCTCCCCCATGGTCTTCTGTTAAGTTTCTCAGGATACACATAAGAGTGAAAATATATGGTATCTTTCTCTGTATGACTTATTTCACTTAGCATAATACTCTCTAGTTCCATCCACATTGCTACAAAAGGCCATATTTCATTCTTTCTCATTGCCAAGTAGTATTCCATTGTATATATAAACCACAACTTCTTTATCCATTCATCAGTTGATGGACATTTAGGCTCTTTCCATAATTTGGCTATTGTTGAAAGTGCTGCTATAAACATTGGGGTACAAGTGTCCCTATGCATCAGCACTCCTGTATCCCTTGGGTAAATTCCTAGCAGTGCTATTGATGGGTCATAAGGTAGACCTATTTTTAATTTTTTGAGGAACCTCCACACTGTTACCCAGAATGGCTGCACCAGTTTGTATTCCCACCAATGGTGCAAGAGGGTTCCCGTTTCTCCATATCCTCTCCAGCACCTATAGTCTCCTGATTTGTTCATTTTAGCCAGTCTGACTGGCATGAGGTGCTATCTCAGTGTGGTTTTAATTTGTATTTCCCTGATAAGGAGTGTGTTGAGCATTGTTTCATGTGTCTGTTAGCCATCTGGATGTCTTCTTTAGAGAAGTGTCTATTCATGTCTTCTGCCCATTTCTTCACTGGACCCCCTTGTTTTTCGGGTGTGGAGTTTTGTGAGTTCTTTATAGATTTTGGGTATTAGCCCTTTGTCTGATATGTCATTTGCAAATATATTTTTTCCATTCCATCGGTTGCCTTTTAGCTTTGTTGATTGTTTCCTTTGCAATGCAGAAGCTTTTTATCTTCATGAGGTCCCAATAGTTCTTTTTTGCTTTTAATTCCCTTGCCATTGTAGATGTGAATATTTGATTTAAACAGATTGCTGGTTCAGGATTGCTTCCCTTCAGTATCCCACATGTCATGTATCACAATCATATATATATATATATATATATATATATATATATATATATATATAAACACACACATACACACATAATGGAAACTTGTCCTCAAAAAGGACCATGGTGGGAGTGGAAGGGAGAGAAGAAAGGAAAATTTCAAGAATGGCAGGAATCATTCCATTAGATCTTATTACAGATTCATGTTTACAAGATGCTAAATACTAAAAGCAGCCTGAACTAAATGAAATAATTTTGTTCTTTGGTGTGTGCTAACTCCCTAAACTCATCAGACCCAGAATTCCACTTCTCTTATGCCAAGGCAGAAGGCTCAACAATGAAGCTGAGTAAGCAGCATGGAGTTTCCTGCCACAAAAGGCAATTCCCAGCTTTCACAAAGCAAATAACTTGCAGAGGTACAGGTGTGTCTGTATTTCCCCATGAGCTCAGCAAGTTATTTACATTTTTACTTGAATCTCTATTTCTATCAGCACTAGCTACCTAATCTGTACTAGCAACACAATTCTCTCGAATAGGGCAACTACATTAAGTTCAAAGGTTTCAACATTTGTCAAATATTAGATGTCATTTCAAATCACATTGTACTTAAAATTGTGTGGGATCTTTTTACCCCTGAAAATGGGTAATATGACAGCTCTGTGTTTAGCAGCTTCCCTGGAATATTATCAACTCCATGTTGTGGACTATTTGGGCACATCTGATATTTTAGTTTCAATTGACTTAATTGAAAATATATAACACACTGAAATCTCAGCTTTAATTCTGGCCTCCTGGGAGAAGTTTTGAAAATAACCTCTTTTCCTTCCAGTAGATATCTCTTGCTCAGCTATCTAAGCTCACTTATCGCCCCAGAAAAATTTGGGATAAAGCCTAGAAATAAAAATTGTTTCTACAGGGTTTAATAGCTCCATGGGTAATCCACACTGGTTAGTTCAAGGATAATGAGATATCTGGGAAGCTCTTATAATCAATGTCATGTCCCAGTGTTACTGTTAGTAAACAGTAATCTATCATAGTGCATCACTTGTTATGTATATACTTCCACAAAGATATTTCCTTCAAAATACTTAACAAATTTACAAGTTTCCCTATATATACTAATTATTTCCTCAGGGCCAGAGAAAATGTCAGTAAATACTCAGTTACATTGATGTAATCTCACAGAGATGTCTTAATGCTCTGAATGGAAAACAAATAATGAATTCAGTACTTAAGAATATTCTAAATTGCACTGCTACTTGTTACTTTTGAAAAACACCTTCACATCAAGGCACTTAGCAATGCTAGAAAGAATAATACCATGTAGTGACAAATTATAACTATTTTACCATGGTGTCTAGCCATTTTGGATAATAAATATAAATCAATATCCTATCTGTTCATGTGTTGCAAATGGCATCTCGATTTCATATCTGCAATTATAATATGCCAGTTATTCCCTTGTGTTCTTATTAGTTCTATACTACATGACTAAATAACAATATACTTAGGGACTTGAAGGTAGTAAATATACCCTTATTGTTGAAATTCATTAGTATTTAAAAATAGTTTACTTCTTATATATATATTGGAGTTCACTGATTCTTAATGATAATTCAGGGTACAAAATGTTTTGGTTTAACTATCCAGAATTAGGAAAAATTATAAGCTGCAATATCTGGCACTGAGACTAAGGCTAGTATTAGGACAGTTAGAACCTTTATTCCAGATTAATTACTTTAGTAGAAAAATAAAGATTTCCAAGTCAATGAGATTCTTTTCCAGTGTTTACTCTGTGAAGTGGATAGAAATGCATCAGGATATGGTTGGGGATATATGTAATTGATACAAGATACATAAGAAATATGTAATATAGTTGTATAAATCTAGCATGCATAAATAAATCAAGTTGTAAATATTTACCTGAAATGACTTGCAGATATAAGGTGTTTTATAAATCAATAAAAGAATCAATGTCCAGTGAAGAATAGAAAACTAAACCAACAGTCAAGAGTCCTGAGGCACGTGGATGACTCAATCACTTGAATGTCTGACTTCGGCTCAGGTCATGATCTCATGGTTTGTGAGTTTGAGCCCCACATCAGCCTTGCTGCTGTCAGCCTGCTGGCAGTGCAGAACCCACTTTGGATCCTCTTTCTTCCTTTCTCTGCCTCTCCCCCACTCACACTCTCCAAAAAATAAATACATATTTAAAAAAATAAAGAGTCAAGAGTCCTGGATTTTGGTCCCAGTTGTCTGACCAATAGAGGCCTCAGTTTCTTCTTACATAAGTAATTATGATACTAGCTACTATATATCACAAGAGATGATCAAATGAGATAATGTATTTGAAAAGGATTTGAGAAGAATTAAGTGCTATATAAGTGTAAGGAACTTTCACATGGAATATTCGGAAAAGTTAAATTGACTAGTATCAAAAAGTGTGACTGAAATATTAACAGATTTAAAACCACTACAAATGTAAATATTGAACTGTCAAGAGAGAAGTAAATTTTCCTAAAAATCAATGATCACAGATGTCTATCATCTATCTATCTATCTATCTATCTATCTATCTATTATCTATCTATCTATCTATCTATCTATCTATCATCTATCTTCATTATCATCATCATCATCATCATCATCATCTATCTACCTAAACCCTAAATAGTTCAGAAGTGGCAAATAAAAAAAATGCTACCTAAATTTTAGATGTCATAGTATATGATATACAAGATCAAGTGGCTTTACTATCAATCAATTTGGTTAGTCTTCCTAAATAACCATTTGCTGGATTTGTGTGTTCATACCATAGTGACACAAAGCATCTTGATTTATTTTAAATACATCTGTGATCTGTGACACATGATATGGTGCCAAATGATATCTTTGTTAAAACCTGACAGCAGAACACAATGTAAGTAGTTCACATCACATAATCTGAAATCAGTTCTTTATATGAAAATATAAAGACAATGTCCATTTGCTAGCAGTGATTCAAAAATATTTTTAAGCAGAGTTTATTCAGTTTTTTAGTAATTGAAAACTGATAAATATTGGTACAAATTTGACCAAGCATATAATAGAGACAATTCAATATAACTTCTTGTTTGTGCTATCAGAGCTAGTTATGTTTATTTGATCAGTTATTTAATTATTTGTTTACTCCTCTGTTTTTAATCATAATTGAAAATATACTTTTTAAAATTTTTATTTAATTTATTTTTTTAAATTTATATCCATGTTAGTTAGCATATAGTGCAACAATGATTTCAGGAGTAGATTCCTTAATGAAAATATACCTTTAATGGATTATACCTAATTCTCCAAATATATAGCTTCATTTTGAAATTCATGCATGATAGTTACCAAGAAATAATTTAAGACTTGGAAATGTACATTTTATGTGAACTAGAAATAGTGAATCTTCAGAATTTGAAATAGGGATTCAGTCCCCAGAGGAATATTTGATTTTTTTAAAAAGTTCTTTTTTTGTGTTTCTACCTGGACTTTTATTTCCCACTGTAAACACAAAACAGATTTATGATTCATTTAAAGTATTAACAGATGAACCAGTGTCTCAACATTAAAATGGGCCACAGGAATTGTATTATTCTCTATAAAAATGACTCTGATAAAGTACTGTCTGGGGAAAATCATAAAGTATACAAATTATATCATTTTGTGTGGTGTATCCTTATTTTCTAGAGTAGAAAAATCATTTTAATTTCACTGGGAGCCTCTCATACTTGAAATAAAAGGTTCCATTCCTTTTGTTTTTGAGACAGAGTGTGTGAGCAGGAAAGAGGGGCAGCATGAGAGAGAATCTTAAGCAGGCTCCACACTCAGCATGGAACCTGATATGGAGCTAGATTCCACCACCTGGGATCATGACCTGAGCTCAAATCAAGAGTTGGAAGCTCAACTGACTGAGCCACCCAGGTGCCCTTATTTAAATTAAAAACAAAACAAAACAAAACAAAACAAAACATATTTTTGTTGATATGTTCTATTGTTTTTCTGGTCTCTAATTATTACTGCTCTGATCTTTGTTATTTCCTTTCTTCTGTTTACTTTGTGTTTAATGTGTTCTTCTTTGCCTAGTGACTTGTGATGTAGTTAGGTTGTTTATTTGATTTTTTTTCCTCCTTAGTGCAAATGTTTATCACTATAATCTTCCATCTAGAACTGTTATTGCTGCATCACATTCAGTTATGTTGTGTTTTCATTTTCATTTGTTTTAACTTTTTCTAAATTTCCCCTTTGATTTCTTCTTTGATCCATTGATTGATCAGAGTGTATTTAATTCCCACACATTTGTAAATTGTCCCATTTTCCTGTAATTGATACAAGTTTCATACCATTGTGATCAGAAAAGAAACTTGGTAGGACTTAAATCTTCTTAAATTTGCTTTGAATTGTTTTGTGACCATTTCGTATAATACAGAGTATTTTTGCACAATTGAGAAGAATGTGTATTCTGCTGCTATTGGATAGAATGCTCTGTATATGTCCATTAGGTAGTCTAAAATATAGTTCAAGTCCACTGTTCCCTTATTGGCTTTCTCTCTGCACAATCTATCATGTATTCCTGAAAGTTAGATATTGAAGTCCCCTACTATTATTGTATCGTTATCTATTTCTTCCTTCAGATCTTTAAGTACTTGCTTAATATGTTTTAGTGCTCTGATGTTGGGTGCATATATATTTATAATTGTTATATCTTTCCCTTTGTCACTGTACAGTCTTCTTTGTCTCCCTTTACAGCTTTTGACTTAAAATCTACTTTATTTGATATAACTGTCGCTGCTCTCTTTTGTTTCCATTTGTGTGAATATCTTGTTAGATTCCTTCAATTTGATCCTATGTGTGTTCCTAAAGCAAATGTGAATCTCTTGTAAGCAGCATAATTTTTTTTTTAATCCACTTAGCCATATATGCCTTTACAGTTAAAACACTTATTGGTAGGTAAGGACTTACTGATACCATCTTATTGCCCCCCGACTCTTTCATAGTTCTTTTGTTCCTTTCTTTCTGAGCTAATTATTTTTTATAGTGGTATGGTTTAATTTCCTTCTCTTTGTCTTTTGTGTATGTACTGCAGGTTTTTGCTTTGTGGTTACCATGACACCTATGTAATATATCCTATAGTTACATTTACAGCAGCCTATTTTCAACTATAACAACATAATTTCAAGTGCATACAAAACCTTTTCTCTTCTTCCCCATATTTTATGTTTTTGATATCCTAAATTACATCTCTTTGTATAATGTATACATTAACTAATTTAGTGATATTTATTTTTAATACTTTTGTCCTTTAATCTTCATATTAGAGTGAAATGACTACTAAAGCACCATATTACAATATTGGAGAATTCTGGATTTGACTCCATATTTACCTTTACCAATCCATTTTACATTTTCCTATGTTTCCATGTTACCAATTTGTGTCATTTCATTTTAGCTTTAAGAATTTCTTTTAGTATTTCTTTTAAGGCAGGTCTAGTGGTGATATATTATTTCATCTTTTATTTGTCTGGGAATTCCTATATATTTCTTCTTTATTTTCAAAAGATGATTTTTCAGGATTAAAGTAATTTTTGTTTTTTGAGTTTTTTGTTTTTTGTTTTTTTAATTTTTTTTCTTCCAGCACTTTGAACATATCACCCCACTGTCTTCTGGCCTACAGGGTTTCTCTTGAGGAAACCACTGATAGCTTTCTGGGAGATTGCCTTGTATGTGAAGAATTATTTTTTCTCTTGCTGCTTTTAAAATTGTCTTTCTGGGGACGCCTGGGTGGCTCATTCGGTTGAACTTCTGACTTCAGCTCAGGTCATGATCTCACGGTTCATGAGTTCGAGTGCCATGTCAGGCTCTGTGCTGATAATTCAAGGCCTGGAGCCTGCCTCAGATTCTGTGTCTCCCTCTCTCTCTGCTCCTCCCCTACTCACACTGTGTCTCTCTCTCAAAAATAAATAAATATTTAAAAAATAAAAAATAATACATAATAAATAATAAATTCTCTTTCTGGGGCACCTGAGTGGCTCAGTTGGTTAAGTATCCAACTCTTGGTTTCCACTCAGGTCATGATCTAATCCTTTGTGAGTTCAAGCCCCTTGTAGGGCTCCGTGCTTACAGCATGAAGTCTGCCTGGGATTCTTTCTCTCCCTCTCTTTGCCCTTCCCTTGTTCTCTCTCTCTCTCTCTCTCTCTCTCAATAAACAAATAAAAGATTTAAAAAATAAATAACAATATAATTCTCTTTCTGTCATCAGTTTTATATAGTTTTATTTTATATATATTTTAAAACTATATATTTTATATAGTTTTATTATAATAGGACTGTCATCAATTTTATAGTTTTTTATAATAGGACTTAATTCTCTTTGTCATCAATTTTATACAGTTTTATTAAAATAGGACTTGGAGAAGATCTTTTTGAGTTGAAACATTTTGTGGACTTATGAGCTTCATAAACTTGGATGTCCAAATCTCTTCCCATATTTCAGAACTTGTCCACTATTATTTATTTAAGATTTCTGACTGTTTCTCCATCTCTTCTCCTTCTGGAACTCCAATAATACATAGATTATTTTTTAATGCATAGATTCTTTTTTAAAAAAAAATTTAAACATTTATTTATTTTTGAGAGAGAGAGAACATGAGTGGGTGAGGGGCAGTGAGAGAAGGAGACACAGAATCCAAAGCCGGCTCCAGGCTCTGAGCTGTCAGCACAAAGCCCGATGTGAGGTTCGAACCCATGAACTGTGAGATCATGACCTGAGTCAAAGTCGGATGCTTAAACGACTGAGCCACACTAGTTGCACACTAGGTGCATTAGGCGCACCTAATGCATAGATTCTTCTAAATGATATTCTATAATTTATGTAGGCTGTCTTCACTCTTTTTTCCTTTTTTATTCTTCATTCTTTTTTCTTCTATTACTTGGTAATTTCAAATGATATGCCTTCTTCCTTATCTTGATTGAGTTTGTTGTTGAAGCCCTTTATTGAATTCTTCAGTGCAGGCAATGTGTTTTTCCATTCTAGATCATTTTTTTTAAGGTTTCTATTTCTTTGTTGAGTTTCTCATTTTGTTCATGCGTGTTTTCGTAGTTTTACTTAGTTGTCTATCTGTGTTTTCTTTTAACTCACTGAATTTCTTTAAGATGATTATTCTGAGTTATTTGTCAGTTCATAAATCTCCATGTCTTAGGGTTCATTATTCAAGCTTTGTTAGTTTCCTCAGGTAGTGTCATATTTACCTGCTTCTTTGTTGTAATCCTTGTATACTTGCATTGGTATATGCATATTTGAAGAAGCAGTCTCCAATTTCAGCCTTTTTCAGCAGTTGAGTGGGGTCATTTCCTTGCTTCCCTGCCCAGGTGTGCCATACCATGTGCTCTGCAGTTTCCCTACATCTCTGGGCAGGCTTACTGGTTTGGTTGGGAATGGAGTCTATGCTCAGAAGTTGGGAGATGCCAGTGTCTTGCTTCCCTGACCAGGCCGAATCTGAGATGGTTCACCAGCAGGGGGACCCAAACCAGGCAGAACTGCTGATTGAGCTCCCTAGGCAGATGGGACCACCAACTCAGCTCTGCAGATGAGCAAAGATGTTAGTTGTAATCTGTTAGTTCGATGCTGTCACCGACAGGAGCTCTGTTTGTCATGATCCACATTCTTGTTGCTGCAAGCCCCATTGCCCCTCCAAGTGATCCCTGTGTGGTAACACGTAGGTGGGTCTCTCAGGAAGCATCTCTGAAATTTGAGACAGCTGAATGTCTACCTTGTAATCTTCTTTTCTCGCTGGAGAAACTGTAAGCCCAAAGTGAACCCTTCAGTATAGCACTGCACTGGTATAGGGGAGAGATGAGTTGCTTAAAGTAAAACCATTCCTCTTACCTTTCTAGTAGTTTTTTTTTTTCCCCTCAATTTTTGTGGTTCCAAGGGGTTGAGCCAGGCTTACTCCTGTGTTCTGGGATCTTCGTAAAGTTGTTCTATGAATAGTTGCTAGTTCTTCTTTCTGTGAGGGAGACTAAAATTGGAAATCACCTGTTTGGCTATCTTGCTGGTGTTTTTTTTTTTTCCCAGAAAGATTAAACCCTTTAATATGGCACAAAGTCACCATTAATTCCACTGGTTCTCAGGTATGAGCCTGAGTCAGGATGAACTGATGAGTTTGTTTTTTTTTTTAAATAGAAATTGCTAGGCCCCACCATCAGAAGATATCACTTAGGTGAGCCTTGGTTATTCATTCCATGTGATCTTGTAGTGAGAGAGGAAGCCTGGGGTGGGTTTCAATGATTTTCATGTCTAACAAGTTTCCATGTGATGTGACTACTGTTGGTCTGGAAATCACATTTAGATCCACTTGTCTAGATCTGTCAGCAACTTCTTGGCTAGCAAAGCAATGTTGATTATTCTGGTTTCAAATCCTAGTCACTGAGTTGTTATACCTCTCACTGAGTTCTCACTTTCAATCCTTCATGATTCCTCTAATTCAGTTTTTTTCCCATAATTTTTCCTAAGATAAAAACACAGGTTTGTGCTTGTTACAACACAAAATACCAAGTCCATCTCTCTGATTCAGTAAGTCTAGGGTGGTCTCAGGAATTTGTATTTTTAAGGAAGGCTTTACGTGTTTCTTCTCCTCAAGTAAATTTTAGAAACACTAAGCAAATTTTAGTTTATTTAAAGCATAAAGCAAAAGTGAAACGACACAAAACAAACAACATAAAGAGTGAAGTGATTCCCTTACTCTAAGCAATAGTGTGATGAAACAGTTTATTGATTTCTTCCCCTTCCTCTATAGGAGGAATCCTTAACCTCTTGTCACATCATTCATCTCTTAGGCTGCTTGGGAAAACTGATAGACCCCTTTTACAGAATAATATTTTAAGATGTATAAAATGAAATACAAATGATTACAAAGAAAACCAACTACATTCAAATGCAGTTATCAAAATATTCTAAAAATAAACATGTATTATGGCAATATATGCACTTCACTATTAACAGATAAAACAAAACCTCTAGTAGTGGGACTAAGAGCTAACACAACTTGAAAGTAATGATGAATATAATGATTTTAGTGACATTGACAAAGAGTGTGATGTTATATAATATTTATAGTTTATATTGATGACCAAGTTGAGATTCTGGTAATAACACTTTGAATTATTGCCAACAATAATAACTTAGGGAAATGATGAATTTCAATGAAAGATTAGTGAAAATCAGATGTATTTTTTAATCCAAGTTCAAGGACTCATTAACCCTAACTTTAAGAAATTTCACTTTAGATTTTCTTCTTGTAATCATTCAGATTATCATAGAAAGGTAGGGCTACAGAACGTTAGTAGGATTTAGAAGAGAGATTGAGTAAATTAAACCATAACCTCAGGGAAGGATGTGTGGGCTTGTACCAAATACAGTGTCAACGACTGATAATTTTTTTGATTGTGCGTTCTCACTGGGTGTTTCTGGGGTCCAGTCACCTAGAGAAGGAAGAGTCTGGATTGGAATCAGGAACCACTAGCACCACTGTTTTCTTGAATTATTTGGTTCTGCCTGAATTTCTTTTTAAAGCTTTTGCAAATTTATTCCCATATTTTATCTTCTTTTTCTGGACCTGACTATCTTCTTCATAGCCTGAACTGCAAAGCTGTTTATGCGTTAAAGTGACATAGATTGGGGACTGTCCTCTAAGCTTATATATTTTCTTTGCCGAAGAAGGCAAATAAGTTCTAGCTGGATCGTCAATTTTTGAAATCACGGGTCAACTCAGGTGATCTTCCAGCTCATCCCTGGCCTACAAAAACGTAATTTCCAGGGAAGTTGGGGTAAATCTAGAATTCTCTCTCTTTATCTTTCTCCACTCATCCATGGGGCAATGCATTTATTTTCAGTCATAAATAAATTATAGAAACAGCAGATGAAGAAAATTTCCTAACTTACCATATATTATAATCATATTTTAAAAGTATTTGTAAGAATGAGGAAAGAACCATGATAATGAGCAAAACTGTTCCTGCATCTCTACATTTTATTCATAATACTACTCCTATACAAGGTGTTTTTTTGAATGAGAAGATTCAAAAGGTACTTTCTTTGTATATTTAGGATACTGACCCTTATCTAATATGCCATTTGCAAATATCTTCTCCCATTCATTAGCTTGACTTTTCATTGTTGGCGGTTTCCTTCACTCTACAAAAGCTTTTTATTTTGGTGCAGTCACAGTAGTTCATTTTTGCTTCTGTTTCCTTTGCATGAGGAGACATATCTAGAAAAATGTTGCTAAGGTCAATAATAAAGAGATTACTGCCTATGTTTTGTTCTAGGAGTTGCATCGTTTCAGGTCTCACATAAAGACCTTTAAATCATTTTGAGTGTATTCTTGTGTATACTATAGAGATCAACACACCAAACCCACAAATAACCCAATTAAAAATGGGCAGAAGATCTGAATAGACATTTTTCCAAGAATATATACAAAAGACCACCTGACACATGAAAAGACACTCAACATTACTAATCATCAGGGAAATGCAAATCAAAACCACAAGGAGATGTCACCCTATACCTGTCAAAATGGCTAGAATCAAAAAGACAAGAAATAACAAGTGTTGGCAAGGATGTGGAGAAAAGGGAACCTTCATGTACTCTTGGTGGGAATTTAAATTGGTGCAGCCACTGTGAAAACCAGTATGGAGTCTCCTCAGGAAGTTAAAAATAGAATTACTATATGATCCCGTAATTCTACTTCAGGGCATTTACCCAAGGAAAATGAAAATACTAATTTAAAAAGATATATGCACCTGTATCTTCATTGCTGCATTATTTATAGTAGCCAAGATATGGAAGCAACTCAAGTGTTCATCCATAGTTTAATGGATAAAGAAGATGTGGTATATATATATATATATATATATATATATATATATATATCTCCAATGGAATATTATTGAGGCACAAAAAACAATGAGATCTTGGCATTTGCAACTAGACCTAGAAGGTGTTATGTTAAATAAGCCAGACAGAGAAAGGCAAATACCATATGATTTCACTTATATGTGGAATCTAGGAGAAAAAAAAACAAAACAACTGAACAAAGAATCAAAGAAAAACAGACTATTAAATACAGAGAAAAAAACTGCTTGTTGCCAGCAAGGAAATTGGTGGTGGGATGAGTGAAATAGACAAAGAGGATTAAGAGGTACAAACTTCCAGTTATAAAATAAGTAAGTCATGTATATAAAACGCCCAGCATAAGGAATATAGTCAATAATATTGTAATAATGTTATATGGTGACAAATGATGACTACAATTATCATGGTGAGCATTGAGTAATGTATAGAATTATTGAATCAATATGTTGTACACCTGAAGCTAATACAATATTATGTTCATTATATATCAATGAAAACAAAAACAAGACAAAACAAAAGACACTTTCTTGAGGCTCTTCACCAAAATAAATCTTTTTACATTATATTGCATCAATTATACAGAGACATCACCCTTTCAGATACAGGCAAATTTATTTTTTAAGTGTTCCCCCCACCAATATATGTATATTGGCATGGTAGGGACATCTTGAATAGGGAGTGTGTTCAATTTAGACCAAGGAGTGCATTTTGTTAAACTGTTGAAATAGAATGTGCATTCTTTTCTTCTAAGAGCCTGGCTGGGCAGTAATCCGACTGGAAACTGTCAACAAATGCTGCCCTGTAACATTCTACACAACTCGGTTGCCATGGCAACTGGATCTCTATTGACAAGAAAGAAAGAGAAACATATGGTTGGGTAACAGTCTTACTTCACAAAACCTAAAACCTATTTTAGGGTCATCATTCTTTCTGACAGAAATAAGATACTCAAAACCAAAGGTAGCTTTAATCAAATATTCCAATGGACTGTTGAAAATGTTATTTTTTGCATTAATATAAAAAATAGCAACAAAAAGGTTGGACTGTAACATTATCAGAATGTTTTATTTATTTTCAAAAAACTACATAAACCAAGTAAAAGTCCATTTACAATCAAAATGCATTGCACATTACATACTTATTCTTATTGTCTATTAAAAAGTATTCATGTGACATTTATGAAGTATCCACCGTGTGTATTACAAGATACTAGGCTCTCTGGTTCAAAATAAAGTCCTTGTTATTCAATTGCTTATGAGTTATTAGAAGAGGTAAATGCATAAACAGATAACTACTGAAGATGAAGGATAAAGAATATGTGATATAATAAAGTATAAAGAGTAATATAGGAGCACAGAAAAAGAACTATTAATTAGATGATCTTTTTTCTAAGTTTCATTGAGCCTGGTCCACTCTTCCAGCAGCAGTTACTACACTGTATTACAGTGCCTTATACATGGCGTTTGACTATTAAATGTATGCTGCTTACTAACCATTTCATTGATCTTTTTATATATCTGTTTTTACTCATTAGACTATAATCAAATTATACTCTAGGTATATGGAGCTAGGGCCTAGCATTGTGCCTAATACATCACAGACCTTCAGTTAAAAAAAAATTAAATGTGTGAATCATTTTCAAGGTTGAATTTTTATCTGGGACTTTAAGAATCAATACTTCTACCTGTATAAGTAGGATATAGATGGGGTGCCTGAGTGGCTCAGTTGGTCAAGCATCCAACTCTTGATTTCAGCTCAGGTCATGATCTCACAGTTCGTGAGATTGAGCCCCACATCGGGATCCACGTTGACAGCATGGATTCTGCTTGGGATTCTCTCTCTCTCTCTCTCTCTCTCTCTCTCTCTCTCTCTCTCTCCCTTGCCCCCACTGTCTCAAAATAAATAATTGCACTTTTAAAAAATAAAATAGAGGGACCTGGGTAGCTCAGTCAGATAAGCGTCCTACTTTTGATTTCAGCTCAGGTCATGATCTCACCCTTCATGAGATTGAACCCCGTGTCAGGCTCCATGTTGACAGTAAGGAGCCTGCTTGAGATTATCTCTTTCCCTCTCTCTCTATGTCTGCCCCACTCATGCTCTCTCTCTCTCAAAATAAATTAATAAACTTAAAAAAATAAAATAAGCAGGATATAGATAGATTGTTAATTATTTTCTATTTCAATCACTCTGAATTTTCCAACAGATTAAATGGGTAAATTTGTAAATTTCTATTTACAATTTGAATATCCAAAAAATAGTAAAAATGATCCCTTTAATAAAAAGTCTAGCCACCTGGGTGGCTCAGTTGGTTAAATGTCCAACTTTGGGTCCGGTCATGATCTCTTGGCCCGTGTGTTTGAGTCCCATGTCAGGCTCTGTGCTGATAGCTCAGAGCCTGGACCCTGCTTTGGAATCTCTGTGTGTGTGTGTGTGTGTGTGTGTGTGTGTGTGTCTGCACCTCCTCCCCTTGCACTCTGTCTCTCTCTCTCAAAAATCAATAAATACTAAAAAAATAATAAAAAATAGAATTTCTAAAGGTTTTATCAACAAACTATACACAATATATTCATGGCATAGCTACTAACAAAATAAGTCTTTGGTGTCGTATGGGGAGAAACATAAGAATGGCAAGGATTTTACTAATTGATACCAAAATCAAGAATGAAACTAAGGTATTTCCGTTCTTGGTTCTATTAATAATATCAATAACATTTAAAATCCAAATTTTGTTTGCAAGACTTTCCTCACCTTTTAGCCTTAGTATCCTTTTTTTCCAAAATGGAAGTTTTGAATCACTAATGTTTTGCACAACTCTGATGGACTGTGGCTTAGATTCAAGTTAAACTTAAAAATTGTGTAGAATTAAAAAATTTAAAATGCATCATTTGTTTATGTGCCATCACTAAATGCTGCTATTTAATACACGTTTTTTTCTTTAAAGCATAATTACTGGATTAGAGCTTGGCTAGGTTTTAACACTGTGATATCTTTAAATAAACATCAAAAAAAGTGAGGACTCCTGGGTGGCTCAGTTGGTTAAGTGACTGACTCTAGATTTCAGCACAGGTGATGATCTCACAGTCGTGAGAGCAAGCCCTGCATGGAGCATGCTTTGGATTCTCTCTCTCCCTCTCCCTCTCTGCCACTTCCCAGTTCATGCTCTCTCTCTCTCTCTCTCTCAAAATAATAAACATTTATAAAAAGGCACTGTGATAACTATGAATAAAAGTTTTGCTAAATAAAGGTATAAATAAGTTTGTTGGAAGAACTAAGACTATTTAGAGTAGCACTGTCCAACAAAATCCCTCTCTGTAAACACACACATATACACACAGGCACACCCCTATACTCATACATCTATGTGTTTTTTGACTGGTAAATTCACCCACCTTTCAAGTTCCAACTGAAATGTTACCTTCTGTCTATACAGTAGCCCTGTACTGTAGAATTTTTTATGACATGGGAAATGTTCTATATCTCTACTGTAAAATTTAGTAGCCTGTAAAATAGAGTAGTACTGTAAAATAAAACATTGCTATCGAGCACTGGAAATGTAGTTAATATAAATGAAGAATTTAATTTTGTTCTTAAGTTTTATTAATTTTAATATAAGTAACCACATGTGGCAACCACAGCTCAATTTTAGACTTTCAAGAGGAGAAATATTTCAATGACCTTAATAAACATTTCCCTTTACAATGAAATGTTAATTATAAATTATTCTTAACCATTCATTATACTGGTCAATAAGGTGTAAACCTAGTGTGAATTACTTCCTACACTTGAAAATAATCAAATTTTATTACCTTAAAATTATTTAGAATTTATAACTTTTGCTATTTCTTAATTGTTTTCCCCAAATTCAATTAAAAATAATCTCATATTCAGGTATTTTACTTAACAGCTTTAAATACATGATTATATTTTGAATTTCATATGATGTTCATAACAGCCTATGAAAACGGGCAAGTAAAACATTTTCTTGATTTTACATATGAGGAAATTAAGAACCAGGAAAGGTTGTGTCCTACAATAGGACTTCAATATGCAAAGCCCAAATCATACTTCAGGGCTTCCAAATTTTGAAACTCAGAATTTTTTGTATTACTATCTGAAAGTAAAGTAGTTAGTGTGTTGGTGAAACTCCACTTAAAATTCATTAGGACTTTCTTTCATTAAATTTCTATCAAGGGTGTTTGGATGTTAGGTAGCTGTTTGCCACACTAATCAGTAATTGCAAAATTGAGCTTCTTAGAGTAAAGAAAGAATGAGAGTGAGATATTTTAAATTATTATAGCAGATATTTATTCCCATTAGTTATGAATGAGGTTGTTAGACAAAGCAAAATAGTGCAGTAACATCTTTGTGTTTTTTGATTTAGGCAATACTATATTTTTCAAGTACATTTTCAGAATGGCAGTAAGAATACTATGGGAAGTACTTATATTTGGCAGTTGAGATTTTACAAGTTTTTAGACAGGATTTAACACCAAGTAGTGTTTCTTGCTACATTCATTTGCTTGGGAATGTGGAGGGTAGAAAAATAATATACTATTGAGTGGGTCAGAAGTACGTGTTTGCTCATTTTGAATTTCATATGGAAAACACACTACAGAAATCTAATTTTATTTCATTCATACAAATGGTACCTTCACTGACAGTTACAAAGCTTTGCATTATTATTAACCTGTGGAGTGCTCCCTTAGGAATCTGCTTCCCCAAGATGTGGTATTTTGGTTTCCCTTGATAGACTAAAGTGACAGATATGTCTTTGTACCACCTTCTGCTCCTGGAAGGATTTTTGAAAGTTATGTTGGTTCCTCACTCTTAGTGCAAGAATAGCATATGAAAGCAATGGATAGTTCAGAAAAGTACAGTTTTCTAGAGTTACTGATAGAAAATTTTTGAAATACAAGTGGACAAATTTCTAGAAAACAGAGGAGGCACAATTTCCAAAGTAGTTTAATTGATCAGAATTTCAAATTCCATTTTTAGAGGTATACCAATTAAAGAAATATTTGCTAAAATGATTAGATAAGACATAATTTCAAAGATGTGAAAAACAATCCTAGCTTAAGTCATTGGCATTAGTTTTATAACAATACTGTCCCCACATTTGTCTGAAATTCTTGTGAACTGCCACAAATGTTTAATTGGCGTGTTCAGTGTCTTTTTGGATTGGTGAGTTATGACACTTGTTCTGTAAAATGAAGATTTTAATACATTCTTAAACACTTGCTATGAGGACTAATACACCCTTAAATACTTGCTAAATATGTTGTAGGTTCTTATTAGCTGTCATTATTCAGAGTAGCTCAACTGAAGTAGGTTTCATGAATAGATATTCAATAATAAAAATATGCTGCCATATAGAATATAAGGCAGAAAATTGACTTAATATATAGTTTTTAAAACATTTTGCCAAATGTTCAGATGCTTTTTATCATGTGCTTCATTGAAATTTTTATTCCCCAAGATTTTATTTACAGCCATTAGTGGGCCAAAAGCTTTACTGTATTTGTTTTTATAATTGTTGATGGAATCATTGGGTTAGACTCTCTTTCCTCTTACCTCCAGCTTAAATAATTGTGTCATTACTAAAAGCCAGAAGCACTGAAAAATATTGGAAAACAAGTCCCAGTAAATCATATAGAAAATTTCATTCTCCTACTGTCCTATGCAGATTTGGTAGAAGATAATACTTTTCAATCTTGTGTTTTCTATTAATTGTGACTCTCATTGGTGTTTTTATTTTTCTTTTTAGATCAGGAGGCAGTTCAATGTGAAATCAGTCAGGCCCAGGTTCTGGTCGCTGCTGCATACATCTGCCTCCTGTATTGCCTTGGAAAGTTGCATATTAGTTGAACTTCAGTTTCCTAATCTAAAATAGAAGGAGGGTAATAAAACCTATCTCATAGGATTTTTGTGAAGATAAATATACATGTGAATCTCATAGCACAGTATCTGGCAATTGATAAGTGGTAACAGTTATTACTCAATGGAAAACAAACCATATGGTTCATATGTTGTAATTCATTTTTGTATAATATTTCAAGAAATAATCCCTTTTACTCAATCAGCTTTCAGTAGGTACTCACAATATATGAAATATTTTTGTTGGTTGCAACAGAAATAAAGAAAGATGAGTCATACCTGGTTCCTTTCCTCAAAGTGTATACTGGTATTTACTTTGGTAAAATTAAATAAAAGTTCCATACATGTTTCATGGTTCTTTGTCTGGGATACACATTTGAATATTCAAGAAAAGAAAAACATATAAGTTTAGAGGATAAAGGAGAAAATATCTTATAGGCTTATTTGGTTTGTATTTGCTTATGTCTAATTTTCCACATGCAGAAGAAGTCTGGAGACCTAAATTAAAGTACTGTATCTGTCACTTATTTGATGTAGTGACCTTATACAAGTTATTGCTTACTTTAGACCTGTTTAGCCATACGTAAAACAGTGATTTTGGACTAGAAATCTTTAAGAACTTCTCTCTCTTCTAGATGAATTTCAAGCACATTCCACCTGAAAAAACATAATAATATTGGACTGGAAAAGAATATATCCTTTAAAAATAAGGAATATTTCCATTGGAAGCATAGCTTTATAGCCAACCAACAGAAAAAAAGAATACATGTATGTATATATGTGTGTAGCTCTGTGTGTGTATTTGTGTACTGCATTTTGTATCTCTAGAAATGGAAATATGAACTGAATCAGCCAAAGCCTTTTCAGCACAGTCCCCATGGGAAAATGTCCAAGAATATTATATTAACAATATTACATATTGTTGTCTCTAAGTCCCCTGAAGTCATAAAATGTCTCCGGTCATAGTTGCTTCCAACTATCTTTCACATCATTCTAGTCAGTCCTCCCAAGTTTCAGTAGCTTGTGATGCATTTTATAATGTCAAAGGGCTTCCCAAATCTCTGTTTGTTTTCTTATTTTTATCTTATTTCCTCCACCATTTGACTGAAGGTAATTTTGACCATCATAAAACTTATATGTTAATAACCAGCTTAATAGTTTTTTCCCTTGGGACTGTCCTAATACTATTGCTTTAAATGCTTTTATCAAAACTGTTGACCAGAATCTAAAATAAAGGGTACAAAGGCCACAGTAGAGTAAACATGGCACATTGCAGTGCATACTTAACTCAGGATAGTGAGATAGAGTGCACTTGGCAGTATGCTGTTTTTAACAGTTAATGATCAGAATAATGCAAACAGTATGGTTGGCTACACTAGCTCTCATTCTTGAGTATGTATGAGAGAACTCAAAGAATTTAGTAGAGAGAGAGAGAGGGAGAGAGAGAGAGAGAGGCAGAGAAGCAGAGGCAGAGAACATCTGTAATAGATCACTCAGGACTTTGGTGTGTCCAAAACTTGGGTGTGAAGTCAATCTTGGGGCCTTTTCATTTCACTCAATCCCTAGGTGATCACATCAACTTTGCATGGTTTTAAAATACCATTTTATCTCATCTCATTGTTTATAACTTTGTTTCCTCTGCCTGTAGTGCTCTTCCTCCAAATAGTTGCTTATACAGCTCTCTCAAATTTCAAATATTTCCTCAACTTTTACCTTACTGAAGCTTGTGTTGAATATTGTATTTAAAATATCAGCCCTCTCTACTTCTTTCTTGCTTAATTTTTCTTTGTAGTATTTATCATTACTTATCATGCCACATGTTTTAATTCCTTATTTATTTATTGTATGTTTCTCCCAATGAAAGTATTTTTGTTGAGTTTGTTGCTAGCTCTATCCTCAATACCTAATTCAGTACTCTTGTGAGTAAATTAATATGTAACACACACACACACACACACACACACACAGAAGCTATTTCAGAAAAAATGGCATTGTAATAAATCAGCATTATGTACTTAAGCAATGCCTTTATCTTAAATTGAAGACTTGTGGTTGATTAAATCAGTAAACAAATCAAGAAATATCTGAGTTCCTACTACATATAAGGTACTGTTCTAATTGTTATACTTTATGAGATACTCACGTTGGATGTTAAGGGACAAAAAGTAAGAATTTCCCTAAATTTATTCCCTATATGAGTCTAGTTAGGGAAAGCAATGTGCCCAGATTGTTGTATAGAAAAGCTCTTTAGGTACCACTTTCCCTTCAAATATAGCTCTAATATACAATACTATCAGTGACTGTCTCTGATTCTCTGATATCTCTGTCTTCCTCTGTGATCTCTCCATTGCTTCTCTATGTAAGGTTTGCCTTAGTATATTCCACTGAGTTTATCATCCTCAGTGTTTTGGCTTATAAGATTAGGTCTGGCTTAATGGATCTTTGGTACAATAAGACAAAAGTATTAATGACACCAAAATGCTTGCAGTAGTGAGTATTAACAACTGCATCATTGTATCAAAGCCTCATATAAAAATTTTTAATCTTTTTTAATTAAAAAATTAAGTCTTTATTATTTTAATAAATAGAGTTCTACCTAAATATAATATTGATTTTTCTTGCCATAATACCTAATCATAAACATACAAATGCAAAATTGTATTCATTATCATTACTAAATAGTACGTACAGAAGTCCCTTAATTTCAATGGAGAAAAAAAGACACTTTCTTTTTAGTGTTAACTCTGTTAGATGTTTTTTTTTTAATTATATATCCTTTGTCTTTTATATATTGTAGTGTGTTGTTGTTTTAATTACCATAGTCCAAAAATACATCTGTTGTACTGGCACATTGTTTGCCTTTCAACTGTTCCTTACAGACTGATAACACCTCTGCCAATTTTGAGATCTCATGTCCTTCAGGAATATTCCTTTTCCAATTTAAAAGCTTTCCCTTTACATCTCTTTTTGCCAACAATCAATTATGTGCACGCTAAACAGCCAGGTGGCTATCATTTATATTTTGAACTGTCTTGAAGGGAGCCAACATGGTCTTTGGCAGAAAGTTAAAGTAAATTGAAGACTCATTGAATCTCAGAAATTGAATGAGTTATTTTTAGTTAGTTATTTTCAGAAAGATATCTAAACAGCTTAAGTTAATGATTTAGGTAATTACTGATTAACAATTAAAAATGAACCTGAAATTGAATAATATTTAAGGAGGAATACCTGGGTGGCTCAGTTAGTTAAGCATCTGACTCTTGATCTCGGCTCAGGTCATGATCTCATGGTTTGTGAGTTCAAGCCCCAAGTTGGGCTCTACACTGACCGTGCAGAATTTGTTTTGGATCTCTCTCTCCCTCTCTCTCTCTCTTAAAATAAATAAAGAAACTTAAAAAAAGAAAGACCATTTAAGGAAATAATTGAATACTGTTGCCATCATTACCATTATTAATCTTTAGATGCAGGTTTGGTTTTGTACCATGCATATATAAAGAGAGAAAACTATGAATTACTTACATGGGTTAGTGTGAAATGATGATTGAAATAAATAGTGCCTTTGGTTTTGAAGGTTTTCAACTTTTTGTCAAGAAATAGATACAATGCACAATAAATGGATACCATCTACACATGTGTAGATCTTTTCCCCATAGCATAACATCTTGTGGAATCATTCAAAGTGGTTTTTCTTCAATGATGAACAAATAAGATCATATTAAAATATGGCTTGAAAAAAAATTCAAAGCACAAATACCTTGTCATCTAGTAAATGTTCTTTCTTTTATTTTTTAATGTTTATTTTTGAGAAAGAGAGAGACAGAGCATGAATGGGATAGGGAGAAAGAGAGAGGGAAACACAATCTGAAGCAAGCTCCAGGTTCTGAGCTGTCAGCACAGAGACCAATGTGGGGCTCAAACCCATGAACTGGGAGATCATGACCTGAACCAAAGTCAGACACTTAACAGACTGTGCCACCAGAAGCCCCTAGATGTTCTGATCATATCATTTTACTGTGCATCTAAACTTCTCCCACAATATTCAAGCGAACCTGCAGAGTTGAAACAGGTTCTGGTTTCTCTATAAGAACTTCTTTATCATGCTTCCTATCCAGAATTTGTCTGCAGTATATGATTTGGTTAGTCTAACACATTGTGCTATTTTATTATCAAAAGTGTCAAAAGGAGTTTTGAAGTGAACGTGCTACATGTGGAATATTTACATTCATTTTTAAGATTCATAGTAATGTAGGTATTTAAATGGAGAAATAAAATTGTTCTGTATATATGTAAGCCACTTTAGATTTGAAATGTTCATTCTTGAGAATACTGTTTGCTGTTGTCTTGAAAACATTCTATTCTTCAATAGTTTTCAAATAGTTCACAAAGAACAGCAGAATAAATACATCTTTCTCCCCAATTCCTTTGTATGACAGAACAAATTATTTTCTTAACAAATAATAAATAAATTTATTTGTCTTAATCTTTACTTCTCATGCCACAGGTAAAATATGTTACCTTGTGTTGTTTGCCTTTAGAGAGTCACAAATAAGGACCACTGACTCAAATAATATCCTTTCAAATATCATTAATCTGTACAAGAATGAGGTGTAGATACTCATCAACTTTATATCAGCATTATTTTTTTTAAGTTTTTGTTTTAATTCCAGTTAGTTAACATACACTGTTATGTTAGTTTCAGATGTACAATATAGTAATTTGATATTTCCATACATCACCCTGTGTTCATTACAAGTGCACTCCTTAATCACCATCACCTGTTTAACCCACCCCTCCACCCACCTTCCCTCTAGTAACTACCAGTTTTTTCCCTATAGTTGAAAATCTGTTTCTTGGTTTACCTCTCACTCTTTTTTCCTCCCCCTACTTGTTTGTTTTGTTTCTCAAATTCCACATATGAGTGAAATCATATGGTATTTGTCTTTCACTGACTGACTTGTTTTACTTAGCAAAATACTCTCTAGATCCAGCCACATCATTGCAAACAGCAAGATTCCATTCTTCTTTATGGCTAATATTCCAGTGTGTGTGTGTGTGTGTGTGTGTGTGTCTCACCTCCTCTTTATTCATCAGCCAACACTTGGACTATTTCCATAATTTGACTATTGAAGATCATGTTGCTATAGACATTGGAGTGTGTGTATCCTTTGAATTACTATTTTTGCACTCTTTAGGTAAATACCCAGTAATGTGATTCTTAGATTGCAAAATAGTTTGATTTTTCACTTTTTGTGGAACCTCCATACAGTTTTCCACAGTGGCTGTAGCAATTTGCATTCCTACCAACAGTGCAAGAGGATTCCCTTTCCTCCATATCCTCACCCACATCTGTTTTTTCTGGTGTTGTTAATTTTAGCCACTCTGACAGGTTGAGGTCATATCTCATTGTAGTTTTGATTTGTATTTCCCTGGTGGTAAGTGATGTTGAACATCTTTTCATGTGTATGTCTTCTTTGCAAAAATGTCTCTTCATGTCTTCTGCCCATTTTTTAATTGTACTATTTATTTTTGGGATGTTGGGTTTTGTATCAGCATTATTGTATTTGTTTATTCACTCACAAAGCTCTGTAGGGACAATCATCTACTATTAGATGATTAGCTAGAAATGAAGCGCTCCAAACACACATATCACTAGAGGCAACATTTAGGTTTGAAGTTCTTGAGGAACATAATCAGAATAGATCATTACATCTCTTTAACAAAGAACCACTAAACTTAACATAAACTAACATATTCTTCAGAGTTAGTGAACCAAATTAGGAGCCTTCTGACATGATGCTTTAGTGTTCTATCACTTTGAGAAAGCATAGTGACTAATTAAATGCCTTTAAATTTTCTCAATAATTATGTTAGGGTCTGTTTACAGCAAAGTTTTTAACCTAAAGGAAATACAGCTATTGGTCTCTTGATGCTTTAGATAACCTTAAGGTCAGACAATTTGTATGAAATATAGGCAAATGGCCAAAGTCTTTGTCTTTATAGTAACTTTTAATTAATGTTAAACTGTGACCTTTATATGTAGACTTGCAGGCAATTTTGCTTAGAACAATTAGATGATATTTTGTTAGTGAACTTACGCACAACATAATTATTCCTAAAAGTCATACTTAGTATAGATGAGCACAGAATTAGGAATTTCAGATTTATATATATTTTATTCATATTTAAATGGATTAATGAAACAACAGTAGATAATGGAATCTACCATGAAAAGGGGAAAAGTACTTTCATAGATCACTTTTTAGTACCATCTTTCCAAAAGCTGTGTGGGGATGCTGGGTGGCTCAGTCGGTTCAGTGTCTGATGTCAGTTCAGGTTATGATCTTAGAGTTCATCACTCGATCCCTAAGTTGGGCTCTGTGCTGACAGTTCAGAGCCTGGAGTTTGCTTAGGATTCTGTCTCCCTCTCTCTCTAACCCTCTCCCACCTGCGCTTTGTCTCTTTCTCTCTCTCTCAAAAATAAATAAACATTTAAAAATAAAAATTAAAACAAGCTGTACATGCCCTGTTGCTTTACAAGCATAAAATTAAGTCCATGGAGAGGCACTAAAAAAAGTAAACAAAATTTATTTTTAATAAAATATTAAATGGAATATTTTTTAAGAGAGAGAGAGAGCAGGAGAGGGGAAGACAGAGAGGGAGACAGGGGATCTGAAGAAGGTTCAGTGCTAAAAGTGGAGACCCAGATATGAGCTCAAACTCATGAATCGTGAGATTATTACCTGAGCTGAAGTCAGACACTTAACCGACTGAGCTACCTAGGTGCCCTTAAATGGAATACTTTGAGTAATCTCTGGATATGATTTAAAGTAAACTTACTGGGGCACCTGGGTGGCTCAGTAGGTTGAGTGTCTGACTTTGGCTCAGGTCATGATCTCACGGTTTGTGGGTTCAAGCCCTGCATCGGGCTCTGTGCTGACAGCTCAGAGCCTAGAGCTTGTTTCTGATTCTGTGTCTCCCTCTTTCTCTGCCCCTCCCCAACCTGTGCTCTGTCTCTCAAAAATAAATAAACATTAAATTTTTTTTAAGTAAGCATTACTACACCACAAATATTTATAAAAGGAGAAAGTAGGTGTGGGAATTGGGTGACCTGAGACAAAATTAGTGCTACAAGGAAATGATGAGTTCTTAGAGATCCTGATAAACTTCAGACACTTGAGAGTATATGATGGTTGAGGAAATGATAGAGGAGAAATGAAGATAATTTCTTCTATTCCTATTCGGCCAACACATGGCCTAGATTTGATTTCATTCCAGAAAAGTAGTTTCTCAGTCTTGATGACAAAATTCATCTTAGCTCCGTGCTGCTTAAAAAGTGGTCTGTGTACTATCAGCATTGGTATCATCTGGAAACTGGTTATAAATGCAGAATTTTAGGACTCAGATCTACTTCCTGAACACAATCCTGCATTTTACAAAATCCCCAGGTGATTCTTATACACATTAAAGTTTGAGAAGCATTGATCTGATTCGTTTCATGAAGTATTATTTATATAGTAATAACTATGATTCTACAATATGGGTAAAAATTCTTTAATTGTAGTCTTCATTGGGATTGTTTAAAAATAAATATCCATTTTTGTTTGTATTTTATTGTTAAATATTTACCTGGAAGGAGTATGTCATTGTGAGTGGTAAGTGGTTCTGAGTGGGCTTTTTCTCTTTAATAAAAATGCTTAGGAAGAACCTGGCAACATGGCTGAGTAGAAGGATCCCAAGCTCACCTGGTCACACAGATACACCTAGATAACAGCCACATCAGTGAAAACTAAATCAGATAATAATGTGAATACAGGTAGAACAGGCTCTCTACAGCTAATCATAGAGAAGAGGCTACAGATAAATGGTAGGAGGCATAGAGAATGGATTAGGAACTAAACTCCCAGAGAGACTAATCACAAACAGGAGGGACACCACAAACACAGAGAAGGGAGAATAATAGACCCCGCCAACAGGCAACTTAGACATGTGGGACCTGCACTAGGAAGACAAGTTCCCATAACATTTGGCTTTGAAAGCCAGTGGGACTTAAGTCCCACTTCATAAGTTTTTTAAATCAGTGAGGCTTCCTAAGTTTTTTAAATCAGTGAGACCTAACTCTGGGCACTTTAAAAATCAGTAGGCTTAGCTCTGGGAGATCCAGAGGGCAATAGGAAACTGAATCTCAGCCCTGAAAGTGACAGCATAACAAGCAACCCCACCAATATACACCGTAAAAGCAGTTTGAAAGGTGTCTGGGGTATACCATAAGGAGATTTATTTACTAGTATCAGAATAAGCACTGGAGGGGCAGGGCTTTAGACTTCTGCAAGGACAAAAGAACTTGCAGGTGCATTCCTCTCCCTTGGTCCCCAGCCTAGATACTCAGACTCCTGCCAGAAGGAATTCCAATATTTTACACATTGCTAACACAGGACCCACCCCCCCTGTTATCCTGCAGACCTGCCCCCACCCAACCCAATCCACTTGGCAGGAGGCCCTCCAAAGCTGCACCTAGAATATCTCATTCTGCAAGCAGCTTCAACAGTGACCAGTAACACTCCAAAGTGATTCTTGCCTTGGGGAGAGCAAAAGATAAACACATACACACCAGTGTGACTGCAGCTCCAGAAATGAGCTGGAGGCAGCTATCTGATCTGACTGCCAGTCCCACCCACCAACAGTAAACATCACAATGGTCAGCACAAAGAGAGAGCCTTGTAGGTCAGGGTCATTGCATCTCAACGAATGGACTCGCAGCAGACATCTCGTCTGAGTGCAGACCCTGCCCACCAGCAAAAACCTCTTAGGGGACAACACAGGGTAAGCACTTTACAGTTTAGAGTAACTGAAGCCCCCCAAAATGGTCTGAGGGTAGGCATCTGGTCTGACCGAACTATGATAGGAAAAGTTAGGATTCAGCAGGCAGAGAGGGAAAGATTAGGACCTGAGGTCCCTGGGTGGGGAAAAACACATATTTTGGGAAAATGCTGTGTCTGACCAGAGCAAATCCCCTCAGGTGTAAGGTTCCTCCTAAAAGTGTAACAGACACCACCTACTCCCCCTCAGATTTCTCTCAGGAATTTGGCAAAAGACCTAATGAAAAATAAGTAGTAGACCATAAAATGTTTGACCCACAAGGAATGATATGGCCATAGACCACCTTTCATACAATGGAATCCAGCTGATCAGGAATGGACAATCCAGCACATAGAGTCATCAAGCCAATAAGGGTAGCACCTGAGAAGGAATGAGGGGGAAGGGAAGAGATTACAGATAAATACAAATATAATAAAAGTAGATTAATTGCTTACAAAATCGGTACAGAGGTTAAAGTATAAAAGCTATAAAATAAATTATATCTATAACAATCACTTAAGGGATTCACAAAATAAAAGGATGTGAAGTATGACATCATATACATAAAATGTTTGAGGGGGAGTAAAAAATTTATTGCTTTTAAAATGGATTCAAACTTAAGTGATAATTTAATTTAGACTGTTATATGAATAGGACATTACAACTTAATATAGACTGTTATATAAATAAGGAGTTATATATAAAACTAATAGTAAATACATACCAAAAATCAGAAAAAAGTAAAAAGGAATCCAAGCATATCACTAAAGAAAGCCATCAGACCACAAAGAAGAGCAAGAGAAGAAAGGAACAGAGAATAACTACAAGAACACCCATAAAACAAGTAACAAAATGGGAATAAGTTCATACTTATGAATAATTACTTCGAATGTAAATAGACTAAATGTGCCAATCAGAAGACATAAGGTCACTAAATCACTAAAAAGGCAAGACTCTTCTATATGCTCCTTACAAGAAACTCAATTCAAACTTAAAGACAAAAAAGATAACTTATTCTATGACACCTGCATTACCCTATTACCAAACTCAATAAAGACACTACAAAAAAAAAAAAGTAAGAGCCATTATCTCTGATGAACATTGATGTAAAGATCCTCAACAGAATATTAGCAAATCAAATCCAACCATACACTGAAAAAATAATTTGCCACAATCAAGTTGGATTTATTCCAGAGATACAAGGGTGGTTCAATATTTACAAATCAATCAATGTGATATATCACATTTACAAGAAAAAAATGATAAAAAACATGAGATTATCTCAATAGATGCAGAGAAAGCATTCAACAAAGAACAACATCCATGTATGATAAAACTCTCAACAAAGTAGATTTGGAGGGAACATAGCTCAACTTAACAAAAGCTGTATATGAAAAACTCACAGCTAACATTATACTCAATAGTGAAAAACCTGGAGCTTTTCCTTTAAGATTAGGAACAAGACAAGGATGCCCACTCTCACCACTTTTATTCAAAATAGTATTGGAAGTCCTAACCACAGCAATCAGATAAGAAAAACAAATATAGGCATCCAAATTTGTAAGGATGAAGTAAAAGTGTCACTATTTGCAGATGACACAATATGCTATATAGAAAATCCTGAAGACTACCAAAATATATACTAGAACTGATAAATGAATTCAGTAAAGTAATAGAATACAAAATGAATATACAGAAATCTGTTGCATTTCTATACACAAATAATGAAGTAACTGAAAGAGAAATTTTAAAAAAAATCTATGATTGCACCAAAAAGAAAAAAAAATACCTAGGAATAAACCTAAACAAGGATGTGAAAGACCTGCACTCTGAAAACTATATAACATTGATGAAATAAATCAATGATTAATACAAAAAAAATGGAAATATATTCCATTCTCATGAATTGGGAGAAACAATATGGCCATACTACCCAAAGTAATCTACATATTCAATGCAATCTCTATCAAAATACCAACAGCATTTTTCACAGAACTAGAACAAATAATCCTAAAATTTGTATGGAATCACGAAAGACCCTAAATAACCAGAGCAATCCTGAAAGAAAAGAAAAGGGATGCATGGGTGGCTCAGTCAGTTTAGGCATCTGACTTCAGGTCATGATCTCATGGTTCATAAGTTCGAGCCCAGTGTCAGACTCTGTGCTGACAGCTCAGAGCCAGGATTATGATTTGGATTTTGTGTCTCCCTCTCTCTGCCCCTTCCCTACTTGTGTTCTGTTTCTCTCTCTCTCTCTCAAAAATAAACATACATTAAAAAAAAGAAAAAGAACAAAACTGAAGGTATCACAAGAGGGGAAGTGGGTGGTGGGATGGATGAAATAGGTGATGGGAATTAAAGATTCCCCTTATGATGAGCGCTGAGTAATGTATAAAATTATTTAATCAGTATGTTGTACACCTGAAACTAATATAATGTTGTATGTTAATTATACTGGAAAAATTTTAAATAATTTTAAAAATCAAAAAATTAAAGAAAAAACTTAAGTTATCACAATACCAGATTTCATGATATAGTTCAAAGGTTGGGGCACCTGGGTGTCTCAGTCGGTTGAGCGCCCAACTCTTGATTTTGGCTCAGGTCGTGATCCCAGGGTCATGGGATGGAGCCCCATTCCAGGCTCAGTCCTGACCATGAAGCCTGCTTGAGATTCTCTCTCTCCCTTTGTCCTTCTCTCTCTCTATCTCTGTCTCTCTCTCTCATTCAAATAAAAATAAAAAAGAATAAAGTTTCATATTTAAAAAAATATAATACAAAGCTTTAGCAGTAAAAACAGTATAGAACTGGAACAAAAGTAGACACATCAATGGAACAGAAATAAACCCACATGTTTTTGGTCAATTAATCTACAACAAAAAAAGTCAACAACATACAGTGGGAAAAAGACAGTTTCTTCAACAAATGGTGTTGAGAAAACTGGACAGCTACATATAAAGGAATGAAACTGGACCACTTTGTTGCACCATTCTCAGAAATAAACACAAAGTGAATTAAAGACCTAAATATGAGACCTGAAACTATGAAATTCCTAGAAGAAAGCATAAGCAGTAATCTCTTAGATGTAAGATGTGGAAACATTTTTCTATGTATGTCTCCTTTGGAAAGGGAAACAAAAGCAAAATTAAACTATTGGTATCACACCAAAACAGAAATGTTCTGTACAGTGAAGGAAACAATCAACAAAATAAAAAGACAGCCTACAAATTGGAGAAGATATTGCCAAATGATACATCTGTTAAGAGGTTAATATCCAAAGTATATAAGGAATTTATACATGTCAACACCAAAAAAATAAATAATTCAAGTTAAAAATGGGCAGAGGATCTGAATGTTTCTAAAGAAGACATCTAGATGTCCAAAAGACACATTAAAAGATGCTCAACATCACTAATAATTTGGGTAGTGCAAATCAAAACCACAAAGAGATATTACCTACACCTCTCCAAATGGCTAAAATAAAAAAAGACAAAAAAATAACAAGTGTTGGCAAGGATATGGATAAAAAGGAACACTCATGCACTGTTGGTGGGAATGAAAGCTGGTATATAGCCACTGTGGAAGACAGTATGAAGGTTCCTCAAAAATTTGAAAAAAGAATTATGATATGATCCAGTAATTCCACTCCTTGGTATTGACTCAACCCAAAACACTAACTTGAGAAGATATGTGGGTCACTATGTTGATTGCAGCACTATTTATAATAATTATATATGTGTGTATATACATATATACATATACACACAATGGAATATTACACGTTAGACATAATCTATTCACCATTATTATTTTACTTTATAGTTGTATAATACTTTAACATTCTGTGCTTTACATGTGTGATCTCATTTGATTGAATATACTATTCCATTTTATTTTATTTTATTTTTTAATGTTTGTTTATTTTAAGACAGAGAGAGCATGAGCAGGGGGAGACAGAGAGAGGGAGAGATACGATCCCAAGCAGGCTTCATGCTCAGCACAGAGCTTGATGTGGGGCTCAATCCCACAACTATGAGATCATGACCCAAGCCAAAATCAAGAGTCAGATGCTCAATTGACTGAGATACCCAGTCACCTCAATATACTACTCCATTTTAAAAAAGGAAATAAGATCAGAAAAGCTAGAGATAAGCTAAAGATTATATAGGTCTTAAGTGGGTTGCTAAAACATGAAACATGACATTGAGCTTCTAATGCAGGGTGGTTTCTCCCCTCAATATAACACATGATTTTAAAGTAATAGGAAGAGAGGCACATGGGTGGCTCAAACATTTGATTCTTGATCTTAGCTCAGGTCATGATTTCATCATTCATGAGTTCAAGACCTGCATCAGGCTCTGCACTGATGGCATGGAGCCTGCTAGGGATTCTGTCTCTCCTTCTCTCTGACCTTCACCTGCTTGTTCTCTCTCTCTCTCTCTCTCTCCCTCTCAAAATAAATAAACTGAAAAAAATAGTAGGAAGACCCTAGCCATTGGGTTTAGACAGACCTGAGTTCTAATATTAACTCCTTTACTTAACAGTGATGTAATGCCAAGCAAGTTATTTCACCTCTCTGAGACTCAGTTTTCTTGTAATAGTCGTTAGAGTGTGAATTACATTAGTAGTTACTTCAGAATATTGATAAGAGTACTAAATAAAATTCATATAAAGTAGTTATAGGCATTCACTAAATCCCTTCTTGTTATTATCATCATTGCTGTGATGACTGAAGATTGAAAATATAAAGCGTTTAATGCAGTGCTTGGAAACTAAGTGGGTGGAAAAATATTAGGCATAAGACATTACTATAACTAAAATAAATCTTTTCATGAATAAAAAAATCTAAAATTGATGCAAATCAAATAGAGTAGCCTGAACCCTTGAACAACATGGGGTTTAAGTGTGTGGGTCCACTTATATGTGGATTTTTTATAGTTGCAGTACTGTAAATTAATTTCTTCTTCCTTACAATTTTCTTAATAACATTTTATTTTCTTTAGCTTACTTTATTGTAATAATAACAGAATATAGTATATGTAACATACAAAATATGCTGTTTATTTTATCAATAAGGCTTCTAGTCAGTAGGAGGCTATGAATAAATTTTTGAGGAGTAAAAAGTTATACATGGATTTTCAGCTATGTGGGGGGTTGACACCCCTTACTCCACACTATTTAAGGTCACCTGTACTTCTTTTTTACATATACTATAAAATGTATAAAGCTTATTAACCTTAGTAGTAGGAATAGAAAAATCAGGTGACTTATACAGGATCAGATATTACTTCACAGTTATTCAGGAAAACTAGAAATTATCATGATTTTTTTTCTGGCCCTTGATATATAAAAGATAATTGTCTCTTTCTTTAATATACATTTGTGCTGTAAAAAAAGGCAAAATTCTGACTAGGCATTCTAATATTTTAGTAAGGAAGAATGGAGAGGCAGTTTTGAGACTATTTAACTGGATCTTTAATGAATTTCCTTGGTTACTACTTAGAGCTGCCTAAACCAAATTCCACATATATCTATGATCCTTTGGGATACACATAGACTGTGGTATGATTTCAAAAACTACTTTGTAATTTTCTTTCCAAAGGACAAATGAATTAGAAATCATGAACTTCCAAAATGATTCACAAAATCCCAGAGGTATAGAAGTGTGATTCTTACCCTGTTGTATTTTTTCTTTGTCTAGAGGAATAAAAAAAGAGGCAATGGTTAGCTTTAAACACATATTTCTTAAGCACAAGAAAAACTGAAAATACCTGGTTAATTGAACTTACTTTTGCAGCATAGAATTTAAAATTCTGTATAGAATCAATAAGATTTGCTAACTACATAAAGAACAATATTATATATTTTGTAAGTTTGCCGTTCATAGTGTATGGGTAACAAATTTTTGTGCTTATATGAACTTACTGAGGTTTCCTTTCCAGTGGGTACTTAAATTTTTCAGGCCTTTGCTGTCAGTTTTTAATAAATCTGGGAATACAGTTAATGAAGATAGCTTTTGTATTCCTAAGTAGGAATAATGAATATAATAGAAATATTGACCTCTATACATTTTATAATGAGCAGATCATTTGTGGATCAAATATATCATCTCTCCTTGCCAGTACTCCCACTGAAAATTTATCATGGCCACTCATTTGCTTTTAGCCTTTGCACTTTCTAAAAATGTGTCAGATATAGCAATATATGAGAGAATGATGAAAAGTAGAATCTACACATTTGAATTGTTAATCAACACATGCCTTAATTTCCACAGAATACCTTAGAAAGTAATAAAACTTCAAAACTAATAGTCTACTGCATGAAAATGAAGATGTTTTCATTGGCTGGAAGTGAAATTAGAAAAGCAAGGATAATGTAAGATATTTTACATAAAACTAAACTTATTCACTTTATTTTTTTTTATTTCAGATGTTATGTCTTTCCTATTCTTTGGATGTTAAAATAGCATTTTTTTGTGTGAAATTATGTGGTAGTCAACATGTTTCTAACAACCCAATTTAGGCCCTTCTTATTTTTTTCCTTAAAAATAAATTCAAAGTAGAGAGCCTAGAAATAGGCCGTCATAAATATCATCAGCTGATCTTTGACAAACAAGAGAACACAACAGAGAAAAGATAGTGTTTTCAAAAACTGGTTCTGAAACAATGGGACAATCAGATGCAAAAAAAAAATGAATGCAGATGCCAACCTTACATATTTCACAAAAAAATACTCAAAATGGATCACAGACTTAAACATGAAATGTAAAATATAAACCTCCCAAGAGATAACATAGGAGCAAACCTACATGACTTGGGTATGGTGATGTCTTTTTAAATACAAAGTCAAAGGCACAATCCATAAAAGAAATAACGGACAAGTTGGACTTCATTAAAATTAAAAACTTCTGCCCTGCAAAGACAATGCTAAAAGACTGAAAAGACAAGCCACAGACTGGGAATAAATATTTGCAAAGGATAGATCTGATAAAAGGTTATTATCCAAAATACACAAATAACTCTTAAAACTCAACAATAAGAAAACAATCCAATTTAAAAATGGACCAAAGACCTTCACAGACACCTTACCAAAGAAGGTATACAGATGACAATAAGCATATGAAAAGATGCTCCACATCATATGCCAATGCAAGTTAAAATAACAAATAGATGTTACCACATGACTGTTAGAACATTGGCAACACCAAATCGTGAGGAGGATGTGGTACAACAGAAACACATTTGCTTCTGGTGAGAATGAAAAATGGTATATAGACACTTTGGAAACAGTTCGTTGATGTCTTACAAAACTAAACACACTCTTACCATAAATCTAGCAATCATGCTCCCTGGTATTTACTTAAAGGAGTCGAAAACATGCACACAGATATTTATAGCAGTTTATTCATAACTGCCAAATCATGGAAGCAACCAAGATGTCTTTCAGAAGGTAAATAAATGCATTTTGGTACATCTAGACAATACACTAATTTTCAGTGCAATAATGGAATTAACTGTTAAGCCATGAAAAGATATGGAAGAAAGTTAAATGCATATTATTAAGTGAAAAAAGGCTAATCTAAAAAGGCTATCTATTGTGTGATTCCAACTATATGGCATTCTGGAAAAGGCAAAACTATGGAGACAAAATATCTGTGGTTTTCAGGACGAGGAGGTGAACATACTAAGCAGAGCACAGTGGATTTGGTTGCGTAGTGAAAATATTCGGTATGATATCTTAATAATAGACTTATGTCATTATACATTTATCCAAACCACAGAATGTACAAGAGTGGACCCTAAAATAAACTATGGACTTTGAGTGATTATGATGTATCAATGTGGATCCATCCTTGATAAAGAATGTACCATTCAGATGAGTGATGTTGGGGAAAGCTATGCATATGTGGGTTCAGAGAATATATGGGAAATATCTGTTCCAACCCCTCAATTTTGTTGTAAATCTAAAACTGCTCTAAAAAATAAGGTCTCAAATTCTTTAAAATATTCAACCATTCAACCATTCTACATTCAAATATTCTACATTCAACCATTATGTAGATCATAATTCACCTAAAATTTAAAAAATAAAATAAAATAAAGTAAAATAAAATAAAGTAACTGCTCAATGAAATCCAATAGCTTAGAAACCACTGGCCTAGAAAACCAAAGCTGATAATAAAATATCTCCCCCATTTCATAATATATTATCTAGATATGTCTCGAATCTCAGTTATATAAAATATGTTCTATAACAATCAATACCTGCATCTGAATTGAGGAAAACATGCATACAAATAAAGTGAGTTAAAAGAACAGCTGGATTTGTGCAAATTCTGAACTAAACACAATTCTTAATGAAATAGAGTTTTATTACTTTCCAGTACATTAAAAACTTTAAACTCATGATAGCAAATTGTTACCAACTAGAGGAACTGTGGATCTGATTTCTATGAATAAATGACCCATTTATAATTATCATATTAATTATTCATATAAAAATGAATACTTTTTCAATTCTTGTACCAGCTAAAATATATGCCCCCTGCAGATTTATTTCCAGCTATAAACCCACATTCAAGATAATAATACTTAGGTTATGTGGTATTCTGGTTAATTGAAATTTACAATGAACTGGGAAAAATCCTAAACTCCCTTTTCTGATTCATCTTAACATTGAAAATGTTTCAGTTGAGCTCATTTTCTTTATTGTATGGGTACTATTTTTCTTATTATTTGAGTTTGAGTTTATCAGCTGTTGGTCATTATTATAGAATTTTTTTAGATACAAAAAAGGAGATACAATGTAAGATGGTGTTGACTAAGTTTAAAAAACATTCTTTTCAAAGGCTTTTGGTTCTATTTTAAGTAATTTCCTGGTATCAGCTTGGCATGACTTAATATGCCCATCATACTAGTGAAGATGCTAATTAATTCAAGTTGTGGGGTTCAACTTTGGTGATTTTATGACATACTCTGAACTTCGAAAAATGTCTGAATTGATAATTTTAATTTCTGCAAGGTCTAAAATTTAGAGAACACAGGATAAAATAGCAAAATTTCATTTGTCTGTCAAAATTAATGAACGCTAATATTTGTCACTTTGCTTCAGACATTTTCCATTACAAAAGTAGTAGAATATTTAAATGAAGTTGAGGCTTTCACAGTTCTATTTATACTATCTGTGCATGGTTATTAACGTCATGACTAGGTGTATATCATTCTAGAATGTGTGTGTGTATATGTGTGTGTGTAGTAAAACCTTCGTTTGCAAAAATAATCTGTTCCAGAAACATGCTTGTAATCCAAAGCACTTGTATATTAAGACAAATTTCCCCATAAAAAATAATGGAAACTCAGATGATTCATTCTGCAACCCAAAAATATTCATAACAAATGATTACAATATGGTAATATGATACAAAATAATAAAGAAAATGCAAAATATAAAGAAAGATGAACAAATTAACCTGCAGTTACCTTTGAAAACCTTTGTGAGAGGTGTGAGGGAGACAAGAGAGAAGTGGGTTGGGGGTCAAGATGGCAGAAAAACATGGAAGGTTTATTTTGTGTATCTTGTCCCTGAAATGCAGTCAGATCAATACTAAACCATCTTGCACACTTAGAAAATTGGTTTGAGGATTAACACAACAATCTGCACAACCTGAACCACAGAACTCTGCAGGTATGCTGCATGTAGAGGTGAACTGGGGGAGAGATAAGCTGCAGAGAGAAGGGAGCTGTTTTGCTTGCAGAAAGAAGACAGAGACAGGGTGGGGGGAGTAAGGGAAAACACCCTCCCTACAGTAGCTTGAGAGAAAAGGAAGAGTACACAACGAACTGAATGAAAAAGGGAGAAAGGAGAGGGTTTAATTTCAATTAAGACTCTATAAACAGGGGGAGCACAGAGTCTGAAATACTGCAGCTTTATACCTGCTGGTGCTCTGGTGGAAAGGGTGAATCCCCAGGAGCAAAGAGTGAGGTCTGACGGGTCTGCAAGCCACACAGGGAGTGGCAGTTCTCCTGCTGGGAGGACATTTGGGAGAGGCTGTGTGTCCCCTCGCCCCACAAGCAATGGTCCCAGTGAACCCTGGAGAACAACCAAATTCACTGGTGCCAGAACAAGGACCTTAAAGGGGAAACCTGGTGCCAGATATGTGTTGTGATTTACCATAAACCATGAAATGCTGTTGCTACAAGGTACTGTGAACTTTTTCTAGGGTGAGATGGCATCCAGCTGCAGTCTCTGGGCATTGGCAGCATCATGGTCTCTTGAATGTTCCTGGGGGCAGGCTGACACCCAACCATTGCTGGGTGAGTCCCTCCACCAGAGGGTCAGAGTGGGTCAAAACTGCAGTTCCTCAGAAATGAAAGGTTGGGAAACACAGCCACATCTGAGGTAAAACTCAGGAGGGAGGTGCTGCCCAGCATCCTGATGGATAGTCATGGACAGTGTAAAGGCAGGAAGTGGATGGAAGCCAGAAACAAAGGGGGGTGCTTGAATGCGATCAGGGAGAGCACAGAGTTCTGATACTAAAGACTTGGTAGTTGGGTGATGCCATTTTCACCCCTGGCGAACATGTGCATAGATGCCTACATGTGGGACAACAATCCAGCCCAGTAAGTTTAGCAGCGCCATCTAGTGGATAACTGAGCCGTTACACTAAGTCTGCCCAACTGGGCCAACCATGCTCTTCAGGAACACCACAAGTCTGCCTGCTTACTTTACGGACTATAAAGTGCTTCATAGTTTCAATTATAGGGGAAACTGATGTAATTTAAACATATTTAGTCTGTTCACTGGTCCATGTATTCAATATATATTTTTTTATTTTTCCTTTCTTTCCTGTTCTTTTCTTAGTCATGAATACAGAAAGAGAAAAAAATATTTCTATTTTATAATTTATTAAAAAGACTAATTCTTTCTGCTGTATTTCTTCCTTTTAAATCTATTTTACTTCCATTATTTCATTTTTTCTATTTCAATGTATTCATTTTTCAAATTTTCAAACGTTTTCCTATTTTTTTCAGTTTTTCCTTTTTTTTGTTTTTCAATTTTTTTTCTTTTCTGATCTTTCCCTTTTTTCTCTAATCCATCAAACTCCTTTCAAAAACCAAACCAAAAACACCTAGGATGTAGCATCCTTTATTTTATTTTTTGTGTTATTTCTAACTTTTTAATTTTTATTTTTCTACTTCATTTCCTTTCTCCCTTCAAAATGATTAAATGAAGGCATTCACCCCAAAAGAAAAAAACAGGAAGAAATGACAGCCAGTGACTTATCAACACAGATACAAGCAACATGTCTCAACCAGAATTTAAAACCATGATAATAAGAATACTAGCTGGGGTTGAAAATAGATTAGAATCCTTGTCCATGGAAATAAAAGAAGTAGAAGCTAGTCACGGTGAAATAAAAAATGCTATTAAGTGCTGCAATCTCGAATGGTGGCCAGGGTGGCAAGGATGGATGAAGCAGAGCAGTGAATCAATGATATAGAGGACACACTTATGGAGAACATAGAAGCGGAAAAAAAAGAGGGCGATTAAGGCAAAAGAGCACCATTTAAGGATTAGAGAAATCAATGACTCACTAAAAAGGAACAACATCAGAATCATAGGAGTCCCAGAAGATGAAGAGAGAGAAAAAAAGGTAGAGGGGTTATGTGAGCAAATCATAACAGAAAACTTTCCTAACCTGGGGAAAGAAACAGACATCAAAATCCAGGAAGCACAGAGGACTCCCATTAGATGCAACAAAAACCAACCGTCAACAAGGCATATCATAGTCAAAATCACAAAATACTCAGGAAAGGAAAGAATCAGGAAAGCAGCAAGGAAAAAAGTCCTTAACCTACAAGGGAAGACAGATCAGGTTTGCAGCAGACCTATCCATAGAAACTTGGCAAGCCCAGAAAGGAGTGGCAGGATATATACAATGTGCTGAATTGGAAAAGTATGCAGCCAAGAATTCTTTACCTAGCAAGACTCTCACTCAAAATAGAAGGAGAGATAAAAAGTTTCCCAGACAAAAAAATTACAGGAGTTTGTGACCACTAAACCAGTCCTGCAAGAACTTTTAAGGGGGACTCTCTGTGGAGAGAAAAGATGAAAACAAAAACAAAAACAAATACAAACAAAAAAACCCTAAAAAGACCAAAAGCAATAATGACTAGAAAGGACCAGAGAACACCACCAGAAACTCCAGCCCTACAGGCAACATAATGGCAGTACATTCTTATCTTTCAGTACTCACTCTAAACATCAGTGGACTAAATGCTCCAATCAAAAGACATAGGGTAACAGACTAGATAAAAAAAAAAAAAAAACACAAGATACGTCTACATACTGTTTGCAAGACACATATTTTAGAACAAAATCACTTGCAGGTTGAAACTGAGGGGATGGAAAGCTATCTATCATACTACTGGAAGTCAAAAGAAAGCTGGAGTAGCCATACTTATATCAGACAATCTAAAATTTAAAATACAGACTGTAACAAGAGAAAAGAAGGGCATTATATCATAGTTAAGGGGTCTATACACCAAGAGGACCTAACAATTTTTAACGTTTTTGCTCCAAATGTAGAACACAAATATATAAATCAATTAATCACAAACATAAAGAATCTTATTGATAATAATAGCAAATATTAGGGGACTTCAACACCCCACTTACAACAATGGACAGATCGTGTAACCAAAAAATCAACAAGGAAAATGGCTTTAAAGGACAAACTGGACCAGATGGATTTAACAGATATATTCTAAACATTTCATCCTAAAGCAGCAGAATATACATTCTTCTCCAGTACACATGGAACATTCTCCAGAATAGATCACATGGTGGGACATAAATCAGCCGTTAACAAGTACAAAAATATCGAGATCATAACATGCATATTTTCAGACCACAACACTATGAAAGTCCAAATTAACAAGAAAAAATTTGGGAAGGTAACAAGTACTTGGTGACTAAACATCGTACTAAAGAATGAACGGGCTAAACAAGAAGTTAGGAGGAAATTAAAAAGTACACGGAAGCCACTGTAAATGATTACACCACAACCCAAAACCTCTGGGAAGCAGTAAAGGCGGTCATAAGAGGAAAGTATATAGCAATCCAGGCCTTCCTAAAGGAGGAAGAAAGGTCTCAGATACACAACCTAACCTTACACCTTAAAGAGCTGGAAAAAGAACAGCAAATAAAACACAAAAACAGCAGATGACAGGAAATAATAAATATGAGAGCAGAAAACAATGCTATCTAAACCAAAAAAAAAAAAAAAAAGTAAAACAGATCCATGAAGCCAGAAGTTGGTTCTTTGAAAGAATTAACAAAATTGATAAAACCCTAGCTAATCTGATCAAAAATAAAAAGGAAAGAACCCAAATAAATAAAATCAACAATGAAAGAGGAGACATCACAACCAACACAGCAGAAATAAAAACAATAATAGAATATTATGAGCAATTATATGCCAATAAAATGGGCAATTTGAAAGAAATGGACAATTCCTAGAAACATACACACTACCAAAACTGAAACAGGAAGAAATAGAAAATTTGAACAGGCCCATAACCAGTAAAGAAATCAAATTAGTAATCAAATATCTCCCAAAAAACAAGACACCAGGGCCAGATGGCTTTCCAGGGGAATTCTACCAAAAAAATTTTTTTAAAAAGCTAATACCCATTATCGTGAAGCTGTTTCAAAAAATAAAAATGGAAGGAAATTTTCCAAAGTCTTTCTATGAAGCCAGTATTACCTTGGTTCCAAAACCAAAGACTCTACTAAAAAGGAGAACTACAGACCAATTTGCCTGATGAACATGGATGCAAAAATCTTCAACAAGACACTAGCCAACTGGATCCAACAATTCATTAAAAAAAATTTCACCATGACCAAGTGGAGTCTATACCTGGGATGCCAGACTGGTTCAATATCTGCAAAATAATCAATGTGATATATCACATCAATAAAAGAAAGGACAAGATCCACGTGATCCTCTCAATAGATGCAGAGAAAGCATTGACAAAGTACACCATCCTTTCTTCATAAAAACCACCAAGAAAATAAGGATAGAAGGATAATACCTCAAGATCATAAAAGCCATATATGAATGATCCAATGTTAAAATCATGTTCAATGGGAAAAAATTGAGAGCTTTCCCCTAAGGTAAGGAACAATACAGGGATGTCCACTCTCACCACTGTTATTCAACATAGTATTGAAAGTCTTAGCCTCAACAATCAGACAACACAAAGGAATAAAAGGCATCCAAATCAGCCAGGAGGAGGTCAAACTTTATCGCAGGTGACATGATACTCTATGTGGAAAACCCAAAAGATTCCACCAAAAATGTGCTAGAACTGATCCATGAATTCAGCAAAGTTGCAGGATATAGAATCAATGCACAGAAATCAGTTGCATTCTTATACACCAATAATGAAGTAACAGAAAGAGAAATCAAGGAATAGATTCCATTTACAATAGCACCAAAAAAACATAAAATACCTAGGAATAAATCTAACCAAAGGGGTGAAATATCTGTACACAAAAAATATACAAAGCTTTGAAGAAAATTGAAGAAGACACAAAAAAAGAGGAAAAATACTCCATGCTCCTGGATAGGAAGAGCAAATATTATTAAAATATCAACAGTACTCAAAGTAATCTACATATTCAATCCAATACCTGTCAAAATAACACCAGCATTCTTCACAGAGCTAGAACAAGCAATCCTAAAATTTGTATGAAAATTTGTATTCGGGAAAAGACCCCAAATAGCCAAAGCAAGCTTGAAAAAGAAAACCAGGCTGGAGGGATCATGATCCTGGACCTCAAACCTGTAATCATCAAGACAGTATGGTACTGGCGCAAGAACAGACACTCAGATCAATGGAACAGAATAGAGAACCAAGAAATTGAGCTACAAACTTATGGCCAACTAACCTTTGACAAAGCAGGAAGGAACATCCAATGGAATAAAGACAGTCTCTTCAGCAAGTAGTGCTGGGAAAACTGGACAGCGACATGCAGAAAAATGAAAGTTGTAAGGACCACTTTCTTCCACCATACACAAAAATAAACTCAAAATGGATGAAAGACCCCAATGTAAGACAGGAATCCATCAAAATCCTCAAGGAGGAAGCAGGCAAAAACTTCTTTGATATTGCCTGCAGCAACTTCTTAACACGTCTCCAGACGCAAGGGAAACAAAAGCAAAAATGAACTTCTGGGACCTCATCAAAATAAAAAGCTTCTGCACAGCAAAGGAAACCATCAGCAAAACTAAAAGGCAGCCAACAGAATGGGAGAAAATATTTGCATATGACATATCAGATAAAGGGTTAGTATCCAAAATCTATAAAGAACTTATCAAACTCAACATCCAAACATCAAATAATCCAGTGAAGAAATAGGCAAAAGTCATAAAGAGACACTTCTCCAAAGAAGACATCCAGATGGCCAACTGACACATGAAAAAATATTCAACATCATTCATCATCAGGCAAATACATATCAAAACCACTGAGATACCACCTCACACCTGTCAGAATGGCTAACATTAACAACTCAGGCAACAACAGATGTTGGCAAGGATGTGGAGAAAGAGGATCTCTTTTGCACTGCTGGTGGGAATGAAAACTGGTGTAGCCACTCTGGAAAACAGTATGGAGGATCCTTAAAAAATTAAAAAATAGAACTTCCCTATGACCCAGCAATTGCACTACTAGGTATTTATCCAAGAGATACAGGTATGCTCTTTTGAAGGGGCACATGCACCCCAATGTTTATAGCAGCACTATCAACAATAGCCAAAGTATGGAAAGAGCCCAAATGTCCATCGATGGATGAATGGATAAAGAAGATGTGGTATATATATACAGTGGAGTATTCCTTGGCAATCAAAAAGAATGAAATCTTGCCATTTGCAACTACATGGATGGGACTAGAGGGTATTATGCTAAGCGAAATTAGTCAGTCAGAGAAAGACAAATATCATATGACTTCACTCATATGAGGACTTTAAGATACAAAACAGATACACCTAAGGGAAGGGAAACAAAAATAATATAAAAACAGGGAGTGGAGTCAAACATAAGAGACTCTGAAATAGGAGAACAAACAGAGCGTTACTGGATGGATTGTGGGAGGGGGGATGGGCTAAATGGGTAAGGGGCATTAAGGAATCTACTCCTGAAATTATTGTGGCACTGTATGCTAACTAACTTGGATATGAATTAAATAAATTAATTTTAAAAAGAATATGTGTGTATATAATATATTATATTATAATAAAATATAGTATGATAATATATAATGGAATATTATTTTTCGATAAAAGGAGGAAATCTTGCCATTTGTTACCACATGGATGAAACAGAAGGAAGGGGGAATTAAGATGGTGGAGGAATAGAGTGGTCCTAAACTTGCCTTCTCCCTAGAAAACAGCTAGAGAAATATCAAATAATTCTGACGCCAAAGAAATTGATGTGTGGGCTGAGAGAACAAAGCTGCACATCTATAAGCAGAAAAAATGGCTCCCTATGGCAGATAGGAGCTGCAGAGAGTTGATACAGGGGAGAAAAGAGCCACAGATGCTGTGAAGGAGAGGGATCCCTGTTGCAGAGAGAGAAGCAAGAGAGGAAGAGGAAGAGAAAAGGAGTGAAAAAAGAAGGAAAATACCTGCAGGGAATTGCACAAGAAAACTTTTCCCTAAAACCTTTGGGTGGGAGAAGGATAGGGTTTAAATACTGCAAGTTAGTTTATAAACAGCAGAGCACAGAATCTGGTCTCAGAGGTCAGTGCCATCGCCAGGATTGTGCCTGTCAGCATTTAGTGGTGCTCCACTGGGGAGGAAGAGCAGAGATCTTGGAGTGGGCAACATGGTCTGAGGATCCCCTGGGTTGCACAGGGAGAAACAGTTTCCCTGCATGGAGTGTATTTGGTAAAGGTGGTATGGCCCCTCCAGGTGCAAAATACCCTATAGGCACCATTGAGCTGCCCCAATCACAAGCATAGGAATAAAGAAGCCGGCTGAGGGCAGCAAACCTTGGTGTCCACTTTGATTTACCATAAACCCCAAACCACTGTGCAGGTGCCCTACCATTTTCTGGGACAAACCAACAAGAGCAACAGCACTAAAAGAACCTCCCCAAGAGGATCAATGCAGGTCTGTGCCTCAGGAGTCTCTGAAGTTTGAGGTTTTTGTAACAGTGCAGAGCCTGAGATAAAATACAGGAGTGCTGTGTTGCCTGGCAGGTGACAACTTGGATACAGGCAGGGTGAAAGCAGGGATCTGATGGAAGCCAGGGACACAGGAAAGATGACTGTTTGCTAATCTGTGAGGGCTTCCTGAGGAGTGGCGGATGTGTGCTCCACACTCTGGAGATGAGAGAGCAGGGCAAAGCCATTATCACACCCTGCCCAACACCACTGATGACCTCAGTGAGAAAAACAGCACCACCAACTGGAAGCTGGAGCCACTTACACAAATCATCACCCCCTTGCACCCTAAAGGGCATCTCTACTAGGACAAGTTAGCCTGAGGATCAGAGCAATAGACCCCTCCCTCAGAAGACCAGTGCAAACTCCTCGCACACACCGAGTCTACTGATCAGAGAGTCCTTCAAACCTTAAGTTCTAGAGGAAACAGGATCTAGATTCCTTTGTGCTTTTTTGATACAGAAAAGCTATTTAATTTAATTTAATTTATTATTATTATTATTATTTCTATTTTTTATTTTTAATTATTTTTTTGAATCAAGCTTCTCTTAACAAGCAGACCAAAACACACACCTAGAATCTACCTTACTTTTTTTTTAATCTCCAAAATGACAAGACAGAGGAATTCATCTGAAAAGAAAGAACAGGAAAAAGTGATGGCCAGGGTTTTAACCATTACAGACATAAGTAAGATGTCTGAACTAGAATTTAAAACAACAATTATAAGATAATAGCTGAGCTTGAAAAAAAGCATACAATACACTAGATAACCCTTCCTGCAGAGATAAAAAACTAAAAACTAGTCATGCCAAAATTAAAAATGATAGAAGTGAGATTCAAATCCAAAAGGATACAACTACAGTGAGGATGGATGAAACAGAGAAACAAATTAGTGATATACAAGATATAGTTATGGAAAATACTAAAGCTGAAAAGAAGAGGGAAAGATAGGTATTGGATCACGAATGTAGACTTAGGGAACTCAGTGACATCTTAAATCACAATAATATTCTTACCAAGGAGCCCCAAAAGTTGAAGAGAGAAAAAAAGGGGCATCAAAATCCAAGAAGCCCAGAGAACTCCCATTAAATTCATCAAAAGCTGGCCATCAACAAGACGTATCATAATTAAATTCAGAAATCACAGACAAGGAAATCCTGAAAACAGCAAGGGGGAAAAATATCCTTAACCTACAGGAAAGACAGATCAGGATCGCAACATATCTGTCTACAAAATAGTGGCAAAGGCAGAAGGGAGTGGTGTGATATATTCAACATGCTGAATGGAAAAAAATATGCAACCAATAATATTTACCCAGCAAGGCTATATTCAGAATAGAAAGAGAGATAAATAATTTCACAAACAAAAACTAAAGCAGTTCATTACTCTAAACCAACCCTTCAAAAGATATTGTAGGAGAGTTTTTGACTCTATTGTGCCAAAAGCAACAAAATCTAGAAAGGAACAGAGAACATCAGCAGAAACATTAATTCTATAGGTAACCCAATGGCACTAAATTCATAACTATAAAAAATCACTCTGAATGTTAAATGGAGTAAATGCTCCAATCAAAAGACACAGGGTAACAGAACGGTAGAAAGAAAGAAAGAAAGAAAGAAAGAAAGAAAGAAAGAAAGAAAGAAAAGAAGAGAATGAAAGAAAAGAAAAGGAAAGAAAAACCATCTATATGCTGCCAAAAAGAGACGTCTTACACCTAAAGACACCTGAAATTTGTGAGGGGATGGATAAACCTCTATCATTCAAATGGTTGTAAATAGAAAAAATGGAGTAGTCATACTTGTATCACACAAACTAGATTTTAAACCAAAGACTGTAACTGAGATAAAGAAAGGCAATCCATCATAATTAAGGGGTCTATCCAACAAGAAGATTAACAACTGTAAATATTTATGCCCCCAATTTGGTATGGCCCAAATCTATAAATATTAACAACCAGCATAAAAAAACTCATTGATAATAATACACTAAGAGTAGGGGGTTTAAACACCCCACTGACAGCAATGGAGAGATCACTTAAGCAGAATATCAACAAGGAAACAATGGCTTTGAATGATACACTGGACCAGATGGACTTCAGAGACATATTTAGAAGATTTCATCCTAAAGTGACAGAATACAGATTCTTCTCAAGTGCACATGGAAAATTCTCCAGAATAGATCATATACTGTGACACAAATCAGGCCTCAACAAGTATAAAAATATTGACATCATACCATGCATATTTTTAGACCAAAATGCTATGAAAATTGAAATCAATCACAAAAGTTTGGAAAGACCACAAATAGATGGAGGTTAGAGAACATCTACTAAAAAATGAATGGGTTACCCAGGAAATTAGGGAGGAAATTTAAAAAAATACATGGAAGCAAATGAAAATTTAAAAAGCACTGTCAAAAACCCTTGAGATGCAGCAAAGGCAATCCTAAGATAGAAGACCTAACAGGTCTACACAAGAAGCAAGAAAAGTCTCAAATACATAGCTTAACTGTACACCTAAAGAAGCTAGAAAATGAACAGCAAATAAAGGCTAAAGCCATTGTAAGAAGGAAAATAATAAAGATTATAGCAAAAATAAATTATATAGAAACAAAAATACCACAATAGAACAGATCAATGAAACTAACAGGTGGTTCTTTGATAAACTTGATACATCCCTAGCCATATTTAACAAAAAGAAAAGAGAAAGGATCTAAATAAATAAAATAACATATGAAAAAAGAGACATCACAACCAAAACCACAGAATTACAAAAGAATATTATGAAATATTATATGCCAAAAACTAGTCAATCTGGAAGAAATAGACACAATCCTAGAAACATAAAAACTGCCAAAACTGAGACAGGAAGAAATAGGAAATTCGAATAGACCCAAAACCAGAAAAGAAATTGAATTAGAAATTAAAAATCTCCCAACAAACAAAAGTCCAGAGTTATGTGGCTTCCCAGGGAAATTCTACCAGACATTTAAGAAGAGTTAATACCTATTCTTTTCAAACTGTTCAAAAAAAATAGAAATGGAAGGAAAAATTCCAATCTCCTTCTAAGAGGCCAGCAATGCCTTGATTCAAAAACCAGACAAAGAACCCACTAAAAAGGAGAATTTCAGGCAAATATTTCTGAAGAACACTGATGCAAAAATCCTAAATAAGTTATTAGCAAACCCAATCTAAAGGTACGTCAAAAGAATTATTAAACATGATCTAGTGGGATTTATTCCTGGGATGCAGAGGTGGTTCAATTCACAAATCAATCAATGTGACACACCACAGTAATAAAACAAAGGATAAGAAACATGATCCTGGGAGGGAGCCAAGATGGTGGAACAGCATGGAAGTTTTTTGTGTGTCTCACGTCCATGAAATAAGCCAGACCAAAACTAAACCATCCTGCACATATAGAAAATTGACGTGGGGATTAAAACAACATTCTGCACAACCTGAATCACAGAATTCAGCAGGTATGCGGCACCGAGAGGTGAACTTGGGGAGAGAGAAGCTGCGGAGGTCAGGGAGGTGCTTTTGCATGTGGAGAGAGGACGGAGACAGTGGGAAGAATACAGGAAAAGCACCTCTCCCCAAAAGCAGCTGGAGAGAAAGTGGACAATAGGAAACAGCCACAGGGAGTGAACTAAAAATGGAGAAAGGAGAGGGTTTAAATTCCATTAAGACTGTAAACAGGGGGAACACAGAGAGTCTGCAACTCTGCAGCTAGATGCCTGACAGTGCTCTGGTGGGAAGGGCAAATCCTCAGGAGCAGAGTGGGGTCAGGGAGGTTCTCAGGCCACATGGGGAGAAGTGGTTCCACTGATGGAAGGACATTTGGTAGAGGTTGTGAGGCAACCTGGGCCCAGCCGACCACAAAGAAGGGCCACATTCACTGGTGCTGGAACAAGGTCATTAAGGGTGAAGCCTGGTGCCAGATGTGTGTTGTGATTCTCCATAATCCCTGAAACGCTGCTGCTACAGTATCTTGTGAATTTTTCTCAGGCAGGATGTCACCTGATTGCAATCTCTGGGCTTTGCCAGCAGCATGATCCTGCGAACTTTCCTGGGTGCAGCTGGCATGAGGCTATTGCTTGGTGAGACAGGCAGAATGGGTCAAAGCATCAGTCCCTCAGAAGTAAGGGGCCGGGGAAACAGCTGTATCTGAGACAAAACTTGGGAGAGAGGTACTACCTGGAGCTTGGTCACGGACAGCGTAAAAGCAGGGAGTGGACGAAAGCTGAAGACAAAGGACAGGGGCGCGATTGCTGACCAGGGAAAACAGTGTTCCGATACTAGAGACCACGTAGCTGGGTGGCGGCATTTTCACCGCTCTTGTGCATGCACATACCCACCTACAATCACCACAACCCACCCCGGTAAACTAGCAGCGCCATCTAGTGGACTATGGAGCTGTTACAGTAAGCCCCACCCAAATGGGCCACACTCACTCTTCAAGAACACAAGTCTAACCACCTGCTTACTTTATGGACTATAAAGCGTTTCATAATCTGACTTCTAGAGGAAAAAGAAGTAATTTCAATTGTATTTCACTCTGTTAGCAGGTCCATCAATTCAATTTTCTTTTTTTTCATTTTTTTCGTTTTTGCTCTTTTTTATTTCTTTTCTTTTTCTTGAATACAGAAAGAGAAAAAATTCATTCTTATTTTAAATTTTTATGAAAAATATTTTTCTTTAATTTTTTACTATGTTTTTTTCTTTTGTGTAAATTTTTTCAAATCCTATTTTACTTCCTTTATTTTATTTTAGTCTACTTCAGTGTATTCATTTTTTCAAATTTTCAAATGATTTCTTTCTTTTTTCTTCTTTCTCCTTTTTTCTCTAATCTATCAACACACAGACCAAAACACACCTAGGATCTAGCATCATTTATTCCATATCTAGTATCATTTATTCCATTTTTTGTGTGTGTTTTTAATTTTAATTTTAATATTTTTTTAATTTTAATTTTTTTATTTCAATTTTTCTACCTCATTAATTCCTTTTCTCCCTTCAAATGATGAAACGAAGGAATTCACCCCAAAAGAAAGTGCAGGAAGAAACGACAGCCAGGGATTTAACCAACACAGATACAAGTAAGATGGTTCAACCAGAATTTAGAACCATGATGATAAGAATACAAGCTGGAATCAAAAATAAATTAGAATCCCTTTCTGAAGAGATAAAAGAAGTAAAAGCTAGTCAGGATGAAATAAAAAATCTTATAACTGAGCTGCAATCACAGATGGATACTGCCGCAGCATGATGGATGAGGAAGAACAGAGAATCGGCAATAAGAGGACAAAGTTACGGAGAATAACAAAGCAGGAAAAAAGAGGGAGATGAAGGCAAAAAAGCACAATTTAAGAATTAGAGAAATCAGTGACTCATTAAAAAGGAACAATATCAGAATTATAGGTATCCCAGAAGAGGAAGAGAGAGAAATAGGGGTAGAAGGATTATGTGAGCAGATCATAGCGAGAAACTTTCCTAACCTGGGGAAAGACATAGATATCAAAATCCAGGAAACACAGAGGACCTCCATTAGCTTCAACAAAAACTGACCATTAACAAGGCATATCATAGTCAAATTCACAAAATACTCAGGCAAGGAGAGAATCATGAAAGCAGCAAGGGAGAAAAGTCCCTAAACTACAAGGGAAGACAGATCAGGTTTGCAGCAGACCTGTCCACAGAAACTTGGCAGGCCAGAAAGGAGTGGCAGGATATATTCAATGTGCTGAATCGGAAAAATATGCATCCAAGAATTCTTTATCCAGCAAGGCTGTCATTCAAAATAGAAGGAGAGATAAAAAGTTTCCCAGACAAACAAAAATTAAAGGAATTTGTGACCACTAAACCAGACCTGCAAGAAATTGTAAGGGGGGACTCTCTGATGGGAGAAAAGATGAATATATATATATATATATGTATATATATATACACATATATATATACATATATATAATATCAAAAGCAAAATATAATATATAATACATATATATGTATATATATATACATATATATATACATATATATAATATCAAAAACAAAATATAATATATACATATATATAATATCAAAAGCAAAAAAGATTGGAAAGAACCAGAGAACACCACCAGAAACTCCAACTCTACAAGCATCATATTGGCAATAAGTTCATTTTTTCCTATAATCACTCTAAAGGTCAATGGACTCAATGATCCAATCAAAAGAGATAGGGTAACAGAATGGATAAGAAAAAAAGAGCCATCTACATGTTGTTTACAAGAGACCCACTTTAGACCTAAAGTCACCTTCAGCCTGAAAATAAGGGGATGGAGAACCATCTATCATGCTAATGTTCAACAAAAGAAAGCCAGAGTAGCCATACTTATATCAGACAATCTAGACCTTAAAATAAGTACTGAATCAAGAGACACAGAAGGGCTTTATGTCATAATCAAGGGGTCTATCCACCAAGAAGACCTAAAAATTGTAAATATTTATGCACCAAATGTGGTGGCACCCAAATATATATATATATATCAATTAATCACAAACAAAGAAACTCATCAATAGTAATACCATAATAGTACGAGACTTCAACTCCCCACTCACAACAATGGACAGATCATCTAATCAAAAAAAATCAACAAGGAAAAATTAGCTTTGAATGATACACTGGACCAGATGGACTTAACAGATATATTCAGAACATTTCATCCTAAAGCAGCAGAATATACATTCTTCTCCAGGCATATGGAATGTTCTCCAGAATAGACCATATACTGAGACACAAATCAGCCCTAAGTAAGTACAAAAAGATCAAGATCATAGCGTGCATATTTTCAGACCACAATGCTATGAAACTTGAAATAAACCAGAAGAAAAAATTTGCAAAGGTAACAAATACTTGGAGACTGAAGAACATCCTATTAAGGAATGAATGGGCAAACCAAGAAGTTAAAGAGGAAATTAAAAAGTATATGGAAGTCATTGAAAATGGTAACACCACAAACCAAAACCTCTGCGACGCAGCCAAAGTAGTCATAAGAGGAAAGTATATAGCAATCCAGGCCTTCCTAAAGAAGGAAGAAAGATATCAGATACACACCTTAACCTTATGCCTTAAGGATCTGGAAACAGAACAGCAAATAAAACCCAAACCAGCAGAAGACAGGAAATAATAAAGATTAGAGCAGAAATTAATGATACTGAAACCAAAAAAACAGTAGATCATATCAATAAAACCAGAAGCTGGTCTTTGAAAGAATTAACAAAATTGATACACCACTAGCCAGTTTGATCAAGAAGGAAAAGGAAAGGACTCAAACAAATAAAATCAAGAATGAAAGAGAAGAGATCACAACCAACACAACAGAAATAAAAACAATAATAAGAGAATATTATGAGCAATTAAATGACAATAAAATGGGCAATCCAGAAGAAATTGATAAATCCTAGAAACATATACACTACCAAAACTGAAACACGAAGAAATAGAAAATTTGACCAGACCCATAACCAGTGGGAAATCGAATTAGTAATCAAAAATCTGCCAAAAAACAAGAGTCCAGGGCCAGATGGCTTTCCGGGGAAATCTACCAAACATTTAAGGAAGAGTTAACACCTATTCTCTTGAAACTGTTCCAAAAGATAGAAGTGGAAGGAAAACTTCCAAACCCTTTCTATGAAGCCAACATTACCTTCATTCCAAAACCAGAGACCCCACTATAAAGAACTATAGACCAATTTCTCTGATGAACATGGATGCAAAAATCCTCAACAAGATATTAGCCAATCGGCTCCAACAATACATTAAAAAAATTATTCACTACTACCAAGTGGGATTTATACCTGGGATGCAGGGCTGGTTCAATATCTGCAAAACAATTAGCGTGATTCATCACATCAATAAAACAAAGGACAAGAACCGTATGATTCTCTCAATAGATGCAGAGAAAGCATTTGACAAAATACAACATCCTTTCTTGATAAAAACTCTCAAGAAAGTAAGGATAGAAGGAGCATACCTCGAGATCATAAAACCATTTATGAATGACCCGACGCTAATTTCATCCTCAATGGGGAAAAACAGAGTGCTTTCCCCTTAAGGTCAGGAATAAGACAGGGATGTCCACTCTCATCACTGTTATTCAACATAGTATTGGAAGTCTTACCTTCTGCTATCAGACAATACAAAGAAATAAAAGGCATCCAAATTGGCCAGCAGGAGGTCAAACTTTCACTCTTCGCAGATGACATGATACTCTATATGGAAAACCCAAAAGATTCCACAAAAAAACTGCTACAAACGATTCATGAATTCAGCAATATAAAATCAACACACAGAAATCGGTTGCATTCCTATACACCAACAATGAAGCAACAGAAAGAGAACTCAAGGAATCTATCCCATTTACAATTGCCCCCAAACCATAAAATACCTAGGAATAAATCTTACCAAAGAGGTGAAAAAACTATACACTGAAAATGATAGAAAGCTTATGAAAGAAATCAAAGAAGGCACAAAAAAAATGGAAAAAGATTCCATGCTCCTGGATAGGAAGAAGAAATATTGTTAAAATGTTGATACTACCCAAAGCAAACTACATATTCAATGCAATCCCTATCAAAATAACACCAGCATTTTTCACAGAGCTAGAACAAATAATCCTAAAATTTGTATAGAACCAGAAAATCCCCGAATAGCCAAAGCAAGCTTGAAAAAGACATCCAAAGCAGGAGGCATCACAATCCCGGACTTCAAGCTATACTACAAAGCTGTAATCATCAAGACAGTATGGTACTGGCACGAGAACAGGCACTCAGATCAATGGAACAGAATAGAAAACACAGAAATGGACCCACAAACGTATGGCCAACTAATCTTTAACAAAGCAGAAAAGAATATCCAATGGAATAAAGACAGTCTCTTCAGCAAGGCGTGCTGGGAAACCTGGACAGTGACATGCAGAAGAATGAACCTGGACCACTTTCTTACATCATACACAAAAATGAACTCAAAATGATGAAAAACCTCAATGTAAGACAGGAAGCCATCAAAATCCTCGAGGAGACATTAGGCAAAGACCTCTTTGATCTTGCCCGCAGCAACTTATTACTCAACACATATCCGGAGGCAATGGAAACAAAAGCAAAAATGACTAGTGGTACCTCATCAAAACAAAAAGCTTCTGCACAGGGAAGGAAACCATCAGGAAAACTAAAATGCAACTGACAGAATTGGAGGAGATATTTGTAACCGACATATTAGATAAAGATTTAGTATCCAAAATCTATAAAGAACTTCTCAAACTGAACACCCAAAAAACAAATAATCTAGTTAAGAAATGGGCAAAAGATATGAATAGGCACTTCTCCAAAAAAGACATCCAGATGGCCAACTGACACATGAAAATGCTCAACATCAGTCATCATCAGGGAAATACAAATCAAAACCACAATGAGATATCACCTCACACCTGTCAGAATGGCTAACATTAACAACTCAGGCAACAACAGATGTTGGTGAGGATTCTGAGAAAGAGAATCTCTTTTGCATTGTTGGTGTGAATTGAACCTGCTGCAGCCACTCTGGAAAACAGTATGGAGGTGCCTCAAAAAACTAAAAATAGAACTACCCTATGACCCAGCAATTGCACTAGTAGGTATTTATCCAAGGGATATAGGTGTGCTGTTTCAAAGGGACACATGCAACCCAATGTTTATAACAGCACTATCAACAATAGCTAAAGTATGGAAAGAGCCCAAATGTCCATTGATGGATGAATGGATAAAGATGTGAGATATATATATATATATATATGTATATATACATGTATATATATATGTATATATATATGTATATATACATATATATATAGCATGGAGTATTACTCGGCAATCAACAAGAATGAAATCTTGCCATTTGCAACTACATGGATGGAACTGGAGGATATTATGCTAAGTGAAATTAGTCAGAGAAAGACAAGTATCATATGACTTCACTCATATGAGGACTTTAACAGACAAAACAGATGAACATAACAGAAGGGAAACAAAAATAATATAAAAACAGGGAGGGTGACAAAGCATTAGAGACTCATAAATATGGAGAAGAAACAGAGGGTCACTGGAGGAGGTGTGGGTGGGGAGATTGGCTAAATGGTTAAAGGGTATTAAGGAATCTACTCCTGAAATCATTGTTGCACTATATGTTAAGTAATTTGGATATAAATTTTAAAAAATAAAATTAAATATTATGATGAAAAAATAAAAATTAAAATTAAAAATAAAAATAAATAAAAAGAAACATATGATCCTGTCAGTAGCTGCAGAAAAGTCATTTGACATAATATAGCAATCTTTCTTGATGAAAATCCTCAACAAAGTAAGGATACAGGGAACGTACCTCAACATCATAAAATCCATATATGAAAGACTCACAGTGAATATCATCCACAATGGGGAAAAACTGTCAAGAACAAAACAGGAATGTCCACTATCATCATTACCATAAAACATAGTACTGGAAGTGTTAGCCTCAGCCCTCAGAGAACAAAAATAAAAAAAAAAAAAAAGATCTCCAATTTGGCAAGGAAGAATTCAAACTTTAAGTATTTGCAAACAACAGGATATTCTATGTAGAAAACCCAAAAGACTCCACCAAAAAATTGCAAGAACTAATAAACAAATTCAGCAATATTGCAGGATATAAAATCAATATACGGAAATCTTTGCATTTTATACACCAATAATAAAGCAGCAGAAAAAGAAGTCAAGGAATTGATCACACTTGCAATTGCACTGAATCCCATAATATACCTAGGGGTAAACCTAACCCAAGAGGTAAAATACTTGTAGACTGAAAACTATAGAACACTTTTGAATGAAATTGAAGAGTACACAAAGAAATGAAAAAATACTTCGTGATCATGGATTGGAAAAAAAAACACTTTTAAGTTGCCCATATTACCCAAAGCAATCTACACATTTAATGCAATCTCTATCAAAATACCAAGAGCATTTTTCACAGAACTAGAGCAATCTTAAAATTTGTGTGGAACAACAAAAGACCCCAAACAGACAAAGCAATCCTGAAAAAGAAAAGAAAATCTGGAGGCATCACAATGCAGGATATCAAGCTATATTACAAAACTGTAGTTATCAAGACAGTATGGTACTGGCACAAATACAGGCACATAAATCAATGGAACAGAAGAGAAAACCCAGAACTGGACCCACAACTATATGGTCAACTAATCTTCAACAAAGCAGTAAAGAATATGGAAAAAAAGACCATCTCTTTAAACAATGATGTTGGGAAAACTGGACAGCAACATGCAGAAGAAAATAACTGGCTCACTTTCTTACACCATAAACAAAAATAAATCCAAGATGGAGGAAAGACCTAAATGTGAGACAGGAAACCATCAATATCTTAGAGGAGAACACAGGAAGAAACCTCTTTGACCTCAACTGTAACAACTTCTTACTAGACACATCACCAGAGGCAAGTGAAACAAAAGCAAACATGAGCTATTGGTCCTTCATCAAGAATAAAAGATTCTGGGAAAAAAAGAACAAAAGCTTCCACACAGTGAAAGAAACAATCAACAAAACTAAAAGGCAACCTTCAAAATGAGAAAATATATTTGCAAACGACATATCAGATAAAAGGTTAATACCCCAAATCTATAAAGAAATTAACAAACTCAATGCTCAAAAGACAAATAATCCAGTGAAGAAGTGGGCAGAAGACGTGATTAAACACTTCTCCAAAGAAGACATTCAGCTGACCAACAGACACATGAAAAGATGTTCAACATCACCCATAATCAGGGAAATACAAATCAAAACCACGATGAGATACCACCTCACACCTGTCAGAATGGCTATAATTAACACAGGAAAGAACAGGTGTTGGCAAGGATGCTGAGAAAGGGGAACACACTTGCACTGTTGGTGGGAATGCAAACTGGTGCAGCCACTGTGTAAAATCGCATGAAGTTTCCTCAAAAAGTTAAAAACAGAACTATTCTGCAACCCAGCAATTGCACTGCTAGTGTATTTAACAAAAGGATACAAAAATACAAAATCAAAGCAGTATATGAACCCCAATGTTTATAGCTGCATTATCAACAAGAGCCAAAGTATGAAAGTGCACAAATGGCCATCAACTGATGAATGGATGATAAAGTGTTTTATTATTACGTACATATTTATAAAGTAAGATTTACCCCCTCTGGGGCTTAAACTGACAATCCCAAGATGAAAAGTCACATTCTCTACCTACTGAACCAGTCAGGTACCCTATGGATATTATAGTTTAAATATATTTACCACAATAAAAAAAATTGGTGAAAAAGTAATCATGGGTAAAACTGATAAGATCTTAGCACAAATCCAGGCAAGCTTACCAAACTACCATTGTAATAGTCATTTTAACTTTCACTGTTGCACACTCACAGTAAATATATAAATAATTTAAAGCCAAAAATAAAAAAAAAAAATAAGCTGGAGGGTATATGTCAAGTAAAATAAGCCAGAGAAAGACAACGCTTGGTATCAGTTATATGTGGAATCTAAAAAGAGAACAAAAAATTCATAGAAACAGAGACTTACAATAGTGATTGTCAGGATCTTGAAGAGAGGGAACTAGAAAATATAGGTCAAAGGGTACAAGCTTCCAGTTATAAAAACGATAAGTATTAGAGATTTAATGCATAGCATGGTGACTGTACTTAACAATATGGTATAATAGATTTGTAAGTTGCTAAGAGCAGACTTTAGGCATTCTTACCACACACACACAGAGAAGATTTAAGTATAGGGGTGCCTGGGTGGCTCAGTTGGTTAAGCTTCAGACTTTGGCTCAGGTCATGATCTCCCAGTTTCTGAGTTTGAGCCCTGCATCAGGCTCTATGCTGACAGTTGGAAGTCTGGAGCTGCTTTGGATTCTGTGCCTCTCTCCCTCTATGCCCCTCCCCTGCTTGCACTCTGTCCCTCTCTCTTTCTTAAAAATAAACAAACATTGAACAAGTTAAAAAAATAATATATAGTTCATTTGAATAAAAGTTTTATTGAAGTATAATTAACATTAAAAGTTACATTAGTTTGAGTTGTACAAAATATTGATTTAACAATTCTATACACAATTCTTTAGTTAAATAAGCTTCTTTAGTGAAAAAAGTGAGTCCATTTGTTAAATTAGTTTTTTTGTCTCATTGTTATAATGTATAATGATATTTTCTGCATGTCAGTCATTTATCAGAGATATATGTTAGCAAATGCTTTTTCCATTTCTGGCTTACATTTTTCATTTCATTTCACTAACTATGCCCTTTGAAATGCAAAATTAATAATTTTGTATAAATCTAAATTTATTTATTTATTTTTTTTAGAGAGAGAGAGTGTGAGCAGGGGAGACAGGCATAGAAAGAGAGAGAGAGAATATTAAGTAGGCTCCACACGGAGCCCAACAAAGGGCTCAATCTCATGAGAGTGAAATCATGACCTGAGCCGAAATCAAGAATAGGATGCATAACCAACTGAGCCACCCAGATTCCCATCAATCTCAATGTATTGATTTATTTTCTTTGATTCATAATTCTTGTTTCTTTTATAAACCTATCCCTATACCAAATGCCAAGAAATTTCTTTCTATGTTAACTTAAAGGGGTAGTGTATTTTTATTTTGGGGTAGTATACTTTTACTTCTATCATCATTTTTATGACCCATTTCAGATTAATTTGTAAATAATTTCATGCAAAATTTGAGATACTCCATTATTCTTTTAATTTAATTTTACTTTTTTTCATAAAGATACTTCTTTTTAGAAAATTTTTTTAAATTAATACTCTTTTCCTCTTGAAGAATTTCAGCTATTTTATTGACAATGAATTGACAATTTTCAAACAAACAATAAAATAATGTTTGTGGGTGCCTGGGTAGCTCAGTCAGTTTAAGCATCCAGCTCTTGATTTTGGCTCAGGTCATGATCTCACAGTTTGTGATATTGAGCCCTGTGTTAGGCTCTGAGTTGACAGAGCAGAGCCTGCTTGGGACCCTCTCTCTGTCTCTCTGTCTCTCTGTCTCTCTGTCTCTCTCTGTCCCTCCCCTGCTTGTTTTCTCTCTCAAAATGAATAAACATTTTAAAACTTTGGGTTTTTTATTTATATGCATATGGAAGCTATGAAATCCATTACCTCTGACCTCATCTTCATGAAGTTATAAAGGTTATACAAAGTGTTCATTTGCCTCAATTTTTTTTAGTCCTCATCTTCTCTCCTGCACTGTTATACAAGTGTATGCCTTCAACGTACTAGTGTTTTCTTTATCTTAATTTTAAGCCTTGCAAAAACTAATAACCTAAGGGGACATTGAAGTAGAGGAAAATATACTTGTCTATATTGAGTGAAATTGCTGATAGAGTTCAAAGATTTCTGTTGGGACTCCTATAGGCTTCCAAGTAATTTTCACAATGCAAAATCCCACTTTAAACTAATTTTTCTCTGAGTCTAAGGAATGTGTTCTAAGAGGGTTTCTGTACCAAAACAAAAATAAATAAATCAAGTACATATAAAGTTTAAGTAAAATACAAGTTGATCTTTTGTTTGTTTAATACCATAAAGACTTAAAACATATATACCTAAAGAAAAACAGTTTAATATCTGGTTTAAGGATACATGATAAAAATTTGTACTCAACAAAATACTGTACAACAGTAGCAACAAGAAAAAAAATATTGTTTCAGTAAATTCAAACTATGTCTCTCTGACAATTATTAAATGGAGGTTATAAAAATCAGGAATTGGGGGAAATGTTTGCCTAGTTTAACTTTCACTATGGTAAAGAAAATATTACCCAGATGTAGTAAAGAAAACCTGTCCAAGATCACATAATACAAAATGTGACTTATAGCCACTTAGCTCAGAGTTGTTTATCTGAGGCCAATTTCCTTTTATTCAATGTCAGAATATCCAGGCTGTCATTTGGTTTGCTTTCATTTTGGCATTGAATTATGGGGTATCGTCTGGGGAGATAATTTTTTTTTTCTTTTCTGTTCTCTTTCATTCTCATTTCAGTAAAAGGGCATGTGGAGGAATATCTACTGTTGTAAAGTGATAGTAACATAGATATGAGAACTTATTGTAGAAATTGGTGATCTTTGAGCTTTGGGGGGGAAATGACTTCTTTTTGGTAGATTGTTTTGGGTTTGGATTTGAGGTCAGATTTAGAAGTGAGGAAATCGGTCATCTTAGAATTGGGAGGGGGTCATTATATTCTCCTGAGAAGTCTATTCAATATATATATATATATATATATATATATATATATAGAGAGAGAGAGAGAGAGAGAGAGTTCTCCTTTGACAAACAGAAAAAAAAAGGAAATAAGAAAGAGAAATGCTAATAATAATGACAACTTGTTTTTACTGAGCACTTGATCTGTTCTAAAAGATTCACAATTATTTTTATATTATCTAATTTCTCAATTTGTATTAATTTTTTAATGTTTTTATTTATTTTTGAGACAGAGAGTGACAGAGCATGAGCAGGGGAGGGGCAGATACAGAAGGAGACACAGAATCCGAAGCAGGCTTCAGGCTCTGAGCTGTCAAGCACAGAGCCTGACGCGGGGGTCAAACCCATGAGCTGTGAGATCATGACCTGAACTGAAATCAGACGCTCAACCGACTGAGCCACCCAGGCGCCCCTCAATTTGTATTTTTGAGACAGAAAGAGAGAGGCAGAGCATGAGAGGTAGAGGGGCACAGGAAGAGAGAATCTTAAGCAGGCTCCACTCTCATCGTGGAGCCCATCGTGGGGCCTAATCCCATGACCCTGGAATCATGACCTGAGCTGAAATCAAGAGTTGGACATTCAACTGACTGAGCCACCAAGGCGCCTCTTATCCAAATTTTACAAAAGAAGTGTCACAAAACAATAAAGTAACTTGCCCAAGGTCACACAGCTAAAATGTAAAAACATCTGAATTCAAACTCAGTAGGCATAACTCCAAAGGTCTTTCTCTTAAACTCTATTCTATAATACCTTCCAGAGAATAACCATTAGTTGAAATGCATATTTATGATTCAGGTTTTAAAATACATTATGAAATACACCAAAATACCATTGTTATAAAAGGAAGAAAATATGGTTTCTTTGTATATTACAAGTTTCTCCTTGGGTGATAATGTATGTGGTACTAAATGTCTAATTTTTGGTACATTTATTTTATTTTATTATTTTTTTGTTTGTTATTTTTTAAAATTTAAATTCAAGTCACTTAAATAGTGTAGTCTTGGCTTCAGGAGTAGAACCCAGTGATTCATCTCTTACATGACACCAGTGCTTATTCCAAATAGTGCCCTCCTTAATGCCCATCACCCATTTAACCCATCCACTCACCCACTTCCCCTCCAGCAACCTTCTGTTTGTTCTCTGCATTTAAGAGTCTTTTATGGTTTGCCTCCCTCTCTGTTTTTATCTTATTTTTCTTTCCCTTCCTTCCCCTGTGGTCATCTATTTTGTTTCTCAAATTCCACACATGGGTGAAATCATATGATATCTTTCTCTGACACACTTAATATCACTTAGCATAATACACTGTAGAACTAAAGTGTATTTTATTATTTTTTAATTTAAATTTTAGTTACCCAACATACAGTGCAATATTGGTTTCAAATTTTTGGTACATTTAATGCTAAATGTGGGGCATCAATCTAGCTAGAAATTGTGAAATTTATGATATTTTTTCTGATTATCAGTAGTTATAGCATAGTCATGTGTAATAGCTTTTGCTGAAAATATTTTCTGTTAAACATTTACTAAGTTCAGTCTACAAAAAGGAAAATTTATTAATGTCACTTAATCAAAATAAAAACTTTAGCACTTTTAATGGCACCATTAAGAAAAAAAATATCAAATTATACACAGAATGGAAGAAAATATTTGTTTATCATGTATCTAAAAAAAATGACATACCCAGAACATATAAAGAACATTTTCAACTCAATTATAAGAAGTCAAATAACTGCAATAAAAGATGGATAAAAAATCTGAATAAACATTTTTCCAAAAAAAAAATATTTGATTGGCCAATAAGCACATGTAAAGACACTCATCATCATTAGTTATTAAGAAAATATAAAACAACATCAAAATGAGATAACACCACATACACACTAAAACTACTATAATCAAAATGATGGGTAATAACAAGTGTTGGTGGAGATGTGGAGAAATTAGCACACTCACACATTGTCTGTGGGAAGGTAAAATGATACAGTCACCTTCAAAGATAGTGTGGCACTTCTCCAAGGGGTTAAACACAGTTATCATATAATTGAGCAATTCTGCCCTAAGGTATCTACCCCCCCTCAAAAAAAAAGAAAGAAAATATATCTATATAAAAATATTCACATGAATGCTCACAGAATCACTGCTCACAATATACCCAAAGTGGAAAGAACCCAAAATGTCCATTAAGTAGTGAATGGATAAACAAAATGTTGTATATCCACACAATGGAACATTATTCAGCCATAAGAAGAAATGAAGTACTGATGCATACTACAACATGGATGGACCTCAGAAATATGTTAAGAAGCCAGACACAAATTTCCACATATTATATTACTGCATTTGTTTGAAATGTCCAGAAAAGGCAAATTTATAGAGATAGAAAATAGATTAGTATTGCCTGGGTCTGGGAGTAGGAGTAGTGATCAACTGTACCTTGGCATAAGGAATTATACATGATGGAAATGTTCTAAAATTAGATTGTGTTGATGGATGTATAACTCTGTATATTTGCCAAAACATATTAAATTGTACTCTTAAGACATGTGAATTTCATGGAGTTCAACTTATGTTAATATATTAATTTTATTTACTTATTTATCTTCCACTAACTTCTGATCTTTGACACCATCTCTCAATGAACACACTTGAGGAGAGGGACGGTAAATGTCTTGTCCTTGAGAATATCCCCAGTATCTAGATCAGTATCTGGAACAAAGTAGGCATATAAAATGTACGGATATACATGTGTATGACTCTACACAGAAATATCTCTCTATATTTTCCTAATCAAAAAGGTTGTTTATATTTTCCAACTTTTTATTATTATGAAAATTTTTACACAGAATAGTACAATGAATACCTTTAAACTTACCATCTAAATTCAACAATTGTCAACATTTTGCCATAGTTTATTTACCTTTCCATTTGTGTATGTTACTGAACCATTTGAATATAAACTGCCTATATCTTAATAGTCCTCCCCTAATTACTTCCACACGCATCTCCTTCCTAGCCATAATTTCATTTCCCCTAAGAAAATAACAATAATTCCCTAATATTATCTATTATCCAATCTATATTCAATATTTCCCAATTGGTCATGAAATATTTCCATTTTGTAAAAACCAGCATCTGACCAAGATTCACATATTCTATTTGGCTGTTATCTCTCCTTCATATCTTATAATCTAAAATAGCTCCTCAGTTTTTTCATGATAATAAACTTATGAAGAAACCAGAGAAGTTGCCCTATATTTTGTCAAACATTCTAGATTTATTCTTTTTCTTTGTGGTACATTTAAGTTGCTCCTCTATCTCATCCATTTCCTCTTAAGTAAAAGTTGCTTCTAAAGTTTTGATTAAATTAAATTTAATCTTTTTGCATTGGATACTTTATAAGTTATGTTTTGTGGCTCAGTTAAATATTTTAATGAATAAATTTTATCCTGATTTTGAGTGAGAAAATGGAATAAACAAGACAAAAGGACTTTCAAGAAAAAAAATTAATATAGCACATTTTCACTTTTAAAAATTTTGGATAGGGTAGACAATACTTCAAAACAGTTTTTAGACGTTGTATTTTTGAGTGTATCAAATTTGCCTTTTTCTGAATATGGGCTATGATTACTTTTCTGAAAAAAAATTCTCTTTTTTTTAAACAAAAACATTGAAAGTTTTTTTTTAACTTGGGCTTTTTTTCTTAGCATAAATTCAAGCTTTTATTCTGCATTTTAATTTCATATGTGCAGTAAAAGACCACAGTCATCTTCACTGAGGGCAAAGAACTAGTAAAAAAAAAAGACCATTTATGAGCCATAGTATCTATTTCAACACTGTTGATTTCCCCTTCATCTTTTTCCTTTTTACTCATTTTATATTATTATTTTTTCATTGAAAAGAAGATACCCATGAGTAGTCTTTCCCAGTGTCATCAATTGTACTAAATAATTGTCTTGTCTTTGAATAGTCCTGACCTCTTTAGGAGTATACTCTGAGTTTATACATAGCTAGGGCTCTGCCTCCATGTTAAGTACCTTGGACAGTGGCTTTGTCTGTGACAATCCCTGATTTTCTTTAGCAAATTATTGGATTGTAAAACCTAAAGCTCTGCAAAATTTTGATTATTTAAAATCTGCCTAAGTATAATTGGATAATTTAGAAAATGTTTATTGAACACTTTATATATAAAAAACATTGGGAGAGTATAATTTTCTTTGTGCACTTAAAATGATTTTTTTTTTTTGTAGATTTGTCCTCTATGTACCTCTCTGTCTTTCTTTACTTATATTTCATATATGCTTCAGGGAAGTTATTGGAATACACAAAAATGATGTTCTCTGAATTGTGTGAAGAATGCTATTCTTATAAATTTCATTATCAAGTTTGATAGCCAGAACAGATCCAATTGATGGAGCCGGAGATCAATGATAGCAACTTGTTCAGAAAAAGAACTAAACCAATAGCTGGCAGGCTTGGCTTTAAAATACTTTTTTGGGGACGCCTGCATGTCTCAGTTGGTTAAGCGTCTGACTTCAACTCAGGTCATGATCTCGCGGTTAGTGAGTTCAAGCTTTGTGACAGACCCTGTGCTAACAGCTCAGAGACTGGAGCCTGCTTCAGATTCTGTGTCTCCCTCTTTCTCTCCCCCATTCACACTCTGGCTCTCTCTCAAAAAATTAAAAAATAATAATAAATATTAAATACTTTTTAAACTCTGTCAGTGTCTCATTACAGGTACAGGGATTAATAGTGGTTTGATTTTTATAATAACCCAAAGGGATCAAACTGAGGGTCTGAGAGAAATATTGAGCCCGTATTTTAGTGTGAGAAAAGAGAAATAATTTAGTTAATAATAGAGTTAGCATTTTTTTTGGTTTAGATTTATATTATCTCAGTGTTCTCTATCCTCCTTAGACAGTATATGAGAAGTAGGCTGTATTCATGTCAATAGAAGAGTTGATGAAATAATAAGGAACACTGATCACACCAATTTATTATAACATTTGTAATGCAATTAGTTCATTTTTCAGCTTTAGGAGTTTTAATTAATGTAGTTTAGCTTCAACTAGATCTTCTCTTACCTTTTATTGATTCCTTTTGAGATGAGTCTACTTCTTTATCTAGCACAAATGTATGAAATTGAAAAAAATTTAAGAGAGTTTGACCAGTTAAATGATGCCTAAACAGTTATTAGCATTTTATTTTGTTGCATTATGGAGAAGGGTTGTTCTGCATTTCCCCCCTTACTTTCATTCTCATATAGCTTCATAATGGCTTAATGGTCCATCTGGATCATTTCCTCTACAAGAGTTTAATTCTATTTACTAGTGTTGTCATCTGTAGATTTACAATTTAAATATTTAGAAACATCATATGATGTCATCTTGCTTAAGTGGTTTAGTGTAATTGTCTTGAAAGCATGAAAAAACATGTATCATATCTTATTTATACAAAATTTAAATGGAATTTAATGTATTCAGAAAAATAATGAAACCCCTGCAGATATATGTATCATTCATATATCCTGCTCTGCATGGGACATCAAACATGAACAACTGAAAAATGTGTCTTCCCTTTACCCTGCTTATGTTAGATTTAAGATTTGTGCATAATATGGCTCATCTTACACAATTGTTTCCTAATTATATACTCTAGGAAGATAGGAAACTCAAGAATATTAAATGTCATATGTTTCTTGGATATTTCTGGAAAATGGGATGAAAGTCACATTTAAAAGTAGTAATAAAAATGCTCACTCACATTTCTTGCTGTACTATGAAGATAAATAAGCCTTCATCAAGGAAACATTATCTCCTGGGCCTAGGAAAATCCAGAAAATAATCCAACTCTGATGTATTAATTCTAACAATTTGAAATAAGGTGTATGTGATTAAATACAGTAAGGCATTAATGAAAGAGAGATATGGTAGTTGCCCTCAAGTATTTAAAAGTTGTTCTGTACACATAGACCAATGGAATAGAATAGAAACCCCAGAACTAGACCCACAAACGTATGGCCAACTCATCTTTGACAAAGCAGGAAAGAACATCCAATGGAAAAAAGACAGTCTCTTTAACAAATGGTGCTGGGAGAACTGGACAGCAACATGCAGAAGGTTGAAACTAGACCACTTTCTCACACCATTCACAAAAATAAACTCAAAATGGATAAAGGACCTGAATGTGAGACAGGAAACCATCAATACCTTAGAGGAGAAAGCAGGAAAAGACCTCTCTGACCTCAGCCGTAGCAATCTTTTACTCGGCACATCCCCAAAGGCAAGGGAATTAAAAGCAAAAGTGAATTACTGGGACCTTATGAAGATAAAAAGCTTCTGCACAGCAAAGGAAACAACCAACAAAACTAAAAGGCAACCAACGGAATGGGAAAAGATATTTGCAAATGACATATCGGACAAAGGGCTAGTATCCAAAATCTATAAAGAGCTCATCAAACTCTACACCCAAAAATCAAATAACCCAGTGAAGAAATGGGCAGAAAACATGAATAGACACTTCTCTAAAGAAGACATCCGGATGGCCAACAGGCACATGAAAAGATGTTCAACGTCGCTCCTTATCAGGGAAATACAAATCAAAACCACACTCAGATATCACCTCACGCCAGTCAGAGTGGCCAAAATGAACAAATCAGGAGACTATAGATGCTGGAGAGGATGTGGAGAAACGGGAACCCTCTTGCACTGTTGGTGGGAATGCAAATTGGTGCAGCCGCTCTGGAAAGCAGCGTGGAGGTTCCTCAGAAAATTAAAAATAGACCTACCCTATGACCCAGCAATAGCACTGCTAGGAATTTATCCAAGGGATACAGGAGTACTGATGCATAGGGGCACTTGTACCCCAATGTTTATAGCAGCACTCTCAACAATAGCCAAATTATGGAAAGAGCCTAAATGTCCATCAACTGATGAATGGATAAAGAAATTGTGGTTTATATACACAATGGAATACTACGTGGCAATGAGAAAAAATGAAATATGGCCTTTTGTAGCAACGTGGATGGAACTGGAGAGTGTGATGCTAAGTGAAATAAGCCATACAGAGAAAGACAGATACCATATGGTTTCACTCTTATGTGGATCCTGAGAAACGTAACAGAAACCCATGGGGGAGGGGAAGGAAAAAAAAAAAGAGGTTAGAGTGGGAGAGAGCCAAAGCATAAGAGACTGTTAAAAACTGAGAACAAACTGAGGGTTGATGGGGGGTGGGAGGGAGGGGAGGGTGGGTGATGGGTATTGAGGAGGGCACCTTTTGGGATGAGCACTAGGTGTTGTATGGAAACCAATTTGACAGTAAATTTCATATATTAAAAAATAAAAATAAAAATAAAAAAATAAAAAAATAAAAAATAAAAAAATAAAAGTTGTTCTGTAGAAAGGAATTAGACTATTTTCTAATTCTCTCAATGGCAGAAATAGAAGCAGCTGGTCACAGATAAGCAGAAAAATGTTGACTTTTTTAAGGAAAATGCTTTCAGTGGCATGAATTTCCAGGAATGAATTGATGTTCTGCAGAAGGGATTGACTGTACATTGCTGAATCTGTCTAACTAGAAACTTAATCCCTCATAGTAGGCAGCTGTATAGAAATTCATGTATTTGGAGAAGATTGGACCAGATGATCTCTAATATGTTCCTCCAACCTAGAGAATCCATGATTTTTTACTCCTAAAACAACCAAGAAAAACAAACAAAAAGCAGGATCCTTCAGAGAGGAGATCCCATGCAATACCTACTGGGACACTCACATTTGACCTGTTTATACTGATATTGGGAAGTCAAACAACTGCCTTTAAATATCTCCTTATCTGGTTTGCTTCAATGCATAGGATTTTTATCATAGTGTTTACCTCTTTGAAAACTTCTAGATGTATGCACATTTGAAATGGATACAGGAGGAAGAATTTCTATGTGAATTATGGAACCATTCTAAAGGTTTTAGTTTACTTTATGAAAATCCTACCTATTATCCCTCACCACAAAGTTGAGCATGACACCTTACATAGTGCCATATAATTAATTCCCCATTCTCCACAGATAAGTACAAACCACTTTGATGTGATTTCACAGACCTTTATAACCTGATTTGAATTTATATCTCAAACCTCAACTACTGTTGTTGAATCCATATGTTCTAGGTCAAGCTACTTGTCATTCCTCCAAAACTTCTTGTCCTTCCATATTTCTGAGGTTACATACACACTATTCCCCTTTCCAGGAATGCCAATTTACCTCTTTATTTGCTAAGTAAATGACTGTTATTCTCAAAAACTTTCTTCAAATACAAAATTTGCTCTGACGACTTTTCCAATCTTCTAGCTAAACTTAGTCATTTCCTCTTCTATTCTCCCATGGCATTTTGTAATAGTTCAGCTATAACAGCTGTTATATTGGATGACATCTGCCTGTTTTTTAGTTTCTGTTATACTAAGTTTCTTCAATGAACTGTGTTTCACTCTCTGCCTCTCTCTCTGTTACTGATATCTCTCTCACAAAAAATAAATATACATTAAAAAAGAGTCTCTTATGGATTGTTTCCTTCTCTCTTTTTGTTTTCCTTCTCATATGTTCATCTGTTTTGTTTCTTAAACTCCACATATGAGTAAAATCAAATGTCATTTTTCTTTCTCTGACTGACTTACTTCACTTAACATAATACACTCTACCACCATAAATGTCATTTCAAATGGCAACATTTTGTTCATCAGTTGATGAACATTTGGGCTTTTCCATATTTTGGCTAGTGTTGATAATGATGCTATACACATTGGGGTGCACGTACACCTTAAGATCTGTATTTTTGTATACTTTGGATAAATACCTAGTAGCACAATTGCTGGATAATAATGTAGTTCTATTTTTAACTTTTTAAGGAATCTCCATACTTTTGTCCAGAGTGGCTGCACCAGTTTGCATTCCCATCAACAGTGCAAGAATGTTCCCCCTTATCTGCATCCTTGCCAACATTTGTTGTTTCTTGTGTTGTTAATTTTAGCCATTCTAATAGGTGTGAGGTAATATCTCATCGTGCTTTTGATTTGTATATTCCTGAACATGAATAATGTTAAGCATTTTTCATGTGTTTGTTGACCATCTGAATGTCTTCTTCAGAAAAATGTCTATTCATAACTTATGCCCATTTCTTAACTGGATTATTTGTCTTTTGAGTGCCAAGTCGATAAGTTCTTTATATATTTTCAATACTAATGTTTTAGCACATATGTCAGTTACAAATATCTTCTCCCATTCTGAAGGTTGCCTTTTACTTTTGTTTATTGTTTATTTCTCTGTGCATATTTTTATCTTGATGAAGTCTCAACAGTTCATTTTTGCTTTTGTTTCCCTTGCCTCTGGAGGCATGTCTAATAAGAAGTTGCTATGGCTGAGGTCAGAGGTTTCTGCCTATGTCCTCCTCTAGGATTTTTATGGTTTCTTGTCTCACATTTAGGTCTTTCATCGATTTGGGATTTAATTTTGTGTATGGCCTAAGAAAGTGGTCCAGTTTCATTATTCTGTATGTTGCTGCCCAGTTTTCCCAACACCATTTATTGAAGAGACTGTCTTTTTTCTATCAGACATTCTTTCCTGGTTGTCGAAGATTAGTTGTCCATACATTTGTGGGTCCATTATTTGGATTCTCTATTCTGTTCCACTGATTTATGTGTCTGTTTTGTGCCAGTACCATACTGTCTTGATGACTACAGCTTTGTAATACCATTTAAAGTCTGGAATCATGATGCCTGCAGCTTTACTTTTCTTTTTCAAGATTGCTTTGGCTGTCCACAGTGTTTTTAGGATTGTTCTAGTTCTATGAAAAATGCTTGTGGTATTTTGATAAGAATTGCACTAAAATGTAGATTGCTTTGGGTAGTATATATGCTTTCACAATGTTTGTTCTTCCAATACATAATCATGGAGTATTTTTCCATTTTGTTGTGTCTTCTTCAATTTCTTTCATAAGTGTTCTATGTTTTCCATCTACAGGTCTTTTACCTTTTGGGATAGGTTTATTCCTATGTATCTTAGAGTTTTGGGTGCAATTATAAATGGGTTTGGTTCCTTGATTTTTTTTCTGTTGTTTTGCTCCTGGTGAATAGATGTGCAACAGATTTCTGTATATTGATTTTATATCCTGAGACTTTGCTAAATTCATGTATTATTTCTAAATTAAGCTAACATGTTTTAGTATCTGTCCCTCTAGATTTGGCCTTTCAATCACAATGAATTAATTGCCAAAGAAAAAACCATCATTTCTTTGGCAAAAACAAGCAAAAAGGCTGCAAAATACCAAGTTTAATATAGAGCTATTTTGTTGTATGTTTAATCAAAAGATGTTATTTAAATAGTATGCTGCATCCATTCTATAGAGACTGGAGCATTGTTAAAAGTATGGAATAACAACTCTTATCGTTATAAGAGCAGGATTTGATTTTTGTTTTTTTTTATATTTTCCAATGCTGTAGATAAAAGATATATCTGGAATATTACTTGATGTGGGAATTTTTAAATTTTTATTTTTATTTTTTAATGTCTATTTGTTTATTTTGAGAGAGAGAGAGACAAAGAGTGAAAGTGGGGGAAGGGCACAGCATAAAGCCAGATGCAGGGCTTGTACCCACCGAGTGTAAGATCATGACCAGAGCCAAAATCAAGAGTCAGACACATAAACAACTGAGCCACCCAGGTGCCCCAAATTTTTACATTTTAAAATGTATTTTTCTATTTTTAGAAGAATTTTATAATTTTAATTAATTTTGTAAACTGTAAATATTTCCTTACACTTACATTTAAAATTGAAAGATAAATGTGTAAAAGTCATGATGATCTTGCTTTTTCTGTAGACTATAACTTGAAGGGAAAGAAGATGCTGGTGAGACATATGCTCACTTGAAAAAGAAATCAAAAGAGTAAAGAATGGATGGTGGAGGGGAGTTAAGATGGCAGAGTACAATGGGTACCCTGAGCTTGTCCAGTCCCTGAAACACAGCTATTTTAACCACTAGGAAATTGATCTGAGGATTAACACAAGAATCGGCATAATTTGAGCCGGAGAACTTGGCAGCTTCTCTCAACAAGCTGACTGAAACACACCTAGGATCTACCTTCCTTTATTTGATTTTTGTTTTGTTTTTAATTATTAATTTTATTAATTTTTTAACTCCAAAATGACAAGACAAAGAATTCACTACCCCCAAAAAATAAAAATAAAAGGAAGAAATGACGGCCAGGAATTTACTCAACACAGATATAAATAAGATGTCTGAACTAGAATCTAAAACTACAATTATAGGAATACTAACTGAGGTGAAAAGGAGCATAGAAGACACCATAGAATCCCTTTCTGCAGAGATAAATAACTAAAATCTAGTCAGGCTGGAATTAAAAATGTTATCACTGAGATGCACTCTTGAATGGATGCTATTATGGCAAGGATGGATGACATGGAGAGGAGAATCAGTGATGTAGATTAAATTATGAAATATGATGAATAAAAAAAAGAGGGTGCAAAGGCAAAATATCACAATCCAAGACTTAGAGAACTCAACAACTTATTAAAGAGGAATAACATTTGTATCATAGGAGTCCCAGATGATAGAGAGAATAAAGGGCAGAAGGTTTATGTGAGCAAATTATAGCTGAAAACATCCCTAATCTGGGGAAGGACACAGACATCAAAATCCAAGGAGCACAGAGAACTCCAAAGAGATTAAAGAAAAACCAACCATCACCAAGGCAGATCGGTCAAATTCACAAAATGAGCAGACAAGGAAAGGTTCATGAAAGCAGCAAGGGGAAAAAAAGTCCTTTAACCTACAATAGACAGATCAGTTTTGCAGAAGATCTGTCCACAAAAGTTGGAAGTTCAGAAAGATATGGCAGGATATAGTCAATGTGCAGAATGGGAAAAATATACAGCCAAGAATTCTTTATCCAGCAAGGCTGTCATTCAATATAGAAGGAGAGATAAAGACTTTCCCAGACAAAAATGAAAGAAGTTTGTAACCACTAAATCAGCCCTGCAAGAAAATTTAAGTGGAACTCATTAAGCAGAGAATAAACAAAACAAAACAGAACAAAAATAAAAGCAACAAAGAATATAAAAGACCAAAGAACATCACCAGAAACACCAACTCTATAGGCAACACAATGGCACTAAATTCATATTTTTCAATAATCACTCTGAATATGAATGGATTAAATGTTCCAATGAAAAAACATTAGGGTATCGGGGGTGGGGGGGGCTGGATGTCTCAGTCAGTTATATCTAACTTTAACTCAAGTCATGGTCTCACAGTCCATGAGTTCAAGCCCTGCATCAAACTCTGCGCTGACAGCTCAGAACCACAAGCTTGCTTCAGATTCTGTATCGCCCTCTCTCTCTGTCCCTCCTCCACACACACTCTATGTCTCTCTTTTTGAAAATAAAATAAAATAAAATAAAATAGGGCATAGGGTATCAGAATAGTTGGGGGGAAAAGATACATTTATATGCTGCCTACCAGAGATGCATTATAGACCTAAAGACCCCTGCAGATTGAAAGTGAGGGGATAGAGAACTATCTATCATGCTAATGGACATCAAAAGAAAGCTGGAGCAGCCATACTTATATCAGACAAACTAGATTTTAAAACAAAGACTCTAACAAGAGATGAAGAAGGGTATTATATAATAAGAAGTCTATCCACCAAGAAGGTTTAACAGCTGCAAATATTTATGCCCCCAACTTGAAAGAGCCCAAATATATAAATCAATCAATCACAAACATAAAGAAATTTATTAATAGTAATACAATAACAGTAGGGGACTTTCACTCCCCACTTACAGCAATGGACAGGTCATCTAAGCTGAAAATCAACAAGGAAACAGTGGCTTTGAATGATACACTGGGCCAGATGGACTTACCAGATATATTCAAAACATTTCATCCTAAAACAGCAGAATGCAAATTCTTCTTGAGTGCACATGGAATATTCTCCAGATGTGGTCACATATTAGGCCACAAATCAGACCTCAACACGTACAAAAAGATTGAGATAATACCATGTGTATTTTCAGAACACAATGCTAAGAAACTTGATATCAATCATAATAAAAAAAATTGGAAAGACCACAAATATTTGGAGGCTAAAGAACTCCCTACTAAAGGATGAATAGGTAAACCAAAAAATTAAGAGGAAATTAAAAAGTACATGGAAGCCAATGAAAATGAAAATATGACAGTCCAAAATCTTGGGATGCAGCAAAGACAATCATAAAAGACAAGTATATAACAATCCAGACCTTCCTAAAGAAGGAAGAAATGTATCAATAACACAACCTAAACTTTCACCTAAGGAAATTGGAAAAAGAACAGCAAATAAAGCCCAAAACCAGTGTAATAAGGGAAATATTAAATATTAGAGCAGAAGGCAATGATATCAAAATTTAAAAAAAAGTAGATCAGATCAATGAAACTAGGAGCTTGTTCTTTGAAAGAATTAACAAAATTGATAAACCCTTAGCCAGCTTTATTAAAAAGAAAAAGGAAAGGAACCAAATAAATAAAAACATGAATCAAAGAGGAGAGATCACAACCAACACCACAGAAATACAAATGATTTTAAGAGATTATAAGAAATTATATGACAACAAATTGTGCCACCTGGAAGAAATAAATAAATTTCTAGAAAGGTATAGACTACCAAATGAAACAGGAAAAAGAAATAGAAAATTTGAACAGACCAATAACCAGATAATTTCAGTTATCAAAAATCTCTCAGAACAAGAGTCCAGGGTTGGATGGTTTCCAAGGGGAATTTTTCTTTATTTAAAGAAGACTTAATACCTATTTTTAAGCTGATTCAAAAAATAGAAAAAGAATAAAAACTTCCAAACTCATTCTATGAGGCCAGCATTACCTTGATTCCAAAACCAAAGACCCTAATATAAAGGATAATTACAGACCAATTTCCCTGATGAACCTGGATGCAAAATTCTAAACAAGATACTAGCAAATTGAATCACATAATATATTAAAAGAATTATTCATCAAGATCAAGTGGGATTTATTCCTGGGTTGTATGGGTGGTTCAATATCCTCCAATCAAGCAACATATTACACCACATAAATGTAAGAAATGATAAGCACCACAAGGTTTTCTCAATTGATGCAGAAAAAACATTTCACAAAACACAGCATCCTTTCTTGACAAATACTCTAAAGAAAGTATGGATAGAAATAACATACCTCAACATCATAAAGGCCATATATGAAAGCCCCAAAGCTAATATTGTATTCAATGAGCAAAAACTGAGATCTTTCCCCGTGAGGTCAGGGTCAACTCTGTTGTTCAACATAGTACTTGAATTCCTAGCCTCAGCAATAAGACCTCAAAAATAAGTAAAATGCATTCAAGTCAGCAAGTAAGAATCAAACTTTCACTCTTTGCAGATGGGAAGATGCTCTACGTGTAAAACCCAAAAGACTCCACCAAAAAAAGTTAGAGGTGATACATGAATTCGGTGAAGTCACAGGATATAATACCAATGCACAGGAATCAGTTGCATTTCTGTATAACAATAATGAAGCATCAGAAAGAGAAATCAAGGAATAGATACAAAATTTAGAATTGCACCCAAAACCATAAGATACCTAGGAATAAACCTAACCAAAGAGGTAAAAGATTTGTACTCTGAAAGTATAGAAAGCTTATGAAAGAAATTAAAGAAGACATAAAGGAATGGAAAAACATTCCATGCTCATGGATAGGAAGAACAAATATTGTTAAAAATGTCAATAGTACTCAAAGCAATCTACATATTCAATGCAATCCTTGTAAAAATAAGGATTTACAATCACACCAAAAACCATTAAGTACTTAGGAATAAATCTAACCAAATAGGCAAAATATCTGTATGCTGACAACTATGGAAAACTTATGAAAGAAATTGAAGGGGACACAAAGCAATGGAAAAACACTTCATGTTCACGGATTGGAAGTACAAATATTGTTAAAATGACAACAGTACCCGAAGCAATCTACACATTCAATGCAATCTTTACCAAAACAACACCAGCATTCTATACAGAGCAAGAACAAATAATTGTAAAAATTTGTATGGAACCAGAAAATACCCCAAAATACCCCAAATAGCCAAAGTAATGTTGAAAAGAAAAACCAAAGGTGGAGGCATCACAATTCTTGACTTCAAGCTGTATTACAAAGCTGTACTCATCAAGACTCTATGGTACTGGCACAAAAACAGACTCATAAATCAATGGAACACAATAGAGAACCCAAAAACGGACCTACAAATGTATGGACAACTAATCTTCTACAATCAAGAAAGAATGTCCAGTGGAAAAAAGACGGTCTCTTCAGCAAATGGTGTTAGGGAAACTGGATGGCAACATGCAGAATCATGAAACTGGACCACCTTCTTACACCATACACAAAAATAAATTCCAAGTGGATTAAAAAACCTAAATGTGAGACAGGAAACCATCAAAATCCTAGAGGAGAACACAGGTAGGAACCTCTTTGACCACGGCCAGAGCAACTTCTTACTCCATATGTCTCCAGAAGCAAGGGAAACAAAAGCAAAGATGAACTTTTGGGACTTCATCAAGATAAAAATCTTCACACAGAGAAAGAAACAATCAGCAAAAGTAAAAGACAACCTTCAGAATGGAAGAAAATATTTGCAAATGACGTATCAGATAAAGGGTTAGTATTCAAAATCTGTACAGAACTTATCAAACTCAACACCCAAAAAACAAATAATCCAGTGATGAAACGGAAAGAAGATATGAAGAGACACTTTTCCAAAGCAGACATCCAGATGGCTAACAGACACATGAGAAGATGCTCAACATCACTCATCAACAGGGAAATACAAATCAAAACCACAATGAGGTAGCACCTCACACCTGTCAGAATGGCTGAAATGAACAACTCAAGAAACAACAGATGTTGGCAAGGATGTGGAGAAAGGGAAACACTTTTGCACTGTTGGTGGGAATGCAAACTGGTGTAGCCACTCTGGATAACAGTATAGAGGTTCCTCAAAAAGTTAAATCTGGAACTACCATATGACTCAGCGGCTGCACTACTAGGTATTTATCCAAAGGATACAAAATTGCTGATTTGAAAGTGTACATGCACCTCAATGTTTATAGCAACATTATAAACAATAGCCAAATTATAGAAAGATCCCAAATGTCTATTGACCAATGAAAGGATAAAGAGGAAGTGGTATATATATACAATGATATATTAGTCAGCAATCAAAAATAATGAAATCTTGCCATTTGCAACAATGTGGATGGAACTAGAATGTATTACTGTAAGTGAAATAAGTCAGAGAAGGAGAAATATCATGATTTCACTCATATCTGGAATTTAAGAAACAAAACAGATGAATACAGGTAAGGGAAGGAAAAAAACAAGATAAACACAGAGAGGGAAGCAAACCATAGGAGACTGTTAAATACAGAGAACAAATTGAGGTTTGCTGGAGGGTTGTTGGGTGGGGGGATGGGCTAAATGGGGACCAATATTGAGAAGAGCACCTGTTGCAATGAGCACTGGGTATTATATGTAAGTGATGAATCACTGAATTCTACTCTTGAAACCATTATTACACTATATGTTAACTAACTTGGATTTAATTTTTTTTTAATGTTTATTTATTTTTGAGACGATGCAAGAGACAGAGTGCAAGCAGTGGAGGGGCAGACAGAGGGAGACACAGAATCCAAAGTGGGGTCCAGACTCTGAGCTGTCAGCCCAGAGCCCGACGCGGGGCTCGAACCCACGAGCCGTGAGATCATGACCTGAGCCGAGGTCGGACGCTTAACCGACTGAGCCACCCAGGCGCCCCGGATTTAATTTTTTTTTTAAAAAAGGATAATAACTATAAAAAGATTGAAGCAACACCAATTGATCTCTTGTAAAGATTCTAGTGTTATTTTTCATGTCTAAATACAATAAGACTTGCATACTTCCAGTGTGAAAATAACCAAGGTCACCTAAGTATTTTAGGAAATAAAGGAATTAAAACCTCATCCCTCTCTTCCGAATGGGTGCAATCTAATAGAGGAAAAAATTCCATATTTCCAAATAAGCATTTTTGTCTTACTTAAATGCTATAAGTCAAATGGCCATAACAAGCTAAATGTCTATTCATTTGCTATAGTAAAAACCATGCTATTTTTACAAAGAATATTCTCTCTCTCTCTCTCTTTCTCCTGCATCATTAACCAGGCAAGTAAACTTCTCAAAAACAAAAACATAGAATTTTTAGATCATATTTTCTTAGCATAAAATATAGTAGCAAAGAGTTAATGAGTTATAAATATAATGGATAGTTTGGAGTAAGGCTGCTTTAATAATTTGTCGTACAGGTTCTAATTTTCTAACTTAACCTTGCACATGAATAGAATGAATGACTACAATTTTTTTAGCAGGAGATCACTAGGCCACTTTAAATTACTAAAAATTTAGTAAAGAAGCTATGAATCAAGTTATTTCTTCAGTGGGAAGTTTACTGTTTTAATTTTCTCATCCTAGCCATTGTTCCATATTTCAGGCTGAACACCCTACAATCAGATAAAATAAGATCAAGTTCACTGTCTTTCAGAGAGTCTAGGTAATCTTTCCAGACCAATATTTTATTTGTATCAGGGATTACAAATGGTAGTAGATAATAAATTTCCTCAGTAATTAAGTATGTATCTTTAATAACATTATTATGAATACATTAAAATAAAACAGATCCAGTTGAAATCTGACCTCTGTCATCTACTAGTTAAGTGCTTGGATGAGTCATTTATCTTAAGTCTCAGATTCTGTGTCTATAAAAAGGAGATAATAATTTCCATTTAGCAAAAGTATTTTATTTTTTTAAACCTTAAAACATCAAGTACATTTCCTGGGATATATTAAGTATTTAAAAATGTTAGTTACTTTTTATCCTTCTGATATGCACTGTATCTGCTGTATGACTAGGTTTCATTTTCTTTTAGTTCATGGTATCACACTGTTTCCTTAACCTAGGGGGTCATCTTGAAAATATATACCTTTTGTTCAAGGTACACTGGACAAAAAATACAAAAGCTTCAGTGCAAAGTCATGCCACTGCTGGAGCCACAATTATAAATGTATCTCTCATTGATAGTGAAATACTAAGATAGTCTTGAAGTATTAAAGTCAAGATGACATTGGTAATATGGTTTGGAGCGCAATGATTAAGTATTTGATTCCAATCCTTACTACAAGGCCTATAGAAACATAAAAGCTAGGAAAAACCACTTAAAACTTAGATACCATGTGTGGTTTATCCATTTTCAGAGGCAGTAATAATTCCTGCTCACTACAAACATAATATTAGCATTTTATAGTCTAATGAAAAAAGCTTACTAAAGTATTAGTGTTGCTATTATTTTTAAAATCATTCAGTAACTTGTATGGTGTTTCCAAATAATTAAATTAGATTTTAGGAATTCTTCAGGATAAATACAAAATGAATTTCTCACAACAAAAGAGTTTACATTACCAGAGGTTTGCCAGTGGAGCGAGGAAACCATTATTCTGGTCATACAAAAAACAATTCTTAGAGTCTACAACAATTATTTTTATAATAACAAAAAATATGTTGAACATTGTGATATAACTTTAAATAACAATAGCCAAAATAATTTTCTTATGTAAGGAAGCATTCAATATAACACATTAACAAGTTGCCTACTATGTGATCCTATGTAATATTGAAGTTATGGAAGGAAGAATTCAAAGGAAATACCATACACATTATCTACCCTTAAGAAGTTTGAAATCTAATTAGAGATACAAGGCTAACATGCATGAATCAATAGCTTATAAAATCAGATTGGATATAATTCAGAACTAAGCTATATATTATTAGTACTTAAGTATTGGATAGGTTATGGGAAGAAAGATGATTTGTCTTTGGAGTAATTGAAGATGGTAAAATTTGACCTGGATGCCAATGAAATTTAGACAGGTAGAAGGGGGCTGCATCTATAAACCTGACTGCAATCATTGCAAAAGCAAAGTAATTGAATAATGAATGAGCATGGCATACAAGTGGGAAATGAACCAGAGGACACATTTTAGTGAGGATGAAGTCCTTAGAGTTAGAATAGGTCAGGTTTAAGCCCTGAAACACAGGCAGAGCTATTTGGACTTGATGCCAGAGGAAACAATATATAATAGTATCACTTGCTAGAAATTTCCTGTATGTAGTAGATGGGAAACTGGATGCAGAGATACCAACAAGTAGTTTGTTGTAAGCATTTGATTGTTAACCTGAAGGAAGAATTAAGACTTAGTAATTGTCTACAAAGCTAAATGTTTTCTGATGTAAGCTTACATATTTTGTTTATATAATAAACTTCCAAGATGCTTGCATACTCGTTAAAATAATTGAAATTTCAATTAGGGTATACCACCAGTAGATTATAAAGTGGCCTCAGCCACAGTAATGCAGGCTGAAGAATAGGCTAAAAATAATGCTGCTTTACATAAAATTGAGATAAGCAAGTTTTCCTGAATTTGTAAAAAAATAGAATGTGCTGTTAAAAGAACCAAAATTGAACATTAATCATTAGATACATTTTTATTATGCAATATGTTAATGCCTACTATTTGATGAATTTCTTGCTGATTTGCCTATTACTAAATTTATCCTGATCTAGCCCCTAGTTTTTCTTATTTCTAGATTTGATTTAGAATCCTTCGTTCAAACTTATTGTAAATCATTACCTTGGAGTGTGCTTCTTCTATGTCAACTGTACAAAATCAAGCCATCTTAGCATCAAAGACCTTTCCAGTTTCTTGCAGTTGTTAGTGGCTTGATTCTGTCTTAGCCAAGGGCTGTTTATCCACCTGATTCAGATAATCACAAAGATGATTTTAGTTCCCCTTCTGGCCTCCAATAATATAGGAGGGTCTTTTGTTTTGATATTGGATTCAAATATATTCAACTTGGCTAGAGGAATAGGTAATTAAAATAACTGGCTATGTCTCAATTTTAGCGTTAAACCCAAATATCTCCATTTTGAGATCAGAAAAAATGACTACATTATTGACAATGAGCCAAAATTTACTTCTAAAATACATTATTATTGCTAGGTAAAGTAGGTGTTATTTTAAATAAAATATAACAATTTTCTTAGCAATACTGAAGCACTCTCTTTTGGAACAGCTTATCTTTGATGTTTTTGTCTTCACTATATCATAAAACTTTCAAGTTATTGAAAAGTTCCTATTATCTGCAATATTGGCCTTCATATTTGACACGGAAAATTTCCTACTTAATGTAATATGCTTTTTATATAACAGATTAGTTTATTTGGTAGCTATTTATTGAAAACAAACTATGCATCAAGGTCTATGCTATGCTCTGAGGAGACAATAGTAAACAAGGGAGGCCAGGCAGAGGTCTCAAAGAAACACCCAGCCTTGTGGATGGAGAACACTCCTTGATATGGACACAAGGAAGCACAAAAAACTTAAGTGCAGCAGCTGCTATCAAAGAGACTAAAAGATGTATGAGCATTCAGAGCATAGGGGGCTAAACTTCAATGTTACTAAAGCGTAATTTTATTGCAAGACACTTTACTGAAAGGCATGATAGCTCCATAAAATATATTCTGACACATTTTAAATAGGAAACAACTTATGGGGTGCCTGGGTGGCTTAGTTGGCTAAGTGTCCAACTTTGGCTGTGGTCATGATCTCGCAGTTGATGAGTTGGAGCCCCACATTTGGCTCTGTGCTGACAGCTCAGAGCCTGGAGCCTGCTTTGGATTCTGATTCCCTCTCTCTCTGCCCCTCCTCTGCTCTCTCTCTCTCTCTCTCTCTCTCTCTCTCAAAAATAAATAAATATTTAAAAATTCAAAAAAGGCAACAAATTTTATACCAAAATATAAAGTGGTTTAATCTATTCATAAATGTAAAGCAGCATCAGTAAAGCCAAGGAAGTCCAGAATATCAAACACTTCAAACTGTCAAATGATGATTAGATATTGAGAACAGAGAAAAGTCTGTTAGATTTGGTGACCTTCTAGACAATGGCTTTGAGCAGAATTATGGGATTCTAAACCAGATTCAGGGAATAAAGAGTGTGGGTGGTGAGAACATGGAGGACAAGAGATAGAAACTAAACATTAGAGAGTTTTGGTAGAGAGAAGAAGAGACATTTCTAGAATGGGTGATTATGCTAAGTAAAGTTATTATTTGTTGCTGTTTTCCTAATAAAGAAAGACCTAGATAAGTTTAAAGATCTGCTTTTAAATAGACTGAATACAATTTTTGATTGGAAAACTCCAATACTTAACATGTGTATTTTCATGAAATAATATATTACAGAAACAACAGCTTCATGATTATAAATATTAAACTTTACATTCCTCAGGGAATGCTCTTCCCAGTGGTCATTAGTTCTCTGATCTAAATAGTACATTATGGCAAAAGGTATGTAACCATGTAATAATGAAATCAAGACTACTAGTTCTAGAAATGAGACTGTTTAAGAAAGATTAAGTTAATGCAGAAGTTATTTATTCCCTGAATAGGTTTGTCTGGAGAACTTGCAACTAGTGTACTTTGAATATACCATGACTTTTGAACTATTAACTGTGATCCATTTGCTTCAATGCCATCACTACTTATAAACTAGGTTATATTTGGAAAGGAAGACTAGTAACAAAATCCACCATTATTTCTAGTTTTTCTATGAAATTTTGCTTAATGTTCATAGATTTCTTCCCCTAACATAACTTACAATCTGCATAATTCATCTGTCTGTACTTTTACTTCTGTAATTCATCATAGGAATTTTGGTAATAAATTTTGGTAATGAATTTTTGGTAAGAAAGAGAAAGGAGGAGAGAGAATCCCAAGCAGGTTCCATGCTCAGAGTGGAGCCTGATGCAGGACTCTGTCCTAAAACTGCAAGATCATGACCTGAACCAAAATCAAGAGTTGGACACTCAAACAACTGAACCACTCAGGCTCCCCATTTTAAACATTTTTTAAATGTTGATCTTCCTAATAAGTTACTGAGTTAGAAGGAGAGGTATATAGTATTTTATAATGTTTTCTTTTTCTTTGAAATTTTAGTCTACTTCCTATTTTGAGTCAGATAACTATATGGTAAAAACTGGAGTCTTAATACTGTAGATGTGCACAAAATTGAACTTGTAATGTGATAATATTTCAAATTCAAAAATATAGGGAAAGGAATAGAGAATAAAGAGTACTCCTGAAATACAGACCCTATTCTGCTGACTTTTCCTGTTCAATTCTGGGTCCATATAATCTGCAATTCTCTTGAAAAGAAACAATGGAAAGATGAATTCATTTGTCAAATGAAGTCTAGGCCCTATTCAATTAGAATCTTTGCAACCATGATTTGTTTTTTATAAAACTCATATGCCCATGAAAATAATATCTACCAAACTAAATCAATGGAAGAATTAAGGGGCTTTCTTTCATTTTAGTTATTTTTTCAAAAACACTGATCACAATATGGTAGATACCATTTTTTTTTACTTATAGAAAGTGTTTAATTTTATTAAGTATTGCTAAAAGAATGAGTAGAATGTTAAATCATTTACATCACTGAATACCATGTTAAAGATAGAGTCATGGATATTTTTGAGCAAACACTGTGGTGATATTGTGATGCATAGGCAGGTGTAGATGTGAGATACTGTTTCCTTAACACTTTATCATTATATGACACTTTAATTTCCCAGTGAGTATGATTAATACTACTTGGAAATAATTTATCACTAATACTAATTCAAATGGTGGATCATTTCTAAAAATCAGTTGGCAATGAAACTAATCCCGCTGATATCCTACTAGTTTAATGCATTACATTGTCTTTCATTAATACCATGTTTATCCTTGTTGACAGGTATCACATTTGCTGATTTTTTTAAAAAAAAGTGTCCCTTCCAGTTCAAAGACATTTTGGTCTTTAGAAAACTAAATTATGCTAAAGCAAAAAAAAAAATGATACATACAAGCTTGTTCTTAGCCATATGTTTAAAGCAATCAAAAAGTTGAAGTTGCATCTCTGCAGTGCTTATTCTGCTATAAAAGGACTAATATAATGAATCATGTGGCACTGCAGAGAAGAAAGTTTTCCTTTTTTGTCTTCATTTTCTATTAAACTTAGCTTTCAATTTCAATGACACTGAAAGTAGGTTATGCATATAAGCTGAAATCAGGAATCACTTGCCAAGAAATCTACCTTGTGTACATGATTTAAATATGTCATGTTGTTTATCTTTAGAAAATAAACTTTTCTTCTTGCTTCCACCCAGAAGGTTGGTCTTTTTTTTAAATATCAATATACATTATAAGGTGTCTCATTTCATAAGACAAAGATTCTCTGAAAATGCCATGTTTCCAAAATCCATTTGCAAAGGAAGCATCCTGTACAATATTAGCAATAATAATGTCAGTCTGATGCAAAAATAAGAAAAGGCAAAAGGAACCATATTGTAAGGTTAACTCATTTTATTTTCATGTATATGACATTCAGTTGCAATGATTTTTTCTGCCCATGTGGAAACCTCAGTCATTTATATGGTAGTGCTAGCTATAACAAATCCACTAGAGGTGTCATGAAGAAACTGAGATCCGGTACCTTCGATCATTATTTCTAGATATTGGTATTAACTGTTATAGTCAGTATGAATATCAAAACCATGGAAGGTCTGCCTTCCTCTCTCACAGTAATGCCAATGATTTTATTGTAATTGTGATATTTCCACCCTTTAACAAACATGCTTTAAGTGCTTTCCATGTACATAGCACTGTGTTAGTTGTCAACGATAATAAAACAATTACGATATAGTCTCTGATCTTAAAGAGTTATCTGATATCTAACTGTTCCTAAAACTGCCTAATGATGGAGTAGGAGAACAAGTGATCAAGCAATATTAACAAGTGGCTTACTATGGGATTTAAAACCATGTTATAGTCTTCTGGTTAAGTCTCAACCCCCTCCCAAAACATACTCACCAAATGCAATTCCCTTTGCTGCAATAAATTACAACATGAAGGCACTTGGCAAAGGGAATCCACTTATTATCAGGCACCATGTTATTTTCTTCTAAATATCATGCAGCAATGCCTATTCACACCACCTAAGGTGAATTGGATTAGAATTCCCAGAGAGTTATCTTGAATTTTGGGTGTAAAATGAGCTGATCCATATTGAAAGATGTTATATGACTGAAAGTTAAGTACCACTGAGTCACAGAAAAATCTAAGCATCAGCACAGCTGGATCTAGCCTGGAGGGCTCAGAAGAGAATACTTGATAGGTGAGGTCTAATAAGAATTAATCACTGGTGGGGCTCCTGGGTGGCTCAGTCAGTTAAGCATCCAACTCTTGATTTCAGCTCAGGTCATGATCTCCTGGTTTGTGAGTTCAAGCCCCTCATCAGGCTCCATGCTGATAGTGCAGAGCCTACTTGGGATTCTCTGTCTCCCTCTCTCTCTGTCCCTCCACTGCTCACTATCTCTCTCAAAATAAATAAATAAACATTAAAAAAAGAATTAGTTATTGGGGGTTCCATTTAATAAAAGCATATGCTGTGACAATTTCTGAAAACTTACTGGGGATGTCAATATTTGGGCAATTCACACAGGAATGTGAAAGACTAGTCTTTGCTAGGATATACAGTTAGCTCTTCCTCATTTATAACCCCTAAAATAAAATAGGTATGTCACACAGAAGAGATGTTTAACTTCCATTTATTTCAGACCTATTTTCTTTTTAAAAAAAATAATATTATTTATTTTTGAGAGAGAGAGACAGGCAGACAGAACATGATCCCCGGGCAGGGGGCGGGGGGAGACAGAGGGAGACACAGAATCCAAAGCAGGCTCCAGGCAGTGAGCAGTCAGCACAGAGCCTGACTTGGGGCTTGAACTCACAGACTATGAGATCATGACCTGAGCTGAAGTCGGACGCTTAAGCAACTGAGCCACCTAGGCACCTCATGGACCTATTTTGTTTTAGATACAATTTAATCTTCATATATCCTCATTTTACAAAGAAGAAAGCTGAGGTTCAGAGAGGTCAGGTAACTTTTAAAATCTAGTTTCAGCTAGTAATTGGTGGGTCTAGGATTCTGCCAGTTTGGTCGACAATAAACCTGAAACTTCCTCCACTCTACCATGATACACTGGAAGGAATGGTGGGGTGGTAGAGTGTTCTAGTCCTGCAATTCCTGCAGAAATGTGAAAGGCTAATATTTGCTAGGCACTTCTAAATGCCTTCCTCTCTCCTTCTGTGGCAAAAGGGAATAATCAGAGTTGCCCGGTTTTATGAATTATGTATTAATGTCAGAAAAAGGACAGTGAGGATTTAGTTTGTGGTAAAGCAAAATAATGGTCCTCTAAAGAAGTTCACACTTCAGTCGCTGGAACCTGTGTGTCACAGAGATATGTGACTTGATAGAGACTAAGCCTGTAATTGTCATCATTGAAGATGAAGGAAGGGGGACCTGAGCCAAGGAATAACAACAGTTTCTAGAAAATGAAAACAACCCTCAAATGACAACCAGTAAGGAAACAAACATCAGTCATATAATGAACCACAAGGAATTTGAATAATCATGAAAACAGATTCTCCCTTAGAGCTTCTAGAAGGGAGTGCAGCCCTGTTGGCATGCAGATTTTGGCCCCATGAGATACATATAAGATTTCTAACCTATAAAACTGTTAATCTTTTTTAAGTCACTGTAAGTTGCTAAATTTGTAGTAATTACTTTTTAGGTGAGCAACAGAAAACTAAAACATAGTTATTCTTCCACACACACTCATCTTCCCCCCAACCACATACATACTTCTCTTTCTCCCACTCTCTCAATATAGTTATATTGTTCTGGTTGGTTGAATAGTTAATGTTTACATGTTATCACTTTTGTTATTGACTTTTTAAATGCTAATGATGTCTGAGCTATGAAATACGCTTTATTGTTCCTTTCCCATGCAGTTATTTTCTTGTGCTCATATTTAACTATCTACCTTTCTCTCTCACTTTCTTCCCTTCCTCTCCCTCACTTTCTCCCTCTCTCTCTCTTCCTCTCTTTTCCCCTCTCTGCTTATCTTTCTATGTTTTTCCCACAAATTTATCCCTAATGCTACTCCCCAAGTAGTGTAAATCTCCAATTATCATGTGCAAAAACAAGTATTTTATCAAGGTCTGTTTCTTGCAGAAGTTTCTCCTGGAGCACTATGAAATCTTTTTTTTTCTAGTAAATACATTTTACTTTAATATGAACTATAAAAATGTAAATATATTAAGTGCAAGGTTTGGAAAATTTTATCTACTGAATATACCTCTATAATCACCCCAAACAGAATATAGAAGATTCTTACAACAGCAAAACGCTCCCCCATGCTCATTACTGTCAATGTGTCACTCTAGTCCCATCCCCACCTGAGGCAACCCTGATCTGATATGTATGACCATTAATTAAATTATCTTTATGGAAATGAATACATACTGTATGTATTCTTTTGTATTGGGGTATTTTCACTCACTATAACATTTATGAAATTAATGCATCTTATTGTGCATTTAGGCAATTCATTTGTTTTATTTTTCTTTTTCTCCCAGTTTGAGATATAATTGACATATAACATAAGTCTAAAATGTACATGTTGATTTGATATATTTATATATCCTATAATGATTACCATAGCATTAGCTAACACCACCATCCTGTCACACAATTACTGTTTCTTTTTGTGGTGAGAAAATGTAAGATCTACTCTATTGGCAACATTCAAGTATATGATACAGTATTGTTAGGTATAATTGCTATGTTATACATTGCATCTATAGATTTTCTTAATCTTGTAACTTCAAGTTTGTACCCTGAGAAATATCTGCACATCTTCTTCAACATCTGTCAATCATCATTCTACTTTGTTTCTTTGAGTCCAACATTGTTAGATTCAGCATATAAGTGATAGCATACATTCTTTGTCTTTCTCTGACTTATTTCATTTATTATAATGCACTAAAGTTTCATCCAAGTTTTTACAAATGGCAAGATTTCCTTTTTTTCTTATAGCTGAATAATATTCCATTGTGTGTACATGTGTAATTATACATATGCATATACATATACAACTTCTTTATCCATTCATCAGTTGATGGACACTTAGGTTCTTTCTATAATTTGGCTATTGTAAATAATGCTGTAGGGCATTATGAGAGGGCAGATATCTCTATGAAATCCTGACTTCAATTCTAGTGGATATGTACTCAGAAGTGGATTTACTGGATGATACGGTTCTACTATTTTTTAAAGTTTTTATTTAACTTCCAGTTAGTTAACATACTGTGTAACAATAGTTTCAGGTGTACAATATAGTGATGCAACACTTCCATACAACACCCAGTGCTTATCACAAGTGCACTCTTTAATCCCCATCACCTATTTAACCCCTTCACCCATACACAACCCTCCTGGTAACCACCAATTTATTCTCTATAGTTAAGAGTCTGCTTCTTGGTTTGCTTCTTTCTCTTTCTTTTTTTTTCTCTTTGCTAATTTGCTTTGTGTCTTAAATTCCACACATAAGTGAAACCATAGAGTATTCATCTTTTTCTAACTCACTTATTTCAGTTGCATAATACTCCCTAGTTCTATCCACGTCATTACAAATAGCAAGATTTCAATCTTTTTATGGCTGAGTAATATTCCAGTATATGTATACCACTGCTTTATCCATTCATCAGTTGATGGACACTTGGACTTCGTCCATAACTTGGCTATTGTAGATAATACTGCTATAAATATTGTGGTGAATTTATCCATTTGAATTAGTATTTTTGCATTTTTTGGGTAAAACCTAGTAGTGTAATTGCTGGAACATAGGGTAGTTCAACTTTTTAACTTTAGGGGGAACCTCTATACTGTTTTCCAGAGAGGCTGCATCACTTTGCATTCCCACCAACAGTACAAAAGGGTTCCCCTTTATCCATGTTCTCACCACCATCTGTTGTTTCTCGTGATGTTGGTTTTATCCATTCTGACAGGTGTGAGGTGAAATATCATTGTAGTTTTCATTTGTGTTTCCCTGATGATGAGTGATGTTGAGCTTCTTTTCATGTGTCTGTTGACTATCTGTATATCTTCTTTGGAAAAATGTCTACTCATATATTTGGCCCATTTTTAATTGAAATATTCATTTCTTGGGCATTGATCTTTATAATTTTTTAAATATATTTTGGACACTAACACTTTATCAGATATGGCATTTGAAAATATCTTCTCTCATACTGTAGGTTATCTTTTTTGTTTTTTTGGTTGTTTTCTTCACTATGCAGATTTTTATTTTGATGACTTCCCAATAGTTCAGTTTTGCTTTTGTTTACCTTGCGTCAGGAGGCATATCTAGTAAGAAGTTGCTCTGGCCAATGTCAAGGAGGTTACTGCCATGTTCTCCCCTAGGATTTTGATGGTTTCCTGTCTCATATTTAGTACTTTCATCCATTTTGAATTATTTTTGCATATGGTGTAAAAAGGTGGTCCAGTTTCATTTTTTCCATGTTGCTGTCTAGCTTTTCCAACACGATTTGTTGAATCTTTTTTCCATTTGATATTCTTCCTGCTTTGTGGAAGAGTAGTTGACCACAGATTTGTTCGCCTATGTCTGGGTTCTCTATTCTGTTCCATTGATCTATGTGTCTGTTTTTCTGCCAGCACCATAGTATCTCAATCACTACAGCTTTGTAATCTACCTTGGAGTCCAGAACGTCATGCCTACAGCTTTTCTTTTCTTTTTCAAGATTGCTTTATATATTCAGTGTCTTTTGTGGCTCCATACAAATTTGAGGATTGCTTCTTCTAGCTCTGTGAAAAATGCTGGCATTATTTTGATAAGGATTGCATTAAATGTGAAGATTGCTTTGGGTGGCATAGATATTTTAACAATATTTGTTCTTCAAATCCATGAGCAAGGAATGTCTTTCCATATCTTTGTGTCATTTTCAATTTCTTTTATCAGTGTTTTATAGTTTTCAGAGTACACATTTTTCATCTCTTTGATTAGGTTTATTCCTAGATAATTTATGGGTTTTGGTGCAATTGTAAATGGGATTGACACCTTAATTTCTCTTTCTGCTGCTTCATTATTAGTGTATAGAAATGTAAGAGAGATACTCACAGTCGGAAGATGGTGTCGTGGGAGGAAGCTGGGCTCACCGCGTCCTGCTGATCACTTAGATTCCACCTACACCTGCCTAAATAATCCAGAAAACCTCCAGAAGACTAGCAGAACAGAGTCGCCAGAGCCAAGCGTAGACGAGAGGCCCATGGAAGAGGGTACGAAGGGCGGAGAGGCCGTGCGCACTACACGGACTGGCAGGAGGGAGCCGGTGTGGAGGGGCAGCCCGCCAGCCAAGCAGACACCCCGAGCCTGGCTTCCAAAAGCAGAGGGGTCAGACGGAGTGTGTTCGTACAGCAAGTGGAACTTAAGATCTGGAAGGTTATAAGTTAACAGCTCGGCTCAGAGAGCGGGAAGGCTGGAGGACAACAGGAGGGAGAGTTGCTGAGCCCCAGGACAACAGAGCTCAGTTTGGCAGGGAACAAAGGTGCTCACCAGTGCCATCTCCCTCGCCCATCCCCCAGTCAAAATCCCAAAGGGAACCACTTCCTGCCAGGGAACTTGCTTGCACCGTGCAAACACCAAACCCTGTGCTTCTGTGGATTCAACCCTCCGGCGGCGGGTCTGACTCCCTCTTGCTGCCGCAGGGCCCCTCCTGAAGCAGATCACTGAAGGAGAACCTAGCTGAGCCTGCACCTCCTGCCCCCGTGCACCTTGCCTATCCACCCCAGCTAATATGCCAGATCCCCAGAACCACAAGCCTGGCATTGTGCAAGTAGCCCAGACGAGCCATGCCACCCCACAGTGAATCCCGCCACTAGGAGAGGGGAAGAGAAGGTACACACCAGTCTGACTGTGGCCCCAGCGGTGGACTGGGGGCAGACATCAAGTCGGACTGCGGCCCTGCCAACCAATGAGAGTTATTCAAGACCGCACAGGGGAAGTGCCCTGCAGTTCCACACCACTCAGGGAATATCCAAAATGACCAAACAGAAGAATTCCCCTCAAAAGAATCTCCAGGAAATACCAACAGCTAATGAACTGATCAAAAAGGATTTAAACAATATAACAGAAAGGGAATTTAGAATAATAGTCATAAAATTAATCGCTGGGCTTAAAAACAACACAGAGGACGGCAGAGAATCTATTGCTACAGAGATCAAGGGACTAAGGAATAGTCAGGAGGAGCTAAAAAATGCTATAAACGAGCTGCAAAATAAAATGGAAATGACCACGGCTCAGATTGAAGAGGCAGAGGAGAGAATAGGTGAACTAGAAGATAAAATTATGGAAAAAGAGGAAGCTGAGAAAAAGAGAGATAAAAAATCCAGGAGTATGAGGGGAAAATTAGAGAACTAAGTGATGCACTAAAGAGAAATAATATACGCATAATTGGTATTGCAGAGGAGGAAGAGAGAGGGAAAGGTGCTGAAGGTGTACTTGAAGAAATAATAGCTGAGAACTTCCCTGATCTGGGGAAGGAAAAAGGCATCGAAATCCAAGAGGCACAGAGAACTCCCTTCAGACGTAACTGAATCGATCTTCTGCATGACATATCATAGTGAAACTGGCAAAATACAAGGATAAAGAGAAAATTCTGAAAGCAGCGAAAGATAAACGTGCTCTAACATATAAAGGGAGACCTATAAGGCTCGTGACCGATCTCTCTTCTGAAACTTGGCAGGCCAGAAAGGAATGGCAGGAGATCTCCAATGTGATGAACAGAAAAAATATGCAACTCAGAATCCTTTAGCCAGCAAGTCTGTCATTTAGAATAGAAGGAGAGATTAAGGTCTTCCCAAACAAACAAAAACTGAAGGAATTCATCACCACTAAACCAGCCCTACAAGAGATCTTAAGGGGGATCCTGTGAGACAAAGTACCAGAGACATCACTACAAGCATAAAACATACAGACATCACAATGACTCTAAACCCATATCTTTCTATAATAACACTGAATGTAAATGGACTAAATGCACCAACCAAAAGACATAGGGTATCAGAATGGATAAAAAAACCAAGACCCATCTATTTGCTGTCTACAAGAGACTCATTTTAGACCTGAGGACACCTTCAGATTGAGAGTGAGGGGATGGAGAACTATCTATCATGCTACTGGAAGTCAAAAGAAAGCTGGAGTAGCCATACTTATATAAGACAAACTAGACTTTAAATTAAAGGCTGTAACAAGAGATGAAGAAGGGCATTATATAATAATCACAGGGTCTATCCATCAGGAAGAGCTAACAATTATAAATGTCTATGCGCCAAATATGGGAGCCCCCAAATATATAAAGCAATTATTCATAAACAGAAGCAACCTTATTGATAAGAACGTGGTAATTGCAGTGGACTTTAACACTCCACTTACAGAAATGGATAGATCATCTAGACACACGGTCAATAAAGAAACAAGGGCCCTGAATGATGCATTGGATCAGATGGACTTGACAGATATATTTAGAACTCTGCATCCCAAAGCAACAGAATATACTTTCCTCTCGAGTGCACATGAAACATTCTCCAAGATAGGTCACATACTGGGTCCCAAAACAGCCCTTCATAAGTTTACAAGAATTGAAATCATACCATGCATACTTTCAGACCACAATGCGATGAAGCTTGAAATCAACCACAGGAAGAAGTCTGCAAAACCTCCAAAAGCATGGAGGTTAAAGAACACCCTACTAAAGAATGAATGGGTCAACAAGGCAATTAGAGAAGAAATTAAGGAATATATGGAAACAAATGAAAATGATAATACAATAATCCAAAAGCTTTGGGACACAGCGAAGGCAGTCCTGAGAGGAAAATACATTGCAATCCAGGCCTATCTCAAGAAACAAGAAAAATCCCAAATGCAAAATCTAACAGCACACCTAAAGGAAATAGAAGCAGAACAGCAAAGACAGCCTAAATCCAGCAGAAGAAGAGAAATAATAAAGATCAGAGCAGAAATAAACAATATAGAATCTAAAAATCTGTAGAGCAGATCAACGAAACCAAGAGTTGGTTTTTTGAAAAAAATAAACAAAATTGACAAACCTCTAGCCAGGCTTCTCAAAAAGAAAAGGAGATGACCCAAATAGATAAAATCATGAGTGAAAATGGAATTATTACAACCAATTCCTCAGAGATACAAGCAAATATCAGGGAATACTATGAAATATTATATGCCAACAAACTGGACAACCTGGAAGAAATGGACAAATTCCTGAACACCCGCACACTTCCAAAACTCAATCAGGAGGAAATAGAAAGCTTGAACAGACCCATAAGCAGCGAAGAAATTGAATCAGTCATCAAAAATCTCCCAACAAATAAGAGTCCAGGACCAGATAGCTTCCCAGGGGAGTTCTACCAGATGTTTAAAGCAGAGATAATACCTATCCTTCTCAAGCTATTCCAAAAAATTGAAAGAGAAGGAAAACTTCCAGACTCATTCTATGAAGCCAGTATTACTTTGATTCCTAAACCAGACAGAGACCCAGTAAAAAAAGAGAACTACAGGCCAATATCCCTGATAAATATGGATGCAAAATTCTCAATAAGACACTAGCAAATCGAATTCAAGAGCATATAAAAAGAATTATTCACCATGATTAAGTGGGGTTCATTCCTGGGATGCAGGGCTTGTTCAACATTCGCAAATCAATCAACGTGATACATCACATTAATAAAAGAAAAGATAAGAAGCATATAATCCTGTCTATCGATGCAGAAAAGGCATTTGACAAAATTCAGCAACGTTTCTTAATAAAAACCTCGAGAAAGTCGGGATAGAAGGAACATACTTAAAGATCATAAAAGCCATCTATGAAAAGCCCACAGCTAACATCATCCTCAATGGGGAAAAACTGAGAGCTTTTTTCCTGAGATCAGGAACACGACAGGGATGTCCACTCTCACCGCTGTTGTTTAACATAGTGTTGGAAGTTCTAGTATCAGTAATCAGACAACAAAAGGAAATCAAAGGCATCAAAATTGGCAAAGATGAAGTTAAGCTTTCACTTTTTGCAGATGACATGATATTATCCATGGAAAATTAGATAGACTCCACCAAAAGTCTGCTAGAACTGATACATGAATTCAGCAAAGTTGCAGGATACAAAATCAATGTACAGAAATCAGTTGCATTCTTATACACTAACACTGAAGCAACAGAAAGACAAATAAAGAAACTGATCCCATTCACAATTGCAGCAAGCAGCATAAAATACCTAGGGATAAATCTAACCAAAGATGTAAAAGATCTCCTAACCTGGGGAAAGACACAGACATCAAAATCCAGGAAGCACAGAGGATCTCCATTATATTCAACAAAAACCAACCATCAACAAGGCATATCATAGTAAAATTCACAAAATACTCAGGCAAGCAGAGAATTATGAAAGAAACAAGGGGAAAAAAGTCCCTAACCTACAAGGGAAAAAATATCAGGATTGCAGCAGACCTAACCACAGGAACTTGGCAGGCAGGAAAGGAAGGTCAGGATATATTAATATGTTGCTGAATTGAAAACTATGCAGCCAAGAATTCTTTATCCAGCAAGGCTGTCATTCAAAATAGAAGGAGAGATAAAAAGTTTCCCAGACAAAAAAAATTAAAGGAGTTTCTGACCATTAAACCAGCCCTGCAAGAAATTTTAAGGGGGACTCTCTGAGGGGAGAAAAGATGAAAAAAATGTATATATATATATATATATATATATATATATATATGCGCACACACATATATATATGTAAAATATATATATATATATAAATATACCGATATATTATACATACAAACCAATGTATGTATACATATATACATATTTATATATACATATAAAGATACATATATATACATTATATATAATGGCAATAGTGGCCATTATATATAATGGCAATAAATTCCTATCTTTCAGTATTCATTCTAAATATCAATGGACTCAATGCTCCAATCAAAAGACATAGGGTAACAGAATGGATAAGAAAACAAGACCCATCTATATGCTGTTTACAACAGACCACTTTAGACGTAAAGACACCTTCAGCTTGAAAATAAGGGGATGGAGAACCATCTATCATGCTAATGGTCAACAAAAGAAAGCCAGAGTAGCCATACTTATATCAGCCAATCTAGACTTCAAAGTAAAGACTGTATCAAGAGATGCAGAAGGGCATTATATCATAATCAATGGGACTATCCACCTAGAAGACCTAAAAATTGTAAACACATATGTGCCAAATGTGGTGGCACCCAAATACATAAATGAATTAATCACAAACATAAAGAAACTCGATAGTAATACCATAATAGTATGAGACTTCAACACCCCACTCACAGCAATGGACAGATCATCTAATCAAAATATCAACAAGGAAACAATGGCTTTGAATTACACACTGGACCAGATGGACTTAACAGATATATTCAGAACATTTCATCCTAAAGCAGCAGAATATACATTCTTCTCCAGTTCACAGGGAACGTTCTCCAGAATAGACCACATACTGGGACACAAATCTGACCTAATTAGTACAAAAAGATCAAGATCACACCATGCATATTTTCAGACCACAGCGCTATGAAACTCAAAATCACCACAAGAAAAAATTTGGAAAGGTAACAAAACTTGGAGAATGAACAACATCCTGGTAAAGAATGAATGGGCTAACCAAGCAGTTAAAGAGGAAATTATAAAGTATATGCAAGTCAATGAAAATGATAACAACACAACCCAAAACCTCTCTGACGCAGCCAAAGTAGTCGTAAGAGGAAAGTATATAGCAATCCAGGCCTTCCTAAAGAAGGAAGGAAGATATCAGACACACAGCTTAACCTTACGCCTTAAGGATTTGGAAACAGAACAGCAAATAAAACCCAAAACCAGCAGAAGACAGGAAATAATAAAGATTAGAGTAGAAATTAATCCCATCAAAACAAACAAACAAAAAAAACCCAACAAACAAACAAACAAACAAACAGTAGAACAGATCAATGAAACCAGAAACTGGTTCTTTGAAAGAATTAACAAAATTGATAAACCACTAGCCAGTTTGATCAAAGAGAAAAAGGAAAGGACTCAAATAAATAAAATCAAGAATTAAAGAGACACATTCACAACAGAATTAAAAACAATAATAAGAGAATATTATGAGCAACTAAATGCCAATAAAATGGGCAATCTGAAAGAAATGGACAAATTCCTAGAAACATATACACTACCAAAACTGAAACACGAAGAACTAGAAAATTTGAACAGACCCATAACCAGTAAGGAAATCGAATTAGTAACCAAAAATCTGCCAAAAAACAAGAGTCCAGGGCCAGATGGCTTTCTGGGGAATTCTAACAAACATTTAAGGAAGAGTTAACACCTATTCACTTGAAACTGTTCCAAAAAATAGAAGTGGAAGGAAAACTTCCAAACTCTTTCTATGAAGCCAGCATTACCTTGATTCCAAAACTAGACAGATACTACACTGAAAAGGAGGACTGTAGACCAATTTCCCTGATGAACATGGACACAAAATCCTCAAGATATTAGCCAACCAGCTCCAATGATACATTAAAAAAATTATTCACCACGACCAAGTGGGATTTATACCTGGGATGCAGGGCTGGTTCAATATCCGCAAAACAATCAATGTGATACATCACATAAAAAAAGAAAGAACAAGAACCACATGATCCTCTCAATAGATGCAGAGAAAGCATTTGACAAAATACAGCATCCTTTCTTGATAAAAACCCTCAAGAAACTAGGGATAGAAGGAGCATACCTCGAGATCATAAAAGCCATATATGAATGACCCAACGCTAATATCATTCTCAATGGGGAAACATTGAGAGCTTTTCCCATAAGGTCAGGAATAGGACAGGGATGTCCACTCTCACCACTGTTATTCAACATAATATTGGAAGTCTTAGCCACTGCTATCAGACAACACAAAGAAATAAAAAACATCCAAATCGGCCAGGAGGAGGTCAAACTTTCACTCTTTGCAGATGACATCATGGTCTATATGGAAAACCCAAAAGATTCCACCAAAAAACTGCTAGAACGGATTCATGAATTCAGGAATATAAAATCAATGCACAGAAATCGGTTGCATTCCTTTACACCAACAATGAAGCAACAGAAAGAGAAATCAAAGAATCAACCCCATTTACAATTGCACTAAAAACCATAAAATACCTAGGAATACATCTAACCACAAAGGTGAAAAATCTATACACTTAAAACTATACAAAGCTTGTGAAAGAAATTGAAGAAGACACAAAAAAATGGAAAAAGATTCCATGCTCCTGGATAGGAAGAACAAATATTGTTAAAATGTCAATACTACCCAAAGCAATCTACATATTCAACGCAATCCCTATCAAAATAACACCAGTATTCTTCATAGAGCTAGAACAAAGAATCCTAAAATTTGTATGGAACCAGAAAACACCCTGAATAGCCAAGGAAAACTTGAAAAAGAAATCCAAAGCAGGAGGCATCACAATCCCAGACTTCAAGCTATACTACAAAGCTGTAATCATCAAGACAGTATGGTACTGGCACAAGAACAGACACTCAGTTCAAAATGTAACAGAATAGAGAACCCAGACATGGACCCACAAACGTATAGCCAACTAATCTTTGACAAAGCAGGAAAGAATATCCAATGGAATAAACACAGTCTCTTCAGCAAGTGGTGCTGGGAAAACTGGTCAGCGACATGCAGAAAAATGAACCTGGATCATTTTCTTATACATGCACAAAAATAAACTCAAAATGGATGAAAGACCTCAATGTAAGACAGGAAACCATCAAAATCCTCGAGGAGAAATCAGTCAAAAACCTCTTTGATCTTGGCCAAAGCAACTTCTTACTCAACACGTCTCTGGAGGCAAGGGAAACAAAAGCAAAAATGACGACTGGGACATCATCAAATTAAAAAGCTTCTGCACAGCGAAAGAAACCATCAGCAAAACTAAAAGGCAACCGACAGAATAGGAGAAAATATTTGCACATGACATATCAGATAAATGGTTAGTATCCCAAATCTGCAAAGAACTGATCAAACTCAACACCCAAAAAACAAATAATCCAGTGAAGAAATAGGCAAAAGACATGAATAGACACTTCTACAAAGAAGACATTCAGATGGCCAACTGACACATGAAAAAATGCTTTACATCACTCATCATCAGGAAAATACAAATCAAAACCACAATGAGATACCACCTGACACCTGTCAGAATGGCTAACATTAACAACTCAGGCAACAACAGATGTTGGCGAGGTTGCAGAGAAAGAGTATCTCTTTTGCATTGTTGGTGGGAATGCAAACTGGTGCAGCCACTCTGGACAACAGTATGGAGGTTCCTCAAAAAACTAAAAATAGAACTAACTACCCTATGACTCAGCAATTGCACTACTAGGTATTTATCCATAGGATACAGGTGTGTTGTTTCAAAGGGACACATGCGCCCCCATGTTTATAGCAGCACTACCAATAATAGCCAAAGTATGGAAAAACCCAAATGTCCATCGATGGATGAATGTATAAAGAAGATGTGGTATATATATAAAATGGAGTATTACTCAGCAATCAAAAAGAATGAAATCTTGCCATTTGCCACTACATGGATGGAATTAGAAGGTATTATGCTAAGTGAAATTAGTCAGTCAGAGAAAGTCAAAAATCATATGACTTCACTCATATGAGGACTTTAAGAGACAAAACAGATGAACATAAGGGAAGGGAAACAAAAATAATATAAAAACAGGGAGGGGGACAAAACAGAAGAGACACATAAATGTGGAGAACAAACTGAGCGTTACTGGAGGGGTTGTGGGAGTGGGGATGGGTTAAATGGGTAAGGGGCACTAAGGAATCTACTCCTGAAATCATTGTTGCACTATATGCTAACAATTTGGATGTAAATTAAAAAAATAATAATAATAAATTATAATAAATTTTTTCTTTATTTTTGTTCTTTTATGTTTAAAGTGTTTTGAGGATCTTGATAGTGAAAACACATTTATTATGTTTATATGCTGCTATTTAATTCACCCGTTCATCAGTATAAATTTTTCTGTTTATATCTAGTAATACTCTTTTCTCTCTCTTTTTTTCTTTTGATTCACTGTGTTTTTATATCTAGAGTGCATGTTATTAAAATAACATACAGTTAAGTCTTATTTTTTTATTCAACCTAAAGATATATGTGCTAATTATATGCTTGATCCATTTGTCTTTGATGTAATAATTGACATAGTGACTTCAAATCTGCAATTTTTCTATTTGTTTGTCTCATGTATTTAATTTTTTCTTTCTTTCTTTACTCTAGTTTTGTTTTCTTTTGGGTGTCTACTATTTTTTTACATTATTTCATTTTATTTCCTATACTGTTTTTATAGTATAATTCTTCTTATTTCAGTGTTTAGCTTTTGCTCTGAGGATTACAATATGCATTGATACCAAAGTCTACTTAGAATTAAATTCTATCATTTTTCACTTGTACATTTTACAAGTATAAGAATCTTAAAATGTTTTAATTCCATTAGCACTCCCTATCCTTTGTGGTATTGCTATACATTTTAGTTTTCCATTAGATATCAACTTCACTTTACAATAATGTTATCTTTTCTTTAAACAGCCATTTGTTTTATAAGAAAATGTGTCATAAAAAAGAATAAGAATATAGATAGTGCTGAACCTCTCATAAGAAACAATGGTGGCTAAAATACACTGCAATGAGATCTCTAAAGCAATGAAAGCAAAATAAAAGCCTGTCAGCACAGAATTCTATATTCATTAAAAATATCCTTTGAAAGGACAGATGAAATAGGACATTTTATCAATTAATACAATCTGAGATAATTTGGTGCCTACAAACTTATGTTAGAGTAAATCCTAAGAGAAGTTTTTCAAGCTGAAAAGAAACATTTGATGCCTAATTCAGATATACAAAAAAGAATACAAAGCAGTAGATAAGGCAATATTGTAGATGATAAATATGTAATATGAATTACTTTTTTCTTCTCTTAACTTCCCTAAAAGGCAATTGTGAGTAAGAATAAAGAGCTTTTAAATAAAAATATATCTACAAAGGAAAAAACACCTACCTCACACTATACATAAAAATAAATTCCAGGTAGATTATAGATCTAAATATGAAAGACAAAACAATAAAGGGTGGGTCTAGAAGATAATATAAGACTATACCTTCATAATATTCCATAAAATCCCTCAAACAAGACACAAAAAGCAATAGTCATAAAGGAATAAACTGATTATTTGAATTATATTAGAATAATAATTTCCCTTCATCAAAAGTCATCATTGGGAGTGTGAGAAGGAAAGCCATAGTTGGAAAAATATAAGCAACAAAGGTACATACATGGAACATATGAAAAATACATATCAGTAAGAAAAATTCAGTCAACCTAGTAAAAACTATGAGCAACAGATATGAATAGATATTTAAAAAGAAGTAAGTTCAAGTGGCCACTATACATGGGAAAGATGCGAAAAAAATGTTAACAATCAGAGTAATACAACTTGAAATCAGAATGAATTCCATTACATACCTATCAGAATGGCATAAGAGAAAAAGACTAACAATATTAAGATTGTCTAAGATACTGAACAACTGGAACTCTCATTCACTGCTGGTGGGAATGTAAATTTATGCAAACACTTTGAAAATACATTGGCATTATCTATTAATAGTGAAGATACAAATAAATTATGACCCAAAAATTACACTCAATAATTACATGCACATTTCCATCAAGAGGCATGTACAAGAATGTATATAGCAGCATTATTTGTAATACAAAAAAGCTGAAAAAACACAAGTGGTCATGAATTATAGACTGGATAAATTATGCTAAATACATAAAGTGGAATGTGATACAATAAATTATTATCATTATCCTTATTTTTGAATCTTATATGAACCTTTTCCTGAAATCCCCGAACTACTAACCAATGATATTTATTACATAAATATTATGTGCTAAGCAAACTTCTGAACACTGTATATATATTATCCATTTGAAATAAGTAAAAAAGATGAGGTAGACACTTTTATTATTCCCATTTACAAATGGGGAAACTGAGGCTACATGTTTGAATATGTAACCAACAAGTGGCAAAGCTGTGATTTGTATCTAACCTCCCTGATTCCAAATGTGGTGCTTTTTCTATTCTATCTTACTCTCTCCAATTATGTAAAACACTAGAGACATATATTCTTGAAACAGTGACTGTACAGCATGATAGTTAAAAAATGATACATATTTAATGAAACATACAGACAAAATAAATAGAGCAATGCATTATAAACATTTGGAATTAAACTATAAATACAATTCTATATTATATTTGGTCACCTAATATTGGACTAAAATGCTATTAAGTATTTTCAAAAACAAGGTTAGATTTAATTATTTTTAGAAGAATTACATACAGTAACACTTGCTTATTTTGGTGTACAATTTTTATAACTTTAATATATACACATATCCTTGTAACTCTAATATAATTACTGCTTCTTTGTAGCATACCCTCCCTGCACCCTTAAGTTCTGGGAACCACTGACTTACTATCTATCTTTATAATTTGCTTTTTCATATAAATAGAATGGCATATAAATGGAATCACACAGTATATAACATTTGTGATTGCTTTTTCCATATGGCATAATTATTTGAAATCTATCCATACTGTTACATGAATCAGTAGATGATTTTGTATTATTGTTGACTAGTATTCCATTATGTGGATATAACACTGTTCATCCATTCACCCATTAGAGAAAACATGATATTAATGAGTTAAGATATAATTCCATTTTTTCTATGTTGCAAGATATTTGATGCATATTTCCAGCTTGTCTGCACAAACGCTGAAAAAATTAAATTCCCAAAACCTGTAGAGGAGAATACATTTCTCATTCCCTTTCTAAAATTGTGTACCTTCTCTATATTATAATTTTAATTGTATCCATTTGACAAAAAACTAGTAGCTAGCTAATAGCTACAGTTTTTATTATTTACATGAACTGGGAACTTTAATAAACAGTTTTCATAGATTTATTTATTCAGTCTTCACATCAATATATGAAAACATTATTGTTTACACTTATGTTATAGGTGAAAAATCGAGACACAGAGTTAGGTAACCTATGCTAGATCATATAGACCTTAAGTAACAGAGCTGGATTTCATCATACAAAGCCTGATTCCAGAGTCCAGACTGTTTTTTTCCCTTTTTTTTCCTCTAAAGTTTTATTTAATTCTAGCTAGTTAACATGTAGTGTAATATTGATTTTCAGGAGTAGAATTTAGTGATTCATCACTTACATATAACACCCAGTGCTCAAAATAACAAGTTCCCTCATTAACACCTATCACTCAAATAGCCAATTCCCCTGCCCACCTCCCCTCCAGCAACCCAGTTTGTTCTCTGACAAAGTCTCTTATGGTTTGCTCCCCTCTCTTTTTTTCCCCTTCCCCTACGTTCATCTATTTTATTTCATAAATTCCACATATGAGTGAAATCATATGGTATTTCCCTTTTTCTAACTAACTTAGTACATTTAGCATAATACACTCTAACTTCATCCACATTATTTCAATGGCAAGATTTCATTCTTTTTATGGCTGAGTAATATTTCAGTACATATATATACATGTATATACATATATGTATATACATATATATACATGTATATGTTATCATTTGTATGATACATACATATGTATATATGTATGTATATACATATATATATATATATATATATATATATATATACATGTATATATGTTATCATTTAAGTAAATACCTAGTAGTACAATTTTTAAATTTTTGGGGAATATCCATACTGTTTTCCAGAGTGGCTGGATCAGTTTGTATTCCCACCAACAGTGAGAGGGTTCCCCTTTCTCTGCATCCTCTCCAACATCTACTGTTCCCTGTTGTTAATTTTAACCATTCTGACAGATGTGAGATGATATCTCATTATAGTTTTGATTTGTAGTTCCCTAATGATGAGTGGTGTTGAGCATTTTTTCTTGTGTATTTTGGCCATCTGGATGTCTTCTATGGAAAAATGTTTATTCATGTCTTCTGCCCATTTATTAACTGGATCATTTGCTTATTGGGTGTTGAGTTTGATAAGTTCTTTATAGATTTTGGATACAAATCCTTTCATCAGATATGTCATTTGCAAATACCTTCTCCCATTCCAAAGGTTTCCTTTTACTTTTGTTGATTATTTCTTTTGGTGTACAGAAGCTTTTTATCTTGATGAGATCCCAATTGTTCATTTTTGTCTTTGTTTTCTTTGCCTCTGGAGACGTGTCTAGAAAGAAATTTTTATGGCCTAGATCAAAGAGGTTGCTGGATTTGGATGGTTTCCCGTCACATTTAAGGCTTTCATACATTTTTAATTTATTTTTATGTATTGTGTAAGAAAGCTATCCAGGTTCATTCTTCTGCATGTTGCTGTACAGATTGCTCAACACAATTTATTGAAGAGACTGCCTTTTTTCCATTAGATATTTTTTCCCACTTCGTCAAATATTAGTTGCTTATAGAGTTTTGGGTCCCTTTTTGGGTTTTCTAATCTGTTCTATTGATCTATGTGTTTGTTTGTATGCCATTACCATAAAGATTTGATCATTACAGCTTGGCAATATAGCTTGAAGTCTGGAAAGTGATGCCTCCAGCTTTGTTTTCTTTTTCAAGATTGTTTTGGCTATTCAGGTTCTTTTGTGTTTCCACACAAATTTGAGGATTGCTTGTTCCAGCTCTGTGAAAAATGCTGGCAGTATTTTAATAGGGATTTCCTTAAATGTGTAGACCACTTTGGGTGATGTAGACATTTTAACAATATGTTTTCTTCCAATCCATGAGCATGGAATATTTTTCCATTTCTTGGTGTCCTCTTCAATTTCTTTCATAAGCTTTCTATAGTTTTCAGCATATAGATCTTTTACCTCTTTGGCTATGTTTATTCCTAGGTATTTTATGGTATTTAGTGCAATTGTAAATGGGATCAATTCCTTGATTTCTGTTTCTACTGCTTCATTATTGGTATATAGAAATGCCATCGATTTCTGTACATTGATTTTATATCCTGCAACTTTGCTGTATTCATGTATCAATTTCTGCAATTTTTTGGTGGAGTTTTTCAGATTTCCTGCATAGAGTATCATGTCATCTGCAAGTAGTGAATATTTGACTTCTTCTTTGCCTATTTGGACGCCTTTTATTTCTTATTCTTGTCTGATTGTTGAGGCTAGGACTTCTAGAACTATATTAAATAACAGTGGTGGGTATCCTTGTCTTCTTCTTGACTGTACAGGAAAAGCTCTTAGATTTTGCCCATTGAAGATATTAGCTATGGGTCTTTCACATATGGCCTTTATTATGTTGAGGTATGTTCCCTCTATGACTACTTTGCAAAGGGTTTTTATCAAGAAAGGATGCTGTATTTTGTCAAATGTTTTTTTCTGTATCTATTGAGAGAATCTAATCATTCTTATCCTTTATTTTATTATGTGATATATCACATTGATTGATTTGTGGATATTGAACTAGCCCTGCAGCCCAGGAATAAATCCCACTTGATCATGGTGAATTATTCTTTTAATGTACTGGTGAATCTGATTTGCTAGTATCTTTTTGAAATTTTGCATCCATGTTCATTAGGGATATTGGCCTGAAATTCTCCTTTTAGTTGGGGTCTTTTTCGTGTTTTGGAATCAAGGTAATGCTAGAATGAGTTGGAAAGTTTTCCTCCCATTTCTAATTTTTGGAACAATTTGTGAAGAATACATGTTAACTCTTCTTTAAATGTCTGGTAGAATTCCTCTGGGAAGCCATCTGGCCCTGGACTTTTGTTCATTGGGAGATTTCTGATTACTACTTTAATTTTTGTTGTTGTTGGTGGTGGTGGTGGTTATGGGTCTATTCAAATTTTCTATTTCTTCTGTTTTCAATTTTGGTAGTTTGTATGTATTCCTATGTTTCTAGGAATGTATCCAATTCTTCCAGATTGCCCAACTTTTTGGCATACAGTTTTTCATAATATTCTTTTCTAATTGTTTGTATTTCTGTGGTGTAGGTTTTGATCACTCCTCTTTCATTCATGATTTTATTTATTTGTCCCTTTTTTCTTTTTGTTTTGATAAATCTGGCTAGGGATTTATCAATTGATTAATTCTTTCAAAAAACAGCTTTTCATTTCATTGATCTGTTCTACTGATTTATTTTGTTTCTATATCACTTATTTCTGCTCTAATATTTATTATTTCCCTTATTCTGCAGGCTTTAATCTTATTTGTTGTCCCTTTTCTAGAAAAGCCCAGACTTTTTATCACTATGAAAAATGACCTGCTTTCACTAAATGTTTTAGTGGACTTTTAAGAATGTTTATAATTTCATCCTCCTTTTATAGTTGCCAATCCATGTTATTCACATATTTTTCTCTTGACAATGTTTATTTGGATTTAATATAAGTCTTTATATATTGGAGCACCTGGATGGCTCAGTCGCTTAAGCGTCCTGCTACTTCAGCTCAGGTCATGATCTCATGCTTGGTGAGTTCGAGTCCCACATTGGGCTCTGTGCTGACAGCTCAGAGCCTGGAGCCTGCTTCAGATTCTGTGTCTCCTTCTCTTTCTGCCCCTTTCCAACTCATGCTCTGTCTCTCTCTCTCTCTCTCTTTCTCTCAAAAATAAATAAATAAACATTAATTTTTTTAAATTTTTATAGGGGTGCCTGGGTAGCTCAGTCAGTTAAGCATCCAACTTCAGCTCAGGTCATGACCTCACAGCTCATGAGTTCTATCCCTGCGTCAGGCTCTGTGCTGACAGCTCAGAGCCTGGAGCTTGCTTCGGATTCTGTTTTTCCCTCTCTCTCTTCCTCTCCCCTGCTCACTCTCTCTCTCTCTCACTCTCTCTGTCTCTCAAAAATGAATAAATATAAAAAATAAAAAAAATCTTTATTTATCAAATATATTGGCCCTTTTTTCACATTTGTCACAAGTATTTTTTCTAGCTTTCTATCTTTTTATTCATAAGGTTCAAAGTATTTTTATTATAATGCAATTTAATTTAAAATAGTCAAAACCTATTCTATATTTAAAATTTTCTTACCTATTGCAGGATTAGGTAAATATTTACCTCTTATATTTTCTCTATTTTAATATTACTATTAAAGTATATTTACTAAAATTCCTATAATTTTTTTTAAATCTAATCCATCTTCAATTTACTCAATGCATACATAAAGAGGATATTTAAAATTTCTTTATTTTCTACAAATACATGACATTAGATTCCTATTGCTGCTTTAGGAAATTGCCATACATTTAGTGGCTTAAAATGATATAAATATATTATCTTATAGTTCTTTGAGTTCAAAAATCTGAAATGGGTATTACTGAGCTAAAATCAAGGTGTTGGCAGGGTTGCATTCCTTCTGGAAGCTCTGTCAGAGAATTTACTTCCTAGCCTTATCAGGTTTCTGGAGGCTGCCCAAATTTCTCTGCTTGTGTTTCACTGTCATTTTCAAAGCCAGTGAAGTTGATTTTTTTTAAATACATTTCATTACTCTGACAGTGACTGCTTTTCTACCTCTTACTTCAACATTTCAGTTTCCTTGTGATTACATTGAGCCCACCAGTATAATATAGGATCATCTCCCAATTTTAATATCAGTGGATTTGCAAACTTATTTCCCCTTTGCCATAATAAACTATATATACATGTTCAGAGTTTAAGAAATGGACAGGGGTACTTGGGTGACTTAGTTAAGTGTCCAACTCTTGATTTTGGCTCAGGTCATGATCCCATGGTTCATGAGATCAAGCCCTGTGTCAAGCTTTGTGCTGACAGAGCAGAGCCTGCTTGGGATTCTCTATCTCCCTCCTCTGCTCCGCCCTTGTTCATGCTCTCTCTCTCTTTCAAAGTAAATAATTAAACGTAAAAAAAAAGGAAGTGCACAATCTTCTTTCCAGAAACTTCTGTTAATCACCCTGATGTTTTTCCCCATTCTTCTGCTGTATTTGTTTTTTTTTTAATTTGTTTGTTGTTGTTTTTCATTTTTTAGATTCCAGCTTTTATTTAAATTCCAGTTATAATAATAATAGTTATAATACAGTGTAATATTAGTTTCAGGTATAGAATTTAGTGATTCATCACTTGTTTACAACATCCAGCGCTTATCATAAGTGCCCTCCTTAATATCCATCACCCATTTAACCCATTCCCCTGCCCACCTCCCATACAGCAACCCTCAATTCCTTCTCTATAGTTAAGAGGCTGTTTTGTGATTTTCCTCTCTCTTTTTTCTTTTCCTCTATGTTCACTTATTTTGTATCTTAAATTCCACACATGAGTGAAATAATATGGTATTTGTCTTTCTCTGATTGACTTCTTACACTTAGCATAACTCTCTAACACCATCCATGTCATCACAATGGCAAGATTTCATTCTTTTTTATGTATGAATAATAGTCAATTATATATAATATTATATATAGTATTTACCATATATTATTATTCACCATATTATATATATTACATATATATGTAATATACACCATATGAATGAAATCATACGGTGTTTGTCTTTCCCTAACTGACTTATTTTGCTTAGCATACTACTTTCTAGATACATTTACATCACTGGAAATGGCAATATTTCATTCTTTTTTAAGTTGAATAATATTACATTATATATACATATATATTTATATTTATACCACTACTTCTTTATTCCATTCATCAATTTATGGACACTTGGGCTGTTTCTATAATTTGGCTAATGTAGAGAATGCTGCTATAAACATCAGGGTGCATATAGCTCTTCAAATTAATATTTTTGTATCCTTTGGGTAAACACCTAATAGTGCAATTGCTGGTTCATCGGGTAGTTCTATTTTTAACCTTTTGAAGAACCTCCATATTGTTTTCCAGAGTAGCTGCGCCAGTTTTCATTCCCATCAATAGTGCAAGAGGGTTCCCCTTTCTCCAAACCCTCATCTCTGGAGACATGTATAGTAAGAAGCTGCTACGGCGAAGGTCAAAGCAGATGTTGTTTGTGTTCTCCTCTAGGATTTTGATGGTTTACTGTCTCCCATTTAGGTCTTTCATCTATTTTGAATTTATTTTTGCGAATGGTGTAAGAAAGTGGTCTGCTTTCATTCTTTTGCATGTTTCTTAAAAAAAAATTTTAATGTTTATTTATTTTAAGGAAAGAGAGATAGAGTGTGAACAGGGGAGGGGCAGAGAGAGAGGGAGACACAGAATCCAATGGGCCCCAGGCTCTGAGCTGTCAGCACAGATCCCAACATGGTGCTCGAACTCACAAACCACGAGATCATGACCTGAGTTGTAGTTGGTCGCTTAACTGACTGAGCCACCCAGGCGCCCCAGGTTTTACATGTTTCTCTACTTGCTTTAATAGATTTTTGGGAGTTAAGGGATGTCATTGTTCTTGTTTTTTGTTTTTGTTTTGTTTTTTATATCTGCTTATATCTGTTGGAAAGAATTCTACTTTTTTTTTTTTTTTTTTTTACTTTCTATACAAGGTGCAAGAATTTCCTTTGGGTCAACTGATTTTATTCTGAAAGGCTTATGAGTCCCCTTACAAGATCTTTCGCCCAAGAGCCAATCAATATGCCCATTTCTTATACAGATTTATTTATTTGTAATATATTTAATATTTATTTATTTTTGAGAGAGAGAGACACACACACAGAATCTGAAGCAGTTTCCAGGTTCTGAGCTGTCAACACAGAGACCAAGGCAGGGCTCGAACCTATGAGCTATGAGACTATAACTTGAACTGAAGTCAAACACTTAAACGACTGATCCACCCAGTTTCCCCAAGAAAAATCTACTTTTTAGGTAGAATTCATACAACGAAGCTCTGCAATATTCTGATGTGATCTGATTTTACTTCTAATGTCTTTTTAAATGATATTTTCCACTTATGAGGAATACAAAATAAAAAGAATGTCTAGCATAAAGAGTTATCCAAAGTCTTTGTTTCATACAGTCTAAATTGCTTAATTTATTATCACTACACCTCCTAAAATACAGTGTACTGTTATTATCATCATTCTCTTTCCTTCATTCCCATGTTTCTACCTTTTTTTTGTCTTATTTTTCTTTATTTAAATTTTCTAAATGAATGCAGATATGGGGATAGAACAAAGCAATTGGTTTCTTCAAAGCAATATGTTTCCAGTAAAGAAATCACTACTCAATTTTCTGGTTGATACAAACTTGGGGTAGTTAGTAGACATCCCTCTCTTCTTATTAATCAAGTTCTGTCTTGTTCTAACAAGTTGCAAAGACTTTTCCTTTCCATGTAGTAAAATAAGATGAATTCATTGATATTGCTGTTCTCACTCTCAGTCTTCCAGCTACACATTTAGTGGAAAGCCTTCCTAGAATGTAAAAGTGGAATGTTTCATTGTTTTGTTTTTATAGTTTTTATTTGTAAATTTCTTTTTTGGTAGGGAATTTTTTAGTGGAAGATTTAATTTTGGGTCTGGGTGGTTTTATGAGTTCCCTTTTTTTGTTTTTGCTTTCTTCCTCTATTAGTGTAATCTTGAGAGGAGCTACAAGCATAGAGAAAGTACATGCTATTGTCATAATCATAAATCAAGCTAGATTTAACTTCATGCTACAGTCAATCATACCATAGATTTGTTTATGTATGTAGTTTGTTTATGTATGTTGTGATACATAGATGTGTGGTGTTCCTACAACTCTTTTTTTAAAGTCCATATGCTTATTATTGGCTTATAGTTAAAGGTATGACTGTAACATAGACCTGAAAATAAAAGTGAAGAAACAAAATAGTCAAGAAGAAAATTTCAGTCACAAATTCGGACAGAAAGCCTTAAAAATTATATATGTGTTACGTTCAGGTAACTGGGTACTAAAAATTCTTGAGCACTTGTAAAAACTAAAGCAATTAAAAAATCTGTTACTGTCCAAAACAGAATATTGAGCTGTCAGGATCATTGGAATAACCCAGGGAAGCAATTATAACTCTCTTTTGGACTCTAAATATGGCCTATATAGTTCAGGTTAAATTGTGAAACAACCAAACTACAGAAAAGCAAGTAAGATACTTTTAACTCTAGCTGCTGAGCTTATAAAAATGTCTGAAAGTGGTATATAAGAAGTGATCATTGATTATTAATCTTCTGGGTGAGGTGAGGACTCTCATAAACAACGTTTGGATAGAAATATTTTTAATCCTACTTTAAATAGGGAGATCCTTAATACTCCTTCCCACTACAAATTGAAAGGAATTTTTAGAAATATTTTATAAAAATCATTTTAGCATAAGGCATTAGTAAGGGTATTTGCTGTGGTAGAAATTTAACTTGACTGCGATTCAAAGACTACAAAGTTAAAAAACAGAGACGGAAGTGATTAGAAAAATAGAAATGCAATGAAGATGAACATACCTTAAAGACTAAACTCAGCACAAGTAGAGAGAGAAACATTAAGATTTGGATGTGATTTTATTAGCTCTAATTCAGAAGTGTGACAAGTTCTCTTTCTTTATGGTGTTTAGATAGATTGATGAGAGAGAGAGAGAGAGAGAGAGAGAGAGAGTTATAGTTGTTACAGCTATGTTGTTATAGTTATATATTTTGTATATGTATATAAATATATGTATATTTGGGGGGGTGCAAGTAAGAGAGGTGGAAAGAATCCCAGGAGGGACAGAGAGAGAGAGAGGTAGAGAGAAGAAGAGAGAGAAAAGCGAGGCTCACCCAAAACGGGGTTCATGCTCACTTGAAGTGGGGCATGAGCTCACCTGAACTGAGGCTTGAGCTCACCCAATGTGGGACTTGAACTCATGAACCATGAGATCATGACCTGAGCCAAAGTCAGATGCTTAACGACTGACCCACCCAGGCACTCTAAATATATGTGTATTTATAAAAACATGTATATGTATATTTAAAGTATAATATATGTATATCCATATTTATATAAACATGTATATTTATATAAAATATGTAAAAGTATAATATATGTAAACACATATCCAAACACATAGGGATGTGTGTGCGTATGTTTAAGAATACTGACTTCTCTGGGCCCTTAGGGATTTTATAAAAAATGGCCAACATCTACAATCAGTCTCTCCTTTGGTGCCTAATTTGTGTAACACTTACCAAAGAAATTAAGAAGAAAACCTAGGGTGCCTAGGTGGCTCAGTCAGTTAAGCTTCTGACTATAACTCAGATCATGATCTTGCAGTAACTAGTTCAAGCCCCATGTTGGGCTCTGTGCTGACAGCTCAGAGCCTGGAGCCTGCTTTGGATTCTGTGTCTCCCTGTCTCTCTGCCCCTCCCCAGCTCACGCTCTCTTTCTCAAAAATAAATAAAACATTTAAAAAGAAGAAGAAGAGAACTTATTGGGGTGCCTGTGTAGCTCAATCAGTTAAGCACCTGATTCTTGACTTTAGCTCAGGTCATGACCTCAGAGTTCATGACATCAAGCGCCACATCGGGTTCTGAACTAACAGTGCAGAACCTGCTTGGGATTCTCTCACTCTCTCTCAAAAATAAATATATAACTTTTTTTTTAAGGTAAGAAGAGAACTTATTCTCATGGGCAACATTTCTTATTAGATCTCTCATCCATTACATGTACCCATGTTCACACATACATATGTGGATCAAGGTATGATATTCAATTTTGCTTCTGCATGATAGATTTTTGCCTTTCCATCTTCAGAGCTGTGCATTCTAAGATCTTTCAATACTACTCTGTCCTAATCATTTTCTTGAGGAAAATTCTGAAAATGTTTCATTTTGTCAGAACTTAAAACCTGTAAAAATAGTTTCTGGTTTGTGTCAGGCAGCTCTTGTAATAATTGCCCTTTCAGAATTCTGCATCTGTTGCCCCGAAATCTTTAAGTAAGCTTTGAAATTCCTGGAAGTCGAGAGGCTACATGAAGGCATCTAGTATATATTGACTCCGTGGATTATCATTTATTTCTGTTTTTTATTGTAGTTGTCATGAAATCCCCCCTGCCAAAACATAGCTTGGCACAAAATACTGCTTTATGGAATGTATAAAGAATTCCACCCTGCTGCGTAAAACTTACAAAAATAAGTGGAACTAAACTTAGAGAGATTATTACAAATAATAAGCTTTCTACTCAGAGTTTAAAGATATTAATCTAAATGTTTGATTATGTGACACAGAGGTTGATTTATCCTCTATAGAAAATGGAAGAGATTTTACCTATTATTTGTAAACAGAAAAGTTAATTTTGTATTTTTTAATTTTATATTTCTTTTATACTAACAAAGGGCACGTATATTATCAGGTACACATACAGTTTTTCATTTAAGATGTGTAACCCAGTATTGTACCTAAAGGTGTGCTGGTGTTGATTTTTTATCATATGAGGAAGATGAAAAGTTAGTGGTACTATTTTGAGAGCTTCAGAGGGAGAGACTACCATGTGCTCAGATCACAACTTTTACTGTCAGTTTGGCTTTATCAGAATCAGAAAGCTTTGGAAGAGGTCCAAGTTAGCAACATGAGAAAACCCTGAACTCACCTTTTCCCATGGACATAACAAACTTACAGCTACATATGGGATATTTTCTTCTGAAAAAAAACCTAAAACCTAGATGAGCAGCATTCCCACAACAAAACACATTGTCACATTGAGAAGGGTAAAAGAGACAGAGACATGGCCTTGCCCAGGACCACACAAACGGGATGGGATTTAAAAAAAATGCATAACATTTCCTTAAGGGACAAAGGTATTGTGCCCCACATCAGGCATCCTGACTCTGGAGTCTGGAACAGGAAAGATGAGCCACAAATACATATTCTTTTGAAAAACAATGTAGATTAAGACCAGGAGAACTATGATACTATAGGGAATCTAAATCCTGCTCTTAAATGGTTCTTGTCCAAACCTGCCCACACTGAGGTCCAACAGAAAATCAATAGACTGAAAAGTGCCTAGATAATAAGCAAGAGAGAACCACTCGCTAATTTGAAAATGGCTGCTGGAGAGGCAAGAACCTTCAGAGTCTATCAGACAGATACCATTTTTGCAATCTCATCCTAACTTGCTGGTGATGGAGCCAACTAGCGCCATTTTTGGTGCCTCTTCTCACCATTCTGAAGGTGGGCTTTGCCTTCCATCTGCAGTAACTAGACTGTATGAACACCCACAACCCACACAATCTATGTAGCACTCAAGCCACAACAAGGCTAGGCAGGCACTTGAGTCCTACTAAACCTGCACAGAGACGGAGCCACGACTAGGAGGGGTAAAGTCCCAAGCCTCATTTTCCTTGCTTAATGTCTGAGATAAAAAAGGGCCAGGCAAGTGCCCTGAGCCTTAACCTCCCCACACAACATTTGTGGTGCTACCACAAATACAGCCAACAGGCATACAGCCCATGTGAGGAATGCCCATAGAATGCCTGGTTTTGGTGGCCAGGGAAGACTGTGTTTCTGGACCACATGAGTAGGTCCTACACAAGACTACTCACAAGAGTGAGGGAAATTAGCTGCTTCGGCTAACACATATAGACAAAGACAGAGAGAGACAAGCAAAATGGAAACAGGAATATGTTCCAAACCAAAAAACAAAGCAAATCCCCATAAAATGATCTTAATTAAACAGAAGTGAGCAGCCAATCTGATTAAGTATTCAAAGTAATTGTCTTAAAAGTACTCACCAATTTTGAGGGAAGAATAGATGAACACAGCAAGAATTTCAACAAAGAGAAAATATTTTAAAAATTACACAACAGAAGCTATAACTGAACTGAAAAATAGAGTAAACAGCAGAAAGTATAAAATAAAAACACAAAGCTATGAGCAGAAAGAAAAAGGAAAGCACCCAGATTAAGCAGCAAAATGAAAAAATAATTAAAACAAGTGAGGATAGTTTGAGGGACCTCTCAGACAACATCCAGTATATAACATTCACATTATATGGGTGTTTCAGAAAACTAAGAGAGAAAGAGCCAGAAATATTATTTGAAGAAATAATGGCTGAAAACTTTCCTTATCTGGAGAAGCAGACAGACATCCAGGTCCAGGAATCTCAAAGAGTCTTAAATAAGATAAACCCAAAGAGAAACACACTGAGACACATTATAATTAAAATAATAAAGCTAAATGAAAATCTTAAAAACATCAATTAAAAGGCAACATATGTACAACAAAACCCCAGAGGGCTATCAGATTTTTCAGCAGAAACTTTACAGGTCAGGAAGGTGTATCATGATATATTGAGTCCTAAAATAAAAAATACTTGCCAACCCCAAAATTCTCTACCTAGCAAAATTACCATTCAGAATTAATAGAAAGATTAAGAGTTTTCCAGACAAGGAAAAGCTAAAGGAACGATATTAGAAATATTAAAGGGAATTCTCTAAGCTACAAATGTAATAATTAATAATAAGAAAACATGTAAAAGTAAAAACCTCATGAGAAATGATAAATAATAACAGTAGTGAATCAATCACTTATAAAACAAGTATGAAAAGTAAAAGGCAAAAGTAGTAAAATTAATTGATAATATAATGAATAGTTAATGGATACATAAAATAGAAAAATATAAAATGTGTTATTAAAATATGATATATGGGGGTAGACTACATTACAAAGCATTAGAATGTCTTCAGAATTATCTTCCTATCAACCTAAAAGAAATTGTTATACACATAAGATGTTCAATGTGATCCTCACAGTAACCACAAAGGAAACACTTAGAGTAAATACACAAAAGTAAAAGAGAATGAAATCTAAACGTAACACTAAAGACAACAATCAAAACAAATCACAAAAAAGGGAAAGAAAAAAGGAACAGAGAGGAACTACAAATTCAGCAAGAAAACAATCAATAAAATACCAATTACCTATCAGTAATTACTTTAAATGTAAATAAACTAAATTATCTAATCAAAAGAAATAGGGTGGCTGAATGGATCAAAAACAAAGACCCTCTTATATGCCACCTACAAGAAACACACTTCAAACCTAAGGACACTCACAAAATGAAAGTGAAGGGATAGAAAAAATACTATGCTAATGAAACCATAAAGAAAGCTAGGGTAACAATATTTGCATCACACAAAATGAGCTTTAAAACAAAGTGTAAAAGAGACAAAGAAGGGCATTATGTAATGATAAAGGGGTCAATCCACCAAGAGTATATGACATTTGTAAAACTTTATGCACCCAACATAGAATCACCTAAATATATAGAGCAATATTAACAGACATAAAGGGGGAAATTGACAGCAATGTAATAATAGTACAGTACTTTTTTTTTTTAATTTTGGGTATAGTTGACAATGTTACATTAGTCTGAGGTATAGAACTTAGTAATTTGACAACTTTATATACTATGCTATGTTTACCAGAAGTGTAGCTACCATGTATCCCTATGAATTGTTATTACAATATTATTGACTGTACTCCTTATACTGTGCCTTTAATTCCTGTGATTTGTTTATTCCATAAATGGAAGCTTGTCTCTCCCCTTCCCCTTTACCTTTTTTCCCAGCCTCCCACCCCCTTCCCTTCTGGCAACCATCAATTTGTTCTCTGTACTTATAAATATGAATATACTTTTTGTTTCTTTATTCATTTTTAAATTCCATTTATGAGTGGACTCATATGGTATTTGCCTTTCTCAGTCTGACTTATTTCATTTAGCATAATACCCTTTAGGGACTTTCATATTGTCTCACATGGCACAATCTCATCATGGCATAATATTCCATTATATATGTTACTTCTTAACCATTTATCTCATGATAGTCACTGAGGTTGCTTCCATATCTTGGCTATAATAATGCTGTGATAAACATAGGGGTGTTTATATATTTTTGAGTTAGTGTTTTCATTTTTGGGGAGTAAATACCCAATAGTAAAATACTGGGTCACATGGTATTTCTATTTTTAATTCGTTGAGGAACCTTCATACTGTTTTCCACACTGGCTACATCAATTTACATTCCTATCAGGAATGCACAGTGTTCCATTTTCTCCACATCCTCAACAACACTTTATTCTTGTCTTTTAAATTTTAGCCATTCTAATAAATGTAAGGTGATATTGCATTGTGGTTATGATTTGGATTTCCCTGATGATTAGTGATGTTGGCATCTTTTCATGTGTCTGTTAGCCATCCGTATGTCTTATTTGGAAAAAAATGTCTATTCAGAGCTTCTGCCTAGTTTTTAATCACATTGTTTATTTCTTTATTTTTAAGTTTTTATTTAACATCTAGTTTGTATTCCTACAGTGTAATATTAGTTTTAGGTGTAAGATTTAGTGATTCAACACTTACATGCAACACCCAATGCTCATCACAAGTTTACTCCATAATCCCTATCGCCTGTTGAATCCATTCCCCCATTCACCTTCCCTCTGGTAACCATCAGTTTGTTCTCTAGAGTCAAGAGTATGTTTTCTTGTTTGCCTATCTCTCTCTCCTTTTCTCCCCTATGCTCATTTTTTTTCTTAAAATCCACATGTGAGTGAAATCATGGTATTTGTCCTTGACTCATTTTGCTTAGCATGACACTCTCTAGCTCCATCCATGTATTTTAAAATGGAAAGATTGCATATATTTACATATGATTTCATATATTTATATATTTATATAAGATTTCATTTATATATAAATAAATAAATATATATATATATATATATAAAGACATCACTCGTTTATCAAGTTAAAATTTATTAGAAATGTTTTCTCATCTTCCAGAACACTCACAGAACAAGTTACTCACAATCCAAGGTTTTACAACTTGTTCTGCAAGTGTTCTGCAAGAGAAGCAAACATTTCTAATAAATTTCAGCTAGATAAACAAGCAAGATCTTGCAGTACAAGTTGTACTATGTGATGTCAAATGTCACATGATCACAACTGAGCCAATGGTTCTTGAAATTCGCTTTGATAGACAAGTGCTTTGGATTAAAAGCATGTTTCCAGAATGAATTATGCTCTCAAACCAAGATTTTACTGTATCCATACATATATGTACTACATCTTCTTTATTCATTCATAAGTCAATGGACACTTGGGCTGTTTCCAGTATTCGGCTATTGTAGATAATGCTGCTATAAGCCTCAGGGTGTATGTATCCCTTCAAATTAGTGTTCTAATCTTTGCCAATTTTGGTCTTTCTTTCCCATTCAAAAAGCCCATTTTTTATTTCTTGCAGGATGGTTTAGTGGTCATGAACTCCTTTAGTTTTTGTTTGTCTGGGAAACTATCTCTCCTATTCAGAATGATATCCTTTCTGTAGAAAGTATTCTTGCCTGCATATTTTCCCTATTCAGCATGCCACTCCCTTCAGGCCTGCTAGGTTCCTGTGGAGAGATCTGCTGATAACCTGATTTGTCTTCCCTTGTAGGTTGGGGATTTATTTTCCCTTCCTGCTTTCAGGATTATTTCCTTATCTCTATATTTTGCAAATTTTACTACAATATGTCTTGGTTCCAGCCAGCTTTTGTTGAATTTGGTAGCATTTCTCTGTGCCTCTCCTGGATCGAATGTCTGTTTCCTTCCCCAGATTAGGGAGGTTTTCAGATATAATTTGCTCAAATAAGCCTTCTGCCCCTTTTTCATTCTCTTCTTCTGGGACTCCATAGATGCAAATGTTATTATGCTTTATGGAGTCACTGAGTTCCTAATATTACATTTGTGGTCCAATATTTTTCTTTCCCTCTTTTCAGCTTCATTATTTTCCATAATGTTATCTTCTATATCACTTATTTGTTCCTCTGCTTCTTCTATCCTTGTGGTCATTACATCCATCTGGTTTTGCATCTTAATTATAGCATTTTCTATTTTGGCCTGACTGGTTTTTAGGCATTTTATCACTATAGTGAGGATCTCTTTGTTTCCTATGCTTTTCTCCAGCCCAGTAGCTTCCTTATGATTGTTTGAAATTCTGGTTCAAGTATATTACTTGTATATATTTTTAGTAGCTTTCTGGCCATGACCACTTCTTTTCTTTCTTTTGGGATGAATTCCTGTCTTGGCATTTTGTCTTGGTCTGTCTTTTGTGTTTTAGGAAAGCCTGTGCCTGGCCCTACTTCCACTAGAGCTGAAGTTGTGCAGCACTCTATGATCAGTAGACCTGGTGCATTCAGGAGATTTGTGCTGGTCTTCTGCGGGAGGGACCTGATGCTTCTCTGGCTTTCAATAACATTTGCCCTAGTAAGAAAGGCACCTGCAGAGTACAGGGGTGTGGGGTTTTGTGTAAGCATCTCAGGATTCCACTGTGTGTTCTGTGCCACTCTGTGAAGTCTGCCTGTCTGTGCTGATGGGGAAAATATCATTGGCCCACTCTTTTCCCCTCTCTGGTGACTTTGCCTGTTGCTTGTTCAGTAAGTCCTCTCTGAAGTGCAAACTATCTCCCCTCTTGTGTCCCAGGCTTCCATAAGATTCCCTCCTTAACCCTGCCTGTTTCTGAGCCATCTGCCTACACAGCAGCAGTGTTCCTGTGTTTTATCTCAAGCACATGGCTGGGTTTCAAAACTCCAAATTTTAGGGACCTGGTGTGGCATGGACCCATGCTGATCCCCTGGGGGAGGCTCTTGCTGTGCTGTGGCTGATAACAGCTTGTCCCAGAAAACCAGTCGCACAACTGTGCAGGTGCTTGGATTTAATTATAAAGTGTAGCAAAAAGCTGGCATCCAGGGTAGCTGCCCTTAGCAGGTGTCTCTGTTCATACGATAATAAAAGGGGCAGCTCAATGGTGCTCACCAGCTCTTTTGTCCCCACAGAGGCAGTGTTCCCTCTCCCAAATGGACTACAAGAACAGGAACTGTCTCTCCCACTGTGACTCAGCAGATCCTCAGAGTATGCTGTGTGCTTCTAGGACTATGCCCTCCTTCTCCACAGGAGCACTGCTATGCTGACCCATGATGGTGTGGACTGCTTAAACTTCAGATTTTCAGCTCCACTGCTTGTAAAAACTTGCAATTATCAGTCCCTCTAATTTTTCCAGTCAATGGTTTTGGGGAAATGTTTTTCTTGTACATCCCCTGCATGCTGATTTCTTGCTTTCTCTCTCTCTCTCTCACTCTTTTTCTCCTTTCCCCGTGACTTGTGCTCCCTCCCCTCTACAGCACCCTCAATTATTTCTTCCCTCAAATCACAGCTTTGCACCTCCTACCTTCCATGGTGTGGATTTTATCCCTCTAGTTGTGTAGTTTGTTCTCTCTGTCCTCAGATCACTTTCCTGTGTGTTCAGTGATTTAATAATTATCTGTGTTCAAAGGATAAGGCAAGCATAAGGTCCGGTTAATTCTTCACCATCTTAACTACTCCTTCTATCTTATTGTAGTGTGGATTTGTATCTCCCTGATGATGAGTGATGTTGAACATCTTAAACTGGACAGTAACATGCAAAAGAATGAAACTGGGCCACTTTCTTACACCATACACAAAAATAAATTCAAAATTTATTAAAGACCTAAATATGAGACAGGAAACCAATATAATCCTAGAGAAGAAAACAGACCATAACCTCTTTGACATTGGCCTTGGCAACTTCTTACTTGGTATATCTTCTGAGACAATGGAAATGAAAGCAAAAATAAACTATTGGGACTTCATCTAAATAAAACGCTTCTGTACAGTGAATGGAACAATCAACAAAACTAAAAGGGAACCTATGGAATCGGAAAAGATATTTGCAAATGACATATCTGATAAAAGGTTAGTATCCAAAATCTATAAAGAACTTACAGAACTCAAAACATCCCAGATGAATACTCCAACTAAAAAATTGGGCAGAAAACATGAATAGACATTTTTCCTAAGAAGATATACAGATGTTTGTTTTAATTTGAGTTGTATAAGTTCTTAATATAAGTTGTATAAGTTTTTAACCTCTTTTTGGATATATCTTTTGCAAATATTTTCTGTTTCATTAGGTTGTCCTCTTGTTTTGCTGATGGTTTCCTTTGCTGTGCAGAAGGTTTTTGTTTTGATGTAGTCACAATAGTTTATTTTTGCTGTTGTTTCCCTTGCCTAAAGAGACATATATAGAAAAATATTTCTATGGCCAGTGTCAGAAATTACTGCCTGTGTTTTCTTTAAGGAATTTTAAGGTTTCAGATCTGACATTTAGGTCTTGGATCCATTTTGAGTTTATTTTTGTGTATAGTATTAAAAAATGGTCCAAGTTCATTATTTTACATGTAGCTTTCAAGTCTTTGCAGCACCATTTGTTGAAGGGAATTTATCCAATTATGTATTCTTGCTTCCTTTGTCATAGATTAATTGAAAATATAGGTGTGGGTTTATTTCTGGGCTCTCTATTCTGTTCCATTGAACTTTAGGTCTACTTTTGTTCCAGTACCATAATGTTTTGATCATTACATCTTTGTAGTATATCTTAAAGTCTGGAATTTTGATACCTGCAGCTATGTTTTTCTCAAGATTTCTTTGGATTTTGGGGTCTTTTTTGGGGTCTTTTAGGATTATCTGTTCAAGTTCTGTGATAAATACTACTGGTATTTTGATAAGGATTGCAGTGGATCTGTAGATTGGTTGGGGGTAATATGGACATTTTAACAGTATTATTTCTTCCATTCCATGAGAATGGACTGTTTTTTTATTTGTTTCTGTCATCTTCAATATCTTTCATCAATATATATTTTTTTTAGTTTTCAGAGTACAGGTATTAATTTTTAGTTAAGTTTGTTCCTAGTTGTATTTTTGAGGCAATTATAAATGGTGCTATTTTCTTAATTTTTCTTTCTGCAACTTTATAATTAGTGTATAAAAATGCTGCTGATTTCTGCACATTAATTTTGTATCCTGCAGCTGTACTAAATTCACTTATTACTTCTAGTAGTTTTTTGGTGACATCTTTAGGATTTTTTTGTATAGTATCATACTGTCTGTAAATAGTGAAAGTTTAACATCTTTACCAATGTGGATGCTTCTTATTTTTTTTCTCTTTGGATTGCTGTGGCTAGGACTTCAAGTACTACATTAAATAAAAGTGGTAAGGATAGATATTTTTGCCTTGTTCCTAATTATAGAAGGAAACCTCTCACATTTTCACCATTGACTATGATGGAGTTTTTATCTATCATTTTTATTATATTGAGGTATTTTCCCTCTAACTTCACTTTGTTGAGAGTTTTTATCATGAATGAATGTTGAGCTTTACCAAATGCTTTTGCTGCATCAATTGAAATGATCATAATTTTATCCTTCCTTTTGGGAATGTGGTGTATCACATTGATTGATTTGCAAGTATTGAACCATCCTTGAATTCACACAACAAATCCCAGCTGATCCCAATGAATGATCTTTTTAATGTATTGTTGTATGTAGTTTATTGAGGACTTTTGCATCTATGGTTATCAGGAATATTAACTTGTTTTTGTTTTTTTTGTGTGTGTTTTTTTGGAGGAGGTTTGCTTATTTCTTTGTTTTGGTGTCTTTGATTTTGGTATCAGGGCAATGCTGGCCTTGTAGGATATATTTGGAAGCTTTCCTCCCTCTTCTATTTTTTTGAAATACTATAGGTATTAACTCTTCTTTAAATGTTTAGTAGAATTTACATGTGAATCCATCTGGTCCTGGAATGTAATTTTTTGGTAGTTTGTAAATTATCAATTCAATTTCATTACTTGTAATTAGTCTGTTTAGAATTTCTCTTTTATCTTCATTCAGGTTGGAAAATTGTGTATTTTTAGGAATTTATCCATTGATTCTAGGTTGTCCAATTTGTTGGTATATATGCTTTCCATAGTATTCTCTTATAATTCTTTGTATTTCTGTAGGGCTGGTTGTTGCTTCCTCTCTCCCATTTCTGAATTCATTAGGGACCTTTCTCTTTTTTACTTGATGAATCTGGCTAATGGTTTGTCAATTTTGTTTATCTTTTCAAAGAACCACGTTTAAGTTTCATTTATTTATTTTTTGTTGTTGTTGTTTTAACATCTATGTCATTTTTTTTTCTGCTCTGATCTTTATTATTTCCTTTCTTCTATTCACCTTTGGCTTCATTCTTCTTTTCCTAGTTCCTTTATGTATAAGGCTAAATTGTTTATTGGAGCCTTTTCTTTTTTCTTGAGGTAGGCCTGCATCACTACATACTTTTCTCTTAGAACTACTTTTGCTGTGCCCCAAAGATTTTGGACTGTTGTGTTTTCATTTTCATTGTGCTATGTATTTTTTAAATTTTTTTCTTTGATTGCTTCATTGACTCATTTGTTGTTCAGTATCATGTTGTTTAGTCTCCATGTATTTGTGGGTTTTTTCCCATTTTTTCTTATACTTTATTTCAAGTTTCATACTGCTGTAATTGGGAAAGATACATGGTATGATTTCTATATTCTTAAATTTATGGAGGCTTCTTCTGTGGCCTAATATATGATCTATTCTGTTTCATGTGCACTTGAAAAGGGTGTATATGTGTCTTTCAAAGACAACATTTCCTTGTTGATTGATCTACTCATCGACATAGTGGGTGTTAAAGTCCCTTACTATTATTTTATTGCCATCAATTTCTCTCTTTATGCCAGTTAATATTTGTTTTATTTATTCAGGTCCTCCAATATTGGGTGCATAAATATTTATAATTGGTATATTCTCTCATTGGATTGTTTCCTTTACCATTATATAATGCTTTTTTTTGTCTCTTGTTACAGTTTTTGTTTCAAAGTCTATTTTGTCTTATATAACTATTGCTACTCAGGCTTTTTTTTCACTTCCAATTTCTTGTTTTTAAGTTTATTTATTTTTGAGAAAGATTGAGACAGCATGAGTGGGGGGAAGGACAGAGAGAGAGAGAAAGAGAGAATTCCAAGCAGGCACTGTGCCACCAGCACGGAGCCTGATGTGGGGCTCGATCTCACAAAACCATGAGATCATGACCTGAGCTGAAACCAAGAGTCAGACACCTAACCAACTGAGCTACCCAGGTGACCCCACATCCAATTCCATGGTAAATGTTTTTCCATCCTTTCACTTTCAGTCAGTATGTGTCTTTAGGTCTGAGGTGAGTCTCTTATAGGAAGCATAGAGATGAATCTTGTTACCCATTTTGCTACCCTATGTCTTCATTGGAGCTTTTAGGCCATTTACATTTCAAGTAGTTATTGATAGGTATGTACTTATTGCTACTTGTTATTTGTTTTTTGGTTATTTATGTAGTTTCTTTGTTCCTTTCTTCTCTTGCTCCCTTTCTTTGTGATTGATGGCTTTTTCTTTGTGATTGATGGCTTTGTTTCTATGGATTTTTTCTCTTTTTTTGTGTAACTATCATAGGTTTTGGATTTTGTGATTATCATAAAGTTCATATATAACATCTTAGGTAAATAGTAGTCTATATCAATTTGATGGCCATTTAATTTTATATGCATGTTATAAAAAATAGAAAAAGAAAAAAAACTTGTTTTTTCTTTTTCCCTTTCTCTTCTTTTCCCTTTTTATTTCCACCCCCACAATTTATGTACATGTTGTCAATTTTTATGTCTATTTATTCATAATTTTCTTATCTTTATGGCCATTTCTTTTCCACTTAAAGAAGTTTCTTTGATATTTCTTGTAAGGATGGTTTAGTGGTGATTAAACTCCTTCATCTTTTGTTTGTCTCAGACACTATCATTTTTCCAAATCCAAATGATAAGCTTGCCAGGTAAAGTATCTTTGGTTACAGTTTTTTCCTTTCAGCACTCTGAATATATCATGCCTCTCCCTTCTGGCCCGCAAAGTTTATGATGAAAAATAAGCTCATTGCCTTATAGATTTTCTCTTTCATGTCACTTTTTGTTTCTCTTTTGCTGCTTTGAAGATTTTTTGTAGTGTAGTTAACACACAATGTTACTTTAGTTTCAGGTGTACAACTTAGTGATTTGACAAGTTTATATATTCTGTTCACCACAACTATAGCTACCATATGTTCCATTACATTGCTATTTGAATATCACTGACTATATGCCTTATGCATGCTTTCTATTCCTGTGACTTACTCATTGCACTTTTTGAGGAAATGGAGATTCTTTCTTTATGTTTAGTCTTGACATTTCAATTATGTGTCATGGTATGAACTTTCTTACATTCATCTTATTAAGAACTCTCTGTGCTGGGGTGCCTGGATGGCTCAGTCAGTTAAGTGTCTGGCTCTTGATTTTGGCTCAGGCCATGATCTCAGGCTTGTGAGATTGAGCCCCATGTCAAGCTCCATGCTGTGTGTGGAGCCTACTTAAGACTCTCTCTCTCTCTCTCTCTCTCTCTCTCTCTCTCTCTCTCTCCTTCTCCCCTCCCCCACTCAAGCTCCCTCTCTTAAAAAATAAAATGAAATAAAATTACATGAAATAAAATTACATGAAAAAATAAAATAAAATAAAATAAAATAAAATAAAATAAAATAAAAAATAAAATAAAATAAAATAAAATAAAATAAAATAAAATAAAATAAAATACTGTAAGGGACCCCTGGGTGGCTCAGTGGATTAAATACCCAACTCTTGATCTCAGCTCAGGTCATGGTCTCATGGCTCACGGGTTCAAGCTCTGTGCTGGGCTCTGTGCTGGGCTCTGTGCTGGCAGTGTGGAGCCTACTTGGGATTCTGTCTCTCTCTTTCTCTCTCTGCCCCTCCACTTCTCTCTGTCTCTGTCTCTCTCTCTCTCCAAATTAACAAACTTTTAGGTGTCCCAGGGTGGCTCAGTCAGTTAAAACAAGTGTCTTGATTTTGGCTCAGGTCATGACCTCACAGTTTGTGAGATCAAGCCCCACATTGGGCTCTGTGATGACAGTGTAGAGCTTGCTTGGTGTTCTCTCTCCCTCTTTGTCCCTCCCCTACTCTCTCTCTCTGTGTCTCAAAATAAATAAATAAATAAATAAATAAATAAATAAACAAACAAACAAACAAACATTTTTTTAATTTAATAAATAAACTTTTGGAAAAAATAACTGTGCTTCTTGGATATCTATTTCCTTCTTTAAGTCAGAAAATTTTTTCATTTATTATTTCTTCAAATAAGTTTTCTGCTCCTTTCTCTTCTTATTTTGGAAACCATATAAAGCAAATCTCTGTTCACTTGATGTCCAAGAGATCTCTTAACTTATCATCATTTCTAAAATTCTTTTCACTCTTTGCTGCTTATCATATGTGTGTTTCACTACCCTATCTTCCAGGTCACTGATATGTTCTGCATCCACTTATATATTGTTGATTTCCTCTCATGAGTTTTTTATTTAAATTGTAGTATTTTTTAACTGTAATTGGTTATTTTTTAAATATATTCCTTTATGAAGTTTTCACTAAGTTCTTCCACTTTTTTCTCAAGCCCAGTCAGTATCTTTATAATCATTACTTAAAATTCCTTATCAAGCATGTCCCTTATTTCCATTTCATTTAAGTTTTTTCTGAGGCTTTTACTTATTCTTTATTTTTGAAGAATATTGTTCTGTATTCCCATTTGACTTGAATGTCTGTGTTTATTTCTATGGTCTAGGTGGAATAGCTAGGTGTCCTAAATTTGAAGGAGTGGTCTTAGGTATGGTGTCCTAAGATTACAAGTTCTTAGTGACTTTTGTTGGCTAGATGGAGCTATGGCTGTCTATGCTAGTTATTCCTTTAAACCACAGCTTTTTACAGAAAGAAAATGCTAATAATTAATAATAGTAATAAGAGAAAAAAAGAAGATGAAAGAAAGAAAAAAACAAAAAGAACGAAACTAAAAATAGGAGAAGACAAAATATGAAGCTTATTTTCTGTGCCCCAGTGCCACATGGGCTTGTGTGGGCTTGGGACACTGAGTTCACTAAGGTCACAATTTCACTGTGGGCCAAACCTTGTTCCGCTCTGGGGATTTTAAGGTGGAGTGGAAGAGAGCATCCCTGCTGCTCCTAAGCCCTTTTAAATAGTAGCTTTATTCAGTGTCCCAGCATGACTGGGATTGGTGCTGCTTGTGGATCCTGAGATCACTGAAGTTGCTACATTGCTGTGACAAACAGATCCTCTAGTTATGGTGTCTGGACATGGTATCTAGAACCTGTTCTGATCTGGGCTTTTAAGGTGGAATGTGGAGAGAGCATTCCTGTAGCTACTTGGCCCTATTAAACTGTGGCACTTTTTTTGTTGTTTTGTTGTTGTTGTTGTTGTTTGTTTGTTTTTTGTTTGTTTCTTTGTTTGCATCCCAGCATAACAAGGCCATTGTGGGCTTGTGGACACTGGGCTTATTGAGATCACAAACTTACTGTGATTATCAAACACTCCAATTATGGTGTCCAGACTCTGCTCTGGTCTGGGCATGTAAAGTGGAGTGGGAATATAAAGTATGTCATTCTCTAGTCCTTCTGACCTGGAGAGTGTTCCCAAACCTTTACCAGCATTTGACATATCTCTAGAGTTGTTTCTTTTATATGCTAGTTACTCTTTCAAACCATGGCTTTTGCTGTGTCTAAGGACACAAAAATATGTTCTAGTCCCTCACTATTATTTCTCCCCACTGCTGTTCATAGCATTGGGGATGGTGGTTTCCTTTATTATCATGTAGCCTTCTCTCTCGCTGTTCTCTTTTGCCATTCTCTCTATCTTTGGTTGTTCAGAAGCTGTTCAGTCTGTCCTGCGTTCTTTTTCAGGAGGAACTATTCTATAAATAGGTGTAATTTTATATGATCCATGGAGGAGGTGAGTTCAAGGTCATCAGCCTTCCTATGTCACCAACTTGGACCAGAACTCAATAGTAGGGGATATTTATATCCCACTTACATCAATAGATAGATAATCCAGACAGAAAATCAATAAGGAAGTATTCACATTAAACAACACATATACTTAATAGATATATACAGATGATCCCATCCAAAAGCAACCAAATACACATTCTTCTCAAGTGCACATGAAATATTCTCCAGGACACATCACATGTTCAATCACAAAACACACCTCAATAAGTTTAACATTGAAATCATATCAAGCACCTTTTATAATAATAACATTGAAATTGTATCAAACATCTTTTACAATAATAATGGTATAAAAGTAGAAATCAATTACAAGAAGAAAAGTGGGACAAAACACAAACACCCAGAGGCTAAAGAACATGTTATTAAATGATCAATATGAAATCAGAATAAATTTAATAAAAATACTTCAAGACATTTGAAATGGAAATTTAATGTTCCAAAACCTTTGGGACAGAACAAAAGTAGTTCTAAGAGGTAAGTTCATAGTAATACAGTCCCATCTCAAGAAACAAGAAAAATAAATGAATCTAAATTTACATTTCAGGGAATTAGAAAAAGAACAAAGTAGATGAAAGAAAATAGATATCAGAGTGCAAAATAAATGAAAGAGAATAATAAAAAAACAGTAGAAAATATCAATTAAACTAAGGTATGGTCCTTTGAAAAGATAAACAGAATCAAAAAACTTTTAGTTAGACTCATCAGGAAAAAAGAGAGCCCAAATAAAATCAGAAATGAAAGAGTAGAAATTACAACTGATAACACAATATTACAAAGGATCAGAAAAGACCTATAAGCAATTATATGCTAACAAATCAGGAAATTTAGAAAAAATAGAAATATTCCTAGTAACATACAATCTTCCAAGATAGAATCAGAAAGAAATAAAAAATTTGTATTGACAAGTTAGTATGAATTTAATTGAAAAAGTAATTTAAAAACTCCCCAAAATAAAAGCCTGGCCCAGATTGTTTCACAGGTGAATTCTACCAAATATTTAAATGACCTAATATTTACCCTTTTCAAATTTTACTCCAAAAAAAATGAATAAGAAAGAGCACTTCCAAATTTCTTTTATGAAGCCAGAATTATCATGATGCCAAAGCCAGTTGAAGACACTACAAAAAAAAAAATACATGCTAATATCCATGATGAATATAAATACAAAATTCAATACATTAAAAAGATCATACACCATGAAAAAGTGGGGTTTATTTCAGGGCAGAGTGGTTTAATATCACAAATCAATTAATGTGATATACCCCACTAAGAAAACAAAGAATAAAAAATCATATAATCATCTCAGTAAATTCAGAAAAAGCATTTTATAAAATTCAACACCAGCTTATAAAAAAAAACTCTCAACAGACGGGGTATGGAAGGAACATATCTTAACATAATAAAGGCCACATATGACAAATCCACAGCTAACATCATGCACAGCAGTAGAAAGATGAGAGTTTTCCCTCTAACATTAGGGACAACACAAGGATTCCCACTCTAGCCACTAATATGTAATGTAGTATCAGTAGTCTTAGCCACAGCAGTTAGGCAAGAAAAATAAATAAAACATCTGAATTTAAAAAGAAGAAATAAAACTGTCACATTTGCAGAACACATGATACTATATATAGAAAACCCTAAATACTCTACAAAAAACTATTATATTTTTATTCTTCAATATTTTATTTTTTTAAGTTTGTATTTAAATTTTAGTTAATATGTAGTGTAGTTTTGGTTTCAGAAGAATTTAGTTATTCATCACTTACATATAACACCCAGTGCTCATCACAAGTACCATCCTTAATAGCCATCATCCATTTATCTTATACCCACCCACCTCCCCTCCAGGAACCCTCAGTTTGTTCTCTATAGTTAAGAGTCTCTTGTGATTTGCTTTCTTCTCTTTTTTCCCTCCCTTTATGTACATCTGTCTTTGTTTCTTAAATTCAATATATAAGTGAAATAATATGGTATTTGCCTTTTTTGGACTGACTTTTTCTGCTTAGCATAATACACTCTAGCTACATCCACATCATTGCAAATGGCAAGATTTCACTTTTTTGATGGCTGAGTAATATTTCATTGTATGCGTATACCACCTCTTCTTTATCCATTTATCAAGCAATGGATGTTTGGGCTCTTTCCATAATTTGGTTATTGTAGATAATGCTGCTATAAACATTGGGGTGCATGTACCCCTTTGAATCTGTATTTTTGTATCTTTTGGGTAAATACCTAGTAGTGCAATTGCTGGATCATATGGTAGTTCTATATTTAACTTTCTTAGGAAACTCCATAGTGTTTTCCAAAGTGACTGCACAAGTTTGCAAGCTACCAACAGTGTAAGGGGGTTCTCCTTTCTCCACATCCTAACCAACATCTATTGTTTCCTGTGTTGTTCATTTTAGCCATTCTAATAGGTGTGAGGTGGTACCTCACTGTGGTTTTGATTTGTATTTCCTTGATGATGAGTAATGTTGAGCATCTTTTCATGTGTCTGTTGGTTGTCTGTATGTCTTTGGGAAAATGTCTATTCATGTCTTCTGCCCATTTCTTCACTGGATTATTTGTTTCTTGGGTGTTAGTTTGATAAGTTCTTTGTAGATTTTAGAAAGTAACCATTTATCAGATATGTCATTTGCAAATATCTTCTCCCATTCTGAAGGTTTCCTTTTACTTTTATTGATTGTTTCTTTTGCTGTGCAGAAGCTTTTTATCTTGATGAGATCCTAATATTTCATTTTTCTATTATTTCCCTTGCCTCTGGAGATGTGTTTAGTAAGAAGTTTCTATGGCTGATACCAAAGAGGTTACTGACTGTGTTCTCCTCTAGTATTTTGATGGTTTCCTGTATTACATTTATGTCTTTCATCCATTTTTAATTTATTTTTGTGTATGGTATAAGAAAGTGGTCCAGTTTAATTCTTCATCATCAATGTGATACATCACATTAATAAAAGAAAGGATAAGAACTATATGATCCTCTAAATAGATGCAGAAAAAAAAAACATTTGACAAAATACAACATCTATTCTTGATAAAAACCTTCAACAAAGTAGGGATACTGGGAGTATACCTCAACATCATAAAGGCCATATATGAAAAACCCACAGCTATTACCCGCAATGGGGGAAAATCAGAGAGCTTTTCCTCTATTTTCAGGAAAAAGACAAGGATTTCCAGTCTTACTATTGCTATTAAACATACTACTGGAAGTAGAGAAGAAAAAGAAATTAAAAAGTCACAGAATATAAAATCAATGTACAGAAATCTGTTGCATTTCTATACACCAATAACAAGGAAGCAGAAAGAGAAATCAAGGAATCAATCCCATTTGCAGTTGCACCAAAATCCATAAGATATCTAGGAATAAGCCTAACCAAAGAGATAAAAGATATGTAGTCTGAAAACTATAGAACATTTATGAAAGAAATTGAAAAGGACACAAGGAAATGGAAAAACATCTCATGCTCATGTATTAGAACAAATATTGTCAAAATCTCTATAGTACCCAAAGCAATCTACACATTTAATACAAACCCTATCAACATAACACTGGCATTTTTCACAAAGCTGGAACAAACAATCCTAATATTTTTATGGAACCACAGAAGACTCTGAATAGCCAAAGCAAAGTTGAAGAAGAAAAATAAAGCTAGAGGCATAACAATTCCAGATTTCAAACTGTATTATAGAGCTTTAATAATGAAGATTGTATGGCACTGGCACAAAAACAGACACATAGATCAATGGAACAGAATAGAAATCCCCGAAAGGGACCCACAACTCTATGGTCAACTAATTTTTGACAACGCAGGAAAGAATATGCAATTGAAAAAAAGAGAGTCTCTTCAATAAATGGTGTTGGGAAAACTGGACAAGCAACATGCAGAAGAATCTTGCCATTTGCAATGATGTGGATGTAGCTAGAGTGCATTATGCTAAGCAGAATAAGTCAGTCCGAAGAAGACAAATACCATATTATTTCAATCATATGTGGAATTTAAGAAACAGATCAGATGAATATATGGGAGCGGGGAAAGAGAGAGGGAAAGAAGCATGAGAGGCCCTTAAAGATAGAGAACAAACTGAGGATTGATGGAATGAGTTGGTGGGGGAGGGTCTAGATGGGTGATGGGCATTTAGGAGGGTATTTGTTATTATGAGCACTGGGTGTTGTATGTAGGTGATAAATCACTGAATTCTACTCCTGAAACCAATATTTCACTGTATGTCAACTAATTAGAATTTAAATAAAATTTTGAAAAGGAAAAAAAACTATAAAATTCTTGGGATCAGGATTCTTTCCATTGAATTGATTCTTATTATTATCTGTGGTGAAACAAAATGAAACAGTAGTAAAATGTCCTACTTATAGCCATTAGGAATTCACTGATATTAAAAAGATAAATATAAACATCACCAAAATCTACCATTACCACTATTGCCACCTGTACTTCTATAAAACATAAGTTTCAGAATGGTAACTGAAATATATCAATGACTTCTCTTTGCCCTTTAATTAATAGTTAACTATGATAAGAATTTGATGACAATGAGTGATAGCATTTATTGAGGACTATGTTCCAGTCACTGTGCTCAGTCTTCTATATAATCTGTCATTTAATCATCTCAATAGTCTTATGATATAGACATTAATATTACTCCTATTTTACAGATGAGGAAAAGGATTCATCAAAGTTAAAGTGCGTCCACAAATAACTTTTAAATTTAGAAAATGTTCTACTTACATTTGAATTTAGGTAACTTTCATATTCCCAAAATTCATCATAGTTAAAATGACAGAATATAATTATATTGGGAAGAAGTGGCAAAGTTATTAGATAATCTTCCATAATTTTCATTTTGCATCCTCGTATGCACTTGGTACATCAATTCTTATCATCTTACTTTTCTTCTACTACCCACCTCAAGCTCATTATTTGTCTAATTCACACATTTCACAATGACCCTATGAGGTCATTGAACTCTTTAATTCAAATATACCTTAACTAGAAGCTAAGCCTGAATATGAGAAGGAGTCTAAAATATTTCCTTTGTTCTCCTATCTTAGAATAGAATTAGAGAGCGAAAAAAATAAACAAACAATATAATAAAAAAAAAACAATTCACTTCAGGCTTAAACCCACTATAAAAGTGGAAAAAGTCATGTGAGTAACTATAAAGGGAATAATTCATCTGTAGAAAATTGAAAAGAGATTTTGTGCAAAAGAAGTATAATTCTGACTAACAGTGTGTCCATTGGTAATCCTTTTAATCACGGCTTCCAAGCTGGGATCTATAGGAATCTGTAGGATAAATTTCAGGTATTCCATTAACTTTCCTTCCTTATGAATGTAGGCAACAAACTACAATATTTTTGGTAGTACCTGTGATTTTGTCACCACTAAAAAGTACCTGTATTTTCCTGTCATATTTCAGTATTGAAATATCATATTTGCTTATCGTTACTTTAAAATTATGCTAGTTACTAGACCTTCCATAAGATTGCACAGTATTTGGAGTTGCACACTATTACAAAGGCTTTAGTAAAGTCTCTTGCTCTGGGAGAGATCAAGATGGTTTGTACATTAAACAGAGGGAAAAATATTAAAAAAATATAAGTTGTTCCCTATTTAAATGCTGTGGTATGTTCTTGAAGCAGATCAAGGAATTGGCAACTTTAACATTCCCATCGATGGTGTAACTAGATGAAGCTATAGCTGTATCTTAATGTAGCCACTAGATCCTTTTTGTTCATGATATGCATGTTGACACTTTAAAAAGAAGGAATCTTACTTTGTGAGTCCCTTTTGGGACAGCAAAAGCTGTTGATGTTTGGAAATGATAAAAAGTTGTTTTGCCAAACAAATATTTGTGTGGAAAGGCATCATACTCTCCACAGATGGATCTTATGCAATGATTTGGTAACACATCTGCTTTTGCTACTTTAGTGAAAATATGAATCTCCTTATGTCATTGTCACTCACTGCTATTTTTACAGACACATGCACTGGCAACAAAGACTTTTGTGATAAGCATGAAAAAGATTTTTTCATGGACCATTAAGTGTCATCACTAAAATCAGATGCACATCTCTGAATTTCTTCATTTGTAAAGATTTTTTTTCCATAAAAATGTAAGAATATTCTACTCTACCATATGGAAGTTCAATGGATTTCAAGACAAGACTTGCAGTGATGGTTCAAACAAGAGGTGGAAATTTCACTTTTTCTTAAAAAAATCTCTTAGATCTCTATGAAAGAAATAAATTATCCATTGGATAATTTACCTGGCAGATATTTTAAATATTTAAATGAGATAAATCTTTCAAGATCTCGAAGTCACCATTATAAATTTCTTGGGTAAGTCCCCTAAAGGAAGAAGACAGTAGAGATTGACCTTCTTGCAAATTATAAATGCTGTAGGAAATGTTCTATGAAAATGGAGTGGAGATAGCAAATTCTCTGTCAGTTTATTTTAAAAGACATATCTGCTAACATCTGAAAGCACATCAGAATAGATTCAAAAAATATTTCTGTACTGATGGTATTAACATTAAACTGTAGATTCCTGATCCTTTCTTCTTATATAAACTGTATAAAATATGTTAAACCAGCCAAAAATAAATTCATTGATTGTTAAAATGAAAGAACTTACTACAATGGGAGTTTAACTTAAAAAGTTTGGACAATCTTGGTGTTCATTGTAAGAAAACTATCCTTGCATTTTAAATAGATTTGAAAGATTTAGTTCTATTTTTAATAATATGTCTTTACAAGTGGATATTTTCCACTCATAACAATGAAAATATTTTTTTTTAATTTATGGCTGCCCAATATGATATGCATGTTGCCTTACAGGATAATGTCCTTATTCAAACTAAGCAGCAGCTCCCTTCACACTAAAATGTCAAACAAATTAATTTTAATTTCCTTTTATAATATATAATTTTCTTACCTATACATTGCTAAAAAACATATTACTATAGAATAAGTTTATTTTTTTATTATTTGGTAAGTAATTGATTATAATATTTCTTTCAGGGGCACATAGGTGGCTCAGTCGGTTAAGTGTCCAACTTCGGCTCAGGTCATGATCTCATGGTTCATGAGTTCGAGCCCCATGTTGGGCTCTATGCTGATAGCTCAGAGCCTGAAGCCTGCTTCGAATTTTGTGTCTCGCTCTCTCTCTGCCCCTCCCCCACTCGCATTCTGTCTCTCTCTCTCTCAAAAATAAAAACATTAAAAAATTATATTTATTTTAAATCCTATATATTTTGTTTTATACAGTCAAAATAGTAGTCTGAGAGAGTACATACATAGACTGCCAGATTGCCATGTCACAAAAAAATATTAAGAGCTCCTGACCTACAGAAGACATGAATAGATATTCTTTCAAAGAAGACATTCAGATGGCTAACAAACACATGAAAGATGTTCATTATCACAGATAATCAGGGAAATACAAATCAAAACTACAATGACATATCAACTCATACCTGTCAGGATGACTAAAATTAACAAAACAGGAAATAACAGGTGTTCGCAAGAATGTAGTGAAAGGGGAACCTTCACACACTGTTGGTGGGAATGCAGACTGGTGCAGCCACTGTGGAAAACAGTATGGAGGTTCCTCAAAAAGGTAAAAATAGACCTACCCTATGATCCAGCAATTGCACTACTAGGTATTTACCCAAAGGATACAAAAATACTAATTTAAAGGGATAAATGCATCCCAATCTTTATAACAGCATTATCTGTAATAGCCAAATTATGGGAACCCAAATATCCATTGACTGATGAATGGATAAAGAAACAACAATAGGGGTGCCTGGGTGGCTCAGTCAGTTAAGTATCCAACTCTTGGCTTCAGCTCATGATCTCATGGTTCATAGTTTTAAGCCCCACATCAAACTCCACACTGACAGAGTGGAGCCTGCTTGGGATTCTCTCTCCCTTCTCTCTCTGTCCCTACCTCACTTGCACACACACTCTCTCTCAAAATAATTAAACTTAAAACATTAGAGTGGAATATTACTCAGCCATAAAAAAGAATGAAAAGCTCATCATTTGCAATGCCGATGATGTGGATAAAGCTAGAGTGTATTGTGCTAAGCAAAATAAGTCAGTCAGATAAAGACAAATACCACATGATTTCATTCATATGTGTAATTTAAAACAATAAAACATAGAGGGGAAAAAGGAGAGGCAAACCAAGGAACACACTCTTAACTATACAGAACAAACTGATGGTCACTGGAGGGGTGGTGGGTTGGGGGATGTGTTAAATAGGTGACAGATATTAAGTAGGGCACTTGTGAACAGCACTGAGTGTTGCATGTAAGTGATGAACCACTGTATTATACACCTGAAATGATTATTACACTGTATGTTAACTAACTGGAATTTAAAAATGTAAAAAACAACTACTCTCCTAGATCTTGATAATATTTTTCTCCTATTTAGTGTACATGTATGTATGAAATTTCTAGTTTCCAACTGATAGATTATACTCTACCAATTTAATTTAAAAAACTAGCATTCTGGACATTCAATGAAAAAACACATCTCTCTTTATGTTGATACTAATATCTTTTCCATCCAGCTTTCAATGTATTTAGAGTAAATATTGAGATATAGATGTATGCTTGTTTATAAAATATTTTCATGATGTAATTTATTCCCAGGTTCAATTGGTGATAGATGTTGACTAGAGTTCATAGATATTCTTGTATAGTTTATATGTCCAGTAGTGTTTTAGTATTGATTTTTTAGTTCACATCCTCTTAGTTCTTTTTCAAATGAGTTTTGTGGCTTGACATTGAAAAAAAGTCTTAATCTTATGTGTTCAAGTTTATTCTAATTGTAGTTGTTACTTGTGGACTGCATAACACTAACCTTCCACTCATCAAGTCCATTTGTCTGTGAACTGAGTTAATCATCTCAGATGTAATTTACTTGATCTTTCTACCATTGGCATGCAGGACATCCCTGTCTATCCTTTAAAATGAGGTTATTTAAAACAGTAGCAACAAAAACAAACAAAAAGAAAAAATATCTCTTTAAGAAGTTCTGTGGCACTGCTCTCTATTGCTAAAATTAAGGTACATCAAATGCAAAACAAAATATATAATTAAAAAGCCATATAAAATGGCTTCACTCTGAATGCATTATTCTGTTTCTGATAAAGTTAAAGGAAGTAGGTAGCCTTACTTCTTTTTCTCAACTATAGACATCCCCGTGATAACATCTTGAAATCCCATTTGTGGCTCTCTTTTACCTTTCACATTGAACTTATAATTGACCATTACGTTTCTGAAAATATATCTTTTAGTCTTTCAACCTCTTACACAGTAGTCAAGCTAATTTGTATTGTTTAGAAAATTCAAGTCATAACAATAGCTCAGTAGATAATGTTAGGTATAAAGCCTTTATCATTCCCCATATATTTGATAGAACATGAATTTAGATTCTCTTCAGAAAATGTGTAGAGGTATCTATAACATTTGACAAGTTTTTTTTTAGTATCAAAAACTCCATTTTTCTTCAAAAATCCTCCTCAAGTTATTCATCCAAATTTTTTCAAGAGCCTTGTTTATGGTTGTGATAAAGATTTGATTAATATGACTTTGCAGAATTAACTGTGGGTAGCTTTCACATTAATGGAATAATCCCTGAAAAATATGAACTGTGTGCTTCCTGGGAGATAGAATGAGAAAAGCACTGGCCATAGAATTAAGAAACACATGAACGCGGACAGTATCTGTATTTGTAAACTTGGGCAAGTTTCTTAATGTACATCAAAGCTTCTTGCCTATAAAACAGATTGCTGTGAGGATAAGGTCATGTAATATAAATATAAACACTATACAAATGAATAATTTTCTTTCAGGCTTTTCTTAGCTTATATTTAATTATACTTAACACAACAACTCCAGCAAACGTACTCATGTATATATACATGTGTGTGTGTGTGTGCGTGTGTGTGTGTATAAAAACACATGTCTCAAGATTACTGTCAAAATTCCTTATTAGAAGAGATTCTACCTAGAATTAAGTCACTAATTAAGGCACTTTTATTTTTATTTGCTACTATAAAATTAAGGCAGGGATTACAAAAAGCAGAAGTTTATGCAATAAGTTATATGAATTATGGCATATTAAATTATTTTTATTAAATATCATCATAATTATGATAAATTATAATGTCTTTAACCATTTTAATGACTTTAATATTTTTCTACATTATTAACTTGAATATACCACAGTAATACATAGTGCAATATGTATTATAGTTGCATACGTACAGATGGATCACTATTTTTAAAACATTTTTGAAATGTTGGAGTTATATTCAAACCATTAACAACCTGTGTGAGTTTTTATAGGTAACAGTATTTGTCTTACAATAGGGATATTCAAATTATCTGCAACACTAGAATTACAGTTGAACTCTTTAAATTCAGGGCAAAATCTGGATGTGAACCAAGAAAATTCACATAATGCTTGAATGTATTTTCCATGAGAAGCAAAAAAAGGAAAATACAACAAAATACAAAAAAAAGAAAATACAGCAAAACCATTTTGGACAAATGGTTTTGGAGAGAGACCAACTTTATAAAACTATGAAGTAGAGGAACTTAGTAGTCCAGCTCTACGTTTTGTATACTTGTATTTTAAGTATATAAGAGGGCATTTCAAAATAACACTGTACAGCATAATTTTAAATTTGCAAAGAAATTCTGTGAATACCCATTTTGTATATGTAGATATATTTAGAAAAATGAGTTAATATAAGCTCACATTTTAAAAGTTTATGAGCTATTTTTTTTAATTTGTTTTTGGAATTTTACTTATTTTCCAAATTACCTATGGCCAACTTACACTCCTTTGGAAGTCATTTTTTAAATACTCATACACAAATGTGAATTCTGGTGTTTTAGTCTGCTCAGGCTGCTATAACAAAATACCATAGAACAGGCAACTTACACATCAAACACTGTTATCTTAAAGTTTTGGAGGCAAGGAAGGCCAAGATCAAGATGCCAGCAGATTCAGTGTCTGGCGAGTTACCTTCTTGGTTTAAGAAGATGGCTGCCTTCTTACAGTATCTTCACATGGCCCAGAGATAGCTCTCATGCTTCTTTCTCTATTTACAAGGATATTAATTTCATCATAAAGGCCCCAACCTCATGGCCAAATCTAACCCTTATTATGTCTCAAAGGGCTCGCCTCCAAATACCATCACATTGGGAATTAGAGCTTCAATATATGCATATTATGGGGACATAGACATTCAGTACATAGCACCTGGCATACAAGATAATACTCTAGGGGCACCTGGGTGGTTCAGTGGGTTAAGTGTCCGACCTCAGCTCAGGTCACAGTCTCGCAGTTCATGGGTTCAAGCCCCACATCGGGCTCTGTGCTGACAACTCAGAGCCTGGAGCTTGCTTCAGATTCTGTGTCTCCCTTTCTCTCTGCCCCTCCCCTGCTCTCTCTCTCTCTCTCTCTCTCTCTCTCTCTCTCTCTCAAAAGTAAATAAAGATTTAAAAATATTTCAAAGTAATGCTCTAATAGCACAGTGCTTGGCACAGTGTAAACCAATAAGTAATAGTTCATGCCAATAGAAAAGCTTCAGCAAATCGTTATGGACATCTGAGTACATTTAGTTTAGTCTGTATATTTTTAAAATGTGTGTGAGAAAAGGAAAAAGAAGGCCATTTTGTGAGAACTGCCAAATAATGGCATCCTTTTCCATACAAAAATGACAATGCAAGCAGAAAGAAGTGAATAGTGAAAACATTTTGAAAAAAGAAAGATGAAGATTTTTAAGATGATTTGAGGTGAAAAACTCATTGGTTTAAAAATAAAACTGAATACACTAAATTTTGAATGAAATTTTTGTCACTCTAATATATTTACCTCAGAACTGTTGATTTTCTTTTTCTTTTATTTCCTTTTATTTTCTTTCTTTCCTTTTTCCTTTTTTTTTTTTTTTTTGTTTCAAAGAAAGTTTATTATCTTAGATTTCTGGAGATGAGAAGTCTAAAACATGTTGGCTGCATTCCTTTTAGAGAGTCTGGGGAGAATCCATATCCTTGTCCTTTCCAGCTTCTAGAGGCTGCCCACATTCTTTATTCATTGTCTCCTTCCATCTTCAAAGACACCAGTGATGGTTAAGTCTTTCACATTACATCACTTTGACTCTGACTCTCCTGGCCACATTTTCTCTTATAAGGACACGTGTGTTAACATTGGGCTCACCCAGAGAATCTAGGAAAATCTCCTTATCTCTCCACATCTGATTAGCAACCTTAATTCCATTTACAACTTTAATTCTCCTTTCCCTGGTGACATAGCATATTCAGAGGTTCCAGGGATTAGGACATGGATATTATTCTACAGACTACATCATGTCAAGTTTATCCCTACCACACTAGCCATCTCAATGGTCCATTAAAACATTTGTTAGATGATATCACAACTCTAGAGTGATTTTAATTTCTTTTTTTAAATATAATTTATTGTCAAATTGATTTTCATACAACACCCAGTGCACATCCCAACAAGTGCCCTCCTCAATGCCCATCACCCACTTTCCCCTCTTCCCCACCCTTTACCAACCGTAAGTTTGTTCTCAGTATTTAACAGTCTCTTATGATTTGCCTCCCTCTCTCCCTGTAACGTTTTTTTCTCTTCCCTACCACCATGGCCTTCTGTTAAGTTTCTCAAGATTAACATACGAGTGAAAACATATATCTGTCTTTCTCTGATTGACTTATTTCACTTAGCATAATACCTTCCAGTTTCATCTATGTTGCTGCAAATGACATGATTTCATTCTTTCTCATTGCCAAGTAGTATTACATTGTATATGTAAACCACATGTTCTTTATCTATTCATCAGTTGATGGACATTTAGGCTCTTTCCATAATTTGGCTCTTGTTAGAAGTGCTGCTAAAAACATTGGAGTACATGTGCCCCTACGAATCAGCACTCCTCTATCCCTTGGCTAATTTCCTAGAAGTGCTATTGCTGGGTCATAGGATAGGTGTATTTTTAATTTTTTGAGGAGCCTCCACACTGTTTTCCAGAGTGGCTGCATCAGTTTGCATTCCCACCAACAATGCAAGAGGGATCCCGTTTCTCCACATCCTTGCCAGCATGTAAAGTCTCCTGATCTGTTGATTTTAGCCACTCTGACCAGTGTGAGGTGATATCTCAGTATGGTTTTGATTTGTATTTCCCTGATGATGAGTGATGTTCAGCATCTTTTCATGTGTCTGTTGGCCGTCTGGAAGTCTTCTTTGGAAAAGTGTCTATTCATGTCTTCTGCCCATTTCTTCACTAAATTATTTGTTTTTCGGGTGTGGAGTTTGGTGAGTTCTTTATAGATTTTGGATACTAGCCTTTTATCTCATATGTCATTTGCAAATATCTTTTCCCATTCCATCAGGTGCCTTTTAGTTTTGTTGATTGTTTCCTTTGCTGTGCAGAAGGTTTTTATCTTGATGAGTCCCAATAGTTCATTTTTGCTTTTACTTCCCTTACCTTCAGAGACAGGTCAAGAAAGAAATTTCTGTGGCTGAGGTCAAAGAGGTTGTTAACTATTTTATACTCTGGGTTTTTGATGGTTACCTGTCTTGCATTCAGGTCCTTCATTCATTTTGAGTTTACTTTTCTGTATGGTGTAAGAAAGTGGTCTAGTTTTAATTTCTGCATGTTGATGTCAAGTTCTCCCAGCACCATTTGTTAAAGAGACTGTCTTATTTCCATTGGATACTCTTTCCTGCTTTGTCAAAGATTAGTTGGCCATACTTTTGTGGGTCCAATTCTGGGTTCTCTATTCTATTCCATTGGTCTATGCATCTCTTTTTGAGCCAATACCATGCTATCTTGATGATTACAGCTTTGTAGTAGAGGTTAAAGTCTGGGATTTTGATGCCTTCTGCTTTGGTTTTCTTCTTCAATATTACTTTGGCTATCTGGGGTCTTTTGTGGTTCCATAAAAATTTTAGGATTGTTTGTTTTAGCTTTGAGAAGAATGCTGGTTCAATTTTGATTGGGATTGCATTGAATGTGTAGATTGCTTTTGGTAGTATTGACATCTTAACAATATTTATTCTTCCAGTCCATGAACATGGAATGGTTTTCCATTTCTTTGTGTCTTCTTCAATTTCCTTCATAAGCTTTCTATAGTTTTCAGTATACATATCTTTTACATCTTTGGTTAGGTTTATTCCTAGGTATTTTATGTTTCTTGGTGCAATTGTGAATGGGACCAGTTTCTTTATTTCTCTTTCTGTTGCTTCATTATTGGTGTATAAAAATACAACCGATTTCTGTACATTAATTTTGTATCCTGAAAGTTTCCTGAATTCATGTTTCAGTTCTAGCAGACTTTTGGTGAAGTCTGTCAGGTTTTCTATGTAGGTTTTCATGTCATCTGTGAAAAGTGAAAGCTTGACTTCATCTTTGCCAATTTTGATGCCTTTGATTTCATTTTGTTGTCTGATTACTGATGCTAGGACTTCCAACACTATGTTAAACAACAGTGGTGAGAGCGGGTATCCATGTCGTGTTCCTGACTTCAGGGGGAAAGCTCACAGTTTTCCCCATTGAGAATGATATTGGTTGTGGGCTTCTCATATATGGCTTTTATGATGTTAAGGCATGTTCCTTCTATCCCAACTTTCTTGAGGGTTTTTTATTAAGGAAGGATGCTGTACTTTGTCAAATGCTTTTTCTGCATCTATTGACAGGATCATATGGTTCTTTTCTTTTCTTTTATTAATGTGATGTATCACATTGATTGATTTGCGAATACTGAACCAGCCCTACAGCCCAGGAATGAATCCCACTTGATCATGGTGAATAATTCGTTTTACATGCTGTTGAATTTGGTTTGCTAGTATCTTCTTGGAAATTTTTGCATCCATATTCATCAGGGATATTGGCCTGTAGTTTTTTTTTTTGTTTTTTTTGTTTTGTTTTGTTTTTTGTTTCTTTTTTGTTGCTGTTGTTGTTTTTGCATGGTCTCTGTCTAGTTCGGGAATCAAGGTAATGCTGGCTTCATAGAATAAGTGCATAAGTTTTCCTTCTGTTCAAATTTTTTGGAACAGCTTGAAACGATATGTATTAACTTTGCTTTAAAAGTCTGCTAGAATTCTCCACGGAAGCCATCTGGTCCAGGACTCTTATTTGTTTAGAGATTCTGACAACTGAATCAATTTCTTCACTAGTTATGGGTCTGTTCAAAGTTTCTATTTCTTCCCATTTGAGTTTTGATAGTGTGTGGGTGTTTAGGAATTTGTCTATTTCTTCCATGTTGTCCAGTTTGTTGGCATATAAGTTTTCAGAGTATTCCCTGATAATTGTTTGCATTTCTGAGATATTGGTTGTAATAAATCCATTTTCAATCATGATTTTATCTATTTGGGTCCTCTCTCTTTTCTTTTTGAGAATCCTGGCTAGAGATTTATCAATTTTGTTTATTTTCTCATTAAAAACAACTCTTGGTTTCATTTATCTGTTCTACTGGGTTTTTCTTGTTTGTTTGTTTTTAATGTTTATTTATTTTTGAGACAGAGAGAGACAGAGCATGAATGGGGGTCAGAGAGAGAGGGAGACACAGAATCAGAAGCAGGCTCCAGGCTCTGAGCTGTCAGCACAGAGCCCGACGTGGGGCTTGAACTCACAGACCGTGAGATCATGACCTGAGCTGAAGTTGGATGCTTAACCGACTGAGCTACCCAGGCATCCCATGTTTGTTTGTTTTTGATTCTATATTGTTTAAGGGGCCTCGGCTAGCTCAGTTGGTAGAGCATGAAACTCTTGATTCTATATTGTTTATTTCTTCTATGATCTTTATTATTTCTCTTCTTCTGCTGGGTTTGTGGTTTCTTTGCTATTCTGCTTCATTTCCTTTGGGTGTGCTGTTAGATTTTGTATTTGGCGTTTTTCTTGTTTCTTGAGATAGGCCTGTGTTGCAATGTATTTTCCTCTTAGGACTGCCTTTGCTGCATCCCAAAGGGTTTGGATTGTTCTATTTTCATTTTCATTTGTTTCCATATATTTTTTAATTTCTTCTCTAATTGCCTGGTTGACCCATTCATTCTTTACTAGGATGTTCTTTAACTTCCATGCATTTGGAGGTTTTCCAAACTTTTTCCTGTGGTTGATTTCCAATTTCATAGCATTGTGATCTGAAAATGTGCATGGTATGATCTCAATTCCTTTATATTTATTGAGGGCTGTTTTTGACCCACTATGTGATTTATCTCGGAGAATGTCCCAAGTGCACTCAAGAAGAAAGTATATTCTGCTGCTTTGGAATGTAGAGTTATAAATATATCTCTCAGGTCCATCTGGTCCAATGTACTGTTCAGGGCCATTGTTTCTTTACTGATTCACTGTCTAGATGGTCTGTCCATTGTTGTAAGTAGAGTATTAGAGTCCCCTGCAATTACCACATTCTTACCAATAAGATTGCTTATGTTTGTGATTAATTGTTTTATATATTTGGGTGCCTCCAAATTCGGTGCATAGACATTTATACTTGTTAGCTCTTCCTGATGGATTATATCCCTGTATATATAAGACCCTGTAATTATATAATGCCCTTCTTCATCTCTTGTTACAGCCTTCAATTTAAAGTCTAGTTTGTCTGATATAAGTATGGCTACTCCAGCTTTCTTTTGACTTCCAGTGGCATGATAGATATTTCTCCATCCCCTCACTTTCAATCTGAAGGTGTCCTCGGGTCTAAAATGAGTCTCTTGTAGACAGCAAATAGATGGGTCTTGTTTGTTTGTTTTTTTTCTCCATTCTAATGCCTTTTGATGGGAGCATTGAGTCCATTTACATTCAGTGTTATTATTGTAAGATATGGGTTTAGACTCATTGTGTTATCTGTAGGTTTCATGCTTCTAGTGCTGTCTCTGGTCCTTTGTGGTCCTTGCAACATTTCAATCAGAGTCCCTCTCTGGATCTCTTGTAGGGTTTGTTTAGTAGTGATGAGTTCCTTCAGTTTTTGTTTGTTTTGGAAAATCTTTATCTCTCCTTCTATTGTGAATGACAGGCTTGCTGGGTAAAGGATTCTTGGCTGCATATTTTTCCCATTCATCACAGTGAAGATTTCCTGCTATTTCTTTCTGGCCTGCCAAGTTTCAGTAGATAGATCTGCTACTACCCTTATGCGTCTACCTTTGTATGTTAAGGCTTGTTTATCCCTTATGTGTCTACCTTTGTATGATAAGGCCCATTTATCCCTAGCTGCTTTCAGAATTTTCTCTTTATCCTTGTATTTTGCCAGTTTCATTATGATATGTCATGCAGAAGATCGATTCAAGTTACCTCTGAAGGGATTTCTCTGTGCCTCTTGGATTTCAATGCCTGTTTCCTTCCCCAGATTGGGAAAGTTCTCAGCTATGATTTGTTCAAATATACTCTTCTTCTTCTGGAATTCCTATCGTACGGATATTGTTCTGTTCATTGAATCACTTCGTTCTCTAATTCTCCCCTCATGATGCTGGACTTTTTTATCTTTTTTTCACCTTCCTTTTTTTCCATAATTTTATCTTCTAATTCACCTATTCTCCCCTCTGCCTCTTCAATCCGTGCTGTAGCCACCTCCATTATATTTTGCACCTCATTTATAGCATTTTTTAAATTCATCATGACTATTTTTTAGTTCCTTGATCTCTGCAGCAATTGATTCTCTGCTGCCTTCTATGCTTTTTTCAAGCCCTGAAATTAATTTTATGACTATTATTCTAAATTCCTGTTCAGTTAGGTTGTTTATATCTGTTGTGATCAATTCTTTTGCTATCACTTCTCCCTAGAATTTCTTTTGAGGAGAATTCTTCCATTTCATCATTTTGACTAGTTTTATGTCCCTTATGAGTTTTAAAAGCTTGTTATGTGCCCTGCATTTGTGAGCACTGCTATATTAAAGGAGGTCATACACTGTCCAGGGCCTGACCCTTCAGGAGGTGTTTTTCTGGAGAGTGTTATTTGCTTTCTGTTGTTGTGACTTTGGTTATTTTTTCCCTATGCATAGTGATGTTTTGGACCCTCCAGCATGTGTGCTTTTATTTGTTCTGTGAAGTAGCCTTGGAAAGGAAAACAAACAGACAAACAGGAAACAAAAACATGCAAATACACAAATAAAACAAACAAACAAACACAAAAAACTAAAAACTAAAAACAATCCAAAAGCAAAAAACCAGAAACACCAGCTACAAGTAAAGAACAGCATGGAGGCAGTGCTGATGGAAGAGCACATACAAAGAAAGAAATGACAGGAGGGGCAGGGAAAAGGAAAAAAATAAACATTGACCAGGAAGAGAGACTAAAAGCCTTAATCCAGAGAGAGAGAAAGGAAAATAAGGAATGAGGCAGGGAAAAAGAAATGAAGACAAAGTTACACAGACAGAGAAACTATATGGCTTGATTATTCCCAAGAGAGAGAAAGGAATGTAAAGAGGGAGGTGTAGAACATGTATCAAGAGAATGGATTAAATATATCTGTTTAAACAAGCCAATAGCCAGAATAACCAGCCTAGAGGAGGGAAGAGATAAGGAGAAATGGAAGGGAGAATATAACTATATAATGAGAATTGTCCTAGAATTAATCCAGGCAATGTAGCAGTGCTGGTCTGGAGGAGGGGTCCATCTGGTTCCACAATGTCTATCCTGCTCCAGTAGATATGCAGTTACCCAGTGAGGAGGGGCATGGTTTTGTGTAGGCTGGTCCTGTCTCCACTGTGGGTTCCGCATGCTGATATCTGAGGGCCTGCCTTGGTGGGGATGGTGAGAAAAATAGCAATTCCCAGTCTCTTCTCCATGACCCAAATCACTCCTTTGGAGCTGTCCTCACTGTGCCCACAGGTACAAGCACAGATGAGGCTGTCTGTCTCGTTCTGCTGACCCCTTTGCTCTGGTGCTTGGCTGGGATTTAAGCTCCTGCTCCATGCGCCCTGGTACTGGGGAAGTGCCTCCCAATATGTGGTCCCAGCTGGTTTTGTCCTGTCTCACAGCACTTCAGGGGATGGGACCGGTTTTTCCTGCTGCAGACTGTGCCCCTGATCAACCACTGAACCCAGAGGTGCCTCCCCTCCTCCCCAGCTGCACAAACATGGCAGTCGGCCCCAGTCCGAAGAAGCCCTGCAGTTAGAGATGAAATCCCTCTCTGTCCCGGCCCAAGGTTTTTTCTCTTGTCCAGATGCAGCCTTATACTTCCCCAGCCACTCTTTCTCTTCCCTTTGTCTCTTTGCAGAAGGGGATCCTCCCCTCCATACCTACATGGCCCATTTTATCTCCCCTAGTTCGCAATTGCCCATCTATGGCCCTTCAAGTTGTCCCAGTTTCTCCTTGGTAGACTCAGTCTCTTTTCCTCCCAGACTCGGGGTTCAAAGTCCTTTGGCTTCAGCCTTTCTTTGTTTGAGAGATGTGAGAAGTACAGATTCCCCCTACTTCTCTTCCATTTTGGCCACCAGTCCTAGAGTGATTTTCATTTCTATATGCCACTTGAATTTTTATTTATCCCTTAAATTATATTAAATGCCACATTTAATCATTTCTGCATTTGAGGAAAATCAACAAAATAAAATTTGACAAGGATAATTATGATATTCAATATTTTCATCAAAATGCCATCTGCTAATGTTGTTATAGAGGGGATTTCTAAGCTATGAAGAACTGGATAAGTCCCATTCAAATTAGAAGCAGTGACTGTAATTATCAATAAGAAGAAATAATTCTAGTCCAATATTAACATTATTAGTAACACTAATATTAAAATTAATACCAATACCAGTATCAATGCTAAAACCAAAGAAAATATTAAGTCAAATATCAGTCCTAATTAATGCTAACATTAATATTAAGCAAGCAATCATTATGCATTAAGATTTTTATATGCACTTTCATTAAATCTTCACAACCTTATAAAAAGGTATCATTATTTTCACAATGTAAGTAAAAACAATGACGGTTTGCATCGATAACTAAGTTCTCTGAAGTCTCACAGCTATAAAATGATAAAATTAGGATTATGTACCAAGCCTGCTTGTTTCCAGAGAATTACAATTTCCTAGCAGCAATTTGAAAAGCTGACAAAAAGTGAAAGGAAACTAATCTAAGTACCTTGCTGAAGCATTTTTTTGGCTCCAGGGAAATACTAAAAGTTAGTTTTCTACTAACACGGTAGCAGATATAATGAACTCTTGATGTTCCGTGACATTTAATTAATATGGTTTTGTCTCCAGAGTTTCTGCTTCTCCACATGTAATTACCATTTTTTCTTATTCTATAACTTCTTATGTTTTTATTGTTATTTTTACTAAAGCATTTCTTAGTGGTAATGCATTTGAAAATACTACCATAAAATTTTATATAATATTAGTACTCTGAAAAGAACATATTGGTTGACCAGTCAATTATAATCAATTCAGTTAGTGATTGACCAGAGTTTCTGTATCTTTTACACGGATCAGTTTAATTTGTTCTTTAATTGCTTTTGAAAACTTCTTTTGATTCTTTAGATTAAAGAGATCAATGTGTATAGCAAACAAGGCTCACACATCACCCTTTATGACTCTAACACCAGCATTTATTCATCACAGGTTCAGGTTATATTTTTGTGATGGGTTTATGCATAGATATTTTCTTTCCTTATTATGGCCAATGGACATTTCTGAAATAACAATCAGGAAAAAAGAATTATATCCATTCTATGGGTCTGGTGGCACTAAGTATGACACATGATTTTGCTTGGTGACAGCTCCATGTGAACAATAATAGCTATTTGAGGACAGTGGTTCAGGTGTGCAGATTTAGACCATGGACAGAACAAACCTCATGGACCCATTTGGGGACTGATGGTATAACATTGGTCCCATAAGTATAAGGCCATCCTTACTAAACTGGACATCCTCATCTTATTTCTGACCAAAAGGAAAAAAGGTTCTCAGTTTTGCCCCATTGAGGATGATATTAGCTGCATCCATGATCATCATGGATATTGGCCTGTAATAATCCTTTTTATGGGATCTTTGGGTTTGGAATCAAGGTAATGCTGACCTCCTAGAATGAGTTGGGAAATTATCCTTCCATTTCTATTGTTTGGAATGGTTTGAGAAGAATAGGTATTAACTCTTCTTTACGTGTCTGGTAGAATTCCCCAGGGAAGATACCTGGCCTTCGACTTTTGTTTGTTGGGAGATTTTTGATTACTGATTCGATTTCTTTGCTGGTTGTGGGTCTGTTCAAATTTTCTCTTTCTTCCTGTTTCAGCTATGGTAGTTTATATGTTTCTAGAGATTTATCCATTTCTTTCAGATTTCCCAGTTTGTTGGCATATAATTTTTCATAATATTCTCTATAATTGCTTATATTGTTGTGCTCTCTTCCTTTTCATTCATAATTTTATTTATTTGGGTCCTTTCTACTTTCTTTTTGATAAGTCAAGATAAGAGGTTACCAATTTTATTAATTTTTAGAAAGAACCAGATCTTAGTTTCATTGATTTTTATGTTGATTTTTGTAGTTGTTGTTTGCTTGTTTCCGTATCATTTATTTCTGCTCTAATCTTTATTATATCCTTTCTTCTGCTGACTTTAGGCTTTATTTACTGTTCTTTTCTAGTTCCTTAAAAATTTTTTAATGTTTTATTTTTTGAGAGACAGAGAGAGAAAGAGACAGAGTGTGAGCAGGGAAGGGGCAGAGACAGAGGGAGACACGGAATTCAAAGCAAGCTCCATGCTCTCAACTGTCAGCACAGAGCCCAGTGTGGGACCTTAGCCCATGAATGTAAGATAATGATCTGAGCTGAAGTCAGATGCTCAACTGACTGAGCCACCCAGATGCTCCTCTAGTTCCCTTAGGTGTAAATTTAGGCTGTGTGTTTGAGAATTTTCTTGCTTCTTGAGGTAGGCCTCTAGTCCAATATACTTCCTTCTTAGGACTGCCTTTGCTTCATCCCAAAGGTTTTGGCCTGTCATATTTTCATTTTTATTTCTTCCATGTACTTTTTATTTCTGCCTTAATATCCTGGTTAACTCATTCATTCTTTAGTTGGATGTTTTTTAACCTCCATATATTTTATGACTTTCCATATTTTTTCTTGTGGTTGATTTCAAGCTTCATAGTATTATGGCCTGAAAATATGCATGGTATGATCTCAGTCTTTTTGTACTTATTGAGGGCTGATTTGTGACTCAGTATGTGATCTATTCTGGAAAATGTTCCGTTTGCACTTGAAAATAATGTGTAGAAGCTGTTTATCTTGATGAGGGCCCAATAGGTAATTTTTTCTTTTAATTCCCTTGTCTTTGGAGATGTGTCAAGCAAGAAATTGCTGCGACTGAGGTCAAAGAGGTTGTTGACTATCTTGTCCTCTAGGGTTTTGATGGTTTCCTGTCTCACATTCAGGTCTTTCATCCATTTTGAGTTTATTTTTGGGTATGATGTAAGAAAGTGGTCTAGTTTCATTCTTCTGCATGTTGCTATCCAATTCTCTCAGCACCATTTGCTAAAGAGACTGTCTTTTTTCCATTGGATACTCTTTCCTACTTTGTCAAAGATTAGTTGGCCATACATTGGTGGGTCCAATTCTGGGTTCTCTATTCTATTCCATTGGTCTATGTGTCTGTTTTTGAACCAATACCATACTGTCTTGATGATTATGGCTTTGTGGTAGAGGCTACAGTCTGGGATTGTGATGCCTCCCACTTTGGTTTTCTCTTCAATATTACTTTGGCTATTCGGGGCCTATTGTGGTTCCATACAAATTTTAGGATTGTTTGTTCTAGCTTTGAGAAGAATGACGGTGCAATTTTGATTGGAATTGCATTGTGTAGATTGCTTTTGGTAGTATTGACATTTAACAATATTTATTCTTCCATTCCATGAGCATGGAATAATTTTTTTCCATTTCTTTGTGTCTTCTTCAATTTCCTTCATAAGTTTTCTTTAGTTTTCAGCATACAGATCGTTTACATCTTTGGTTAAGTTTATTCCTAGGTATTTTATGGTTTTTGGTACAATTATAAATGGGATCAGTTTCTTGATTTCTCTTTCTGTTGCTTCATTATTAGTATATAGAAGTGCAACTGATTTCTCTACATTAATTTTGTACCCTGCGACTTTCCTGAATTCATGTATCAGTTCTAGCAGTGTTTTGGTGGAGTCTTTAGGGTTTTCCAGGTAGAGTATCATGTCATCTGTGAAACGTGAAAGTTTGACTTCATCTTTGCCAATTTTGATGCCTTTTGTTTCATTGTTGTCTGATTGCTGATGCTAGGACTTCCAACACTATGTTAAACAACAGTGGTGAGAGTGGACATCCTTGTCGTGTTCCTGATCTCAGGGGGAAAGCTCACAGTTTTCCCCATTGAGAATGATATTGGTTGTGGGCTTCTCATATATGGCTTTTATGATGTTTAGTATGTTCCTTCTATCCCAACTTTCTTGAGGGTTTTTATTAAGAAAGAATACTGTAGTGTGTCAAATACTTTTTCCACATCTATTGACAGGACATATGGTTCTTATTCTTTCTTTTATTAATGTAATGTATCACATTGATTGATTTACAAATATTGAATCAGCCCTGCAGCCCAGGAATAAATTCCACTTGATCATGGTGAATAATGCTTTTTACATGCTGTTGAATTTGATTTGCTAGTATCTTCTTGAGAACTTTTGCATCCATGTTCATCAGGGATATTGGCCCATAAATTACCTTCTTTGTGGGGTCTCTGTCTGGCTTGGGAATCAAGGTAATGCCGGCTTCATAGAATGAGTCCAGAAGTTTTCGTTCTGTTTCTATTTTCTGGAACAGCTTGAGAAGGATAGGTAATAACTCTGCTTTAAATGTCTGGTAGAATTCCCCTGGGAAGGCATTTGGCCCAGGACTCATTTGTTGGGAGGTGTCTGATAACTGATTCAATTTCTTCACTAGTTATGGGTCTGTTCAAATTTTCTATTTCTTCCCATTTGAGTTTTGGTAGTGTGTGAGGGTCTAGGAATTTGTCCATTCCTTCCATTTTGTCCAGCTTGTTGATATATAATTTTTCATAGTATTCTCTGATAATCGTTTGTTTTTCTGAGGGATTAGTTGTGATAAACCCATTTTTATTTGTGATTTTATCTTTTTGGGTCCTCTCTGTTTTCTTTTTGAGAAGTCTGGCTATGGGGTTATCAATTTTTATTTTTTTCAAATAACCAACTCTTGGTTTCATTGATTTGTTGTATTGGGGTTTTTTGGGAGGGGATTCTCAAGTGTTTATTTCTGGATTCTATATTGTTTGTTTCTGTTCTGCTCTTTATTATTTCTCTTCTTCTGCTGGCTTTGGGGTTTCTTTGTTGTTCTGCTTCTAGTTCCTTTAGGTGTGCTGTTAGATTTTGTATTTGGGATTTTTCTTGTTTCTTGAAATAGGGCTATTTGCAATGTATTTTCCTATTAGGACTGCCTTTGTTGCATCTCAAAGGGTTTGGATTGTTGTGTTTTTGTTTTCATTTTTTTCCATATATGTATTTAAATTTCTTCTTTAGTTGCCTGTTTGACACATTCATTCTTTAGTAGGATGTCCAATCAACAAAACCAAAAGGCAACTGATGGAATGGGAAAAGATATTTGCAAATGACATATTGGATAAAGGGTTAGTATCCAAAATCTATAATGAAATTACCAAACTCAACACCCAAAAAACAAATAATGCAGTGAAGAAATGGGCAAAGGACATGAATAGAGACTTCTCCAAAGATATCTCCAGATAGCCAACAGACACATGAAAAGATGCTCAATGTCTCTCATCATCAGGGAAATACAAATCAAAACCACACTGAGATACCACCTCACACCGGGCAGAGTAGCTAAAATGAACAACTCAGGAAACAACAGATGTTGGTGAGGATGTGGAGAAAGGAGAACCCTCTTGCACTGTTGGTGGGAATGAAAACTGATTCTGCCACTCTGGAAAACAATGTGGAGGTACCAGAAAAATTAAAAAAAATAGAACTCCCCTGTGACCCAGAAATAGCACTACTAGTTAATTATCCAAGGGATACAGAAGTGCTGATTCATAGGGGCACATGTACCCCTATGTTTATAGCAGCAATTTCAACAATAGCCAAATTATGGGAAGAGCCTAGATGTCCATCAACTGATGAATGGATAAAGAAACACTAGTTGACAATGAGAAAGAATAAAATCATGCCATTTGCAGCAACATGGATGCAACTGGAAGTTATTATGCTGAGTGAAATAAGCCAGTCAGAGAAGGACAAATACCATATGTTTTCACTCATATGTGAGTCTTGAGAAACTTAACAGAAGACCATGGTGGAAGGAAAGAGCAAAAAAATAATTACAAACAGTGAGGGAGCAAGGAAAATCATAAGAGACTCTTAAATACAGAGAACAAACCGAGGATGGATGGGGGGTATGGGGGAGAGGGGGAAATGGGTGATGTGCATTGAGGAGGGCACTTGTTGGGATGAGCACTGGGTGTTCTATGTAAGCAATGAATCATGGGAATCTTACAAATGCTCTTTTTCATTTAGTTTTTGAGTCTTATTATCTCTCATTTTCATTTTAGATAATTATTGCTTTGTGTTCAGGTTTACTAATTTTATCTTTTTCAATGTCTAATATCCATTAATTCCACTGCTTGTATTTTTTTTTTAATTTCAGACATTGTAGTTTTAATGTCTATAATTTTGATTTAGGCATTTAAAAATATATTCTATGTCTCACTTTAACGTTATTAACATTTACGATAAATAAATGTTCTGAACTCCTTATCTGCAAATAACCACATCTGTCTCAGTTGGTTTTGATTGCTTGATTTTTCTCCTCATTATGATTCATATATTCTTACTTCTTTTCATGTCTAATAAAGATTGATTGAATGCCAAGCATTATGAATTTTACTTTGTTATGTGCTATATATTTTTGTATTCCTATAAATATTCTTATATTTTTATGAGGTGTATTAAAATTACAATTTTATTCCTCTGAGTCTTTCTTTTGAGATTACTTGGCTAGGTTCATTTAATTTAATCTAGTTATTACCAGTACTGAGATTAGACCCTTCTGAGGTTTCTACCCAATACCCCATGAATTATGAGGTCTTTACTTAACTGTGTGAGTTAAAACAAGCACAATTAATGGTCCTGTGTAATTTCTGAAAACTGTTCCTTTTATCCTCTCAGTTGATTCTTTCCCAAAATTCAAGTAATTTTCTTACAAACATTGACCAGTCAGTACTTGGCTCAACGTTCAAGAATGATAATACATGGATTTCTTTTTCTTTCCCTAATCACCTCTTTCTTCTATAATACTCTGACCTACAAATTCTATTCACTTTGATGTCTCCAGATTTTCATCTCTCTCTTCTGAACTCAGACTCCAAAACAATAAAGTTGAGCAAACATGAGACTCATCTTTTTTTTTTTTTTTTTTAATTTTTTTTTTTTTTTAATTTATTTTTGGGACAGAGAGAGACAGAGCATGAACGGGGGAGGGGCAGAGAGAGAGGGAGACACAGAATCGGAAACAGGCTCCAGGCTCCGAGCCATCAGCCCAGAGCCTGACGCGGGGCTCGAACTCACGGACCGCGAGATCGTGACCTGGCTGAAGTCGGACGCTTAACCGACTGCGCCACCCAGGCGCCCCTCATCTTTTTTATTTTGTTTTGTTTTTTCTTCATCTGGTATACATCACTATACACTATACGCTATTCTAATATCCATTACCTTATGAAACATCAGTTTTTATGTATTGTCGGGATTTTGTCCTTTTTTTCTTCTTTATTTTTGGACACATGGAATGATGGCAAATCCAATCTCTCTTACTACATCTTTCCAGAGATAAAGTACCAGTATTTAAACTCTATTAACTTTAAATAAATTTACATAATTAAGTCCTTAAGCAAATCTCTAAAAAATAAACAATTTATTTAAAGTACTATGCAGACTTTTACAGAAAATGGAACTTTCATTTTAATGATTTCCTTTAATTGAAATGACTTGTTCATTAATCCTGGAAAACAATTTTTAATTTTTCTTCATCAGCAAGCACCATACTTGCAACTTTCAAATTAGTCCCCTTGAATAAACCCAAAGCATCAAAGTTAGTTTGTTCACTGAGAGAAGACTCTATTTTCTGTCCTGTATCACATTAGACTCTTATATTTCAATGCTGAAAAACCAAAAGTAAGTAAATTTTTAATAAACTTTAGTTTTTAGAGCAATTTTAGGTTCACAGCAATATTGAGCAGGATGCACAGAAATTTCCCATGTTTCCCCTATACCCACATATGCAAAGACATAATAAAGATAATGCCCACATTATCAACTCCACCAAGAAAAGATACATTCATTATAGTTGAGCCTACATTGGCACATGGTGATTACCCAAAGTACATAGTTACCTTAGGGTTCACTCTTGGTTTTGTACATTCCATGAATTTGGACAAATGTATAATGACATGTATCCACTATTATAGTATCAGACAGAGTAGTTTTACTTCATTAAAAATTATCTGTGCATTGCCTATTCATCCCACCCTCCTTCCTGGCCCACTAACGTTTTTTGCTGTCTCCATAGCTTTGCCTTTTCCAAAGTGTCATATAGTTAGAATCACATGTACTCTTTTCAGATTGGCTTTTTTTTTAAATTTAGTAATATGCATTTATATTTTCTACATATTTTGTCATGGCTTAATAGCTTACTTCTTTTTAGTGCTGAATAATGTTCCATTGTTTAGATTAAACAAAGTTTATTTCTCCATTCACCAAATAAAGGACAACTTAATTTGTTCAAGTTTTGGCAATTGTGAATGAAGCTGCCATAAACATCCATGTACAGGTATTTAATGGACATAAGTTTCTAACTCCTTTGGGTAAATACCAGTAGCCTGTTTGCTGGATCATATAGTAAAAGAGTTTTTAAGTTTGGTAAAAGATGCCAAACTGCCTTCCAAAGTGGCTATGTCATTTTATATTTCAATCAGCAACAAATGAGACTTCCTGTAGTTCAACATCCTCACCAACATTTGATATTATTGTTGTTCTAGATATTTGCATTCTAATAGGTATGTAGTATGATCACATAGCTGTCTTAGTATACGGTTCCCTGGAGACATATGATATGGAGCATCTTTTCATATGTTTGTTTGTCATCTGTACACTTCTTTGGTGAAGTATTAAATTCTGAACAATTTTTTTATTAAATTGTTATTTGTCTCTTTTACTATTTTTTATTGAAGTGTAATTAACATATAATATTATATTACTTTCAGGTGTACCATATATTGATTTAACAATTCTATATGTTACTCAAAATTCAGCATAAGTGTAGTCACCATTTGTCATCTTATAACATTATTACAACATTATTGATTATATTCCCTATGTTGTACTTTTCATCTCAATGACTTACTTATTTTAGAGCAGGAAGCTTATACTTCTTAATCCTTTTTACTTACATGCCCCATTTCTTTACACAGATACCTTCTGGCAGCCACCATTTTGTTCTGTGCATTTAAGAGTATATTTTGTTGTTGTTGTTTGTTTAAGATTTCACATATAAGTGAAATCACATGGTATTTGTCTTTCCCTGACATATACCACTTAGCATCCTATTCTATAAGTCCATCCATGTTGGCACAAATGGCAAGAACTCATTTTTTGTGGCTAGGTAATACTCATATATATGAATATGAGATATGAATATGAGATAAATATATATCTCACATCTTTATCCACTCATCTATCAATGGACACTTGAGTTGCTTCCATATCTTGACTATAGTAAATAATGCTGCAATAAACATAGAAAGGTGCATATATCTTTTTGAGTCAGCATTGTTGTTTTCTTTGGATAAATACCCAGTGGTAGAATTACTTGATTACATGGTATTTCTATTTTTAATTTTTAAGGGACCTCCACACTGTTTTCCACTGTGGCTGCCTGAATTTACATTCCCATCAACAGGGCAGAAGTGTTCATTTTTCTCCACATTCTCACCAACAATTACTATTTCTTTTGTTTTTGATTCTAACAATTCTCACAGGGTGAGGTGATACTTCATTGTGGTTTTGATTTGCATTTCCTTGATGATTAGTGATGTTGAGTTTCTTTTCATCTGTTGGGCATCTGTAGTCTTCTTTGGAAAAATGTCCTCAGGTCTTCTGCACATTGTTAATTGATGCTTTTTGATGTTAAGTTGTAAAATTTTCTTTATATATTTTAGATATTAACCCATTATTGGATGTAACATTTACAACTATATTCTCTCATTCACTAGGTTGCCTTTTGTTTTACTGATGGATTCCTATGGTGTGTGATAGTTTGTTTTTTTGTTTGTTTGTTTGTTTTGCTGTGTCTCACAGTTTGTTTTGTTTTGTTTTGTGTTGTGTTGTTTTGTTTCCCTTGCCTTATGGGACATATCCATAAATATTTTGGTAAGGCTAATGTCCAAGAGATTATTGCCTATGGTTTCTTTTAGGGATTTTATAATTTGGGGTTTTACAGTTAGGCTTCAATCCATTTTGAGTTTATTTTTGTGTAAGGTGTAAAAAACCAGTCCATTTTCATTCTTTTGCATGTAGCTGTGCAATTTTCCCAACACCAGTTATTGAAAAGACTATCTTTTGTCCATTACATATTTTTGTCTTTTTCATATAAAATTAATTGACCGTATAAGTGTGGGTTTATTTCAAGGGTCTGTATCCTCTTCCATTGTGTTTATTTTTTTGCTGGTACCATTAATGTTTTGATTACTGCAGCTTTGTAGTACTATCTTCAAAACTGAAGATACCTCTAGGTAATTAGATACCTCTAGGATAGGGATACCTCTAGCTTTGTTTTCTTCCTCAAGATTGCTTTGACTATTCAAAGACTTCTGTACTTCCAAAAAATATAGGATTATTTTTTCTAGTTCTGGGAATCACCCTAGCAACTGTGAATAAATTTCATTAGGTTGTGGTGAATCATATTTTTAAATATATTGTTCAATTTGGTTTGTTAAAATTTTGTTGAGAATTTTTTCATGTGTTTGTCAGAGATATTGGCCTGTAGTCCTCTCTCTCTCTTTTTTTATAGTATCTTTATCTGGTTTTGGTATCAGGCTAATGGTGGCCTCCTAGAATGAATTTGGAATCTTTCCTACCTATTTTAATTTTTTTGAATAGTTTGAGAAGAATAGGCATTAACCCTTGTTTAAATATTTGGTAGAATATACTTTAGAAGGCATCTGATCACAGACTTGTGCTTGTTGGGATTGTTTTGATTTCTGGTTTAATTCTATTGCTGGAAATTGGTCTGTCCTAATTTTCAATTTTTCCTGATTCAGTTTTGGGAAGTTATATGACTCTAGGAATTTATCCATTTTTTGAACTTGTGCAACATGTTGGCATATAATTTTTCATAATATTCTCCTATAATACTTTGTATTTATGTTATTTTGGTTATAATTTCTCCTATTTTGTTTCTGGTTTATTTGAGTTCTCTTTTTTTTCGGAGTATGGCTAAATTTTTTTTCAATTTTGCCGATTTTTTCAAACCATCTCTTGGTTTCATTGATCTTTCCTATTGTTTCTATTTCATTGATAGAAATAAATAGTTTCTATTTCATTAATTTCTGCACTAATCTTTATTATTGTCTTCCTTTTGCTGGTTTTGGGCTTTGTTTGCTCTCTTTTGTAGCTCCTTTAGGTGTAAGGTTTTGTGTTTTATTTGAGATTTTTCTTACCTTGTGAGATAGTCCTGTATTGCTATGAACTTCCCTCTTAGAACTCTTTTTGCTGAATCTCAATGAGTTTGGATCATTGTGTTTTCATTTTCATTTGTCTCCATGTATTTAAAAAAAATTCTCTTTGATTTCATGGTTGGCATCATTTGTTTGGTAACATGTTTTTTAGTGTCCATGTATTTGTGGTCAGATTTTCTCTGTGGTTGATTTCTAATTTAATAGCATGGTGGTCAGAAAAGATGCATGGTATGACTTTGATCCTTTTGGATTTGTTGACACTTGTTTTTTAGCCTAACATGTGATCAATGAGGGTGTGTATTTTGATGTTTTAGGATGTAGTATTCTGAATATATCTGTTATATCCATCTGGTTCAGTGTGTCATTCAAAGCCACAGTTTCCCTGTTGGATTTTCTGTTCAGATAATCTATCCATTGATGTAGCTGGGGTGTTAAAGTCCCCTACTATTATTGTATTACTATTGATCAGGCCTTTTATTTTTGTTATTAGCTATTTATATATGGGTGCTCCCATGTTGCATATGAAAATATTTACAATTGTTTTAATTTCTTGTCAGATTGCTCTACATATGATTATATAGTGTCCTTCTTTGTCTCTTGTCTATATATCTCAAAGACTAGAGACAGAGTGAGCACAAGCAGGGGAGAGAGGCAGAGGGAGAGAAAGAAAGAGACAGAGAATCTTAAGCAGGCTTCATGCTTAGCATAGAGTCACAAACAGGGCTCGATCCTACAACCCTGGAATCATGACTTAAGACAAAATCAAGAGTCAGATGCTCAACTGACTGAGCCACCCAGGCATCCCCAGTCTTTGTTTTAAAGTCTATTTTGTCTGGGCACCTGGTTGGCTCAGTCAGTTAAGCATCCAACTTTGGCTCAGGTCATGATCTTGTGGTCCGTAGTTCAAGGTCTGCATCAAGCTCTGTTCTGACAGCTCAGAGCTTCAAGCCTGCTTCAGATTCTGTCCCTCCCTCCCTCTCTGCCTCTCCCCTGCTCATGCTTTGTCTCTCTCTCAAAAATAAACATTAAAAAAATTAAAGTCTATTTTGTCTGATGTAAGTATTGCTATCCTGTCTTTCTTTGCACTTCCATTTGCAAAATAATGCTTCTCCATCCCTTCACAATCTGTGTGTGACTTTAGGGTTGAAATGAGTCTCTTTAAGTAGCATGTTAATGGGTCTAGCTTTTTTATCCATTCTGTCACCCTATGTCTTTTGGCTGGAGCATTTAGTCCATTTAAATTTTAAGTAATTACTGATATATGTGTACTTATTGCCATATTGTTACTTGCTTTATGGTTGTTTTTGTAATTCTTTTCTATTACTTCCTTTCCTTGCTTTCTTTTATCATGGTTTGTTGGCTTTATTTAGTGATATACTTGGGTTCCCTTCTCTTTATTTTTTGCATATACATTATATGTTTTTGATTTGTGGTTACCATTAGGTTTGTATATAACATCTTATCCATATAGGATATGCATAAGTTGATTGTCACTCAAGTTTGAACTCATTCTTTACTTTTCTACCTTTCATGTTTCAGGTGTATTGTGTCATATTTTATATCCTTTTATTTTGTGAATTCCTTTGCTGATTTTTGTAGATATACTTATTTTTACTGTTTTGTTGCTTTCTACTTTTCTTACTCCTACTTACGGCCTTTCCTTTCCACTCAAAATGTCCCCTTTAACATTTCTTGTAGGGCTGGTTTAGTGGTCATGGATCCCTTTTTTTGTTTTTCTGGAAAACTCTGTCATTCCTTCTATTCTGAAAGACAGCCTTTTTGGATAGAGTATTCTTGGGAGCAGTTTTTTTTTTTTCCATTTTTCTCTTAGCACTTTGAATATATCATGCTACTACCTCCTGGCCTGCAAATTTCCTGCTGAAAAATCAGCTGATAGATTTATGGAGTTTCCATTGTACATAACTGTATTCTTTTATCTTGATAATGTTAAAATTCTCTCCTTATAATTACTTTTTGCTATTTTAATAACTATACATCTTGGTGTGAACCTCCTTGGGTTGATTTTGTGGGGGGGGGTCTCTCTATGCCTCTCAGATTTGCATTTCTGGTTTTTTTTCCCACAGATTTGGAAATATTTCAGCTATTATTTCTTCAAATAAATTTTCCTTTTCTCTTTCTTCTCTTTTCAGGACCCCTATAATGTGAATATTATCACACTTGATTGTGTCACTGAGTTCCCTAGGTTTATTTTCATTTTTTAAATTATTTTTACTCTTTTCTGTTTTTTTCTCTCTCTTGATTTCATTCCATTACTCTTTTCTCTAGGTCACTGATCCATTTTCCTGATTCCTCTAGTCTACTATTTATTCCATCTAGTACATTTTTAATTTCAGTTATTGACCTCTTCATGTGTTATTAGTTCTTTTTTATGTTTTCTAACGTTTTTAAAGATCTCACTGAAGTCCTCTACTCTTTTCTCAAATCTGCTGAATATCTTTATGACCATTACTTTAAATTCTCTATCAGGCATATTGCTTATCTCCAGTTCATTTAGCTCTCTTGCTGTGAATTTGTCCTGTTATTTCATTTGGGACATATTCCTCTCTCTTCTCATTTTGTCTAGCTCTCTGGGTCTATTTCTCTGTGCTAGAAATGTCAGCTACGTCTCTTGCTCCTGAAACTAGTGGCCTTATGAAAACAAGGTCATGTAATGTCCTGCAGTGCAATATCCCTTGTTCACCCACACTTAGCACTTCAGGGGTGTCTTTTATGTGTGATTGCAGCTGAGCTGCTTTTGCACTCAGTTCAGTAGGCCACAATGGTTCTTTTCCCTGTTGTAGACAGGGTTTGGTTTCTGTGTTGTTAGTGGAACAGTCTTGGGCCATCTTGGGCTTAAATTGAGTCAGATGAGGCATTTGCTAGAGATGCAATAACACTTATGCAGGAGAATGTGGAGGCAGGTTGCATGTTCTGCACTGTTCCACTGGGAAAGGAGACTTGCAGTGCAGGTGTTTGAGGCAACCCAGGTTGGACATAGCACATCTGCAGAAGTGTTTGGGTGTGGGATACACAGAGTTAGAAAGTTTGTGCAGTCCCACTGTGGGAGGAAACCTGGAGCTGAGGCCTGGCTGGAGGGGGCATGTACACAAAAGAATGTGATAGTGGGTGTCACTGTTAGCAAAGCTTGTGTGGGTGTGCTGTGGGAGGGAACGTGGAACCAAGGGCTTGCTGGAGGGGGTATATATGCAGAACACAGGAATAGGACACACTGTTAGCAAGTTAGATAGCAAGTCTTGGTGTTGTGCTGGTTCCCACGGGTATCAAAATGTCTAGGCTTGGCGGGGGGGCTGGTGGAGGAGGGAATTGGAACCCACCAATTCCTTTCTTCCTGGAGAAGCCTCCCAAAGAGCCCTGCCTTTCCAGTAGAAGCTCTGTGATTAGCAAACAAATATCACTCCTATATTAGCCCAGGCATTTTTCAAATTGCTGCTTATCTGCTGTATCTCTGTGAGGCTCTTTGTTGTGCTATATCCTTAAGGGTAGGGTAGTAGGGGCACCTGGGTGGCTCAGTCGGTTAAGCATCCGACTTCGGCTCAGGTCATGATCTCGTAGTCCATGAGTTCGAGCCCCGTGTCAGGCTCTATGCTGACAGCTCAGAGCCTGGAGCCTGTTTCAGATTCTGTGTCTCCCTCTCTTTCTGACCCTCCCCCGTTCATGCTGTCTCTCCCTGTCTCAAAAATAAATAAACGTTAAAAAAATTAAAAAAAAAAAAAAGGGTAGGGACTCAGTTTTCTCTAGTTCCAGGTTTTAAGCCCACTTGATTGTAAGAACTGGAGAAATTTTGTCCCTCTGGTTTTCAAAGCCAAATGTTAGGGGGATTTCTTTTCCCTATGTGGGCTTCCTATGCCTGGGGTGACAATCTGTTTCTTTTCTTTCTCCATGCTCACAGAGTCCCTTCTTCCTCTGGACAGTATGGCAAGTCCATTTAGCTCCAGAACACTTCTCTGCCCTTCCTACCCACTTTGATATGGCCTATTCTCTATATTTAGCTGTGGAGAGTTTGTTCTGCCAGTCTTTGTGTAGTTTTCTAGGTTATTTACATTGATTTGGCTGTAACCTAGTTGTAACCATGGGACAAGTTGAGCTTAGGGTCCTCCTTCTCCATAATCTTCCTCAGAAATCCCTTAATTTCTTTTTCTCCAACTTAATTATTAGTGTACAGAAATGAAACCAATTTATGAATATGAATTTTGTATCTTGCAACTCTATTGAATTTATTTATCAGTTCTAATAGTTCTTTTTTAGTGGGGTCTTTAAGATTTTCTATATAATAGTATGATACCATCTGCAAACAGTTGGTTTTACTTTTTACTTACCAATTTGAATGTCTTGTATTTATTTTTCTTGTCTGATTGCCACAGGTAGGATTTTCAGTACTATGTTGAGTGAAAGTAGTGAGAAGATATATCCTTGTCTTGTTTTTGACATTAGAAGAATAGCTCTCAATTTTCACCATTGATTATAATGTTAATTGTAGTTTTGTTTTAATGTATGGCTTGTATTATATTGGAGGTATGTTCCTTCTAAACCTGCTTTGTAGAGAGTGTTTATCATGAATAGATGTATTTCGCCAAATGCTTTTTTTTGCATTTATTCACATTATCAATGGTTTTTATCCTTCTTCTTGTTAATGTGATATGTCATATTGACTTATGAATACTGAACCATCCTGGCATCCATAGAATAATTCCTATTTAATCGTGGTGAATAATTTTGTAATGTATTGTTGAAATCAGTTTGCAAATACTGTGTTGAGGATTTTTGTATCTATGTTCATTAAGGTATTGGCTTGTAGGGTTTTTCTGTAGCGTGTTTATCTGCTTTAAAAAATTATTTTAAATACTTTTATTTATTTTGAGAAAGAGAGAGAGCTAGAGCAAGCAGGGGAGAGGCAGAGAGAGAGAAGGAGAGAGAGAATCCCAAGCAGGGTCCACAAGTCAGCCCAGAGCCCAGTGCGGGGCTTGAACTCACAAACTGTGATCATGATCTGAGCTGAAATCAAGAGTCAGATGCTTAGCTGACTGAGACATACAGGCACCCCTCTTTATCTGCTTTTGGTATCAGGGTAACGCTAGCCTCATGGAATAAATGTGGAATCTTTCTTTCCTCTTTTATTTTTTTTGAATACTTTTAGAAAAATAGGTATTAAATTTGTATTAAATATTTGGGAGAATTCACCTGTGAAGCAATCTGGCCCTGGACTTCCATTTGTTGAGAGTTTTTTGAATACTGATTCACTTTCATTACTATTAATCTGTTCCAATTTTCTATTTTTCCCTGATTCAGTTTTGGAAAATTATATGTTTCTAGGACTCCATTTTTTTAGGTTGTCAATTTGTTAACATATAATTTTTCACAATATTCTCTTATAATCCTTTGCTTTTCTGTGGTGTGAGTTCTTATGTTTCCTTTTTCATTTTTAATTTCCATCCTCTCTTTTTTTCTTGAGAAGTCTGACTGAAGGTTTATCAATTGTGTTTATCTTTTCAAAGAATCAGCTCTTGCTTTCATTGATTTTTTTTTCTATTTTTTGTCTCTATTTTATTTGTTATACCCTAATCTTTATGATTACTTTCCTTCTACTAGCTTTGGGCCTTGTTCGTTTTCCTTTTTCTAATTCATTTAGGTGTAAGGTTAGATTATTTGATATTTTTATTATTTCTTGATGTAAGCCTGTATTACTATAAATTTCCCTCTTAGAAAAACTTTTGCTGAATCCAAAACATTTTAGACCATTGTGTTTTCATTTCCATTTTTGTCCATGTACTTTTTTATTTTGTCTTTGATTTCCTAGTTGACCCATTTTTTTGTTTAGTATCAATGTTGTTTAGCCACCATGTGTTTGTGGGGGTTTTTTCCCCCAGATTTTTTCTTGTAATTGATTTCTAATTTCATAGCATTGTGGTTGGAAAAGATGCTAGATATTATTTTAATTATTTCAAATTTATTGAAACATGCTCCATGGCCTAATATGAGATTTATCCTGGAGAATATTTCTTGTGCACTTGAAAATAATGCATGTTCTGTTGTTTTGTGATAGAATTTTCTGTATATATCTGTTAGGTCCGTGTGGTTTAAGGTGTGTTTCAAAGCCACTGTTTCCATATTAATTTTCTGCCTGGATGATCTATTCAGTGATGTAATTGGGGTGTTAAAGTTCCCTATTGTATTGCCATCAATTTTTCTCTTTATGTCCATTAATATTTGCTTTATGTATTTAGGTATTCCTATGCTGGATTCACAGATATTTATTATATCCTCTTGTTAGATTTATCCCTTTATCACTGTGTGGAAACCTCTTTGTTTCATGCTACAATCTTTGTTTTAAAGTCTATTTTGTCTGAAAGAAGTATTGCTACCCCAGTTTTTTTTTTTTCATTTTCATTTTAATGGTATGTGTTTTTCCATCCCTCCACTATCTGTATATGCCTTTAAATGTGAAGTGTATCTCTTGTAGGCAGCATATAGATGGGTCTTGTTTTTTTTTTAATCCATTGTTACCCTTGTTACCCTATTTTTTTATTGGAACATTTAGTCCACTTACATATTGAATAATTATTGATAAGTATGTACTTGTTGCCATTTTGTTTATTTTTTCTGGTTGTTTTTGTAGTTCTTCTCTGTTCCTATTTTTCTTCTCTTACTCTTCTTGCTTCTGGTTTGATGGCTTTCTTCAGTGTTGGGGTGGATTCTTTTGTTCTTATTTTTTGTGTGTCTATTATAGGTTTTTGATTTGTGTTTACCACTGAGTTCATATGCAACATCTTCTGTGTATAACATTCTATTAAGTTGATGGTCACTTAACTTAAACACATTCAAAAAACACTAAATCTTTACTCTTCCTCCCTGCTTTATGTATATGCCATATTTTACATAATTTATTTTATGTATTCCTTGACTAACTGTTGTAGATATAATTGATTTATCACTATTTGATTTAACCTCTATACTGGTTTTATAAGTTCTTAATCTACTACTTTTGCTCTGTTTGCTTTTACCTGTGAATTTTTCCCTTTCATGCTTTTCTTACTTCTAGGTATAGGGTTTAATTTTCACTTAAATAATTCATGTTAATATTTCTTTTAAGTATGGTTTAGTGATAATGAATGTCTTTAACTTTTGTTTGTCTGGGAAATTTTCTCTCTCCTTCTATTCTGAGTGATTTCTTTCCTAATAAAGTATTCTTGGCTGTAGTCCCCCCCACTTCAGAACTTTGAATATATTATACCACTCACTTTTGACCTGTAAAATTTGTGCTGAAAAATCAGATCATAGCTTTATGCTGTTTGCCTTGTATGTAACTATTTTCTTTTCTCTTGCTAGTTAAAATTTTATCTTTAGGGATGCCTGGGTGGCTTAGTGTCCAACTTTGGCTCAGGTCATGACCTCGTGTGAGTTCAAACCCCTCATTGGACTCATTGCTGTATGTGGCACAGATCCTGCATAGGATCCTCTGTACCCTTCGCTCTGCCCCTACCCTACTTGTTCCCTCATTCCCTCTCTCTGTACTCCTTCTCAAAAATAAATAAGCATTTAAAATTTTTTTAAACTTTTAAAGAATAAAATAAAATTTTCACTTTATTATACCATTTTTCCATTTTACTTATTATGTGTTTTGATGAGGACCTCTTTGAGTTTATATTATAGGCTCTCTGTGTCTCCTTTACTTAAATATCTGGAGATTATAGGAGGAAGAAGGTGGCATAGGAGGACGCTAGGCTCACCACGTCCTGCTGATCACTTAAATTCCACCTACACCTGCCTAAATAACCCAAAAAGCCACCAGAAGACTAGCAGAACAGAGTCTCCGGAGCCAAGCTCAGACGAGAGGCCCACGGAAGAGGGTAGGAAGGGAGGCAAGGCGGTGTGAGGCAAGGACTGAGCGTGTTCAGACAGCAAGCAGAACTTAACATCTGGAAGGTTATAAGTTAACAGCTCTGCTCGGAGAGCGGGAAGGCTGGAGGACAACTGGAGGGAGAGATGCTGAGCCCCGGGACTACAGAGCTCAGTTTGGCGGGGAACAAAGGCGCTCACCAGGGCTATCTCCCTCGCCCATCCCCCAGCCAAAATCCCAAAGGGAACCAGATCCTGCCAGGGAAATTGCTTGCACCGCACAAACACCCAACGCTGTGCTTCTGTGGATCCAACCTTCCAGCGGCGGGTCTGACTCCCTCCTGCTGCTGCAGGGCCCATCATGAAGCAGATCACCAAAGGAGAAGCTAGCTGAGCCTGCCCCTCCTGCCCTTGTGCACCTTGCTTATCCACCCCAGCTAATATGCCAGATCCCCAGCACCGCAAGCCTGGCAGTGTGCAAGTGGCCCAGAAGGGCCACTCCACCCCACAGTGAATCCTGCCCCTAGGAGAGGAAAAAAGAAGGCACACACCAGTCTTACTGTGGTCCCAGTGGTGGGCTGGGGGCAGACATCAGGTCCGACTGCTGCCCCACCCACAAATGCGAGTTATTCAAGACAGCAAAGGGGAAGTTCCCTGCAGTTCTGCACCACTCCAGGGACTATCCAAAATGAACAAACAGAAGAATTCCCCTCAGAAAAATGTCCAGGAAATAACAGCAGCTAACGAACTGATCAAAAATGATTTAAACAAAATAACAGAAGTGAATTTAAGATAATAGTCATAAAATTAATAGCTGGGCTTGAAAACTGTATAAAGGAAAGCAGAGAATCTCTTGCTACAGAGATCAACGGACTAAGGAACAGCCAGGAGGGGCTAAAAATTGCTATCAATGAGTTGCAAAATAAAATGGAGACAACTATGGCTCGGATTGAAGAGGCAGAGGAGAGAATAGGTGAACTAGAAGATAAAATTATGGATAAAGAAGAAGCCAAGAAAAAGAGAGAAGAAGAAACCCAGGAGTATGAGGGGAAAATTAGAGAACTAAGTGATGCACTAAAGAGAAATAATCTATGCATAATTGATATTCCAGAGGAGGAAGAGAGAGGGAAAGGTGCTGAAGGTGTACTTGAAGAAATAATAGCTGAGAACTTCCCAGATCTGGGGAAGGAAAAAGGCATCGAAATCCAAGAGGCACAGAGAAATCCCTTCAGATGAAACTTGAATCGATCTTCTACATGACATATCATAGTGAAACTGGCAAAATACAAGGATAAAGAGAAAATTCTGAAAGCAGCTAGGGATAAACGTGCTCTAACATATAAGGGAGACCTATAAGACTCGTGACCGATCCCTCTACTGAAACTTGGCAGGCCAGAAAGGAATGGCAGGAGATCTTCAACGTGATGAACAGAAAAAAATATGCAGCCAAGAATCCATTATCAATAAAGTCTGTCATTTAGAATCGAAGGAGAGATAAAGGTCTTCCAAAACAAAGAAAAACTGAAGGAATTCGTCATGACTAAACCAGCTCTACAAGAGATCCTAAGGGGGAATCCTGTGAGACAAAGTACCAGAGATTGCTATAAGCATGAAACCTACGGATATCACAATGACTCTAAACCCATATCTTTCTATAATAACACTAAATGTAAATGGACTAAATGCGCCAACCAAAAGACATAGGGTCTCAGAATGGATAAAAAAACAAGACCTATCTATTTGCTGTCTACAAGAGACTCATTTTAGATCTGAGGACACCTTCAGATTGAGAGTGAGGGGATGGATAACTATTTATCATGCCACTGGAAGTCAAAAGAAAGCTGGAGTAGCCATACTTATATCAGACAAACTAGACTTTAAATTAAAGGCTGTAACAAGAGATGAAGAAGGGAATTATATAATAATCACAGGGTCTATCCATCAGGAAGAGCTAACAATTATAAATGTCTATGCACAGAATACGGGAGCACCCAAATATATAAAACAATTACTCACAAACATAAGCAACCTTACTGATAAGAATGTGGTAATTGCAGGGGACTTTAACACTCCACTTACAGAAATGGATAGATCATCTAGACACACGGTCAATAAAGAAACAAGGGCCCTGAATGATACATTGGATCAGATGGACTTGACAGATATATTTAGAACTCTGCATCCCAAAGCAACAGAATATACTTTCTTCTCGAGTGCACTTGGAACATTCTCCAAGATAGATCACATACTGGGTCCCAAAACAGCCCTTCATAAGTATACAAGAATTGAAATCATACCATGCATACTTTCAGACCACAATGCGATGAAGCTTGAAATCAACTACAGGAAAAAGTCTGGAAAACCTCCAAAAGCATGGAGGTTAAAGAACACCCTACTAAAGAATGAATGGGTCAACCAGGCAATTAAAGAAGAAATTAAGAAGTATATGGAAACAAATGAATATGAAAATACAACAATCCAAACACTTTGGGATGCAGCAAAGGCAGTCCTGAGAGGAAAATACATTGCAATCCAGGCCTATCTCAAGAAACAAGAAAAATCCCAAATACAAAATCTAACAGCACACCTAAAGGAAATAGAAGCAGAACAGCAAAGACACCCCAAACCGAGGAGAAGAAGAGAAATAATAAAGATCAGAGCAGAAATAAACAATATAGAATCTAAAAAAAAAAACTGTAGAGCAGATCAATGAAACCAAGAGTTGGTTTTTTGGAAAAATAAACAAAATTGATAAACCTCTAGCCAGGCTTCTCAAAAAGAAAAGGGAAATGACCCAAATAGATAAAATCATGAATGAATATGGAATTATTACAACCAATCCCTCAGAGATACAAGCAAACATCAGGGAATACTATGAAAAATTATATGCCAACAAATTGGACAACCTGGAAGCAATGGACAAATTCCTCAACACCCACACTCTTCCAAAACTCAACCAGGAGGAAATAGAAAGCTTGAACAGACCCATAACCAGCGAAGAAATTGAATGAGTTATCAAAAATCTCCCAACAAATAAGAGTCCAGGACCAGATGGCTTCCTAGGGGAGTTCTACTAGACGTTTAAAGCAGAAATAATACCTATCGTTCTCAAGCTATTCCAAAAAATACAAAGGGAAGGAAAACTTCCAAACTCCTTTTATGAAGCCAGTATTGCTTTGATTCCTAAACCAGACAGAGACCCAGTAAAAAAGAGAACTACAGGCCAATATCCCTGATGAATATGGATGCAAAAATTCTCAATAAGATACTAGCAAATCGAATTCAACAGCATATAAAAAGAATGATTCACCATGATCAAGTTGGATTCATTCCTGGGATGCAGGGCTGGTTCAACATTTGCAAATCAATCAACGTGATGCATCACATTAATAAAAGAAAAGAGAAGAACCATATGATCCTGTCAATCGATACAGAAAAAGCATTTGACAAAATTCAGTAAACTTTCTTAATAAAAACCCTCGAGAAAGTCGGGATAGAAGGAACATACTTAAAGATCATAAAAGCCATTTATGGAAAGCCTACAGCTAACATCATCCTCAATGGGGAAAAACTGAGAGCTTTTTCCCTGAGATCAGGAACACGACAGGCATGCCCACTCTCACCGCTGTTGTTTAACATAGTGTTGGAAGTTCTAGTATCAGTAATCAGACAACAAAAGGAAATCAAAGGCATCAAAATTGGCAAAGATGAAGTTAAGCTTTCACTTTTTGCAGATGACATGGTATTATCCATGGAAAATCCGACAGACTCCACCAAAAGTCTGCTAGAACTGATACATGAATTCAGCAAAGTTGCAGGATACAAAATCAATGTACAGAAGTCAATTGCATTCTTATACACTAACAATGAAGCAACAGAAAGACAAATAAAGAAACTGATCCCATTCACAATTGCACCAAGAAGCATAAAATACCTAGGAATAAATCTAACCAAAGATTTAAAAGATCTGTATGTTGAAAACTATACAAAGTTTATGAAGGAAATTGAAGAAGATATAAAGAAATGGAAAAACATTCCATGCTCATGGATTGGAAGAATAAATATTGTCAAAATGTCAATACTACCCAAAGCTATCTACACATTCAATGCAATCCCAATCAAAATTGCACCAGCATTCTTCTCAAAACTAGAACAAGCAATCCTAAAATTCATATGGAACCACAAAAGGCCCCGAATAGCCAAAGTAATTTTGAAGAAGAAGACCAAAGCAGGAGGCATCCCAATCCCAGACTTTAGCCTCTACTACAAAGCTGTAATCATCAAGACAGCATGGTATTGGCACAAAAACAGACACATAGACCAATAGAAAAGAATAGAAACCCCAGAACTAGACCCACAAACATATGGCCAACTAATCTTTGACAAAGCAGGAAGAACATACAATGGAAAAAAGACAGTGTCTTTAACAAATGGTGCTGGGAGAACTGGACAGCCACATGCAGAAGTTTGAAAGTAGACCACTTTCTCACACCATTCACAAAAATAAACTCAAAATAGATAAAGGACCTGAATGTGAGACAGGAAACCATCAAAACCCTAGAGGAGAAAGCAGGAAAAGACCTCTCTGACCTCAGCCATAGCAATTTCTTACTTGACAGACCCCCAAAGACAAGGGAATTAAAAGCAAAAATGAATTACTGGGACCTTATGAAGATAAAAAGCTTCTGCACAGCAAAGGAAACAACCAAAAAAACTAAAAGGCAACCAATGGAATGGGAAAAGATATTTGCAAATGACATATCAGACAAAGGGCTAGTATCCAAAATCTATAAAGAGCTCACCAAACTCCACACCCGAAAAACAAATAACCCAGTGAAGCAATGGGCAGAAAACATGAATAGACACTTCTCTAAAGAAGACATCTGGATGGCCAACAGGCACATGGAAAGATGCTCAAAGTCGCTCCTCATCAGGGAAATACAAATCAAAACCACACTCAGATATCACCTCACGCCAGTCAGAGTGGCCAAAATGAACAAATCAGGAGACTATAGATGCTGGAGAGGATGTGGAGAAACGGGAACCCTCTGGCACTGTTGGTGGGAATGCAAATTGGTGCACCCACTCTGGAAAACAGTGTGGAAGTTCCTCAAAAAATTAAAAATAGATGTACCCTATGACCCAGCAGTAGCACTGCTAGGAATTTACCCAAGGGATACAGGAGTACTGATGCATAGGGGCACTTGTACCCCAATGTTTATAGCAGCACTCTCAACAATAGCCAAATTATGGAAAGAGCCTAAATGTCCATCAACTGATGAATGGATAAAGAAACTGTGGTTTATATACACAATGGAGTACTAGGTGGCAATGAGAAAGAATTAAATATGGCCCTTTGTAGCAAAGTGGATGGAACTGGAGAGTGTGATGCTAAGTGAAATAAGCCATACAGAGAAAGACAGATACCATATGGTTTTACTCTTATGTGGATCCTGAGAAACTTAACAGAAACCCATGGGGGAGGGGAAGGAAGAAAAAAAAAGAGGTTAGAGTGGGAGAGAGCCAAAGCATAAGAGACTCTTAAAAACTGAGAACAAACTGAGGGTTGATGGGGGATGGGTGGGAGGGGTGGCTGGGTGATGGGTATTGAGGAGGGCACCTTTTGGGATGAGCACTGCGTGTTGTATGGAAACCAATTTGACAATAAATTTCATATATTGAAATAAATAAAAAAATAAATATCTGTTTCATTCTCTCCATTAGAGAAATTTTCAGTTATTTTTTTAATAAGTTTCCTGTTCCTTTGTATCTCTCTTCTCTTTCTGGTAACCCTATGATGTGAATGTTATTACATAGTTGAAGTTACTGAGTTTCCTGAAGTTATTCTCACTTTTTATTCTTTGTTGATTTTTGATGCATCTTTTTGCATGCTTTAATCTGCTGTAGATATCCCTAATATACTTTTCATTTCAGTTATTAAATTATTAATCTCTGACTGGTTCTTCTTCATATTTCTGTTTTGATGACATTCCCATTTAGTTCATTTCCTTTTTTCTCAACCCCGGTAATATCTTTATGAACATTACTTTCAACTAGTAATTACACATATAATTTATTTCTGTTTCACTTAGACCTTTAATGTGGTTTTCTATCATTCTTTCATTTGGGACATATTCTTCTATCTCCTCATTTCGACAAACTCTCTGTGTTTGTTTCAATTTTTCATAGTTTATTTATTTAAATGTATTTTATTTTATTTTTTTAAATTTATATCCAAGTTAGTTAGCATATATAGTGCAATAATGATTTCAAGGTTAGATTCCTTAATGCCCTTACCCATTTAGCCTATCCCCCTTCACATACCCCCTACAGTAACCCTCTGATTGTTCTCCATGTTTAAGGGTCTCTTATGTTTTGTATCTCTCCCTGTTATTATAATATTTTTGCTTCCCTTCCCTTGTGTTCATCTGTTGTGTCTTAAGCCCTCATATGAGATAAGTCTTATGATATTTGTCTTTCTCCGACTAATTTCACTTACCATAATACCCTCTAGTACCATCCAAGTAGTTGCAAATGGCAAGATTTCATTCTTTTTGATTGCTGAGTAATACTCCATTGTATATATGTAGCACATCTTCTTTATACATTCATCCATCTATGGACATTTGGGCTCTTTCCATACTTTGGCGATTGTTGATAGTGCTGCTATGAACATGGGGGTACATGTGTCCCTTCGAAACAGCACACCTGTATCCCATGGATAAATGCCTAGTAGTACAATTGCTGGGTCGTACGGTAGTTCTATTTTTAGTTTTTTGAGGCACCTCCATACTGTTTTCCAGAGTGGCTGCACCAGCTTGCATTCCCACCAACAATGCAAAAGAGATCCTCTTTCTCTTCATCCTCGCCAACATCTGTTGTTGCCTGAGTTGTTAATGTTAGCCATTCTGACAAGTGTCGGGTCGTATCTCATTGTGGTTATGATTTGTATTTCCCCGATGATGAGCGATGTTGAGCATTTTTTCATGTGGCGGTTGGCCATCTGGATATCTTCTTTGGATAAGTGTCTATTCATGTCTTTTGCCCATTTCTTCACTGGATTATTTGTTTTTTGGGTGTTGAGTTTGATAAGTTCTTTATAGATTTTGGATACTTTATCTGATATGTCTATTGCAAATATCTTCTCCCATTCTGTTGGTTGCCTTTTGGTTTTGCTGATTGTTTCCTTCGCTGTGCAAACTTTTTATTTTAATGAGGTCCCAGCAGTTCATTTTGCTTTTGTTTTCCCTTGCCTCCAGAGACATTTTGAGTAAGAAGTTGCTATGGCCAAGATCAAAGACGTTTTTTCCTGCTTTCTCCTGGAAGATTTTGATGGCTTCCTGTCTTACATTGAGGTCTTTTATCCATTTTGAGTTTATTTTTGTGTATGGTGTAAGAACGTGGTCCAGGTTCATTCTTCTGCATGTTGCTGTCCAGTTTTCCCAGCACCACTTGCTGAAGAGACTCTCTTTATTCCATTGGATATTCTTTCCTGCTTTGTCAAAGATTAGCTAGCTATACGTTTGTGGCTCCATTTCTGGGTTCTCTATTCTTTTCCATTGATCTGAGTGTCTGTTCTTGTGCCAGTACCATACTGTCTTGATGATTATGGCTTTGTAGTGTAGCTTGAAGTCCGGGATTTTGATGCCTCCAGCTTTGGTTTTCTTTTTCAAGCTTGTTTTGGCTATTCGGGGTGTTTTCTAGTTCCATACAAATTTTAGGATTATTTTTTCTAGCTCTGTGAAGAATGCTGGTATTATTTTGATAGAGATTGCATTGAATATGTAGATTGCTTTGGGTAGTATCGACATTTTAACACTATTTGTTCTTGCTATCCAGGAGCATGGAATCTTTTTCCATTTTTTGGTGTCTTCTTCAATTTCTTTCATAAGCTTTCTATCATTTTCAGTGTATAGATTTTTCACCGCTTTGGTTAGATTTATTCCTAGGTATTTTATGGTTTTTGGTGCTACTGTAAATGGGATCGATTCCTTGATTTCTCTCTCTGTTGCTTCATTGTTGGTATAAAGGAAAGCAACCTATTTCTGCGCATTGATTTTATATTGCTGACTTCATGAATCAGTTCTAGCAGTTTTTTTGTGGAATCTTTTGGGTTTTCCACATAGAGTATCATGTCATCTGCAAAGAGTGAAAATTTGACCTCCTCCTGGCTGATTTAGATGTATTTTATTTCTTTGTGTTGTCTAATTGCTGAGGCTAAGACTTCCAATACTATGTTGAATAACAGTGGCAAGAGTGGACATCTCTGTCTTGTTCCTGACCTTAGGGGGAAAGCACTCAGTTTTTCCCCATTGAGGATGATATTAGCATTGGGTCTTTTATATATGGCTTTTATTATCTCGAGGTATGATCCTTATGTCCCTCCATTCTTGAGGGTTTTTATCAAGAAACGATGCTGTATTTTGTCAAATGCTTTCTCTGCATCTATTGAGAGGATCATGTGGTTCTTGTTCTTTCTTTTTTTATGTGATGAATCACATTGACTGTTTTGCGGATATTGAACCAGGCCTGCATCCGAGGTAAAAAATCCCACTTGCTTGTGGTGAATAATTTTTAATGTATTGATGGATCATGTTGGCTAATATCTTGTTGAGGATTTTTGCACCCATGTTCATCAGGGAAATTGGTCTATAGTTCTCCTTTTTAGTGGGGTCTTTGTCTGGATTTGGAATTAAGGTAATACTGGCTTCATAGAAAGAGTTTGGAAATTTTCGTTCCATTTCTGTTTTTTTGGAACAGCTTCAAGACAATAGGTGCTAACTCTTCCTTAAATGTTTGGTAGAATTCCCCTGGAAAGCCATCCGGCCCTGTACTCTTGTTTTGGCACGCTGTTGATTACTAATTCTATATCCTTACTGGTGATGGGTCTGTTCAAATTTTCTATTTCTTCTGGTTTCATTTTGGTAGTGTATATGTTTCTAGGAATTTGTCCATTTCTTCCATATTGCCCATTTCATTGGCGTATAATTGCTCACAATATTCTCTTATTATTGTTTTTATTTCTGCTGTGTTGGTTGTGATCTCTCCTCTTTCCTTCTTAATTTTATTTATTTGGGTCCTTTCCTTGTTCTTTTTGATCAAACTGGCTAGTGGTTGATCAATTTTGTTTATTCTTTCAAAGAACCAGCTTCTGGTTTCATTGATCTGTTCTACCGTTTTTGTTTTTGTTTTTGTTTTTGTTTTTTTGGTTTCAATAGCATTAATATCTGCTCTAATCTTTATTATTTCCTGTCTCCTGCTGGTTTGGGGTTTTATTTATTGTTCTTTTTCCGGATATTTTAAGGCATAAGGTTAGGTTGTGTATCTGAGACCTTTCTTCCTTCTTTAGGAAGGCCTGAATTGCTATATACTTTCGTCTTATGACCGCCTTTGCTGTGTCCCAGACATTTTGGGCTCTGGTGTTACATTTACATTGGCTTCCATGTACACTTTAACTTCTTGGTTAGCCCATTCATTCTTTAGTAAGATGTTCTTCAGTCTCCAAGTATTTGTTACCTTTCCAAATATTTTCTTGTGGTTGATTTCAAGTTTCATAGCACTGTGGTCTGAAAATATGCACAGTGTGATATCTATCTTTTTGTAACTTATCGAGTGCTGATTTGTGTCCCAGTATGTAGTCTATTCTGGAGAATGTTCCATGTGCCCTGGAGAAGAATGTATATTCTGCTACTTTAGGATGGAATGTTCTAAATATATCTGTTAAGTCCATCTGGTCCAGTGTGTCAGTAAAAGCCATTGTTTCCTTGTTGATTTTCTGATTAGATGATCTACCCATTGTTGTATGTGGCGTGTTGAAGTCCCCTAGTATTCTGGTATTATCATCAATGAGTTTATGTTTGTGATTACTTTATTTATATATTCCGGTGTTGCCACATTTGAAGCATAAATGTTTATAATTGTTAGGTGTTCTTGGTGGATAGACTCCTTAATTATGATATAATGTCCTTTTTCATCTCTTGTTTCAGTCTTTATTTTAAAGTCTTGATTGTCTAAGTATGGCTACTCAGGCTTTCTTTTGTCAACAATTAGCATGATAAATGGTACTCCATCCCCTTACTTTCAAGCTGAAAGTGTCCTTAGGTCTAAAGTGGGTCTCTTGTAAACAGCATATGAACGGATCTTGTTTTCTTATCCATTCCATTCCCTATGTCTTTTGATTAGAACATTTAGTCCATTTACGTTTAGTGTGAGTATTGAAAGATGAACTTATTATCATTTGGTTGCTTGTAGAGTTGGAGTTTCTGGTGGTGTTCTCTGGTCCTTTGTAGTCTTTGTTGCTTTTAGTATTTATTTATTTATTTATTTATTTATTCTTTATTTGTCTTTTCTCCCCTCAGGCAGTCCCCCTTAAAATTTATTGCACAGCTGCTTTAATCACAAACTCCTTTAATTTTTGTTTGTCTGGGAATCTTTTAATGTCTCCTTCTATTTTGAATGACAGACTTGCTGGGTACAGAATTCTTGGCCGCATATTTTTCCAATTCAGCACATTGAATGCATCTTATCACTGCTTTCTGGCCTGCCAAGTTTCTGGGGACATGTCTGCTGCAAACCTGATCTGTATTCCCTTGTAGGTTAAGGACTCCTCCCCCCCTTGTTGCTTTCATGATTGTTTCTTTGCCTGAGTATTTTGTGAATTTGACTGTGATATGCCTTATTGATGTTGGCTTTTGTTGAATCTAATGGGAGTCCTCTGTGCTTCTTGGTTTTGATGTCTGTGTCTTCCCCAGGTTAGGAAAGTTTTCTGCTATGAATTGCTCACATAACACTTCTACCCCTTTTTCTCTCTCTTCATCTTCTGGGACCCTTATGATTTGGATGTAATTCCTTTTTAATGAGTCACTGATCTGTAATTCTTAAATCGTGCTCTTTTTCCTTAGTCCACCTCTTTTTTTCTCCTTCATTATTCTCCATAAGTTTGTCCTCTATATCAGTGACTCACTGCTCTGCCTCATCCATCCTTTCCTCCATGTCATCTAGTCGAGTTTGCAGCTCAGTTATAGCATTTTTTTTTTATTTCATCCTGACTAGCTTTTACTTCTTTTATCTCCACAGAGTGGGATTCTTATATATTTTCAACTTCAGCTAGTATTTTTATTATTGTGATTCTAAATTCTGGTTCAGACACTTGCTTGTATCTGTGTTGGTTAAGTCCTTGGCGGTCATTTCTTCCTGCTCTTTCTTTTGGGGTGAATTCCTTCTTTTCATCACTTTGAAGGAAGAGAAGGAATTAATGAGGTAAAAAAATAAAATTTAAAAGAAAATTAAAATTAAAAAATTAAAAACAACAACACACACACACACACATACACACACATAAAAATCAAATAAATGATGCTAGATCCTAGGTGTGTTTTGGTCTGTGTATTGAAAGGGGCTTGATAGATTAGAGAAAAAAGGGGGAAAAAAGGAAATTGTTAGAAAATTTGAAAAAAATGAATACCCTGAAATAGAATAAAATGAAATGATGGAAGTATAATAGAATTTGAAAAATTACAAAAAAGTAAAAATATAGTTGAAAAACATTTTTAAATATTTTTAATAAAAATTTATAATAAAAATAGATTTTTTCTTTCTTTATTCAAGAAAAAGAGAAGAAATGAAAAAGAGCCAAAAAAATTAAATAGATGGACCAGCGAACAGACTGAAATACAATTGAAATTACTTTGTTTTCCCCTAAAAGTCGAACTATGAAGTGCTTTATAGTCTTTAAACTAAGCAGGCAGAGAGACTTGTTTTCCTGAAGAGTGATGTTGACCATTTTGGGCGGGGCTTAGTTTAATGGCTGCCTTCTCCACTAGATGGCGCTGCTTAGCTTACTGGGATGAATTGCTGTGGCACCTGTAGGGGGGTATGAGCATGCGCGGGGGGGGGGGGAGTGAAAATGGTGTCACCCAGCTACCTAGTCTCTCATATCAGATCTCTGTTCTCCCCTATCAGCAATCACACACCTGTCCTTTGTCTCTGGCTTCCCTCCATTCCTCACTTTTACACTGTACATGACCAAGCCCCAGGCACCACCTCCCTCCTGAGTTTTATCTCAGATGTAGCTATTTTTCCCGACCCCTACTTCTGAGGGACTGAGGGTTTGACCCATTCTGCTCCTCTGCAGGATGGTCTCACCAAGCAATGCCTGGGTGCCAGCCACACTCAGGAACGTTCGCAGGACTGTGGTGCTCCTTATGTCCAGAGACTGTGGCTGGGTGCCAGCCTGACCCCAGAAAAAGTTCATGTGATCATATAGCAGCAGTGTTTCAGGGATTATGGAAAATCACAACACACATCTGGCACCAGGCTTCACCCTTAATGACCTTCTTCCAGCGCAAGCAAATGTGGTTGTTCTCCTGGGTCCACTGGGGCCTTTGCCTATGGGAGGGCCACTCAGACTCTACCAGATGTCCTCCCAGCATGGTAACTGCCTCTTCCGTGTGGCCTGAAGACCCTGGACTTTGCTTGTGGGGATTCGCCCTTCTCACCATAGCACAGCCAGGTATCGAGCTGCAAAGTTTGACTCTGCAACTCCCCCGTTTATAGAGTCTTAATGGAATTTACACCCTCTCCTTTCTCCTTTCTTCCTTTTTAGTTCAGTCCCTGTGAGCTGTTTCCACTTTTCCACTTTCTCTCCAGCTGCTTTTTTGGAGGGAGTGTTTTTCCTATATTCTCCCCTCACCCCATTTCTGTCCTCTCTCCACAAGCAAAAACAGCTCCCTGCCTTCCGTGTCTTCTCTCTGCCCCAGTTCATCTCTCCATGCCATGTACCTGCTGAGTTCTGTGGTTTAGGTTGTGTGGATTGTTGTGTTAATCTCAAATCAGTTTTCTAGGTGTGCAGGATGGTTTAGTGTTGATTTGACTGTATTTCATGGACACAAGATGCAAAAAACTTCCCTGCTGTTCCACCAATTTGGCTCCTTCTCTGTGTTTGTTTCTATATATTAGGTAGGTTAGCTACATTTCCTGGTCCTGAAAATAGTGGCCTTATGTAAATGTCCTGTGGTGCCCTGTAGTGTAATTCCCTTGGTTCACCAAAACCAGGAGCTCCAATGGTGTCTCCTATGTGGGCTACTACTGTGCCAATTGTTGTGGCTGATCCACAATTGCCTTTAGCTGAGCCAGCTACAATGACCCACTTTACCTACAAGGGTGCAAGGTTTGGTTCCCATGTAATGAGAGGCCTTTATGAGGCTGCCCTGGTTCATTGGTGGGCATTGCTGTCTGCAGTTAGCCTCTTTGCTATATAGTTGTTAGTGCACCAAAAGGCAGCAACTCCTCCCTGCACAGCCAGCAAAGAAGCCAGGTTGAAGGAACTGCAAGCTTGCTGGTATGTGGGGTTATCTACTCCCATCCCCAAGACAAGATTTATTTTCATGTGGCATGGGTCTTGCCTGGGGTTGTCTGCAGGATGTGTTGGGGAATGAGCTGCTTTTGAGGGACACCTGCTGAGGTGAGTGGGTTGGATGTGGTGGGTCCTCAGTAGAATGCAGGGGTGGGGCATGCAGTAGTAGCAAGTTAAATGGAGAGTTATTAGTGCTGGCTCCCACAAGCCTCCAGGTATCTAAGTTTTGGGGAGTGAAAAAAATAGTGCCCACTAGCACCTTAGCTCACAGAGACATATCCTAAACGCCCCTGCCCCTCCAGCATACCTTCTAAGATTAGTCAATAAGCCTCCTTCATGTATATCTCAGGCACTTTTCAAACTGCTATTTCTGTGCTTTGTCTCAGGTCATTATTTATTATGCTGGCTCTTTAAGGGTGGGGACTCAGTTTCTTGTTGCCCTCCAGCTCTCCCAGAGTTAAGCTCACTGATTTTTAAGGTTCTCAAAGTTAAGGCCCACTGTTTTTCAAAGCCATATGTTATGAGGACTTGTCTTTCCAATGCAGATCCCCACTGCTGGTGGTGCCTGGTATAAGGTCCAATCCTTTCACTTTTCTATGCCTGTAATGTCCCTCCTGATCACATTTCTGCCTCTCTTAGCCTTTTTTATGTAGTCTTCCCTCTATGATTACTATGGAAGACCTGTTTTGTCAGTCTTCATGGCATTTTCAGAGTTATTTGCATAGATACAGCTCTTGGTGCATTCATGGGATGAGATGAGCTTAGGATCTTCTTATTCCACTGTCACCCTACCTTCCTGGGGTTGTCAGTTTTCTTATTGGTGACTTTCAAGAGTTCTTTGTGTATTTTGGAAAACAGTCCTTTATCAGATGTTCCTTTTGCAATTTTTTTGCCAGTCTGTAGATTATATTCTTATTCTATTAAATTAGTTTTGCAGTGCAGATTTTCACTTTAATGAAGTCCAACTTATCAATTATTTATTTCACGGATTGTGTCTTTGGTGTTTAATCTAATAGTTAACACCTAACCTAAAGTCATCTAGATTTTCTCCTATCTTTTAAGTGTTTTGCAGTAAATATCCCATATGAGCTTGAAAGGAATGTGTATTCTACTTTTGTTGGATCAAGAAGTCCATTATAACCTGGTGATTGACAATGTTTTTGGGTTCAATTATATTCTTACTAATTTTCTCCCTATTAAATCTGTCCATTTCTGATAGAGCTATGGTAAAGTCTCTAACTATAACAATGGATTTATTTATTTCTTCTTGCAGTTCTGTCAGTTTTTGCCTCTGTTGTTTGGAGCATACACTTTAATGATTGTTTTGTCTTTTTGGAGAATTGACCCCTTTTTAATTATTTAATATATATATATATATATATATATATATATATATATATATATTTTTGGTCTGAAGTCTTCTCTATCTGAAACTAATACAACTGCTTCTGCTTTATTTTGATTAGTTTTAACACAGGGTATCTTTCTCCATACATTTACTTTTAATCTATTTGTCTTTAAAGTGTGGTTTTGTGGACAACATATAGTTGGGTCCTGTTTTTCAATACACTCTCCCCATCTCCCATTTTTAATCAATACACTTAAGTCATCGATATTCAAAGTAATTATTGATATGGTTGGATTAACATCTAAATATGTGTTACTTTTTTCAATTTGTTGTTCTTCTTAGTTCCTATCTTGTCTTCCATTCTTGTCTTTTGTGATTTCATTTTAACATTTTATGATTCAGTTCATCTCCTTTGTTAACATATTATTTATATTTCTTTTAAAAAATTTAGTGGTTACCCTAGAGTTTGCAATATACATTTACAAGTAATCTAAGTCCACTTTCAAATAACACTATCATTTCACAAGTAGTATGAGTAGCCCACATTTAAAAAAAATCCTAATTTCTAACTCCCATTCTTTGTTTCATTGCTATCATTTATTTCATTTATGGATCAACATATGTAAGCATGAATCTATATAGGTATATATAATTGAATGCATTTTGGTATTATTTTGAACATTGTTATTTGTTGGATCAATTAGTATTAAAAATATTTTATTTTATTTTACCTTTGCTTATTTCTTCGCCAGGACTCTTCCTTCCTTTCTTTTTTTATTTTTAAATTTTTATTTAAATTATAGTTAGTTAACATATGGTGTGATATTAGTTTCAGGTGTATAATATAGTATACTCTTCCTTTATTTATGTAGACCCAAGTTTCTTTCTTATTGTCTTTCTCTCTAAATAACTTCTTTTAACATTTCTTGTCAGGTACTTACTGGTGAACAGTTCCCTAAGTTTTGGTTTGCCTAAAAAGTTCTATTTCTCCTTTACTTTTGAAAGGTAATTTCACAGAGAATTGTGCATCAGTGTTTTTTTCTTCTGTCAGTACTTTAAATATTTCACTGCACTTTCTTTGTATATGTATGGTTTATAAGCAAAAGTTGGATATAATCTTTTTATTTCCTCCTCTTTAGATAAGGTTATTTTTCACCCTTCTGTCTTTTTGCCAGGATTTTTCTTTATCTTTGATTTTCTATGGTTTAAAAATGATATATTTGGGGTGGCTGGGTGGCTGAGTTAGTTGAGCATCCAACTTCACGTCAGGACATGATCTTGTGGTCTGTGAATTCAAGCCCCAAGTCGGACTCTTTGCTGAAAGCTAGAAGCCTGGAGGCTGTTTCAGATTCTGTGTCTCCCTCTTCCTCTGCCCACTCACGCTCTGTCTCTCTCTCTCTCTCAAAAATGAATAAATACTATTTTTTTTAATAATATACCTAAGTGTAGTTGTTTTTTGGTATTTATATTACTTGGCTTTCTCTGAACTTCCTCAATCTGTGGTTTGATATCTAACATTAATTTGGAGAAATTCTCAATCATTATTATTTCAAATATTTCTTCTTTTTCATTTCTTTATTCTCCCTCTGGTATTTATATTATGCATATGTTACATATTTTGTAGATTTCTTAGTATTTTTTGATATTCTATTTTGTTTTGAGTTTTCAGTATTTTTTTTCCTGTTCGCTCATCGGGCTTTTAAGTTTCTATTGTGATGTTCCACAAGCTCAGGGAATTATTTTTAGCCATGTCCACTAATAAGCCAATCAAAGAGGTTCTTTGTTACTGTTACAATATTTTCAACCTGTAGCATTTTGTTTTGGTGGTTCCTAGAAGTTCAGTCTCTCTACTTACATTGCCCGTGTCTTCTCACATGTGCTCTACTTGATCCATTAGAGCCCTCATCATCTTAATCATAGTTGTTTTATATTCAAAGTTTGACAGTTCCAACATGCCTGCTATATCTGAACTTGGTTCTTATGCTTTCTCTGTATCTTCAAATTGTGTTTATACCATTTAGTGTAACTTGTAATTGTTTCTTTATATCCAAGTATGATTGATGTCCTGGGTAAAAGAAGTGTTGTAAATAGGCATTTAGTCATGTTGTAGTAAGAGGGAAAGCATTCTATAGTTCTAGAGTTAGGTCTCAGTCTTTTCGTGAGTTTATGCCTCTAAACTGTGAACTTCACCTATATTTCTTAGTTCTCCCCCTCTTTGGTGGAACAGGATGGGCACAATAGGCTTGAATTGGGTATTTTCTTACTCCCATATGAAAGGTTAGAGCTGACTTAGGTTATTTCCTTTTCCCAGGTCAGTTAGGCTCTAGTAAAACTCCAGTAGATAAATGTCTGGCTACTTCCCCCAAGGTAGACATTGTTAGAAAGAACAGAATGCTCCAGTGTATTCAAAATGATTTTTTGTCCCCTCCTCCTGCCAGAACCAGGAGAGGATTCTTCTCCAATATTAACTGAAAGAATCTGGTAAAGTTCTAGGAGGTAAAATTTACAAAACTGTGAGTACTCTGATGACTGGGTCCTAATAGAGTTTTTATATCTCAGACTTTTCCACACTGAGACTCCAAGAATTTGTCAATTACAGTCAGGTTTCCCTCTCCTGGCACCAGTTTGCATGGGGGTTTTTACTCTGGTACATTGTTATTCTCTGTATTAGACTGTTAGTCTCTTCCATGGGAGATGGAAAGTGAGTAGTGATTGTCCCTGTGAACTCACTTCTCGTTCAGATCTAAGAGATTCTTCAGTTTATTCAGATGTTACTTTTAAGACAGAGTGGTGACTTCTAAACATCTTGCATGCTGGACCAGAAGACAAAAGTCTTTAAGTGATTTTTTTTATTTATGAATCTAAAGCCCCAATATATACTGAAGCATGTGATGTGACAAGTGGTCACATGAAGCTCTCTTCAGTAAATTTAAATAAAGTAATTCATCTCCTTTTCTCTCCAAGTAGTATATTAATAACAATGATGATAATGATGATGATGATGATGATGATGATTTAATAGTTAACAGTTAAGGCACTTTTCTAAGAGCTTTACAAATATCAACTCATTTATTCTCCAGAATGTACTTGAAATAGATCTTATTCATATCCTTGTTTTACAGATGAAGAAAAATGAAGCACATAGATGTTACTTGCCTTGCCTGTGGTCATTTAATTAGTGGCAAAGATGAAATGTGAACTTATTCAATGTGACTCTAGGTTAGTGTGAAAGAGGTTGGAAAAGCCAGATTTTTTATTCTGATTTATTCCTTATTAGCTACATGACATTCAGCAAGTTATTGAGTCTTTTTCTATTCATTTTCATCTGTTAAGTGGTAATAATAAACTAAATTGTGATTGCGGTTTTTTTTAAATGAGATGTGTGTGTGTATGCATGTGCATGTCTGTGTGTATATAACATTTACCACAATACCAGATCTTATATTTATTAAATAGTATATATTTTTCAAATTAGACCTTGACCATAATGGTACTTTTGATATCCTCATTTATTTTATTTTATTATTTTTAGTCTGATATATTTTACTAGAAATTTGCATCCATAACACATGGAAGTAGGAATGATAAAAAAAATGCATGAGCAAGTAAGATTGATACTCTGACATTATATTCCTTTTAGTATTATGGTGCCCAAGCTATGTATCCATTAAGCAAATAGTTTAGCTGTATCAATTTGCATCAGCTCATATGTTTAACTTTTATAGAGCTATTAATGAACTGTAAGGATAAAATTTGCATTTGAACACCTGAGATTTTCAAACAGTTTCCAGAAATTAGGTCAAAGTCACCAGGGAACAATTTATGAAAATGCTTCTAAGCTCTTAAAGGTCTTAAGCACAGACTCAGCCTGAATTTGGAAGTTTCACCAGGAAAAAAAATATATCTACAATGTTGTTTATTGGTAAAAGACACTGTGTGTGTATATGTGTGTGTGGAGACAGGGAGAGAGAGAGGTAAGGAAGAGGGAAAATGAGGAAAGTATACATGTTGATAAAAGGAAAGTAACCATGTTGAAACAATGTATATATATATTCATTGTTTACTTAATAGATAATCTATTCTTGATAAGTAGCTTTTATCAAACTTATCCAGTTTTTATTTCCTTGTATTTCCTATGTATTGTCTCCTGTTCTATGTTGAATATGTAACTTTGCATTGATTGCTTGCCCTGAACATTATTCACTAAATATTTCATTTGTTGTATTTTGAGGAAAGGAGTTTGTACTTTCCCCAACTCTGCAATATTGGTTTCCCAAGAGCATCATCCATATATTCCTTATAGTTCCTACTACTTTGTTCCAATTCCAGATTTTGCCATCAAATTTCCACTTAATCAATTTTGTAGACTAAATTGATATGTTTAAACATTGTAAGATGTTTTTGCCCTTAAGATAAGTTGAATGCTATATTTTGTACTGCATAACAATGCCAGGTATTGAGTAATTTTGCCTCTACTATGATAAATTTAATTAAGTGAACCTAAAAACTGAAATGACAAATCAAAATTTTCCTCAAATAGAAAACTCCTTTAGTACATGTAAAATGTAATTTAAATTTCAAAAATTCAGGATATGCACAATTCCTCAGAGAAATGCTCATTGCAAATATGAGTCCCACCTGTACTTGTTAATTAAGTTGCTCTACAAATATGTTGTTTGTAGTAAACTCTGATAACATTAGGAGGAGTTGTGATAATTTTTAGACCTTTAAAGTTTCAAAAATATATAAAGTGTGGAACGCAGTTCTTATTATCTCTCAGTAGGTACAAAGCCCCTATTTTTCCGCCAAAGCCTTTAAACATAGAATGCCATAACCATTTGAAAATCAAATTTCCACCATGGGGGAGGGGAAGGAAAAAAAAAAAGAGGTTAGAGTGGGAGAGAGCCAAAGCATAAGCGACTCTTAAAAAGTGAGAACAAACTGAGGGTTGATGGGGGGGTGGGAGGGAGGGGAGGGTGGGGGATGGGTATTGAGGAGGGCACCTTTTGGGATGAGCACTGGGTGTTGTATGGAAACCAATTTGACAATAAATTTCATATATTGAAAAAAAAAGAAAATAAAATTTCCAGTTGCTTCTCAAAATTTTTGTGTTCTTCCCAATATATCAGAAATTTAGATTTTTAGAAGACATATTTTTGGTAGTAAGCTGGAGAAGGCAAAATAGAACGTAAAATTACTTACACCTGCAGTCATTGGTCTCAGCAAAATGAAGTGGCCATTTAGCTCACCATTCAATCTTTAGCTGCATTTTAAGAATGGCAGACACAACTATTACACAGTTTGAACCCAGAATGCAGAAGATGCATATGCAGATTGAAGTAAAAATCAAAATATCTCCCCAATATAATTTTAACAAATGATTCTATCCCTCTGGTCAATGTAGTGCAACCTTTCCAATTTCTTTTAACTTACTTCACTACTCCCCACCATCCTGTATGAGCACCTATACTAAAAAAGTATTAATATAGAGAATAAATACTTTAGGTAATATAGAGAATGAATACTTTAGATAAGTATATTAAATACCAAACAACTCTTATCAAGCATCTCAAAGACAATTGTAAATTTTGAAGATTACTTATTTTTAATATTCTACCATAATAGAGTGCCTAGAGTTGCCATACTTTTGAGGATTCTTTTATAGCCAAAGTAATGCTTCATTAGCTACTACTTCCTGTCTTTTCTGTAGTTTCTAAGTAGTTTTTGAACAGTTAATATATCCATATGATATAAAAGATACAAAGTCTTTTGCTATCAGTTTTCTTTTTTTAGAGACTACTTTTATCCATTTTTTGGTAAAATAGTTTTACAGAAGAAATATATCTATAGATACCTCATTGTTAAGAAGATATACACACACTTTTACCTATTACCTTGTGTCTTACATACTATTCATATTGTTTTATAATGTTAGATATAGAACTACCTCATTTTTTTTCAACAAGTACAGAGTTTACATTGTACTAAAGTACCAGAGCTTCTTTGCCCAATCCCCATCATTGGATTTTTTCAGTCTTAAGCTGCTATAAAAATACTGTAGTGAATATCATTTTATATTTTGCTATAAAAATGCTGTAGTGAGGGGCAACTGGGTGGCTCAGTCGGTTGAGCATCCGACTTTGGCTCAGGTCATGATCTCACAGTCTGTGAGTTCGAGCCCCACATCAGGCTTCATGCTGACAGCTCAGAGCCTGGAGCCTGCTTCGGATTCTGTGTTTCCCTCTCTCTCTGCCCCTCCACCGCTCATGCTCTGTCTCTGTCAAAAATTAATAAACATTAAATTTTTTAAAATATGTAGGGAATATCATTTTATATTTTATACACGTGTGAGTATATGGAAGATATATCCTTAGAAGCGTTTAACTTTACATACTTTACATACTTTAACTTTAGTATGTAATGGCATTATTTTCTAGAGAAAGATTCTAATTTATATTGCCATAAGCAGCATGAGAATTCTTCCACATCTTCACACACATCAAATTGTCAATGGTTTACAAAGTTGCAAGAAGAGACACTCTATAAAAATGATTATACTATTTTCCCCTTTTATTCTGATATTTTGGGACACTACACTAATTTTCAAAAATTAAACCAACCTTTTATCCCAAAATAAATCCAACTCTATTTTAGTAAATTATTTCATTATGTCGTGGGATTTGGTTTATTAACATTTTATTTAGGTTTATCACCTATGTTCACTGGTAAGATTTGCTTATATTTTTGCCTACTCATAACGTTCTTTTCAAATATTATTTGTCGCAACATGAAAATGTACAATCAATAGCTGCATTAGAGTTCTACAAACAGAAATTGGATATATGAGGAGATTTATTATCAGAAATTGGCTCACAAAATTAGGGAGGTCGAAAATTTCCACAATCTGCAGTCTGCATGCTGGAGACCCTAGAAAGTCAGTGGTATAATTCAGTCCCAGTCTGAAATGTAAGAACCAGGCATGCCAGTGTAGCTTTAAACACTTATGAACCAGAAGCATGGAGTATCATCAATTGCTCAAGCAATCAAGGAGAAAGAATAGGGCAAATTTTTCCTTCTTCTGTTTTTTGTTCTATTCAGGATTCAATGGATTGGGTGATGCACACCCACATAATAGAAGGCAATCTACCTTACTGAGTTTACGATTCAAATGCTAATCCCATCCAGAAACATTCTTACTGACACACCCAGAAATAATGTTCAATCTGGGTACCCTACAGCTTAATTGACACATCAAATTAATTAAGTATCACAGTAGCCTAAAAAAACTTTGATTTATTATGTCAGTTTCTATAAGTTAGAAATATACATGTGGGAAAGGGGAGTTAAGATGGAAAAGAAATAGGGGGACTTGGATCTCCCTTGTCCCTTAAACACACTTGAAGTCAGAACACTTGGAACATCCAGGAATACAGTCTTTGGAGTGATAGAAAAATCTCCATGAGTGGATGGAGACAGGTTGGTGGGAGAGGTGCATGTATACAAATAGGGACAGATAAAATGGTGGACAGCATAGGCACAGAGAGGAGGGGACCTGTTCTTTGAAGAGACAATAGGAAGAGAAAGGCTGTGGAAGTTTGGTATTGTGTTTGGACAAGAGAAAAAAACACTCTGAACCATGGACTGGGGAATGAGAAATACAGAGTACCAGTTTCTACTTTACAAACAACCCTAGGAGCTGAATATTGGAGTTTCAGGATTGGGTGACTTTCTCTGAACCAGAGCCACCACTATGTGCATGCACCTGTGGGTGAGGGGCCAGCCCTGGGGTGCAGTAGCAATCTCAGGGGTGCACGGGGAGAGGACAGTCCCCTCCCTTGACTAGTGTGGGAAGAGGGTATATTGCCAATCCAAGGACAGAAGACAATGCAGGCACCAGCCAGAGGCCCTTTATCAGGTGGGCAGAATGGTGCTACCCCAGAACTGGGTCCACGGGGTGAAGGATCATTCAAGGTATCAGGTTTCAATCCCAGCCTAGTGCTTAGGAGGCACAGAACTGTGCCACAGTACTGGCAGACTGCCTGCATTACTCTGTGAGGGCTACCCGAACAGCATAGTTTGAGACACCTGGTCCAGGGAGGAGAAACTGTGGTGTTGCCATTTTTCTCCCCATCACCAACACAGTGGGGCTTTAGGGAACAGAATAGCAGCCCCCAGTGGAGGCAGGACCACTTACAACAAATCCCGCCCCTCTGTGCCTGGTAACTGCTTACCTACAGGAGTGAGATTGATACTGAGTGAACCAGATTGCTTCTCCTCCAGACCAGCACAGCTACAGGTCCCAAGCCCCAACATACAAGTGTTCTGAAGTTTTGTATGTTAGTCTGTTTTTTTTTTTCTCTTCTTTCTTTCCTTCTCCTGTCCTTTCTTTATCTTTCTACCCTTCTCTTCACCCTGCTTTTGAAATCAGTCTCATAGTTTGATTTCATTTTTAATCAATTCTTATTATATATATATATATATATATATATATAATCTTTCTTTCTCTCCTTATTTCTTTTCTTTCTCTGTTATGGTTGTTTGTATTATCAGGCATTTTTTTCTCTATTCTTTTTACACCTTTTCTGTATCACCTTCTTTATTTTCCTCTCTCCCTCTGGGTTAAGCCTCATAGTTTCTTTGATTCTCTGGTCTTTTTTTCTTTTCTCCTCTTTCATTTCCCTCTTTGTATAGGATAAAGTTTCTCCCCTACCTTTCCTTTTTCTGGGGTTACTTCAACAATCAAACCTGTGGAAGGTCCAAACAATCCACCACTACAAGCAGTGGGATAGAACAGCCAATTATGCAACAATAGAGTGAATGCAACACACTCCAAAAACACTTCTTGAAGTGCCAGGCCCTGGAGAGTGTATGACCTCTTTTTAATATAGTAGTACCTGCAGGTGCAGGACACATAACAACCTATTAAAACATGTGAAAGACAGAAATTTAGCCAAAATGATGAAATGGAAGAATTCTCAAAAGAAATTCTAGGAAGGAATGGTAGCCAGAGAATTGCCCAAAACAGATATAACAGATATAAAACAAGAATTTAGAATAACAATCATAAGACTAATAGCTGGGTTTGAAATAAGCATAGAAGACACCAGAGAATCTATTGCTGTAGATATACAAGACCTAATAAATAGTCACAATAAATTAAAAATGGTGTAAATAAAATGCAAAATAAACTAGATAAAGTGACAGAAAGGGTAGAAGAAGGAGAGAATAGGTTAAATAGAAAATAAAATTACAGAAAATGATGAAGCTGAAAAAAAGAGGGAAAGGAAATTACTAGACCATGAGGGGAGAATTAGACACCTAAGTGATTCAATGAAAATAGATAGTACCATATCATAGGAGTTCAAGAGATGAATAAGAAGAGAGAGAAAGGGGAAGAAGGTTTATTTAAACAAATTATAGCTGAGGACTTCCCTAATCTGGAGAAGAAAACAGACATGCAAGACCAAAAGGCACAGAGAACTCCCTTCAAAATCAACAAAATTGGAGAAAACACAAAGATAAAGAGAGAATTCTGAAAACAGCTGGGGAAAAATGGGCCTTAACCTACAAGGGTAGACACATAAGTTTATAAGCATACCTGTCTACTGAAACTTGGGAGGCCAGATGGAGTGGCAGGAAATATTCAATGTGCTGAATAGCAAAAATATACAGCGAATAATTCTTTACCCAACAAAGCTGTCATTCAGAATAGAAAGAAAGATAAAGACTTCCCAGACAAACAAAACCTAAACATGTTCATGACCACTAAGCCAGCCTCACAGGAGATCCTAAGGTGGACTCTGAGTGGAAAGAAGCAAATACTACAAAGGACTGGAGATATCACCACAAACATGAAACCTACGTATAACACAATGACACTAAATCCATGTCTTTCAATAATCACTCTGAATGTAAATGAACTAAATACTCCAATCAAAAGATATAGATAGAGCCGGGCACAGCTGCTGGTACTAAACACAGGGGCTGATAGTTGATAAGCCTCTTTTGTGAACAGTTTCCCTATGGCAAAGTGGAGGGCGACCCTCTTTGGGCTGAGTGCATGTGATAGGAAGGCTGTAGGCAAGAAGAAGAACCATAGTAAAGGAAGTGTGGGGACTGGTAGCTCTGCCTTCAGGAATCACTAACCCAAAGTTGCACCTGGCCCCAGAGATAGAAAGGAAGTTCATGAGATTGTCTGGATCTGCACATTTGCTGAGGCTGTACTGTACTGTGCAATCCTTCAACCCCAAGATATGTAGATTTATTTAAGAGAACACTCCTCTGCTGCTTACCCTGATCTATGCTACTTCAGAATTAAGAGAACTTATTCAATGCAAAGAAATAAATTAAGAAGATGGTGGAGTAGCATGGAAGTTTTCTGCTTCTCTTGTCCCTGAAATGCAGCTAGATCAACACCAAACCATCTTCCACACCTAGAAAATTGATCTGAGGATTAAGACAACAATCTGCAAAACTTGAGCCACAGAACTCAGCAGGTACATGGTGCAGAGAGGTGAACTGGGGGACAGAGAAGCTGTGGAGGGTAGGGAGCTGTTTTTGCCTGCAGAGAGAGGATGGAGACAGGTGGAGAGTACAGGAATAGCACTCCCCCCCCCCAAAAAAAAGCAGTTAGAGAGAAAGAGAAAGAGTGGAAACACCCATAATGGACTGAACAAAAAAGGGAGAAAGGAGAAAGGAGAGGGTCTAAATACTATTAGGACTCTATAAACAGGGAAGCACAGAGTCTGAAACTCCACAGTGCAATACCTGACAGAGCTCTGGTGGGAAAGGTAAATCCATAGGATCACACAGTGAGGTCTGAAGGCTCCTCGAGCCACTTGGGGAGAGGCAGTTCCCCTGCTGAGAGGACGTTTGGTAGAGGCTGTGCAGCCTCTCCACAAGCAAAGGTTCCAGTGGACCCCAAAGAACAGCCACGTTTACTGGTGTTGGAATAAGGATGTTAGGGAGTGGTGAAATCTGGCACCAGGTATCTATTGTGATTTATAATCCCTGAAATGCTGCTGCTACGTGATCACACAAACTTTTTCTGGGGTGGGCTAGAACCTGGCCACACTTTCTGGATATCTGCAGCAGCACATTTGCATGAACGTTCCTGAGGGCAGGCAGCAAGGATGGATGAAGCAGAACAGCAAATCATCGATATAGAGGACAAACTTATAGAGAAAAATGAAGCAGAAAAAAAAGGAAACCAAGGCAAAAAAGCACAATATAAGAATTAAAGAACTCAGTGACTCATTAAAAAAAGAATAAAATCCAAATCATAGGGGTTCCAGAAGAGGAAGAGAGAGAAATAGGAGTAGAAGGGTTATGTGAGCAAATCATAGTAGAAAACCTTCCAAACCTGGGGAAAGACAGACATAAAAATCCAAGAAACAGAGAAAAGTCCCATTAGATTCCACAAAAACCGACCATCACAAAGTCATATCATAGTCAAATTGACAAAATATTCAGGCAAAGAAAGAATCATTAAAGCAGCAAGGGATAAAAAAGTCCTTAACATACAAGGGAAGACAGATCAGGTTTGTAGCAGACCTATCCCCAGAAACTTGGCAGGCGAGAAAGGAGTGGCAGGATACATTAAATGTGCTGAATCAGAAAAATACGCAGCAAAGAATTCTTTATCCAGCAAGTCTGTCATTCAAAATAGAAGGAGAGATAAAGAGCTTCACAGAAAGACAAAAACAAAAGGAGTTTGTGACCACTAAACTAGTCCTGCATGAAATTTTAAGGGGAAATTTCTGAGGGGATAAAAGACAAAACAAAACAAAAATACCAAAAGTAACAAATACTAGAAAGGGCCAGAGAACACCACCAGAAACTCCAACTCTACAGAAAACACAATGGCAATAAATTCATATCTTTCAGTATTCACTCTTAATGTCAATGGGTTGAATGCTCCAATCAAAATATTTAGGGTAACAGAGTGAATAAGAAAACAATATTCATCTATATGCTGTTTACAAGAGACCCATCTTAGACCTAAAGACAACCTCAGACTGAAAGGAAGGGAGTGTAGAACCATCTATCATACTAGTAGTTGCCAAAGGAAGGTGGAGTAACCACACATATCAGATAATCAAGATTTTAAAATAAAGACTGTAACAAGAGATTAAAAAGGGCATTATATCATAATCAAGGGGTCTATCCATCAAGACCTAACAATTGTAAACATTTATGTCCCAAACGTGGTAGAACCCAAATACATAAATCAATTAATTATGAATATACAGAAACTCATTGAAAATAAAACCATAATAGTAGAGGACTTCAAAATCCCACTTACAACAATGGACAGATCATCTAAACAGAAAATCAATAAGGAAATAATGCCTTTGAATGACACACTGGACCAGATGGACTTAACAGATATATTCAGAACATTTCATCCTAAAGCAGCAGAATAGACATTCTTCTCGAGTGCACCTCGAATATTCTCCAGAATAGACCACATACTGGGACACAAATCAGCCCTGAACAAGTACAAAAAGATTGCGATCTTAACGTGAGTATTTTCAGACCACAACACAGAAATCAACCACAAGAAAAAAATTTGGAAAGGCAACAAATATTTGGAGACTAAAAAAGAGACTATGAAAGAACGAATGGGCTAACCAATAAGTTAAAGAGGAAATAAAGAATTACATGGAAGCCAATGAAAATTATAACACTACAGCCCAAAAACTCTGGGATGCATCAAAGACGTTCATAATAGGGAAGTGTATAGCAATCCAGGCCTTCTTAAAGAAGGAAGAAATATCTCAGATACACAACCTAATCTTACACCTTAAAGAGCTGGAAAAAGAACAGGAAATAAAACCCCAAAACAGCAGAAAATGAGAAATAATAGATTAGAGCAAAAAGCAGAAATGAATTCTATTGAAATAAATTTTAAAAAATTGTAAAATATATCAAAGAAACCAGGAGCTAGTTCTTTGAAATAATTGACGAAATTAATAAACCCCTGCCAGTTTGCCCAAAAAGAAAAAGGAAATGAGCCAAATAAAATCACAAATGAAAGAGGGAAGATCACAACCAACACTGAAGGAATACAAACAATAATAGGAGAATGTTGTGAGCAATTTTATGCCAATAAATTGGGCAATAAGGAAGAAATGGACAAATTCCTAGAAACATAAACTTCTAAACTGAAACAGGAAGAAATAGAAAATTTAAACAGATCCATAGCCAGTAAAGAAATTTAATTACTAATCAAAAATCTGCCCCCCCCAAAAAAAAGAGTCCAGGGATGGATGACTTTCCAGGGGAATTCTACCAAACATTTAAAGAACAGTTAACACTTATTCTTTTGAAGCTGTTTCAAAAAATAGAAATGGATGGAAAACTTCCAAACTCATTCAATGGAGCCAGCATTACCTTAATTCCAAAACCAGACAAAGACCCCACCTAAAAGGGGAACTACAGGTCAACTTCCCTGATGAACATGGATGCAAAAATTCTCAACAATATACTAGCCAACAGAATACCCAACAATACATTAAAAAAATTATTCTTCATGATAAAGTGGTATTTATACCTGGGATTCAGGGTTGGTTCAATATCTGCAAAGCAATCAATGTGATACATCACATCAATAAAGAAAAGGACAAGAACTACATGATCCTCTCAATAGATGCAGAGAAAGCATTTAACAAAGAACAGCATCCTTTCTTGATAAAAACCTTTAAGAAAGTAGGGATAGAAAGGTCAAACCTATAGATCATAAAAGCCATATACAAAAGATCCAGCACTAAAATCATTAACAATGAGTAAAAACTAAGAGATTTCCCCATAAGGTCAGGAACATGACAGGGATGTCCACTCTCACCATTCATACTATTCAACATAGTATTGGAAGTCCTAGCCTCAGCAATCAGACAACACAGAGGAATAAAATGTATACAAATAGGCAAAGAGGAAGTCAAATTTTCACTCTTTGAAAACAACATGATACTTTATATGGAAAACCCAGAAGATTCCACCAAAAAACTGCTAGAACTGATTGATGAATTCAGCAAAGTAGCATGATACAAAATACATGCACAGAAATTGGTTGCCTTTCTATACACCAATAATGAAGCAACAGAAAGAGAAACCAAGGAATCTATCCGATTTACAATTTCACCAAAACCCATAATAGTACCTAGGAATAAACCTAACCAAAGAGATGAAAAATATATACACAGAAAATTATAGACAGCTTGTGAAATAAATTGAAGAAGACAGAAAGAAATGGAAAGATATTCCATGGATTCCATGGATTAGAGAACAAACATTGTTAAAATGTCTACACTACACAAAGCAATCTACATATTCAATGCAATCCATATTCAAATAACACCAGCGTTCCTCACAGAGATAGAACAAACAACCCTAAAATTTGAATGGAAGCAGAAAAGACCTCAAATAGCCAAAGCAATCCTGAAAAAGGAAACCAAAGCTGAAGGCATCACATCTCAGACTTTTAGATGTATTACAAAGCTGTAATCATCAAGACAATATGGTACTGCCACAAAACACTTAGTTCAATGGAATAGAATAGAGAACCCAGAAATGGACCCACAAACATATGGCCAACCAAATTTTAACAAAGCAGGATATAATATCCAGTGTAATAAAGACAGTCTCTTCAAGAAATGGTGATGGGAAAACCTGACAGTGATTGGCAGAAGAATGAACCTGGACCATTTTCTTATACCATACACAAAAATAAACTCAAAATAGATGAAAGACCTAAATGTGAGACAGGAAACCATCAAAATCCTAAAGGGGAAAACAGGAAAAAAACTTCTTTGGCCAAGGCCACAACAACTTCTTACTCAACATGTCTCCACAGGCAAGGGAAACAAAAGCAAAAATGAAGTATTGGGACCTTGTCAAGATTAAAAGCTTCTGCACAGTGAAGGAAACAATCATCAACTAAAAGGGACAGAATGGGACAAGATATTTGCAAATGACATATCAGATAAAAGGATAGTATCCAAAATCTATAAAGAACCTATCAAACTCAACACCCCCTCCCCCCAAAAATAATAACCCAGTGAAAAAAATGGGAAAAAGACACTTCTCTAAACAGACACTTCTTTAAAAAAGACATCCAGATGGCTAACAGACACATGAAAAAATGCTCAACATCACTCATCACCAGGGAAATATAAATTTAAACCATAATGAGATAGCATCTCACACCAGTCAGAATGGGTAAAATTAACAACTGGGGCAACAACAGATGTTGAGGAGGCAGAGAAAGAAGATCTCTTTTGTACTGCTGGTGGGAATGCAAACTGGTGCAGCCACTCTGGAAAACAGTAGGGAGAGCCCCCCAAAAGTTAAAAATAGAACTTTCCTATGACCCAGCAATTGCACTACTAGTTATTTATCCAAGGGATATAGCTATGCTGTTTCAAAGGGGCACATGCACCCAATGTTTATAGCAACACTATCAACAGCCAAAGTATGTAAAGAGCCCAAATGTCCATTGACAGATGAATGGATTAAGAAGTTCTGGTATACACACACACACACACACACACACACACACACACACAATGAAATGTTACTCGGTGATCAAAAAGAATGAAATCCTGTCATGTGCAACAATGTGGATGGAACTAGAAGGTATTATGGTAATCGAAATTTGCCGGTCAGAGAAAGACACATATCATATGACTTCACTCATATGTGGAATTTAAGATACAAAATAGATTAACATAAGGGAAGGGAAGCAAAAATATAAAAACAGGGAGGGGGACAAAAAAAGACTCTTAAATATAGGGAACAAACTGAAGGTTGCTGGGAGGTTTTTGGGTAGGGTGATGAGCTAAATGGGTAAGAGGCATTAAAGAAGTCGTTTGTTGGTGTGAGCACTGGGTGTTATATATAGGGGATGAATCACTGGAATTTACTCCTGAAATAATGATTTCACTATATGCTAACTAACTTGGATATAAATTAAGAAATAAAAAAGAAAAATGAAGAAAAAGACATAGGGTATCAGAATGGATAAAAAAATAATATTCATCTATATTCTGCCTACCAAGGACTCCTTTTAGATCAGGATACCTGCAGATTGATAGTGAGGAAATGGAAAACCATGTATCATCATACTGGATGTCAAAAGAAAGTCAGAGTAGACATACTTATATTAGAAAAACTAGATTTTAAAACAAAGACCGTAACAAGAGATGAAGGAGGGTATTATATTATAGTTAAAGGGTTTATTAATCAAACAGAGCTAATAATTGTAAATATTTATTCCCCCAACATGGAACACCCAAATATATACATATATATATATATATATATATATATATATATATATATATATAACGAACAAAATCACGAGCAAAAATAAATGTATAGATAATAATACCATGATTTTAGGGGACTTTAACACTGCACTTACAGCAATGGACAGACCATCTAGGCAGAAAATAAATAAGGAAACAACGGCTCTGAATGACACATTGGACCAGATGGCCTTAACAGATATATTCAGAACTTCTTATCCAAAAGCAGCAGTATACACATTCTTCTCGAGTGCACATGGAACATTCTCCAAAATAGATTACACACTGGGTCACAAAATAGTCCTCAACAAGTATATAGGGATTGAGATCATACCATGCATATTTTCAGATCACAACGCTATGAAACTTGAAATCAACCACAAGAAAAAATTTGGAAAGCCCCCAAATACATAGAAATTAAAGAACACCCTACTAAAGAATAAATAGGAAAACTAGGAAATTAAGGAAGAAATTAAAATTTCTATGGAAGAAAATGAAAGTGAAAACATGACATTCCAAACCCTTTGGGATTCAGCAAAGACAGTCCCAAGAGGAAAACACATTGCAATTCATGTCTATCATAAGAAGCAAGAAAAGTCTCAAATACATAACTTAATCTCACGCCTAAAGGAATTAGAAAGGCAGCAGCAAAGAAAGCCCAAAGCCAGCAGCAGAAGAAAAATAAGAAAGGTTAGAGCATAAATAAACAATATAGAATCCCCCAAAAAACAGTAGAACAGATCAATGAATCTAAAACTTGTTTTTTTTTCTGAAGAATAGAAAAAATTGATAAACCCTTAGCTAGACTTCTCAAAATGAAAAAGAGATGACCCAAATAGATAAAATCACAAATGGAAGAGGAGAGATCACAAAAAACACCACAGGAATACAATTTTTAAAGAACTCCATGAAAAATTATATGCCAACACACTGGACAATCTGGAAGAAGTGTACAAATTTCTAGACACCCACAACCTACAAAACTCAGATGGGAAGAAAGAGAAAATTTGAACAAACTCCTAACCGGTGAAGACATTGAATCAGTTATCAAAAATATCCCAACAAATAAGAGTCCCAACAAATAAGATGGCTTTCCCAGGGAATTTTAGCAGATATTTAAAGAAGAGTTAATACCTGTTCTTCTCAAGCTGTTAAAAAAAAAAAATAGAAATGGAAGGAAAGATTCTCGAGTCATTCTATGAAGCCAGCATTATCTTGATTCCCAAAGCAAAGATCCCACTAAAAAGGAGAATTATAGGCCAATATCCCTCATGAACCTGGATGCAAAAATTCTCAACAAGATACTAGCAAATCAAATATGACACTATATTAAAGGAATTATTCACCATAATCAAGCGGGATTTTTTTCCTGTGCTGCAGGGCTGGTTCCATATTTGCCAATCGGAAGAAAGGATAAGAGCCAAATGATCCTGTCAATAGATGCAGAAAAAGCATTTGACAAAATGTAGCATACTTTCTTAATAAAAACCCTCAAGAAAGTCGAGATAGAAGGGACATACTTAAACATCATAAAAGCCATATATGAAAGGCCCATGGCTAATATCTTCTGCAATAGGAAAAACTGAGAGCTTTCCGCTAACATCAGGAACATGATAGGGATGTCCACTTTCACCACTGTTGTTTAACATAGTGTTGGAAACCTAGCCTCAGCAATCAGACAACAAAATGAAACAAAAGTCATCCGAATTGGCAAAGAAGAATCAACCTTTAACTTTTGCAGATGACGTGAGAGTCTACTTGGAAAACCTAAAAAGTTTACCAAAAAACTGGTAGAACCGATACATGAATTCAGCAAAGTCACAGGATATAAAATCAAGGTACAGAAATCTGCTGCATTTCTATACACCAATAATGAAGCAACAGAAAGATATTAAGGAATCAATCTCATTTACAATTGCACCAACACCCATAAAATACCTAGGAATAAGCCTAACCAAAGAGGTAAAAGATCTGTACACTGAAAGTTTATGAAAGAAATTGAAGACACAAAGAAATGGAAAAACACTCCATGCTCATGGATTGGAAGAAAAAATATTGTTAAAATTTTGATACTACCCAAAAGATCTACACATTCAATGAAATCCCAATCAAAATAGCACCATCATTCTTCACAGAGCTAGAACAAACAATCCTAAATTTGTATGGAACCACAAAAGTCCTTAAATAGTCAAAGTAGTATTGAAAAAGAAAACCAAACCTGGAGGCATCACAATCCCAGACTTTAGCCTGTATTACAAAGCTGTAATCATCAAGAAAGTATGGTATTGGTACAAAAAAAATACACATAGACCAGTGGAACAAAATAGAAAACCCAGAAATGTGCCCACAAATATATGGACAACTAATCTTTGGCAAAACAGGAAAGAATATCCAATGGAAAAAAGACAGTCTCTTTAGCAAATGTGCTGGGAGAACTGGACAGCAACATGCAGAAGAATGAAACTGGACCACTTTCTTAGACTATACACAAAAATAAAATAAAGATGGATGAAAGACCAAATGTGAGACAGGAAACAGTCAAAATCCTACAGGAGGAAACAGGCAGCAAACTCCTTGTCCTTGGTTGCAGAAACGTCTTACTTGACATGTATCCAGATGCAAGGGAAACAAAAGCAAAAATGAACTACTGGGACCTCATCAAAATAAGAAGCTTCTGCACAGCAAAGGAAACAATCAACAAAACTAAAAGGCAACTGACGGAATGGAAGAAATTTGCAAATAACATAACACATAAAGGGTTAGTATCTAAAATCTATAAAAAACTTACCAAACTCCACACCTGAAAAACAAATAAAACAGTGAATTAATGGACAGAAGACATGAATAGATACTTTTCCAAAGAAGACATTCAGATACCAAATAAACACATGAAAAGTGCTCAACTTCACTCATCATCAGGGAAATACAAGTCAAAACCACACTGAGATGCCACTTCACACCAGTCAGAGGGACTAAAATTAAGAACTCAGGAAACGACAGATGTTGGCAAGGATGGAGACAAAGGGAACCATCTTGCACTGCTAGTGGGAATGAAAACTGGTGAAGCCACTCTGGAAAACAGTATGGAGGTTCCTTAAAAAATGAAAAATAATTACCCTATGACACAGAACTAGCACTACTAGGTATTTATCCAAAAGATACAAGGGTGCTGATTCCTAGGGGCACAGGTATCCCGATGTTTATAGCGGCACTATCAACAATAGCCAAATTATGGAAAGAGCCCAAATGCCCATCACCCGATGAATGGATAAAGAAGTGGTATATATATACAATGGAATACTACTCGGTGATGAAAAAAAATGAAATCTTGCCATTTGCAATAACATGGATGGAACCGGGGGCTATTATGCTAAGTGAAATAAGTCAGTCAGAAAAAAAAAGATATCATATTGTTTCACTCATATGTGGAATTTTAGAAACTTAACAGAAGACCATAGTGTAAGGGAAGGGAAAATAAGATACAAACAGAGAGGGAGGCAAACCATAAGAGATTCTTAAATACAGAAAACAAACTGATGGTTGATGGGGGTGGGAAGTGGGGGGATGGCAAAATGGGTGATGGGCATTGAGGAGGGAAATTTTTAGATGAGCATTGGGTGTTATATGGAAGATATGAATCACGGGAACCTATTCCTGAAGCCAAGACTACACTGTATCTTAGCTAACCTGACAATAAATTGAATAAACAAATAAATAATTAAATAATTAAAATATCAAAGCTAAAAAAAATAATAAAATGCTTTTTAACACTCAAAATTGATTCTAGAATGATGCATTGTCTAAAATAATATTGACAACTAGTGATTTTTAAAAGCAAAATAAAAATCAAGTACTTTATCATTCTGAAAAATAAAAAAAGAAAGAAATGTACATGTGGCTTACCTGAGTCTTGTGTTTCAAAGTATCTCAAAGGCTTCAGTCAAGATATTAGCCAGGTCTGTGGTCATCTCAAGATTCAACTGGAGAGAAATTAGTCTCTAAGTTCAGTCATTTGATGATTGGAAAGATTTATTTGAGTGTTGTTTGACTAAGAGCTGCAGTTTCTTGCTGGTTATTGACTGAACGTTGCCTGAGTTCTGCAGTATGTAAGCCTCAGGAAGGTTTACAGCATGGTAAGATGACAGTTTTACAGTGAGCAAGTGAGAGCAAGAGAATGTCACAGTCTGAAATCACAGACTTTTGTAATGTAGTCTTGGAAGTGACATTCTATCACCTTTGCCATATTTAGTTTAAGGCAAGTCACTAGATCCTACCCATAATCAAGTGAAAGAGGTTATACAAAGAGTGATCTTCTTTTTCTATTCTCTGTAATTTTGTGTATTATTTGTATGTATTTTCCTTAGGTCTATTATTGTTTAATTTTTTTTCTTCAACATAATATAATAATACATTTTTCTTTAAAATATAATATATGGCCTAATACATTGATACCTTGATATCAAGTCTGTTAATCTTTATATGAATAAAAAATAAATTTCAAATATATTATATATTAAATATGTATAATAAGTATATAGTAAAACCTTGGGTTCCACATAACTTGTTCTGTAAGTGTTCCCCAAGATGAGCAAACGTTTCTACTAAATTTTAACTTGGTAAATGAGCAATGTCTTGCAATACGAGTAGCTCATGATGCCTAACATCACATGATCACAACTGAGCCAATGGTTCTTGAAATTCGCTTTAATTGTTTTGCATTACAAGCATGTTTCCAGAATGAATTACATTCGCAAACCGAGGCTTTACTGTATATGTTTTAAATATATTATATTATTTTATTTTACAATACAATGTGTAATAAATATAATATAATGAATATAATATATATTCCATAATGCATGCTGGGCCTGGAGCTGATAAAGTTAACCCATATACCAAAAACTATTTTAACAAGGGGAATAATGGATAGCCCTCAATCTAAGTCTCCATGAAGGGACTACAAAGGCTTGAAGGTAAATCCACAGCGTAAACAACTGGAAGACTTAGGGAAATAAATTAAGACAGGAAATTCAGACTGTTTTGATCAATGGCACATCAAAATCTAAGCAGGCCCAAGTCAAACAATTACAAGTTATTAGGGCAAGTAACAAGATGGAGGAATAGTAGGGTGACCCTGCGCTTGCTTCATCCCTTGAACACAGATAGATTAATATCAAATAATTTTGAACACCTAAGAAATTGATTAGAGGATCAGAGAACAATCTACACAATTTGAAGGAGAGAATGTGTCAGGTAAGAGTTGTAGAGACATGAATTAGGGGAGATAAAAGCCATGGTGCTGCGGAGAGGAGGGAACACTTCTCATGGAGAGAGGAGAAAGAAAGAAGGGGAGAGAGAGCAGTGTGTTGAGTTTACATAAGAAAAACACTTCCCCAAAACCATCGCCTGGGGAATCAAGAGCAGCTCACTGTTGCAAGTTTTTTATAAGCAGTGGTGTTCAAATTCTGAGGTTTTAGAAGTCTATGTCATTCATGAGAGTCAAGCCATGTGGGCAGCAGTGCTCCTGCAAAGGAGAGTTCAGGCCAGGGAGTGGAGAGCACAGTCCAAGGATTCCCTGGGTTGTACAGGAGAGACTGTTCCTCTTTCTGGAGTACATTTGGAAGAGGTTTTATTGCCTCTACAAGGACAAAGGACTCCATGGGTGCCATTGAGTGGCCTTATATCAGCAAAGGACAGAAGCCCACACAGAGGGCAAATAACCTGGTGGCTGCTTTTTGCTGTGCTTCGCGGTAACTTCCAAGCACCTGGGCAGCCATGTGACTGATTTTCAGGGAAACCAGACCCAGTGCTGCAAGGCTCTCCGTTGGAGGAAAGGAGCAGGTCCATGCTATACTGTGTCCTTTAAGATTTGAAGTTTTTAATCCTAGTTGCACCAGGGATAAAACACAGGAGAACTGTAGTGTGGGGCATGCCGAAAGGGTGGGCACAGACAAAGGGAGGGCAGAGATCTGACACAAGCCTGAGACACAGGACGGGAGATTGTTCACTTTTCCATGAGGGCATCCTGAACAGCAGCAGGCATGAGTTCGCCTCTCCAAGAATGCAAGAACAGGATGACACCATCTTCTTACCACCCACCAGCACAGTCAAATTTCAGTGAGCTACACAGCAACACAAACCCCACTCCACTGTGCACTGCAGGTGCATCTTTACTAGGGCAGGGCTGACTGTGAGCCAGTGCAGCAGGCCTCTCTCCCACAGGACCAGCACAGGCCCCTCATATGCACCAAGTCTACTGATCATAGAGTATTCCAAAGTGTCAGCTTCAGTTTTGGTGGAAATAGGACAAGGTTTTCTTTTTTTTCTTTTCTTCTTTTTTTTTGGAATCAGGCTTATAGTTTTTGTCTGTTTTTTTCATTTTCTTTTCTCTTTTTTGGATCACGTTTCTTCTTATTTTTTTGTTTTGCATTCTTTTCTTTTGGAATCAGGCTTATAGTTGTTTTGTGTTAATTTTTTTGTTTGTTTTTATTTATTTTCCTTTTCACTTTTTTAAAAATCAACTTTCATATATATAAATATAAATTATATTTAAGTTTCTGTATTTATATTTATATTTATTTATATATATTATTTATTATTTATTTATTATAATATTTATTTATTATAGAAAATATATATAAATATATATTTATTATAAAATATGAATATTATTTATTATTATATTATTTATATTATACATTATATGTAAATATATAATATATAATATATAAATGTATGTTATATATGATATATAAATATATTATGTAATATATATATTATATCATATTATATTAAATATAATATAATATATATTATATTATATTATATTATATTAAATATATTTATATATTATATATTATATTATATATAAATACACATTTATATATTTATATATTAAATATGCTTTATATGTTATATATTAAATATATTTTATATCTTATATATTATATTATATTATATATATTTTATTTATATTATATATTGTATATAATATATAATAATATAACATATATTATATTATATATAATATAATATATATATATAAAATCAGGCTTATTTTAACAAACAAATCAAAGCACAACTACTTAAAGGTAGTAACATTTCCCACTGCAAGCAAGGAGGAACTCTGCAGAAGATTCACCTGAGGGAAAGACCAGCCAAAATAATAACAGATTGCCCATAGGATACATAAGAAATACTTCCTGGAGTACCAGGCCCCAGACAGTGTACCCTTTCTTAATACAGAAATCAGGAACAAGAAATATAATAAGCTTTCATAACATGCAAAATACACAAACCTAGACAAAATGACAAGATGGAGTATTTCTCCCCCAAAGAAAGATCAAGAAGAAATCACTGCAAAGACTTACTCAAAACAGTCATAAGCAATATATCGGAACAAGAACTTAAAACAAAGGTCATTAGATTACTAGCTGGGCTTTAAAGAAGCATAGAAGACACTAGAGAAACCCTTGCTGCAGATATCAAAAACCTAGAAATTAGGCTGCAATACAAAAATGTTGTAACTGAGATGCAAAATTGGATGTAATCACAACAATAGAAGAAGCAGAGGAATGAATAGGTGACATAGAAGATAAAATTATAGAAAATAAAGAAGCTAAAAAGAAGAGACAAGGTAAATTATTAGATCATGAATATAGACTTAGGAAACTCAGTGACATCATAAGGAATCATAATATCCAAATCATAGGAGTCCCAGAAGAAAAGTGGGAAAAAGGAGCAGAAGGTTTATTTGAACATATTATAGATGAGAACATCTGTAATCTGCAAAAGAAAACAGGCGTTCAAGTCCAAGAGGCACAGAAGCCCCCTCAAAATCAACAAAAACAGGTCAACACCAACATATCATAGTAAAATTTGCAAAATGCAAAGACGAAAAGAGAAATCGGAAAGCAGCTAAGGACAAAAGTTCCCTAACCTATAAGGGTAGACACATAAGGTTAGCAATAGACCTGTCTACAGAAACTTGCCAGGCCAGAAGGGAATGGCATAATATATTCAAAGTGCTAAGTAGAAAAAAATACAGCCAAGAATACTTTATTCAGCAAGGCGGTCATTCACAATAGAAGGAAAGAGAAAGAGTTTACCTGACAAGCAAAAACTAAAGGAGTTCATGAACAGTAACCAGTTCTGCAAGAAATATTAAAGGGGACTCTTTGAAACAGGAAAGAGATACCAAAAGCAACAAAGACAAGAAAGGAGCAGAGACAATCTATAGGAACAATGACTGTAGATGTATACAGTGGCACTATCTATCTATCTATCTCTCTCTCTCTCTCTCTATATATATATATATGATTATATAATCCATTTACATTCAAAGCAATTACATTACTAATGGACTAAATAATCCAATCAAAAGACATAAGGCAGCATAATGCATAAGAAACAACACCCATCAATATGCTACTTATAAGGGACTCATTTTAGAACCAAAGACACATGCAGATTGAATGTGAGGAAATGTAAACCATTTATCATGCTAATGAACATCAAAAGAAAGCTGTAATAGTCATACTTATATCAGAAAAACTAGATTTTAAACGAAGGACTGTAATATGATATGAAAAAGGGCATGTAATAAAGATATATATCATAATAAAGAGGTTTATCCAACAAGACGATATAACAATTACAAATATTTGTGCCCCGACTTGGAATAACCCAAATATATAAATCACTTAATAAAAAACTTAAAGAAATTCATTGATAATAATGCAGTATTAGTAGGGGATTTTAACACCCCACTTACAACAATGGACAGATAATCTAAGCAGAAGATCAAGAAGGAACAATGGCTTTGAATGACACACTGGAACATGCTATGAAACTTTAATTCAGACATAAGGAAAAAAATTGGAAAGACTACAAGTACATGGAGGTTACAGAACATCCTCCTAAAGAATGATTGGTTTAACCAGGAAATTAAACAACAATACATGGAAGCAAATGAAAAAGAAAACACGACAGTACAAAATCTTTGGGTTGCAACAAAGGAGGTCATAAGAAGGAAGTATATACCAATACAGTCTGCTTCAAGAAGAAAAGTCTCAAGCACACATCCTAAAATTACACCTAAAAAAGCTGGAAAAAAGAAGAGCAAATAAAGCTTAAAATCATCAGATTAAGAGAAATAATAAAGATTAGAGCAGAAATAAATGATATAGAAAGAAAAAATAAACAGGAGAATAGATCAATGAAACTAGGACCTGGTTCTTTGAAAAAATTAACAAAATTGATAAACCTATAGACAGGTTATCAAAAATAAAAGAGAAATGACCCAAATAAAATCACAAATAAGTGAAGAGTGATCACAACCAACAGCATAGAAATACAAACAATTATAGTAGAGTATTATGAGAAATTTTATGAAAATTAATTGGTCAATCTAGAAGAAATAGATAAATTCCTAGAAACATATAAACTACAAAAACTGAAACAGAGATAATTTGAACAGGTCCATAATCAGCAAAAAAGTTGAATCAGCAATCAAAAGTCTCCCAATTAATAAGAGTCCATGTCCAGATGATTTCCCAAGGGAATTCTACAAAACTTTTAAAGAAGAGTTAATACTTGTTCTTCTGAAACTTTTCCGAAAAATAGAAATGAAAGGAAAACTTCCAAACTCATCCTATGAGGTCAGTATTACCTTGATTCCAAAACCAGACAAAGAGCCATCGTAAAAGGAGAGTTACGGGGCGCCTGGGTGGCTCAGTCAGTTAAGCCGCCGACTTCGGCTCAGGTCATGATCTCGAGGTCCGTGAGTTCAAGCCCCGCGTCGGGCTCTGTGATGACAGCTCAGAGCCTGGAGCCTGTTTCAGATTCTGTGTCTCCCTCTCTCTGACCCTCCCCCATTCATGCTCTGTCTCTCTCTGTCTCAAAAATAAATAAACGTTAAAAAAAAAATTAAAAAAAAAAAAAAAAAGAAGAGTTACAGGCCAATATCCCCGAAGAACATGGACGCAAAAATTCTCAACATACTAGGAAATCGAAATTAACAGTGCATTAAAAGAATTATTCACCTCAATCAAGAGGAATTTATTCATGGGTTGTGGGGGTGGTTCAATATCTGCAAATCAATCAACATGATACATTACATTAAGAAAAGAAAAGATAAGTACCATATGATCCTCTCAATAGATGGAAAAACAGCATTTGACAAAATACAGCAACTTTCTTGATAAAAACCCTAAAGAAAGTAGGGATAGAAGGAATATACTTCAACATCATAAAGGTCATATATGAAAAACCCACAGCTAATATAATCCTCAATGGGAAAAACAGAGCTTTCCCCCTAAGGTCAGGCACATTACAGGGAGGTCCACTCTCACCACTGTTGTTCAACATAGCAGTGGAAGTCCTAGCCTCAGCAATCAGACAACAAATAGAAATAAGAGACATCCAAATCAACAACAAAGAAGTCAAACTTTCATTCTTTGCAGACAACATGATACTCTATGTAGAAAGCCCAAAGTCTCCACCAATAAACTGCTAGAACTGATACATGAATTCAATAATTTTCAGGATAGAAAATTAATGTACAAAAATATGTTGCATCTCTGTATAGCAATAATGGAACAGCAGAAAGTAAAATCGAGGAATCGGTCCCACTTACAATTGCACAAAACCCGTAAGATACCTAGGAAAAAAACTAACTAAAGAGGCAAAAGATATATATTCTGAAATCTATTGAACACTTATGAAAGAAATTGAAGATGACACAAAAAATGGAAAAACATTCCATGCTCATGGATTGGAACAACAAATACTTTTAAAATGTCTATACTACACAAAACAATCTACACATTTAATGCAATCACTATCAAAATAACACCTGCGTTTTTCACAGAGCTCAAACAATTCTAAAATTTGTATTAAACCAGAATAGTCCTTGAATAGCCAAAGTAACATTGGAAAAAAAAAAAAAGCAAAGTGGGAGGCATAACAATTCTGGACTTCAAGTTGTATTACAAAGCTGTAGTCATCAACACAGTATGGTACTGACACAAAAATAGACATATAGGTCAATGGAAAAGAATAGGGATCCCAGCAATTGTCACACAACTATATGGTCAACTAATCTTTAGCACAGGAGGAAAGAATATCCAATGGGAAAAAAAAAGAATGTCTCTTCAATAAATGGTCCTGGGGAAACTGGACAGCAACATGAAGAAGAATGAAACTGGCCCACCTTCTTGAACCATACACAAAAAGAAATTCAAAATGGATGGTATTCAAAATATCTAAATATGAAAAAAGAAACCATCAAAATCCTAGAGAACACAGGCAGCAACCTCTTTGACCATGGCCATAGCAACTTCTTACTAGGACCATCTCTAAAGACAAGAGAAACAAAAGCAAAAATGAGCTATTGGACTTCATCAAGATAAAAACTTCTGCTCAGTAAAAGAAAAAAAATCAACAAAAATAAAAGGCAACCTTCATAAGAGGAGAATACATTTGCAAATGACATATCTGGTAAAGGTCTAGTATTCAAAATCTATCAAGAACTTATCAAAGTCAATACACCCCCCAAAAAAATAATCCAGTTAAATAATGGGCAGAAGACATGAACAGACGTTTGTCCAAAGAAGACATACAAATGGCTAATAGATACATTGAAAACTGCTCAACACCATTCATCATCAAGGAAATACAAACCAAAACTACAACAGGATGCCACCTCACACCAAGCAGAATGGCTAAAATTAACATAGAAAACAACAGATATTGTCGAGAATGTGGAGAAAGGGGAACTCTCTTTCAGTGCTGGTGGAAATGCAAACTGGTGCAGCTGCTCTGGAAAAAAAAAAGTAGTGATATATACATATACACACACACAATGGAATATTACTCAGCCATCAAAAAGAATGCAATCTTGCCATTTGCAATAACATGAATGTAACTAGAGTGTTTTATGCTAAGTGTAATAAGGTGATGTGCTAATGGGTGATGGTCATTAAGGAGGGCACTTTTAGTGATGAACACTGGTTGTTATATGTAAGTGACAAATCAATAAATTCTACTTCTGAGACCAATAGTACACCATATGTTAACAAACTTAAGTTTAAATAAAAATGTGGAAGAATTTTTAAAAAATAATAAAATTTTAAGAACAATATAAGCTATTAGTGCATCTGCCACTGTAAGGAAATATTCTCATGAAATTAATAATAGATCCCTAATACGAATCTCAGAAGCCAAAGGCACAAAATAGGTGAGTATGGGTTGAATATTTAAAAGTTGTTAGAGCACTTGCCACCTAATTCTAAGACTCCCATGTTAGGATAAGATGATCATAGAACTGGTTAAATGTCAATAGGTCACCTACCAATCTCAATAAAATTTCCATGCAATGAGGCACACTATAAAAACCACAAAATTCCCAACCTGGTGGCACATCCCTTTCAAGTATTATTTTCCCTCTGTGATACCCTAAAGAAATAGGATTCTCAGGTGTCAAAGAATTGAGCACACTGCTAATTTAAGTCTAAAAATTGCAGTCACAAAAGCTATAGATAACTACAAAAATGGCAAAATCTTACTAAGACTATCTAGAAATATAATACTTATTGTAGGGAATATTCTGAAAGGGAGCAAAGTATGCCACTTTGGCATATTGATTATTTTGAATTAAAGTTACTTGAGAACCACTAATGCAGAAAGGACAGTCTGTCCTTTGCGCCTTGAAAGCAGGAAATAAATCTCCAATGAAAGTTGCTTTCTTTGTACTAGACATGCAGAAATCTTCCTTATCACCAGAAACAGGGAATTTGGAGCCAAGAAGACTGTTTACATTGTTACTTCTTCACTAATTTGCTATCCAAGCCCAGACACCTTGTCTTTTCAATTCTTCATAAATTTATTGTTACTTTGTCTAAAAAGTATATGGGGCGCCTGGGTGGCGCAGTCGGTTAGGCGTCTGACTTCAGCCAGGTCACGATCTCGCGGTCCGTGAGTTCGAGCCCCGCGTCAGGCTCTGGGCTGATGGCTCGGAGCCTGGAGCCTGTTTCCGATTCTGTGTCTCCCTCTCTCTCTGCCCCTCCCCCGTTCATGCTCTGTCTCTCTCTGTCCCAAAAATAAAAAAACGTTGAAAAAAAAAAAATTAAAAAGTATAAATGCTTCCTGCTTTGGTTGCTTCTTGGAGTCTCATATTTTTATGGAACTATTATATGTATAAAATTATGTTTGTTTTTCTCCATTAATCTCTTAAATCAACTTAATTATTAGACAAGCCAAAGAACCTAGAAGGAAAAAGGGAATTTTTTTTTTCTTTCCTACCATTTAATTAGACAAGATCATTCATTGAAGAAGTGCACTTGAAAGTAAGGGCTAACAAATCAAACAGAATGGGATGTCTATTTTCACTGACATGCAGAAAGCTCCAAAAGATTTCAAAATACCAAATTAGCTTCATTGAAGGATTCATCACAAAGGACAAATGAAAAATTAAAGATATAAGAGGTACCTAAGAGACTATAAGACTAATGTGACTCTTATTACTCCCCTCTATTCTCCTTTACCTGAGCACTCAGTCTACTAATTCTCTATCTAAATTTTCTTTTCACTCTGAAGAGATTACAAGACCATAAAAAACAGTTCCCCAAGTTGGTGGCCTTACAGATATCCCCATATCTACTTTCAAAGGACCACCACTATTTGGGCCCCTCTCATAGTTGACTGAACTCTGATGGATTCTCCAGTAAACTTCTACTAGTTATTCCCTTAAACATTAGAACTTGGCTTAGCCACCGTCAGAGTGGGGGAGGTCCCAAAAATATAGCCTGGCAAATGTATTTTGCACATCATTTGTGGCTGAGATCCTACCAATTGTTGCCAGCTTTCAAGGAAATTGTCTATTTTTTATTTCTTTTGACTATCTTTTGTGTTAATATTCTCTTTTCCTTTATTAGCACCAAGGGGATGTTTATTACAGCCAGGAATATTTCCTGTTTGTCCTGGATGAAATCTGACAAAATATTTAAAAGGATTTTTTAAAGTGGCCCTATGGTCAATAGTTGGCCGAGATGAAGCTGATATTCAGGTTTTAATAAGAATGTTTTTTAGGACTTCTCCCCTAAGCTAAATGAAACTGTGTACTCAGAGGGAAAGACATTTCAAAACCAAACAGCTCTAAATCTAGAACATAGGAATCTTTTTTATTTCCATCTTTTTTTCCCCTTAAGTTTATTCATTTTGAGAGAAAGAGATACAGTGAGAGTCAGGGAGGGGCAGAGAGAGGGAGAGAGAGAATCCCAAACAGGCTCTGCATTGTTAGCACAGAGGCTGATACAGGGTTCAGAATCACAAACCATGAGATCATGATCCCAGCCAAAATCAAGAGTTGGACACTTAACCACCTGAGCCACTTGGGCACCCCTCTTTTATATTTCCATCTTAATTGAAGATCTTCTTCCTGATTTAAAGAAACAAATAGGAGATAATGTAGTTGGAAGAATGGGTCACCTATTTGATATCATTCAGGTTGTAACCCAATTCTTTGAAGAATTAAAAACTGTCCTTGTTTTATAAGTTGATTATAAGAACAGAAATTAAGTCCTAAAAACAATTCAGAGCTTACTTATCCTGTTTTCTAATCCCCAAATTTTACCTATACATCTATAATGGCTTGTAGGTATGATAAAATTCTAGATTTAGGAAACAAAACTTCTTGGAGGAATTGCATTCTTTCCCTGTTCTTTTGAGATGTAAATTTTCTTCCTGATTTTCTCTTGGGACTCTTATCTAAGCCATTTCTTTGAAATGCAAAATTCCGGAGGTAATTCTTATCAGAAGAAAAAAAAAAAAAAAAGGAAAGGCTGTTTAGTAACTAAGCAAAAGAAAAATCTTAAAAATACTTATCACAGATATAGTAGAAAGTTTAAGCTATCTCAGCAGGTAACCTTAACTTATTCCATCTGCCATAAACACAATTTGAAACCAACTGTTCTTTTATAAATGTGTGAGTTTTGCATTATTATACCTATTATTATAAAGCTGTATCTGTTTGCAAATGTCTCTATGTTTATGTATGTCTATGTATGTACATTACAAATGTGGTTTTTTTTAAACTCTGGATGGTATAGCTAAAACTAATTTCAAGAGCTCTAATTGGCTAAAGAAAATTAAACATTTATATAAGTCAAGTGTACTCTCAGAAATATAGAAACTATCCCAAATTTTTTTCAAGTTCATATGTTCTAGGTTAATCTTTGATAAAAGCTAATTTAAATTTGTTAGTTTAATTAAAACATGTAGTTCTTTAGAATTCTCAGCATTAAATACAATGCAGACATATAACTTTTTTTCTACCTAGGTTTATTAAAAGTCAAATAAGCTCACATTATCTCTGACACAGAATTTGCCAGCAAGAAAGATAACATGATGGTTAGCTATTTAATATCTCAAGAAATTTTCATTAGTAATTTAAACATAATCAATCATTAAGAACAAGTAAATTAAATAGATGTAAGATAAAAGCTTATAAATTTTCAATAATTGTTTCATATGTCTACTCAAAAATAGATTCCAAAATATTTTCAAAAACTTGAAACTTTAAGTTATACTGGAATAAAGTAAATAATGAATATTCATTAAATATCTAGATTATTTACAAGTAAGATAAAATACTGAAATATTGATTACTGAGCATAGGTTTGTCCACCTTTGGCTTCCTATTAAAGAGGAACTAAAGAAATTTGGGTCTATTATTAAACGTGTTTTGTGTAACAATGAAAAATTTACTGAGGAAAAATATACTTCTAAAAATTATGAAATATGCTTTTAAATTTGCCAATCCACAAAATACTAGTATAACAGTTCATAATTTCTTACTTTGTAGTTTTCACTAGAAATTGAGGATTCTAAGTGTTAAGAATTCTAATTAATATATGTAATTTAAACTACTAGAAATAAATAAGGATAATATCCCTATTGGAGAAAACTAGGATGTGTTCTTGGTAAGCAAAGGTATGAGATATGATGTATCTTTGAATATGTGGTCTTTGTGACTGGTTTATTTACTTAGCATAATATTTTCAAGGTTCATCCATCTTGTAACATGTATATGTGCTACATTTTTTATGGCTAGATAATATTCCACTGTATGGCTATACCAAATTTCTGTTTATGCATTTATCAGTTCATGGATATTTGAGTTGTTTCCACTATTTAATGATTGTTAATACTGCTTTTAATACTGGTGTACAAATTTAAGTGCAAACACAGGTTTTCAACTCCCTTGATTACACGACTAGGATTGGAATTGCTGTATTATATATATAGTAACTCTATGTTTCATGTTGCGAGTAATGTCTAAACTGTTTTCATAGCAGCTGAGCCATTTTACATTCCCATGAGAATTTATGAATGATAAAATTCTTCATAATATGGCCAAGACTTTTGTTTTCTATTTGGTTTTTGTTTCTTGGTTTTGTTTTTATTATGGTGACTCTGGTTGACTTAAACTTGTATTTTGGTGTGGTTTTCATTTATATTTATGTAACAACTAATGATCTTTTTGGGGGGTGCAAGCAGGGGAGGGGCAGAGAGAGGGGGACAGAGGATCTGAAGCAGGCTTTATGCTGACAGGCTGACAGCAGTGAGCCCAATGTGGGGCTTGGACTCATGAACTGTGAGATTGTGACCTTGGCCGAAGTCAGACATTCAACCTATTGAACCATCCAGGTGCCCCACTAATAACTAATTATCTTGAGCATAATTTTAACTGCTTATTGTAATTTATATATATTTAGATAAATGTTTATTAATGTACTTTGCCCATTTTTAAAACTTGGCTCTTTTTGTTGAGTTTTATCAATTTATGAATTCTATAAAACAACTGCATTATAAGATATATGGTTTGCATATATATTTTTTCCAATCTGTGAGTTGCCTTTTCACTTTCTTGATAGTATCTTTTCATGCCCAGAAGTTTTTAACTTTGATGAAGTACAATTTATTTATTTTTCCTGTTGTTGTTTGTGCTCTGGTGATAGTGTTTAAGAAACTGTTACCTAATCCAAGGTAAAGGATTATAATTATTTTTGCTTCTAAGAGTTTTACAGTTTTAACTCATATTTAGGTCTTTGATCTATTGTGTATATACATACATACATATATAAATGGAGGTAAAGGTCAAAATTCTCTCTTTTGTATGTAGATATCCAATTGCCCTGGCACAATTTGTTGAAAATACTATTCTTGCCCTATTGATTGGTCTTTGCACCCTTATCAAAAATCAGTTGACCATACTGGTATAAATTTATGGACGCTTAATTCTATTGCACTGATCTATATGTCTACCTATGTTCTGTGTCACATTGGTTGTGATTTATTGTAGCTTTGTAGTAAATGTTGAAATTAGGAAGTGTAAGGACTCCCACTATTCTTTTTCAAGGTTGTTTTCTCTGTCTACAGTGCATTAAAATTTTATATAAATTTTAGCATAATCTTTTCTATTAATTAAAAAAAAGAGTTGGCATTATGATAAGGATTGCATTGCATCCATAGATTGCCTTGATGACTATCTTACCTATATTAAAATCTTCCAAACCATGAACATGGTAGCTCTTGACACTTAAGTCTTCTATAATTTCTTTCAGCAATATTATGCAGTTTTCAGTGTACATGTCTTGTTCTTCCTTGCTTAAATTTATTCCTAACTATTTTATTATTTAGATGATATAAATGTAATTATTTCATTTTTTTTTCAGATTGCTGGTATACAGAACACAACTGATTTTTGTGTATTGATCTTGTATGCTACATCTTTGCTGAACTCTTTTTATTTATTTATTTATTTATTTATTTATTTATTTAGGTTTATGGAATGATGGATTTGTTTTAAATATCATTTATTGTCAAATTGGCTAACATACAGTTTGTAAAGTGTGCTCTTATTTTTGGGGGTAGATTCCCATGGTTCATCACTTATATACAACACCCAGTGCTCATCCCAGCATCCCAACAAGTGCCCTCCTAAATGCCCATCACAAATTTTCCTCACTCCCCCACCTCCTATCCGCCCTTAGTTTGTTCTCTGTATTTAAAAGTCTCTTGTGGTTTGCCTCCCTCCCTCTGTGTTTTTTTCAACTATTTTCCCCTTCCCTTCCCCCATGATCTTCTGTTAAGTTTCTCAAGATCTACACATGAGTGAAAATATATATCTGTCCTTCTCTGACTTATTTCTCTCAGCATAATATCTTCCAGTTCCATCCATGTTGCCACAAATGGCATGATTTCATTCTTTTTTATTGCCAAGTAATATTCTATTGTATACATAAACTATATTTTGTGGGTTTCTTGGAGATTTTGCATGAAAATTATATCATCTGTGAACAAGTAATTTTAATTCGTTTTTCATCTAAATGCCTTTTATTGTTTTTTTTTCTTGGCTAATTACACTGGCTAGGTCTTCCAATATAATGGTGACTAGAAGTGGCAAGAGTGAACATCTTTCTCTTGTTCCTGATCTTAAGGGGGAATTTTTCATCTTAAAAACTAATTGAAAAATTTTTAATTTTGGTAAAAAAACATAACATTCATTTTTAACTTTTACTATCTTAGAATTTTTCAAGGGTACAATTTAGTAGTTTAAGTATGTTCACATTTATTGTGTAACAGATCTCTGGAAGTTTTCATCCTACAAAACTGAAAAATCTATACCCATTGAGCAATTCCCCATTTCCATCTCCCCCTGGTCCCTGGAAAACACTATTTTACCTTCTGTTTCTATAAATTTTACTAATATACCTCTTTTAAGTGGAGTCATACAGTCTGTCTGTGATTGGCTTATTCCATTTAGCATAAAGTCCTCAAAATTTATCCATGTTGTAGCACATGGCAGGATCCCCATATTTTAAAGGCTAAATAATATTACATTGTACATATATAACATATTTTCATTATCCACTCACCTATTGATGTGACATTTGGAATGCTCTATTTATGTATGCTAAGTCCATTTTGTCTATAGTATTTTTCAAATTCCTTGTTTCCTATTGATTCTCTGGCTGGATGATCTATCTATTGTTGATAGTGGAGTATTAAAGCAACTATTATTGTAATGCTATTTATTTCTCTTTGTAATTCTTTTTAGTATTTGTTTTATACATTTAGGTGTTCCAATGTTGGGTGCATAAATATTTACAATTTTGTATATCTTTTTGATGAATTCACCTCTTTATCATTATATAATGACCTTCTTTGTCTTTTTTGACCGTTTGTAGTTTAAAGTTTATTTTATTTGATATAAGAATAGCAACCCCGTCTTTCTAGTAGGATAGATAATCATAAAAACAGAAAGATTGTGTTAAGTATCCGTCAACTTCTATTTTATCTGAATCAATGTTAAATTTTATTAGATCCCTTTTTAAGAATTACAGTTATGCTTGTAATCTTTTGTCACTTTTTCTCCTTATATATATAATTCATATTAATAGAATTGCTATCATTGATTTGTTATTACCTCTTTGCCATGAATTATTTTTGGGAATAATATTAAATCTTTGAAACATTCTTCTGTTTAGTAATATTTACAATTTAGCAATTAAAATATGCTGTAGTCTTAATTTGTTCTTATTTTTCTCAAGTTTTGATATTAATGTTATAATTATAAAATTATACATACCCTATAATTATATGTTCAAAGGCTTTTGTTCTTTTTCTGCTTGCTATGGTAGTTTATATAACATGAAGATTATATATTTTTTAAAGATTTAGGTAGAATTCCACTGTGAAATTATGCAGGCCTCGGGCCTTTCTGCAGGTTAAGTGATGGGGGAAAATGCAGTTTTTGAAAAAGTTTATCTCTTCTATGGTAACTGGACTTTTAAAAGTTCCTATCTATTCTAAATTCAGTTTTGGTTATTTTTATTTTCCTAGAAACTAATCCAAATCATCCAAGTTTTTAAATATATTAGTAAACAGTTGACAGACATAGCTAGTTATGATTGCTTTTCTTTGTTCAGTTGTTTTAACATTCTTTCTGTTTTCTATAGTTTCAATGCTTTATACTTCTTTCATTCGTTAAATGTGGTATTTTCTAGTATATTTTGCACATACCAAAAAATGGATTTATTTTTTTAGTTCTGCTATTTTACAGTTCATCAATTAAATAATTACTCCATTTTACTTTTTTGTTTGTTTCTTTGTGTTTGTCCCTACTGTGGTTAATCTATCACGTTGATTTGAATAGTTTTTACAGGATTTGTTTGCATTCTTTTTTCTTAATTAATTTTGAGAGAGAGAGAGAGAGACAGAGATCAAGTGGAGGAGGGGCAGAGAGGAAGAGGGAAAGAGAGAGAATCCCAAGTAGGCTCCACATCATCAGTGTGATGTCCCATGTGGGCCTGAACCCATGAACTGTGAGATCGTGACCATGCTTAACCAACTGAGCCACCCAGGTCTCCCTATTTCCACTCTTTTTGTTTTTTTTTCCAATATGACAACATATGAACCTAGCATCATGCTGCAATCAGTCCATGTTTTCCCAAATGATCCTCCTGATTCAGAACCCTGTTATATTCCTTTCGTATGTATATCTATCCCTGAGCCTATATACATCATCTTAATTCCTTTATTGTGAAACAAAATTATCTGATATAGCATGCATTCATTCTTTATTCTTATTTGTCAACATTTTTGCTATTTTTAGGTGCTATAAATTTTAGAATCAGATTTTCAAATTCCATGAAAACCTTATTCAGTTTTAAATTGTAAATACAGCTGACTTTTGAACAATGAAGGTTTAGAAGCATCAACCCCTGCAGTCAAAAATCTGTGTATAACTCTTGACTCCCCAAAACCTTAACTATTAATAACTTACTACTTACCTGAAGATTTAATAAACACATAGTTAGTTAACACATATTTTGTATATGTATTTTACACTGTATTCTTACAATAAAGTAAACTAGAAAAAAGAAAATCTTATTAAGAAAATCATAAGAGAAAATACATTTGCAGTACTGTACATACCCTTACTGAAAAAAAAATTCATGTATAGGCAGGCTGCCCAGGCCAGGCTAGGGCAATGGTGATGGCAGTGAAACTCATCCCAGGATGGTGATGTTCCATAGCATGGTGGCCTCAGCTTAGCAGTGTCAGCTGCCAGGGAGGCCAATGGGCAGCAACAGCAGCTGGGAGGCACAGTGGAGTTGCCTCATCTGCTAAGTGTTGTACCACCAGTCAGTGAACATCGATGGCTCCACACAAGTGAGCATTCTGGCCTCTTGGTGGACACAGGGCCAAGCCACAGCCATGTGGAGCAGTCTGCTCCCAGCTCCAGAGGTGCCCTCTCATGACCATCCTAGCATAGACCTAGACCCTGGCACATAGAAGACTCAGGGTTTGGGGCACCAGGGCTATAGATTTCCCTGAATAGTGCCATCTCTGCTCTCTGGGCATGTTTCCCCACTTCAGCCCAGCCTTCTGCCCATCATCCCTGGGTGCATGACCCCATTACCCTGTTGTCATGTGGAGTGGGGAAAATTGCATCCCAGCCTTGTCCTGGGCCTACAGGGGCTGCTGACAGCCTCAACAAGCCTCCCAGGTATTTGAAGAGCAGCTTCTATGCCAGTTGCCTTCAGTTAAGTCTTGTGAAGATTGGAGTAGGCAGTTATAAATAAATGCCCTGTAACTTTTACTGTCAACTCTTTAAAAAAATGCACATATAAGTGAACCCATGCAGTTTAATCTTATGTTGTTCAAGGGTCAACTGTACATTAATATTTGAATTATTGATTTTTAAAAATGATTGTGGGTCTATTCAGGTTTTTAATTTCTTCCTGAGTTAAATTTTTATAAAGCAAAACACTTGCTTAAATAAATCCTCAGAAAATACATCCCTAAATAGTATACTGAGGAACATAACAAAGATGCTTTTATAAAAAAGTTGATTTTTTTGAAAATAAGTATATTTTATTGTGTGATAATTTTGAAAATTAGGTACTTTTTTCTTTTAGTTTTATTGAGATACAATTGACATACAAGTACTATATAAGTTTGAGCTCCATAGCATGATGACTTGACTTACATACATGGTGAAATAATTACCACAATAAGTTTAGTTAGCATCTATCATCTCACATAGAAACAAAAAGAAAAAAATGAAATATTTTTTTCTTGTGATGAGAACTTTTATTTTTTTTTTTAATTTTTTTTTTAACGTTTATTTATTTTTGAGACAGAGAGAGACAGAGCATGAACGGGGGAGGGGCAGAGAGAGAGGGAGACACAGAATCGGAAGCAGGCTCCAGGCTCTGAGCCATTAGCCCAGAGCCTGACGCGGGGCTCGAACCCACGGACCGCAAGATCGTGACCTGAGCTGAAGTCAGATGCTTAACCGACTGAGCCACCCAGGTGCCCCATCTTGTGATGAGAACTTTTAGGATCCACTCTTTCATTTTTTTAATCTTTTTTTAAAGTTTATTTATTTATTTTTGAGAGAAAGAGATTGAGCAGGGGAGGGGCAGAGAGAGAGAGGGAGAGAAAGAGAATCCCATGCAGGCTCTACAGTATGGAGCCTGATGCAGAGCTTGAACCCATGAGCTGTGTGATCATGACGTGTGCCCAAACCAACCAACTGAGCTACCCAGGCACCCCAGGTTCTACTCTGTCATAACAAATTTCAAATATATCATACAGCAGTATTAACTGCAGTCCTCACGTTGTACATTGATATCCTTAGTACTCATTTGTCATAAATTAAAGCTTGTACCTGTTCACCACTTTTATCCAATTATCCAATCTCCCACCTCCCACTTCCTAACTATGATAACCACAAATTTAATTTCTTTTTTTATGAGTGATTTTTTTAGATTCCACATATAAGAGAGATCATACAGTACTTTATCTTTCTCTGTTGAACTTATTTCATTTACCATACTGACCTAAATGCCCATCTACATTATCCCAAATGGCATGATTCCTTTATTTTAATGGCTGAATAATATTTAAGTGTATACATATGCATATATACTCAGTCCATATTTTTTTTTATATGTTCATCCACTGATGGGCACTTAGGTAGTTTCCATGTCTTGGTTGTTGTAATGAACACTGGGTAGCAGGTATCTCTTCAACATTGGGAATTTTTTCCTTCAGATAGATACCCAGAAATGGAATTATTGAATCATATGATAGCTCTATTTTTAATTTTTTGAAGAACATCTGTAATGTTTTCCATAATGGTCGTACCGACTTACAACCCTACCAACAGTGTACCAGGATTCCTTTTTCTCCACATCTTTGCCAGCCAGAATTTGTTATCTCTTGACATTTTGTTGATAACCATTCGAACAAGTATAAGGTGATAACTCATTTTGGTTTTGATATGCATTTCCCTAATGACTAGTGATTTGAGCATCTTGTATCCATTGGCCATTTGTATGTCATCTTTGGAAAAATATATATTCAGATCCTTTTCCCATTTTTAAACTGGGTTATTGGCTCTTTTGCTATTAAGTTGTATGACTTCTTTATATATTTTGGATATCAATATCTTATCAGATATATGATTTACATATACTTTTTTCCATTGTGTAGGTTTCCTTTTCATTTTGGTGATTATTTCCTTTGCTGTGCAGTAGTTTTTAGTTTGATGAGGTCTGACTTTTTCCTCCTTGCTTCCTTCCTTCCTCCCTCCCTCCCTTTCTTTGTTTTCTTTCTTTCTTTTTTCTTTCTTTCTTTCTTTCTTTCTTTCTTTCTTTCTTTCTGTGTTATTTTATTGCTTGTGCTTTAGGTGTCATATTAAAAATAATTATTGCCAGGGTGGGAATGCAAATTGGTGCAGCTGCTCTGGAAAGCAGTGTGGAGGTTCCTCAGAAAATTAAAAATAGACCTACCCTATGACCCAGCAATAGCACTGCTAGGAATTTACCCAAGGGATACAGGAGTACTGATGCATAGGGGCACTTGTACCCCAATGTTTATAGCAGCACTCTCAACAATAGCCAAATTATGGAAAGAGCCTAAATGTCCATCAACTGATGAATGGATAAAGAAATTGTGGTTTATATACACAATGGAATACTACGTGGCAATGAGAAAGAATGAAATATGGCCTTTTGTAGCAACGTGGATGGAACTGGGGAGTGTTATGCTAAGTGAAATAAGCCATACAGAGAAAGACAGATACTATATGGTTTCACTCTTGTGTGGATCCTGAGAAACTTAACAGAAACCCATGGGGGAGGGGAAGGAAAAAAAAAAAAAAAGAGGTTAGAGTGGGAGAGAGCCAAAGCATAAGAGACTGTTAAAAACTGAGAACAAACTGAGCGTTGATGGGGGGTGGGAGGGAGGGGAGGGTGGGGGATAGGTATTGAGGAGGGCACCTTTTGGGATGAGCCCTGGGTGTTGTATGGAAACCAATTTGACAATAAATTTCATATATTGGAAAAAAATAAATAAAATAAAATAAAATAAAATAAAATAAAATAAAAATAATTATTGCCAGGACCAGTGTCAAGTTTTTTCTTAAGTTTTCTTTTAGGAGTTTTATGGCTTCAGGTCTTACATTTAACTCTTTAATCCATTTCAAGTTTATTTTTGTGAGTGGTATAAGACAGTTATCTAATTTCATTTTTTTACTTGTGAATATCCAATTTTCTCAGCACCATTTATTGAAGAGACTATCTTTTCTGTATTGTGTATTCTAGGCTCCCTTGTCAAATAATAGTTAACCATACATGCGTGAGATTATTTCTGGGCTCTTAATATCTTCCTTTGGCCTGTGTGTCTGTATTTATGCTAGTACCATACTGTTTTGATTATTATCAATTTATAAAATAGATAAAATCAGGAAGTGTGATGCCTGCCACTTTGTTCTTCTTTCTCAGAATTATTTTGATTACTCAGGGTCTTTTGTGATTCCATATACATTTTAGGACTGCTTTTTGCTACTTCTATTAAAAAAATGCTGTTACAATCTTTATAGGGATTGCATAGAATCTATAGATGGCTTTAGGTAGTTAGAATATTTTAACAATATTCTTCTCTTTGGTGAACGTAGGATACCTTTCTGTTCACTTGCGTCTGTTATCTATCTATCATCTATCATTTATCTATCTTATTTATCTATGTTTGCTAGCTTCCAGAATAGACCTCTTTCACCTCCTTGGGTGAATTCATTGGTAAAAATCTGGTTGTTTTTGATGGTATTGTAAATGGGCTCACTTTCTTTATCTCTTTTTCAGATAATTTGTTGTCAATGTATGGAAATCCTACTAATTTTTGTATGTTAATTTTGTTTCCAGTAATTTCACTAAATTTGTTGATTATATCTAATAGTCTTTTGATGGAGTCCTTAGGATTATCTATACATAAAATCATGCCATCTGCAAATAGAGATGATTCTACTACTTCCTTTCCAGTTCTGATGCCTTTTATTTCTTTTCCTTAACTGATTGCTTTGGGGAGGACTTCCAGTACTATTTTGCATTCCATTTTTTCTTATCTATTAGCATATATTGAAAAGTCTGAAATTTCCTTTGAGAACTGTTTATCTGCATCCTCTATGGTCAAATATGTAGGACTTTCATTCCCATTATCCTCTAGCTTTTTTATAATTATAGTTTGTATTTCTTTAATTCAGATGTTGAAATTTTTAACTCTTATACTTATAGGTGTTAAGTTTTTCTTCTAATTTGGTTATTAATGATAAATTTCACTGGTAAATATTTTTTTTTGGTAATTTACCACTCATGGGTGTTTATTTTTAGTTTCCTTTTGGCCTAATATCTGGTAAAATTTTGTGAAAATTTCATCAGCAATTTATATAAGGTCTTGCTCTCTGTTTTGATTTATGTATCTATTAGATCCAACAAACTATGTATGCATTTAGGTCTTCTATAATCTTACTTTTGCTTTTGAATTTTAATGGAGGAAAGAAGTTAATTAGGTTCTCCTACTAATAATGTTATTACCAATTTGTCTTTGCAGTTAGTAAAGTTTTTGGTTGTTTTCAGGTTTTTTGGTAGTTTTTGCTGTATGACTTTCTAAGCGTTATCTTATTTGAAAAATAACAGACACACCTTGATGTTAAATTGCACTCTGTTAATATGAATTGTTCTTCGTTTAATGATTTCTTTGTGTGTGTGTGTGTGTGTGTGTGTGTGTGTGTTTTCTTTGTTTAAAGGTTTTATTTACTTAGTTTTTGTTTCAAGTTTTTATTTAAATTCTGGTTAGTTAACATATAGTGCAATATTGGTTGCAGGAGAATTTAGTGATTCATCACTTACATATAACACCCAGTACTCATCACAAGTGCCCTCCTTAATACTCATCACCCAGTTATCTTATCGCACACCCACCTCCCCTCCAGCAACCTTCAGTTTATTTTCTATAGTTAATAGTCTTTTATGGTGTGCTTCCTTCTTTTTTTCCTTCCTTCCCCTGTGTTCATCTGTTTTATTTCTTAAATTCCACATATGCATGAAATCATATTTGTCTTTCTATGAATGGCTTATTTTGCTTAGTATAATACACTGTAGCTCCATCCACATTGTTGCAAGTGGCAAGATTTCATTCTTTTTGATGGTTGAATAATACATATATATATATATATATATATACACACACACATATATACATACACACACACACACACACACACATCGATGGACACTTGGGCTGTTTCCATAGTTTAGCTATTGTAGAATAACACTGCTATAAACATGTGGGTGCATGTATCCTTTTGAATTAGTATTTTTATATTCTTTTGGTAAATACCAGGTACTGCAATTGCTAGATTATAAGGGTATTTATCATTTTAAATTAATCTTTTTAAAACTCTTTGTTCATATCCATGTTTTTCTTACTAGCTTTTTTCAATTCTCATTTACACATTTCTTGTTATGTCTTCAATAGCTTACTTTCCTTTATGCTATTTAAAATTTAAGATGGTTCTATATTTCTCTTCTGTTTTTCTTTTGAATTCTGCTGGATAATAATTTATCTTGCACTATTGCTTTACTACATATTTTTTGACATTATAACACTGCTTTTAACTCCTGTTTTCTTTTATTTTTTTCCAGCTTTACTGAAATATAATTGGCATATATTATTGTGTAAGTTTAAGCTATACAAAGTGATGATTTTATATATGCTTATATTGTAAAATGAGCTCTTATTTCAAATACATAATTGTTTTATTGAGTTACTTGAATTTATAGTAATATATTTAATCATATCATCTATTAATTTCCAGTATATTTCTTATATTTTGCAACTACCATTTGTTTTCCCTGTTCTTTTTATTATCTTTTTTATGGTATATTTTTATAGACAATTTTCTGGTTCCTCATTACTGATTCCTTATCTTTGAATAAACCAAGTATCAATGGACCCTCAGTTTACAGGGTCTTATGTGGAAGAGAGGAAAGGGTAGGCTTTTTTTTTAACTGAAGACACAGAGTTGTGTGTGAGTAATTAAAATTTTATTTCTTCCCAAACAACCATAGAGCACTTATTTCATATTTCAATAAGCTTGGCTTCTTTTTATACTTACTGGAATACAGGAAATATAGTAAAATACTCTGTAAATGTCCATGCTCTTCTTTCTAAACAACTTATTGGCAATTTTAGCTATGCCACTTTGAAATTTGTACCTGCAGACTTTCTTCCTATGTGTATTTCTAGGTGTCCTCTGAGTTATTTTGTATTTGTCAACTCTTCCCCACATTTTTGAAGCATACAGTTACAGAAGTCTTCTAGCTTTACTAAAATGTGCAGGGTTTTTTTTTTTTTACAAGTATATTGTTTTGGCATGGTTTTTGATAACAGTAAGCATTGCTTTCTCTATTCCATCTAAAAATTGTATGTCTAGAGCAATTACCTCATTTACATTTTGAAACTTCTATATTTTAGAGAGCTCATTTACTTGAGATAATTATTGTCTCTTGATATGTCTATAATAAATACTGAATAACGTTTGAATTGGGAACTTCTTGATTATTTTAATGTTCAGATTTTTTTTAACATACTACAAACACATCTGAAATTTGTTCCCTTTTGGTAATTTTAAGCTATATTATTAACTTTCTAGCTTACTTAAGCTTACTTATGTATCCTCAGTTCATCATGGAATGTGTAGTTTTGCAAATGATAAATAACCTCCCAAACATTATAGATGATTTTTGCAGTATCATCTACAGACTCTGTTTTAGTTTCTTGATACTGTCACATAGAATTGGCTAATTTCTATCATCTACAAGTTTATGATAAACACTGTGTGCTAAGCACTGTGTCAAATAATTTTATTAGCAGCTTTACCAGTTGTTTTATTATTATTATTATTATTATTATTTCTTTTCATCACTGCTTCCATCTGTGGTCTAGTTACAAAATGACGTTCAATAACATAAAACAACTTGGGACAGTGAGATAGATTTTTAACAGATCAAAGGCTTTCTATTAATACCTAGATGTAATTCTACTGCCAGTAACTCTATATGGAGTGGCCTATGTATATGATTATAAAAATGTGTGAGTGATTATAAATATAGATATCTATACATTAGTTGATATAAATAGATTAATAGAATATGTGCAAAAATAAAAACAAACATCAAACTCAGTATTATATGCAACCCCACTTTATAAATTAATTGGGTTCTGATGGAGTTGTTTACTTTAGGAGATGGACTGTAGAAGTAGTTATCCTGCATAACAAATAGTCTAGATTTCCAGGTACAGATAATGAAAATCTATATAACCAATATGATTCAGCACTGAATAAAAATATTTGAGATACCACTTGATGGACTGGGTTATGGAATGGGTTTATTTTCAATGTAAGAAAAATATAGTTTAAAATAAGATTTGGGGCTTGGCTCAGTTGGCCAAGTGTCCAACTCTTGATTTTGGCTTGGGTCATGATTTCACAGGTCATAAAGTTGAGACCTGCATTAGGCTCTGTGATAACAGCATGCAGCCTGCTTCAGATTGCCTCTCTCCCTTTCTTTCTGCCCCTACCCTGCTCATGCTTTCCCTATTCCTCTTTCTTTCAAAATAAACTTAAAAAAATAAAAACAGTAAAATAAGGTTTTTTATTATTTTATTTCCAAAGATGTTCACCGAAGTGTTGTTTATAAAACATAGTCTAGAATGGCAAATTTAATTAAATGCATCAATATGTATTAAATTATGTGTATATAGAGTCTCAATATCTAAGAGAAAAGCTTATTGTAATAACTTTAAAGACAATAAACACAGAACATACAGAACAGAAAAGTACATAATAGAGGTGTGATGGTGGTTGTATTAGTACTAGGAGTAGCAATAGCAGAAGCAAATATTCACTGAATAATTATTAAATTTCAAGTACTGGGGAAGAGTTAAGATAGCAGACAAGTAGGGGGAGCCCAGAAGACAAGAAAAAAAAAGGGCAGAAAGTTTATTTGAACAAATTATAGCTGAGAACTTTCCTAATCTGTGGAAGGAAAGAGGCATTCACATTCAAGAGGCACAGAAAACTCCCCTCAAAATCAACAGAACAGGTCAACACCATGACATATAGGGAAACGTGCAAAATAAAAAGATAAGAAAGAAATCTGAAAGCAGCTACGGACAAAAGGTCCTTAACCTACAAGAGTAGACACATAAGGTTAGCAGCAGGCCTGTCCAGTGAAACTTGGCAGGCCAGAAAGGAGTGACAGGAGAGGAAGGACCCAAGATGGCAAAACAGCATGGAAGTTTTTTGTGTGTCTCCCATCCATGAAATACAGACAGACCAACAATAAACCATCCTGCACACCTAGAAAACTGATCTGAAAATTAACACAACAATCTGAACAGCCTGAAACACAGAACTCAGCAGGTACGCGGTGCGGAGAGGTGAACTTGGGGAGAGAGAAGCCGCAGAGGGTAGAGAGGTGTTTTTGAATGTGGAGAGAGGATGAGACAGTGAGGAGAATATGGGGAGAATATGAGAAAAGCACCCCTCCCCAAAAGTAGCTGGAGAGAGAGTGAAAAATTGGAAACAGCCACAGGGACTAAAATAAAGAGGGAGAAAGGAGAAAGGAGAAAGGAGAAAGGAGAAAGGAGAAAGGAGAGGGTTTAAATTCCATTAAGACTACAAACAGAGGAGGCACAGAGAGTCTGCAATTCCACAGCTTGATACCTGGCAGTTCTCTGGTGGGAAGGGAAAATCCCCAGGAACAGAGTGGAGTCCAGGAGTTTCTCGGGCCACACGGAGAGAAGCGGTTCCACTGCTGGAAGGTCATTTGGTAGAGTCTGTGAGGCAACCTGGGCCCAGCAGACCCCACAGAATGGCCACATACGCTGGTGCTAGAAAAAGGTCCGTAAGGGTGAAGCCTGGTACCAGATGTGTATTGTGATTTTCCATAATCCCTGAAACGCTGCTGCTACATCTTGCAAGCTTTTTCTGGGGCAGGCTGGCACCTGGCCGCAGTCTCTGGGCTTCAGCAGCAGCACAGTCCTGCAAACTTGCCTGAGTGTGGCTGGCATTCAGCCATTGCTGGGTGAGACACTCCACAGAGGGGCAGAACAGGTCAAAGCTCCAGTCCCTCAGAAATAAGGGGAAAACAGCTGCATCTGACACAAAACGTGGTAGAGAGGTAATACCCAGGGCTTGGACACAGTGTAAAAGTGGGGAGTGGACGAAAGATGAAGACAAAGGTTGAGGGTGCAATTGCTGATTGGGGAGAACAGAGTTCCAATACTAGAGACTGGGTTGCTGGGTGACACCATGTTCACCGCCCTCTCACATGCACATACACAGCTAAAAGGGCCACAACAATCCACCCCAGTAAGCTAGCAGCACCATCTAGTGGAGAATGGAGCCCTGCCCAACTGGGCCAACCTTGCTATTCAAGAACAAAAGTTTCACCGCCTGCTTAGTTTATGAACTATAAAGCGATAAATAGTCTGACTTCTAGGAGAAAATGAAATAATTTCAGTCGTATTTCAGTCAGGTTGAACAATTCAATTGTCTTTCCTTTATTTTTCCTTTGCTTTTTTTCTCTTTTCATTTCTTTACTTTTTCTTGAATACAGAAAGAGAAAAAAATAATTTTTATTTAAATTTTCATTAAATATCCTTCTTTAATCTTTCCACTATACTCTTTACTTTTGTGTACATTTTTCTCAATTTCTAGTTTACTTCCATCATTTCCTTTTAGTCTACTTCAGTGTATTCATTTTTTCAAATTTTCAAACAATATCCTTTTTCTCCTTCTTTCCCCTTTGTTTCTCTAATCTATCAAGCCACTTTGAACACCCAGACCAAAACACACCTAGGATCTAGAATCATTTATTCAATTTTTCTTTTGTGTGTGTGTGTTTTCAATTTTTTTATTTTAATATTATTTTAATTTTAATTTTTTTACATTTAATTTCTTCTATCTCATTAATTCATTTTCTCCCTTCACAATGATGAAAAAAAGGAACTCACCCCAAAATAAAGACCAGGAAGAAACCACAGCCTGGGACTTAACCAACACAAATACAAGCAAGATGTCTGAACCAGAATTTAGAATCACAATTATAAGAATACTAGCTGGAGTCAAAAAGAAATTAGAATCCCTTTCTGCAGAGATAAAAGAAGCAAAAACTAGTCAGGATGAAATTAAAAATGCTATAACTGAGGTGCAATTATGAATAGATGCCACAGTGGCAAGGATGGATGAGGCAGAACAGAGAATCAACAATATAGAGGAAAAGCTTCTGGAGAATAGGAAAGCAGAAAAAAATAAGGAGATTAAGGGAAAAAAAGAGCACGATTTACGAATTAGAGAAACCAGTGACTCATTAAAAAGGAACAACATCAGAATCATTGGGGTCCTAGAAGAGGAAGAGAGAGAAATAAAGGTAGAAGGGTTATGGGAGCAGATCATAGCAGAAAAATTTCCTAACCTGGGGAAAGACACAGACATCAAAATCCAAAAAGCAGAGAGCACTTCCATTAGATTCAACAAAAACCGACCATCAACAAGACATATCATAAACAAATACACAGGCAAAGAAAGAATTATGAAAGCAGCAAGGGAAAAAAAGTCTTTAGCCTACAAGGGAAGACAGATCAGGTTTGCAGCAGACCTATCCCCAGAAACTTGGCAGGTCAGAAAGGAGTGGCAGGATATATTCAAAGTGCAGACTTAGAAAAAAATATGCAGCCAAGAATTCTTTATCCAGTAAGACTATAATTCAAAATAGAAGGAGAGATAAAAAGTTTCCCAGACAAAAAAAAAAAAAGAAAAAAAAAATTAAGGGAGTTTGTGACAACTAAACCAGCCCTGCAAGAAATTTTAAGGGGGACTCTCTGAAGGGATAAAAGATAAAAATATAAATAAATAAATAAATACATACATACATGCATAAATACCAAAAGCAAAAAAGATTAGAAAAGACCAGAGAATACCACGAGAAACTCCAACTCTACAAGCAACATAATGGCAATAAATTTGTGACTTTCAGTACTCACTCTAAATGTCAATGGACCCAATGCTCCAATCCAAAGACAAAGGGTAACAGAATGGATAAGAAAACAAGATCCATGTATATGGTGTTTACAAGAGACACACTTTAGAACTAAAGACACCTTCAGATTGAAAGTAAGGGGATGGAGAACCTTTTATGATGATAATGGTCAACAAAAGAAAGCCAGAGTCCCCGTACTTATATCAGACAATTTAGACTTTAAAATAAAGACTGTATCAGGAGATGCAGAAGGAAATTATATTACAATTAAGGGGTCTATCCCCCAAGAAGACCTAACAATTGTCAACATTTATGTGCAAAATGTGGTAGCACACAAACACGTAAATCTATTAATCACAAACATAAAGAAACAGATTGATAGTAGTACCATAATAGTAGGAGACTCACAGCAAAGGACAGATCATCTAATCAAAAAATCATCGATGAAACAATGGCTTTGAATGACACACTGGAACAGATGGACTAAACAGATGTATTCAGAACATTTCATTCTAAAGCAACAGAATATACATTCTTCTCCAGGGCACATGGAACATTTTCCAGAATAGACCACATACTGAAACAAAATCATCCCTCAGCAAGTACAAAAAGATGGAGATCATACCATGCATATTTTCAGACCACAACACTATGAAACTCAAAATCAACCACAAGAAAAAATTTGGAAAGGTAACAAGTACTTGGAGACTAAAGAACATCCTACTAAGGAAAGAATGGACTAATGTAGAAGTTAAACAGGAAATTAAGAAGTATATGGAAGGCAATGAAAATGATAACACCACAAACCAAAACCTCTGGGATGCAGCAAAGGTGGTCACATGAGGAAAGTATACAGCAATCCAGGCCTTCCTAAAGAAGGAAGAAAGAACTCAGATATACAAAGTAACCTTACGCCATAAACAGCTGGAAAAAGAACAGCAAATAAAACCCAAACCAGCAGAAGACAGGAAATAATAAAGATTAGAGCAGAAAGTAAAGCTACTGTAACCAAAAAAAAAAAAAGGTAGAACAGATCAATGAAACCAGAAGCTGGTTCTTTGAAAGAATTAACAAAAGTGATAAACCATTAGCCAGTTTGATCAAAAAGAAAAAGGAAAGGACCCAATAAATAAAATCAAGAATGAAAGAGGAGAGATCACAACCAACACAGCAGAAATAAAAACAATAATAAGAGAATATTATGAGCAATTATATGCCAATAAAATAGGCAATCTGGAAGAAATGGACAAATTCCTAGAAACATATACACTACCAAAACTGAAACAGAAAGAAATGGAAAATTTGAACAGACCCGTGACGAGTAAGGAAATTGAATTAGTAATAAAAAATCTGACAAAAAACAAGAATCCAAGGCCAGGTGGCTTCAAGGGGAATTCTACCAAACAATTAAGGAAGAGTTAACACCTATTCTCTTGAAGCTATTCCAAAAAATAGAAATGGAAGGAAAACTTCCAAACTCTTTCTATGAAGCCAGCATTACCTTGATTCCAAAACCAGAGAGAAACCCCACTAAAAAGGAAAACTATAGACCATTTTCCTGATGAACATGGATGCAAAAATCCTCAACAAGTTATTATCCAACTGGTTCCAATAATACATTAAAAAAATTATTCTCCATGACTAAGTCGGATTTATACCTGGGATGCAGGGCTGGTTCAATATCTGAAAAACAATTAACGTGATTCATTACATCAATAAAAGAAACAACAAGAACCATATGATGCTCTCAATAGATGCAGAGAAAGCATTTGACAAAACACAGCATCCTTTCTTGATAAAAACCCTCAAGAAAGTAGGGATGGAAAGATCATATCTTGAGATCATAAAAGTCATATATGAATGTCCAACGCTAATATCATCCTCAATGGGAAAAAACTGAGAGCTTTCCCCCTAAGGTCAGAAACAAGACAGGGATGTCCACTTTCACCAGTGTTATTCAACATAGTATTGGAAGTCTTATCCATTGCTATCAGAGAATACAAATAAATAAAAGGCACCCAAATCAGCCAGGCAGAGGTCAAACATTTACTCTTCGCAGATGACATGATACTGTATATGGATAACCCTAAATATTCCACCAAAAAACTGCTAGAACTGATTCATGAATTCAGCAAAGTTGCAGGATAAAATCAATGCACAGAAATTGGTTGCATTCCTATACAGCAACAATGAAGCAACAGAAAGAGAAATCAAGGAATTGATCCCATTTACAATTGCACCAAAAACCATAAAATACCTAGGAACAAATGTAACCAATGAGGTGGAAAAATGTATAGAATGAAAACTATAGAATGCTTATGAAAGAAATTGATGAAGAAACACACAAAAAAAGAAAAAAAATTCCATACTCCTAGATAGGAAGAACAAATATTGTTAGAATGTTGATACTACCCAAAGCAATCTACATATTCAATGTAATCCCTTTCAAAATAACAACAGCATTCTTCAGAGAGCGAGAACAAATAATCCTAAAGTCTGTATGGAACCAGAAAAGACCCCGAATAGCCAAAACAAACTTGAAAAAGAAAACCAGAGCAGAATGGACTCTCCAGAGCCAAGCAAAGACAAGAGGCCCATGGAAGAGGGTAGGAAGGGCAGAGAGGCAGTGCATGCTACACGGACTGGCAGGAGGGAGTAGGGGCAGTGCAGGGGCAACCCGCCAGGCAAGGCAGAGCCCCTGAAGTCTGGCTTGCAAAAGTGGAGGGGCCAGATTCTGTGAGTTCTGACAGCCAGTGGGACTTAATATCTGGAATGTTAAAAGTCAACAGCTCTGCTCTGAGAGAGGGAGGGAGAGAGGACACCGGGAGGGACCGTTGTTGAGCCTGGGAAGACAGAGCTCAGCTTGGCAGGGGAACAAAGGTGCTGGCAAGTGCCATCTCCCTCTCCCATTCCCCAGCCATAATCCCAAAGGGAACCAGTTCCCATCACCGAACTTGCTTGCACCACGCAAACACCCAATGCTGTGCTTCTGTGGATCCATCCCTCCAATGGGCCTGCCTCCCTCCCAGTGCTGCAGGGCCCCAACCTCAGGGGACCACCTATGGCAAAGCAAGCTAAGCCTGCCCCTCCCACCCCAGTGCACCTTGCAGATACACCCAAACTAATACACCAGATCCCATCAAAGCAGCAACACAAGTCTGGCAGTGTGTAAGTTGCCTGGATAGGGGTCACACCACTCCACAGTGAGTACTGCCCCTGGGAGAGGGGAAGATAAAGTAAACACCAATCTGACTGTGGCGCCAGCTATGGGATGGGGAAGGACATGGGGTCTAACTGTGGCCCTGCCCACCAACACAAGTTACTCCAGACAGCACAGGGGAAATGCCCTGCCGTTCTGCGCCACCCCAGGGGCTACCCAAAATCATGAAAGGGAAGAACTCTCCTCAAAAGAAACTCCAGGAAGTAGCGACAGCTAACAAATTGATCACAAACAACTTATGCAATGTAACAGAAAAAGAATTTAGAATAATAGTCATAAAATTAATCGCTGGGCTTGAAAAAAGTATAGAGAACAGCAGAGAATCTATTGCTACAGAGATCAAGGGACTAAGTAATAGTCATGAGGAGCTAAAAAATGCTATAAATGAAGTGTAAAATAAAATGGAGGTGGCCACAGCTAGGATTGAAGAGGCAAAGGAGAGAATAGGTGAATTAGAAGATAAAATTGTGGAAAAAGAGGAAGCTGAGAAAAGAGAGATAAAAAAAAAATCCAGGAGTATGAGGGGAGAATTAGAGAACTAAGTGATGCAGTCAAACGGAAAAATATGCGTATAATAGGAATTCCAGAAGAGGAAGAGAGAGAGAGAGACAGGGGTTGAAGGTGTACTTGAACCAATCATAGTTGAGAACTTCCTTGATCTGTGGAAGGAAAAACGCACTGAAATCCAAGAAGCACAGAGATTTCCCTTAAGACATAACTTGAATTGATCTTCTGCACGACATGTCATAGTGAAATTGGCAGAATACAAGGATAAAGAGAAAATTCTGAAAGCAGCTAGGGATAAACATGCTCTATCTTATAAAGGGAGACTCATAAGAGTAGTGGCAAACCTATCTACTGAAACTTGACAGACCACAAAGGAATGGCAGGATATCTTCAATGGGATGAACAGAAAAAATATGCAGCTGAGAATTGTTTATCCAGCAAGTCTGTCATTCAAAATAGAAGAAGAGATAAAGGTCTTCCCAAACAAACAAAAACTGAAGGAATTCATCACTACTAAACCAGCCCTACAAGAGATCCTAAAGGGATATTCTGTGAGTGAAACGTTGTAAGGACCACAAAGTACCAGAGACATCACTACAAGCATGAAACCCACAGACATCACAATTACTCTAAACCCCTAACTTTCTACAATAACATTGAATTGAAGAAGGACATTATATAATAATTACAGGGTCTATCAATCAGGAAGAGCTAACAATTATAAAATTCTATGTGCCGAATACGGGAGCTCCCAAATATATAAAACAATAAATCACAAACATAAGCAAACTTATTGGTAAGAAAGTGGCAATTGCAGGGGACTTTAACACTCCACTTACAACAATGGATAGATCATCTAGACACAGGATCAATAAAGAATCAAGGGCCCTGAATGATACATTGGATCAGATGGACTTGACAGATATATTTAGAACTCTGCATCCCAAAGCAACAGAATATACTTTCCTCTTGAGGGCGCATGGAACATTCTCCAAGATAGATCACATACTGGGTCACCAAACAGCTGTTTTAAGTATAAAAGAATTGAGATCATACTGTGCACACTTTCAGACCACAATGCTATGAAACTTGAAATCAACTTCAGGAAAAAGTCTGGAAAAGCTCCAAAAGTATAGTGGTTAAGAATACCCTTCTAAAGAATGAATGGGTCAACCAGGCAATTAGAGAAGAAATTGAAAGATATATGGAAACAAATGAAGATGAAAATACAACAATCCAAATGCTTTGGGATGCAGCAAAGGCAGTCCTGAGAGGAAAATACATTGCAATCCAGGCCTATCTCAAGAAACAAGAAAATCCCAAATACAAAATCTAACAGCACACCTAAAGGAAATAGAAGCAGAAGAGCAAAGACACCCCAAACTCATTATAAGAAGAGAAATAATAAAGATCAGAGCAGAAATAAACAATATAGAATCTAAAAAAAATGTAGAGCAGATCAAAAAATCAAGAGTTGTTTTCTTTTTTTGAAAAATAAACAAAATTGACAAACCTCTATCCAGCTTCTCAAAAAGAAAAGGGAGATGACCCAAATAGATAAAATCATGAATGAAAATGGAATTATTACAACCAATCCCTCAGAAATACAAGCAATTATCAGGGAATACTATCAAAAATTATACACCAACAAACTGGACAACCTGGAAGAAATGGACAAATTCCCAAGCACCCACCAACTTCCAAAAGTCAAACAGGAAGAAATAGAAACCTTGAATAGACCCATAACCAGTGAAGAAATTGAATCAGGTATCAAAAATGTCCCAAAAAATAAGATCCCTGGAGCAGATGGCTTTCCTGGGGAATTGTACTAGACATTTCAAGCAGAGATAATACCTATCCTTCTCAACTGTTCCAAAAATAAAAAGGGAAGGAAAACTTCTAGACTCATTCTATGAAGCCAGCAATACTTTGATACCTAAACCAGACAGAGACCCAGCAAAAAAAGAGAACTACAGGCCAATATCCCTGATGAGTATGGATGCAAAAATTCTCAATCAGATAGTAGCAAATTGAATTCAACAGCATTTAAATAGAATTATTCACCGGGATCAAGTGGGATTCATTCCTGGGATGCAGGGCTGGTTCAATATTCTCAAATTATTCAATGTGATACATCACATTAATACAAGAGAAGAAGAGAACCATATGATCCTGTCAATCGATGCAGAAAAAGCAGTTGACAAAATTCAGCATCGTTTCTTAATAAAAACCCCGAAGAAAGTTGGAATAGAAAGAACATACTTAAATCTCCTAAAAGCCATTTACGAAAAGCCCACAACTAATATCATCATCAGTGTGGAAGACCTGACAGCTTTCCCCCTGAGATGAGTAACACAACAGGGATGTCCACTCTCACCACTGTTCTTTAACATACTTTTGGAAGTTCTAGCATCAACAATCAGACAACAAAAGGAAATCAAAGGCATCAAAATTGGCAAAGATGAAGTCAAGCTTTCACTTTTTACAGATGACATGGTATTACATATTGAAAACCCTATAGACTCCACCAAAACTCTGCTAGAACTGATACATGAATTCAGAAAATTGGCAGGGTACAAAATCAATGTACAGAAATCAGTTGCATTCTTATATACTAACAATGAAGTGATGGAAAGACAAATAAATAAAACTGATCCCATTCACAATTGCACCAAGAATCATAAAATACCTAAGAATAAACCTAACAAAAGATGTAAAAGATCTGTATGCTGAAAAATATAGAAAGCTTATGAAGGAAATAAAAGAAGATACAAAGATGGAAAAACATTCCGTGCTCATGGATTGGAAGAAAAAATATTGCTAAAATGTCAATACTACCCAAAGCTATCTACACATTCAATGTAATTCCAATCAAAATTGCATCAGCATTCTTCTCGAAGCTAGAAGAAGCAATCCTAAAATTTGTATGAAACCACAAATGACCCCGATTAGCCACAGTAATTTTGAAAAAGAAGACCAAACTGGAGGCATACCAATCCCAGATTTAGCCTCCACTACAAAGCTGTAATCATCAAGACAGCATGGCATTGGCTCTAAAACAGACACATACACCAGTGGAACAGAATAGAAACCCAAGAATTAGACCCACAAAATTATGGTCAAATAATCTTTAACAAAGCAGGATAGAATATCCAATGGAAGAAAAACAGTATCTTTAACAAATGGTGCTGGGAGAACTGGACAGCAACATGCAAAAAAATGAAACTAGACCACTTTCTTACACCATTCACAAAAATAAGCTCAAAATGGATAAAGGACCTGAATGAGAGACAGGACCCATCAAAACCCTAGAGGAGAAAGCATGAATAAAAACCTCTCTGACCTCAGCTGCAGCAATTTTTTAATTGACACGTCTCCAAAGGCAAGGGAATTAAAAGCAAAAATGAACTACTGGGACCTCATCAATCTTAGAAGATAAAAATCTTCTACACTTCAAAGGAAACAATCAACGAAACTAAAAGACAACCAATCAGATGGGAAAAGGTATTTGCAAATGGCATATCAGACAAAGGGCTATTATTCAAAATCTACAAAGAGCTCACCAAACTCCACACCTGAAAAACAAATAATCCAGTGAAGAAATGGGCAGAAAACATGAATAGACACTTCTCTAAAGAAGACATCCAGATGGCCAACAGGCACATGAAAAGATGCTCAACGTCACTCATCAGGGAAATACAAATCAAAACCACACTCAGATACCACCTCACACCAGTCAGAGTGGCTAAAATGAACAAATCAGGAGACTATAGATGCTGGCGAGGATGTGGAGAAATGGGATCCCTCTTGCACTGTTGGTGGGAATGCAAACTGGTGCAGCCTCTCTGGAAAACAGTGTGGAGGTTCCTCATAAGTTAAAAATAGATCTACCCCTATGACCCATGAATAGCACTGCTAGGAATTTACCCAAAGGATACAGGAATGCTGATGCATAGGGGCACTTGTTCCCCAATGTTTATAGCAGCACTCTCAACAATAGCCAAATTATGGAAAGAGCCTAAATGTCCATCAACTGATGAATGGATAAAGAAATTGTGGTTTATATACACAATGAAATACTACATGGAATGAGAAAGAATGAAATATGGCCTTTTGTAGCAACGTGGGTGGAACTGGAGAGTGTTATGCTCAGTGAAATAAGTCATACAGAGAAAGACAGATACCATATGTTTCGCTCCTATGTGGATCCTGAGAAACTTAACAGAAGACCATGGGGGAGGGGAAGGGAAAAAGAAAAAAAAGTTAGAGAGGGAGGGAGACAAAACATAAAAGACTCTTAATAACTGAGAAGAAACTGAGGGTTGATGGAGGGTAAAAGGGAGGGGAGGGTGGGTGAGGTGTATTGAGGAGTGCACATGTTGGGATGAGCACTGGGTGTTGTATGGAAACCAATTTAACAATAAATTCCATATTAAAAAAAGAAAGAAAGAAAACCAAAGTAGGAGGCATCACAACCCCGGACTTCAAGATGTACTACAAAGCTATAATCATCAAGACAGTATGGTACTGGCACAAGAACAGACACTCAGATCAATGGACCAGAATAGGGAACCCATAAATGGACCCACAAACATATGGCCAACTAATTTTTGACAAATCAGGAAAGCATATCCAATGGAATAAAAGAGTCTCTTCAGCATGTGGTGCTGGGAAAACTGGACAGCAAAATGAAGAAGAATGAAACTGAACTACTTACTTACACCATACACAAAAATAAACTCAAATAAATGAAAGACCTAAATCAAGCCATCAAAATCCTCCAGGAGAAAGCAGGAAAAAACTTTTTTGATCTTGCCTGCAGCAACTTCTTATTCTACACGTCTCCAGAGACAAGGGAAACAAAAGTAAAAATGAACTTCTGGGACCTCATCAAAATAAAAAGCTTCTACACAGCGAAGGAAACCGTCAGCAAAACTAAAAGGCAAGTGACAGAATGGGAGAAGATATTTGCAAATGACATATCAGATAAGGGTTAGTATCCAAAACCTATTAAGAACTTATCAAATTCAACACCCAAAAAACAAATAATCCAGTGAAGAAATGGGCAGAAAACATGAATAGACACTTCTCTAAAGAAGACATCCGGATGGCCAACTGACATATGAAAAAATGCTCAACATCACTCATCATCAGGGAAATACAAATCAAAACCGCAATGAGATACCACCTGACACTTGTCAGAATGGCTAACATTAACAACTCAGGCAACAACAGATGTTGGCGAGGATGAAGAAAAAGATCTCTTTTGCATTGTTGGTGGGAATGCAAGCTGGTGCAGCCACTCTGGAAAACAGTATGGAGGTGCCTCAAAAAAATAAAAATAGAACTACCCTACAACCCAGCAATTGCACTACTAGGCATTTATCCATGGGATACAGGTGCGCTGTTCGAAGGGACACATGCACCCCCATGTTTATAGCAGCACTATCCACAATAGGCAAAGTATGGAAAAAGCCCAAATGTCCATCGATGGATGAATGTATAAAGAAGATGTGGTATATATATAAAATGGAGTATTACTTAGCAAACAAAAAGAATGAAATCTTGCCATTTGCAACTACGTGGATGGAATTAGAGGGTATTATGCTAAGTGAAATTAGTCAGAGAAAGTCAAAAATTATGTGACTTCACTCATATGAGGACTTTAAGAGACAAAATAGATGAACTTAAGGGAAGGGAAACAAAAATAATATACAAATAAGGAGGGGGACAAAACATAAGAGACTCATAAATATGGAGAACAAACTGAGGGTTACTGGAAAGGGTGTGAGAGGGGGGAACTGGCTAAATGGGTAATGGGCACTAAGGAGTCTACTCCTGAAATCATTGTTGCACTATATGCTAATTTGGATGTAAATTTAAAAAAAATAAAATTAAAAAAAAGAAAGGATTGGCAGGACATATTTAAGTGCTGAATGGAAAAAATATGCAGCCCTGAATCCTTTATCCAGCAAGGCTGTCTTTCAAAATAGAAGGAGAGATAAAGAGGTTCCCAGATGAACAAAAACTAGAGGGGTTCATAACCACTAAACCAGCCCTACAAGAAATTTTAGGGGGAATCTGAGTTGAGGGGAAAAATAAGATCAAAGCAACAAAGCCAAAAAGGATCAGAGAACATCATGAGAAACTACAACTTTACAGGTATCAAAATGGCACTAAATTCATATATTTCAATAAGCACTCTGAATGTAAATGGAATAAATGATCCAATGAAAAGACATAGAAAATCAGAATGGAGTAAGAAAGTAAGATCCATCTACATGCTGCCTACAGGAGACTAATTTTAGATCTAAAGGCACCTACAGATAGAAAGTGAGGGGATGGCGAACCATCTATCATGCTAATGAACATCAAAAGAAAGCCAGAGTAGCCATACTTCTATTAGACAAATTGATTTATAAAACAAAGTCTGTAACAAAAGATGAAGAAGGACATTATAAATTAATTAAGGGGTCTATTGAACAAGAAGATCTAACAATTGTAAATATTTATGCCCCCAACTTGACATAACCCAAATATATAAATTAATTAATCAAAAACATAAAAAAGAAAAAAAAACATTGATAATAATACAATTAGAGTACAGGACCTTAACACTCTACTTACAGCAATGAACAGATAATCGAAGCAGAAAACCAACAAGGAAACAATGGCTTTGAATAATACACTGAACCAGATGGCTGAACCAGATGGACTTAACAGACATTTTCAGAACTTTTCATCCTAAATCAGCAGAATATACATTCTTCTTCAGTGCACATGGAACATTCTCCAGAATATATCATATTCTGGGTCACAAATCAGACTTCAACAAGTGAGATCATAGTATGATCTCAAAAGAATCAAGATCATACCATGTATATTTTCAGATCACAACATAATGAAACTTGAAGTCAACCATAGGAAAAAATTTGGAAATCCTGAAAATGCATGCAGGTTAAAGAACATTCTACTAAAGAATGAATGGGTTAACCAGGAAATTAAATACAAATACATGGAAGCCAATGAAAATAAGTACATGACAAACACTTTGGGATGCAGCAAAGGCAGTCCTAAGAGGAAAGTATAGTGCAGTAGAGGCCTATTTCAAGAAGCAAGAAAGGTCCCAAATACACAACCTAACCTTAAAACCTAAAGGAGCTAGAAAAGGAACAGCAAATAAAACCTAAAACCAGGAGAGGAAGGGAAGTAATAAATATTAGAACAGAAAAAAATGATATAGAAACAAAAAAAATCAGTAGAACAGAGTGACTAAACTAAGAGCTGGTTTTTTGAAAGAGTAAACAAAATTGATAAAACCCTTGCCAGATTTATCAAAAAGAAAGAAATGACCCAAATAAATAGAATCATGAATAAAGAGATCACAACACCAAAAAATACAAGTATAAGAGAATACTATGAAAAATTATATGCCAACAAACTGCATTCTGGACGAATGGACAAATTCCTAGAAACTCACAAACTACCAAAACTGAAGCTGGAAGAGTTACAAAATTTGAACAGACCCATAACCAGCAAAGACATTGAATTAGTAACCAAAAATCTCCCAATAAACAAGAGTCATGGGCCAGATGGCTTCCAGGGGAATTTTCCCACACAGTTAAAGAAGAGTTTATAGTTATTCTTCTCAAACTGTTACAGAAAATAGAAATGGAAGGAAAACTTTCAAACTCATTCTATAAAGCCAGCATTACTTTGATTCCTAAACCAAAGATCCCACTTAAAAGGACATTTTCAGGCCAATGTCCTTGATGGAAATTCATGAAAAATTCTCAATAAATACTAGCAAATTGAATTCAACAGTAAATTAAAACAATTATTCACCATGATCAAGTGGGATTCATTCCTGAGCTTCAGGGGTCATTCAATATTCACAAATCAATCAACATGATACACTACATTAACAAAACAAAGGATAAAAATCATATGATCCTGTCAATAGATGCAGAAAAAGCATTTGACACACTACAGCATCCATTCTTGATAAAAACTCTCAACAAAGTAGGGATAGATGGAACATCATATTATAATGGCCATATATGAAAGACCCACAGCTGATATCATGCTCAAAGGGGAAAAATTGAGAGCCTTTCTGGTCAGGAATAATACAAGGATGTCTACTCTCATCATTACTATTTAACAGTACTGGAAGTCTTAACCTCAGCAATCAGACAACAAAAAGACATTAAGGGCATACAAATTGGCAAGGAAGAAGTCAAACTTTTGCTATTTTCAGATGGCATGATACTCTATATAGAAAACCTGAAAAAAATCACCAAAAATTGCTAGAACTAATGCATGAATTCAGCAAATGTGCAGGATATAAAATCAATGTGCAGAAATTTGTTGCGTTTTATACACCAATAACAAGGCAGCAGAAAAATAAATCAAAGAACAGATCCCATGTGCAATTGTAGCAAAACCAATAATATACCTAGGAATAGACATAAATAAATAGGTAAAACATCTACTTTGAAAACTATAGAACACTTATGAAAGAAATTGAAAATGACACAAAGAAATGGAAAAACATCCATGCTCATGGATTGGAAGAACAACCATTGTTAAAATGTCAATACTACCAAAAGAAATCTATACATTTATGCAATCCCTATCAAAATAACATAAACATTTTTCACAGAGCTAGAACAAATAATCATAAAATTTTTATGCAGTCACAAAAAATGCCAAAGAGTCAAAGCAATTCTGAAAAAGAAAAACAAAACTGGAGGCATCACGATTTCAGATTTCAAGCCATATTACAAAGTTGTAGTCATCCTGATGAATGTATAAATATGTGGTATATATATACAATGGATTATTACTCAGTGATCAAAAAGAATGAAATCTTGCCATTTGCAGTGATGTGGATAGAACTAGATGTATTATGTATTATGCTAACTGAAATAAGTCAGTCAGAAAAAGACAAATATCACATGATTTCACTCATATGTGGGATTTATTTTTTTTATTTCTTATTTAAAAAAATGTTTAGCATTTATTTCTGACAGAGAGAACAAGTGGGGGAGGGGCAGAGAGAGAGGGAGACAGGATCCAAAGCAGGCTCCAGGCTCTGAGCCATCAGCACAGAGCCCAATGCAGGGCTTGAACCCACGAACCATGAGATCATGACCTGAGCCAAAATCAGAAGCTTAACGGACTGAGCCACCCAGGTGCCTCCATATGTGGAATTTAAAAAACAAAACCAATTAACATAGAGGAAGGGAAGAAAAAATAAGCTACAGAGAAGGATGCAAACCAAAAGAGACTCGTAAATACAGAGAACAAACTGAGGGTTGTTAGAGGGGAGGTGGGTAGGGCGATGGGCTAATTGAGTGATGTGCATTAAGGAGGACACTTTTGGGGATGAACACTTGGTATGATATCTAAGTGATGAATCACTGGGTTCTACTCTTGAAACCAATCCTACATTGTATGTTAACTAACTTGAATTTAAATAAATTAATTAAAAATAAAATAAAAAAATAAATGTAAAAAAAAACTTGCAAAGTTGTAGTCATCAAGACAGTAAAGTAGGGGCACAAAACATACACTTAGCTCAATGGAACAGAAGAGAAAACAAAGAGTTGTATACACAACTGTATGGTCAACTCATCTTTGACAAAGCAGGAAAGAATATCCAATGGAAAAAAAGACACTCTCTTCAACAAATGGTGTGTGAAATACTGGATAGCAACATGTAGAGAAATGAATTGAACCACTTTCTTACACCACACACAAAAATAAATTCAAAATGAATCAAAGACCTAAATGTGAGAAAGGAAACCATCAAAATTCTGAGGAGAACATGGCAGCAACCTCTTTGACCTTGGCTAGAGCAACTTCTTACTAGACACATTACCAAAGGCATGGGAAACAAAAGCAAACATGAACTATTGTGACTTCATCAAGGTAAAATCCTTCTGCACAGTTAGGAAACAATCTTCAAAACTAAAGGGCAGCCTAGGGAATGCAAGAAGACATTTGCGAATGACATATCTGATAACAGGTTAGTATCTAAAATCTCTAAGAGCTTATTAAACTCAACATCTAAAGAACAACCCAGTTAAGAAAGGGGCAAAAGACATGAATAGACATTTTTCCAAAGAAGACATCCAGATGGCCAACATATACGTGAAAAGATACTCAGCATCACTCATCATCAGGGAAATACAAATCAAAACTGCAATGAGTTACCACCTCACAACTGTCAGAATGGTTGAAATTAACAACACAAGAAACACCAGGTGTTGGCAAGGATGCAGAGAAAGGAGAAACCTCTTGCAGTGCTGGTGGGAATGCAAACTGGTGCAGCCACTCTGGAAAACAGTATGGATGTTCCTCAAAAAACTAAAAATAGAAATGCCCTATGATATAGCAACTATACTTTTAAGTATTTACCCAAAGGATACAAAAATACAGATTTGAAGGGTTACATACACCCCAATGTTTATAGTAGCATTATCAACAATAGCCAAACTATGGAGAAAGCCCAAATGTCCATAGACTGATGAATGGATAAAGAAGATGTGTTTTCTATATATGCAAAGGAATATTACTCAGCCATCATAAAGAATGAAATCTTGACATTTGCAATGACATGGATGGAGCTAGAATGTATTATGCTAAGCAAAATAAGTCAATTAGAGAAAGACAAATAGTATATGATTTCACTTATATGTGTAATTTAAGAAACAAAACAGATGAACACATGGGGATGGGGGAAAAAGAGAAGAAAGGGAAACAAACCACAAGAGACTCTTAACAATAGAGAACAAACTGAGGGTTGATAGAGGGAGGTGGGTGGGAAATGGGCCACATGGTTGATGGGTATTAAGCACAACACCTGTGATGAGCACTGTGTGTTGTATGTAAGTGATAAATCACTGAATTCTAGTCCTGAAACCAATATTGCACTGTATGTTAACTATCTAAAACTTAAATTAAAAAAAATATGCAATGAGATACCACCTAACACCTGTCAGAATGACTAACATTAACAACTCAGGCAACAACAGATGTTGGCAAGGATGCGGAGAAAGAGGATCTCTTTGGCACTGCTGGTGGGAATGCAAACAGGTGCAGCCACTCTGGAAAACAATATAGAGGTTCCTCAAAAAAACTAAAAATAGACCCAGCAATTGCACTACTTGTATTTATCCAGGGGGTACAGGTATGCTGTTTCGAAGGGGCACATGCACCCCAATATTTATAGAAGCACTATCAACAATAGCCAAAGTATGGAAAGAACCCAAATGTCCATCGACAGATGAATGGATAAAGAAGATGTGGTATATATACAATGGAGTATTACTCGGCAATCAAAAAGAATGAATTCTTGTCATTTGCAACTATGTGGATGGAACTAGAGGGTATTATGCTAAGTGAAATTAGTCAGTCGGAGAAAGACAAATATGACTTCACTCATATGAGGACTTTAAGATACAAAACAGATGAACATAAGGGAAAGGAAGCAAAAATAATATAAAAAAGGGGAGGGGGACAAAACATAAGAGACTCTTAAATATGGAGAACAAACAGAGGATTACTGGAGGGTTGTGGGAGGGGTGGGCTAAATGGGTAAGGGTTATTAAAGAATCTACTCCTGAAATCATCGTTGCACTATATGCTAACTAACTTGGATGAAAATTAATAAAAAAATAAAAATAAAAGACATAAATAAAAGAAGGCATCACAGTAACAGCTCACTTACATTAAAAATACAAATAGTAGTTAATAATAATAATAAAGTTTAAATCGAAATACTATGAAATTGTTGCATGGATTATTTCATTTAATCTTCACAACGTGGAGGAGTATGTGATATTATTATCATAATTATACAGATATGAAAACAAGGATCAAAAAAGTAATGTGACTTGTTCAAATCTTTTGGTTAGAAAGAGAAAGGCAAAAAGAAATTAAATCCAATTGATTTAATTAAAATGCATAAGTTCCCCTCTACATTATAAACTATCACAACAACGTAAAAAAATAAAATTAAGTGAAATACATAAATTATTTGTACATATGCTTATGTAATATAATCATTAAATTCTACATAGCTGTCCCTTTTTTAATGGGATTACCTGTGACTTGTCTTTCTTTCCCTTATGTTTTACGTATTTTTTTTACATTTAATATACATTAGATTTATTTTTACAATGGTAATATTAGAGTTATATATGGAAAATGAGGTTTTAAAGAAATAATAATCATCAGAAAGCTACGTCAAAAGAAAATCACATAATTACCAAATGAATAAATGGTACTTCAGGTGCTAAAGCAGTTAATACAATTATGAAATATGCTATATGCACTAACAGCTATGTAATAATTCTGAATTTAATATGGTTGAGGCAACTTAACAATCATTAACACATATCCTTTTTATAAGGAATGTATATATCCTTATTTATAATATACAATATATATAAGCTCATATATAACATATATTTAAATATATATAAATATACAATACATATTTTGAATAACATATGATTAGATTTAGACATTTACCAAATGTGATAGTTTCACAAAAGTTTCATAATGTTAAACATTTTCACACACTATTTATAGTGACCACATTGTCATATAGTCATGTTGTTATTTGAGTTGATATCACGAAAAACCAGAAGATTGAGAAGTTTTCCTGTTAAATTTATACCAGTTTTCAAAGGAGTGCTCAATTTGAATTTAACACTAGTATAAGAATTGAGGTTTATTTATATTTACATACTATTTACTTATGATATCAAACAACTGCAAAAAGTTGCTGTTGAGATGTTGGAGACTGCAATGCTGGGAGGTCATGTAGTACTAGTAGGCTGCTATTTAAAAATGGGACTTTCTTTTCCACAAAATGTTCATATGTGAATTTATCCAAAAGGATATACAGTTTTTTTGGACTACTGTCCTCTTGTTTAAAATGAGAGGTGGGAGGTTCTAGACCAAGATGGTGATGTAGGAAGGCCCTGAACTCACCTCCTCCATGTAACACACCAAATTACACCTATTTATAGAACAATTCCTCTAGAAGAAAAACTAAGGGCTGACTGAACAGTTTCTGTACAATAAAATATAGAGAGAATAGCAAAAGAGAACAGCAAGAGAGATGGAGACACAGTGACAAAGGGAACAACCATCCTTCAATGCTATGAACAGCAGTGAGGACGAATAATAATGAGACCAGGAACATATTCTTCTGTCCTTCGATACAGAAATATATATATTTGATACAGAAATATATATAAATATAAATATAAACTGATATAAAATATATAATATATATAAATAAATATAAATATAAAGAAATATATAAATATAAATATATAAATATATAAATATAAATATATTATTTATATATTTAAATAAATATATAATATATATAAATATAAATAAATATATATAATATATAAATATAAACTGATATATATGTATATGCATATACATATATATCAGTTTAAAATGACAACTAGTTTATAAAAGAAACAGCCCTAAAACTCCAACAAATGGTGGAGGAGCTGCTAGAACTCTCTCTGGGTCAGAGGGACTAGAGAGTGAAAGTTTACATTCCCTCTCCACTTTGAAAGCACAGACCAAAGAAGCATCCAGACACCAAAACCATCATAGCTGACTTGCCATTTCAGCAAGCCCCAGGTTTCCTAGCCCATACCAGCCTGGGTTGTGCTGGGCTACAAAAAAAAAAAAAAAGAAGAAGAAGAAGAGAAAAGAAAGAAAAGAAAAGAAAAGAAAAGAAAAGAAAAGAAAAGAAAAGAAAAGAAAAGAAAAAGCCATGGTTCAAAAGAGCAAATAGCATATAAAAGAGCCATTCTTAGAATATCATCAAAAGGCAAGGGAGCTGCTGGAACTCTTTCTAAGTGGGAGGGACTGATGAACACAATCTATGCTCACTCTCCACCTTGAAAGTACAGACCAGGGCACATTCGAGGTGTCCTAAATAGTGTACCACCTCAATGAGCCCTGGACCTGAACCCACACCAGTCCCAGCTATCACACCAAGTCAGGCACAGGCAGTGCACCCCAGGACATCCTTGGTTAGTGCTCACTAAAGCCTTTGTACCAAGGTAACACAGGCATAAAGCACTCCAGAACACTCCAGGTCCACACCACTTCAGCTTCAGATAACTTGCTAAAGTACCCTTGATACAGAGCACTCTGGAACATTCTGGCTGATACCTGCTTCAGATCTAGCCACCCTGTCAGTTTGCCCCATGCATAGAGTGCCCTGGGGATCCCTGGCATGTGCCTGCATTGGTTCCAGCCATCCCACCAGGGCAGCTGTCCTACCAGGGCACATTTTGCATGAAGAGCCCAGGGACAACACTGGCCTGTACCCACTTTAGCTTTTGCTGTCCTGCCAGGGATGCCCTGTGCAAAGCACCCGAGGATCCTCTGACCTGTACCCCACATCAGCTCCAGTCACTCCCCCTAGGGTACTCTCTGTGTAGAAAGCCTTGAAACACCCCAGTTTATATCCACTTCACCTTGAACTAGCCTGCCAAGTTTATTTCTCTGTGTAGAGTCCCAGGTCCCCCCAGCTTGCACCCACTTTATCCTTAGCTCTCCTTCCAGGCACCCACTGCATGGAGAGCACAGGGACCACATTAGTCTGTGCCCACTTCAGCTTTAGCTCTCCAGCTAGGGTGCCCACTGCATGGAGAATGCCAAGACCCCCAACATATACCCGTCTCAGAGCCAGTCAGCCTGGAAAAGTCACCAAGCATACAGTTTACATAGGGGACACCATACACAAGACCATTCTTTCAAGTTCAGGAGACTAGCCGTTCCACTAAATTCAGAGAAGCAAAAAAAAGAAAGTCAAGAAAAATGGAGACAGAGGAATATGCTCCAAAAGAAAGAACAAGGAAAATATCTTAGAAAAAGAACTAAAAGAAATGGAAGTAAGCAATATGCCTGATAAACAATTTATTTTTTTTTAATATTTATTTTTGAAAGAAAGAGAGACCGAGCACAGTTGGGTAAGGGGCAGAGAGAGAGGGAGACACAGAATCTGAGCTATCAGCACAGAGCCCAACATGGAGCTCAGACTCATGAACCACGAGATCATGACCTGTGTTGAAGTCGGAGGCTTAACCAGCTGAGCCACCGGGGTGTCACCCCAACCCCATTAAACAATTTAAATTAAGGATCTTAAAGATGCTCACCAGGCTGGAGAGAAGGGTGGAAGAACTTACTGAAACATTTAATAAAGAGATAAAAAAAATTAAAAAAAGAATCAATTGGAGTTGAAAGTACAATAACTGAAATAAGAAAAAATACACTACAAGGAGGGGCGCCTGGGTGGCTCAGTCGGTTGAGCGGCCGACTTCTGGCTCAAGTCGTGATCTCGTAGTCCGTGGGTTCGAGCCCCGTGTCGGGCTCTGTGCTGACAGCTCAGAGCCTGGAGCCTGTTTCGGATTCTGTGTCTCCCTCTCTCTGACCCTCCCCCGTTCACGTTCTGTCTCTCTCTGTCTCAAAAATAAATAAACGTTAAAAAAATTTATTTTTAGAAAAAATACACTACAAGGAATCTGAAATAGATTAGCAGATGCAGAAAAATTCATCAGTGCTGTGGAAGACAGGGTAATGGAAAGCACCCAAGCTGAACAGCAAAAAGAGAAAATAATTTCAAAAATGAGGAGAAGTTAAGGAATCTCTTAGAAAAATGTCAAGTGAACAAAACTTCACATTATACAGGTCTCAGAAGAGAGAGAGAAATGGGAAGAAAACTTACTTGAATAAATAGCAGTTGAAAACATCTCTATCCTAGGGAAGGAAAAAGACATTCAGTGTCAAGAAATAAAGGGAGTTCCAAACAAGATGAACTTAAGGAGCTCTACACCACAACACATAATAATTAAAATGTCAAAATTTAAAGATAAAAAGAGAATTTTAAAAGTAGCAAGACAGAAGCAAAAATTTACCTGCAAGGAAAAACCTATAGGACTATCACCTGATTTTTTAGCAGAAACTTTGCAGGCCAGAAAAAAGTGGCATGGTATTTTCAACCTACTGAAAGGGAAAAACTTATAAACAAGAATAGTCTACCTGGCAAGGTTATCATTCATATTTGAAAGAGATACAAGGAGTTTTCCAGAGAAACAAAAATTATAGGATTTTATCACCACTAAACTAGTCTTAGAAGAAATGTTAAAGGGACTTCTTTAAGTGGAAAAGAAATGGTCATAATTAAATGTAAGAAAAGTGTGAATGAAAAGATGTAAAATATGATAGCATACACATAAAATGTGGAGGAGAAAGTAAAAAAAAAAGAAAGTTTTGTTTTTACAATGAGTTTGATCTTAATTTTTTTCATATTTTATTTATTTTTGAGAGAGAGAGAGAGAGAGAGAGACAGAGTGTGAGTTGGGGAGGGTCAGAGAGAGAGGTAGACACAGAATCCAAAGCAGGCTCCAGGCTCTAAGCAGTCAGCACAGATCCCGATGCAGGCCTTGAACTCACAAACTGTGAGATCATGACCTGACCCAAAGTTGGACACTTAACTGACTGAGCCACCCAGGCGCCTCTACAATGGCCCCTACAAGGTCATTTGATCTTAAATGACCATCAACTTACTATGTTGCTATATACATAGAATGCAATATATAAACTTCATGGTAACCACAAATTCATAACCCATAATAGATACACGAAAAATAAAGAGAAGTAAAATCAAATATATCACTATAGAAACTCATCAGTCACAAGAAAGAGAACAAGAGAACTAGAAAAAAAATAGAGAAGAACTACAAAACCTACCAGAAAGAAAATAACAAAATTGTAATAAGAACATACCTATCAATATTTACTTGAAATATAATGGTCTAAATGTTCCAATCAAAAGACACAGGGTGGCAGAATGAACTGGAGCACCTAAATACATGAAGTAAACAATGGACAGAAAGAGAGAAGTTGATGGCAATACAATAATAGTAGGGGACGTTAATAGTCCATTACATCAGTGGATAAACCATCCAGGCAGAAAATTAACAAGGAAATAATCAACACATTGGACCAGATGGACATAATGGATATATACATTTAACAATATTGAAATCATACCTTGCATCCTTTTTTTTTTTAACACAAATGTATGAAACTAGAAACAAATCACAAGAATAAAATTGGAAAAAACACAAACATGTGGAGGCTAAACAACATTATACTTAATAAATAATGGGTCAATGAAGCAATCAAAGAAATATTTAAAAATATACGTGGGAACAAATGAAAATGAAAACACATTGGTCCAAAGCCTTTGGGAAACAGTGAAACCAGTTCTAAAAGGGAAACATATATCAATAGAAGCCTACCTCAAGAAACAAGAAAAAACTCAAATAACAATCTAACCTTACACCTACAGGAACTGGAAAAATAAAAATAAAAAAGCCAAAGTGAGTAGAAGGAAGGATATAATAAAAATCAGAGCAGAAATAAATGACATAGAGATTAAAAAACAATAGAAAATATCAGTGAAACCAAGAGGTGGATCTTTGAAAAGATCTACAAAATTGATTAACCCTTTGACAGACTCACCAAGAGAAAAAAAAAAGAAAAAGGACTCAAATAAATAAAATCAGAAATGGGAGAAGTAACAACTGACACCATAGAAATATAAGAAATTATAAAAGAATACTATGAAAAAGTATATACCAACAAATTGGAAAACCTAGAAGAAAATGGATAAATTACTAAAAGAAATACAATCTTCTAAAACAGAACCAGAAATAAATAGAAAACCTAAACAGACGATTATAAGTAATGACATTGAATCAGTAATCAAAAAAACTACCAAAAAAAACAAAAAACAAAAAAAAAAGCCCAGGACAAGATGGGTTCACAGGTGAATTCTACTGAACATTTAAAGAAGAGCTAAAAACCTATTTTCCTCAAACTACTCCAAAAAATATAAGAGGAAGGAAAGCTTCTAAATACATTCTAGGAGGCCATCATTACCCTGATACCAAAACGAAAGACACTAAAATAACAACAACCAGGAAAAAAAAAAAAAAAAAAGCAACTACAGGCCAACCTCCCTAATAAGGAAAAAACCTCAACAAAATATTAGCAAACTGCATTCAACAATACATTAAGAGGATCATTTACCATGATCAAGTAGGACTTATCCCAGGGAAGCAAGCACGGTTCAATATTTCCTAATCAATCAATGTGATATACCACATCCATGAAACAAAAGATAAAAATCATATGATAATCTTAATAGATGTAGAAAAAGCATTTGAGAAAATTCAACATCCATTCACAATAAAAAAAATCTCTGTTTAGAGGGAATATACCTCAACATAATAAAAGCCATATATGAAAAACTCACAGCTAACATCACACTCAATGGTGAAAACTGAGACTTTTTCCTTTAGGAAGAACAAGACAAGGATGTCCACCCTCTCCACTTTTACTCAACATAGTACTGTAAATTTTAGTCATGGCAGTCAGACATGCAAAATAAATAAGAGGCATAAAAAATAGTAAAGAAGAAGTTAAACTTCACTATTTGCAGATGATGTGATACTATATTTAGAAAATCATAAAGACTCTACCAAAAAACTACTAGAATAAATAAACTCAGTAAAGTTGCAGGATACAACATTAATACCCAGAAATCAATAGAATTTCTATACACTAATAATGAAGTATCAGAAAGAAAAATTAAAAATTCCATTTGTAATTACGTGAAAAAGAATAAAATATTGAGGAATAAACTTAACCAAGGAGGTGAAAGACTTACATTCCAAAACCTGTAAAGCTCCAATAAATGAAATCAAAGATGACACAGACAAGTGGAAAGATAGCCCATACTCATAGATTGAAATAATTAATATTTTTAAAATGTCCATACTACTTAAAGTAACCTATAGATTCAATGCAATCTCTATCAAAATATCAACAATTTTTTTCACAGGACTAGAAGGAATAGTCTAAAATTTGTAAGCAACCACAAAAGACCCCAAATAGCCAAACCAATCTTGAGAAAGAAAAACAAAGCTGGAGGTATCACAATTCCAGATTTTAAGATATACTACAAACCTGGAGTAACCAAAATGGTATGGTGCTGGTACAAAAATAGACACATAGATCAATGGAACAGAGCCCAGAAATAGATTCCTACTTATATGGTCAATTAATCTGTGACAAAGGAGACAAGAATATACAATGGGGAAAAACAAATGGTGCTAGGAAAACTGGACAGCTACATGTAAAATAATGAAACTGGACCACTTTCTTAAACCATACACAAAAATAAACTCATAATGATTAAAGACATAAATGTGGGACCTGAAACTATAAAAATCCTAGAAAAAGACACAGACAGTAATTTCTCTGACAGTAGTGTGGCAACATTTTTCTAGATATGTTTACTAAGGCAAGGGACACAAAAGCAAACATAAACTATTGGTACTACACCAAAATAAAAACCTTTTGCAGAGCAAAGGAAACCAACCACGAAATGAAAATGCAGCCTATTGAATGGGAGAATACATTTGCAAATGATATATCATTTGCAAGAAAGAGCTAAATATCCAAAATATAAGAATTTATACAATTCAACACCACAAAAATCTAATTAAAACGTGGGCATAGGGCCTGAATAGACATTTTCCCAAAGAAAACACAGTTAACTAACAGATACGTGAAAAGTTGCTCAACATCACTAATCACGAAGGAAATGCAAATCAAAACCACACTGAGATATCACCTTATACTTGTTAGAATGGCCAAAATCAAAAAGAAATAGCCAGTGTTGTTGACAAGGATGTGGAGAAAAAGGAACCCTTGTGCACTGTTAGTAGAAGTGTAAATTGGTACAGTCACTGTGGAAAACAGTATGAAGTTTCTTCAAAAAACTAAAAATAGATATCCATATGATCCAGAGATTCCACTACTGGGACTTTACACAAAGAAAATGAAGACACTAATTCAAAAAGACACAATGCACCCCTATGTTTATTCCAGCATTTTTTTACAATAGCCAAGATATGAAAGGAATCTAGGTGCCAATTGACAGATGAATAGATGAGGAAGATTTGGTATACATATATAATGCAATATTGCTCAGCCATAAGAATGAGATTGTGGTATTTGAGACAAAATGGATGGACCTAGAGGGTATTATGCTAAGTGAAATAAGTCAGACTGAAAAAGACAAACACCATATGATTTCAGTCAGGTGGGGAATCAAAAAAAAAATGAATAAACAAACAAAAAGCAGAATCAGTCCTATAAATACAGAAAAAAAAAAACTGATGGTTGCCAGAGTAGAGGGGTGAGGGGATGGGCAAAATAGATGAATGTGAGTGGGAGATACAGGGTTCCAATTATGGAATCAATAAGTCATGGAAATAAAAGTCACAGTGTAGGGAATATAGTCAGTGATATTGTGATAGCGTTGTATGGTGACAAACAGTAACTACATTTTTAGTGAGCATAGCATAAGTATGGAGAAGTTGAATCACAATGTTTTTTACACTTGAAACTAAGGTAGCATTCTGCATCAAGTATACTCAAATAAAATAATTAAAAAAATAAAAACTACGGAAAATATTCAGAGGTGGGAAGTATCCAAATAACCACCCCTGAAAGTGACTTATATGTTGGGAGAAGCCTAGGAAAGAAAACAAGTATGCTCTGAATATTACATTTATGAGTTTGTTTGGATGTCATCCAAAATCATTGAAAGGAATGAACAGACCTATACACCAAATCCCAGAACCATGTTTGAATTGTTCAGCATACATTCCAGACTGAGAATCAATGTTACAAACAGCTACAACTGCCAGCAGCTTTGAGAATAACTTGAAAACATGACATTTTGGATTTTAGAAATACTTTTCATGGCAATAGAGATGGGTAAAACACATATACTTATGTAGCACACCACTTTGCCTTATGTCAGTAATTGCTGATGTGGGCTTCTGAGACATCTCTATGAATCCTTTGAAAATAAAGCTAGAAGTGAGCATTCTATGGGTGAACAAATTTCTGTATTTAAAATATCTAAATGTTTGAAGGACATTATTTCTGACTCATTTACAGTGACTTTTTAAAACTTTTATTTTGAGATAATTATAGACTGACATGAAATTGTAAGAAATAATACAAAGAAATCCAGTGTACCATTTAAGCAGTTTCTTCCAATGGTAACATTTTTGCAAACATATAGCACAATATTACAACTAAAATAGTGGCATTGACCCAATCAAGATACAAAATACTTTCATCATCACAAGGAGTTTTGAGTTGCAGTTTACAGCTATTGCTTTTTTTTCCCCCTACCCTACCTTACTCCTAACCTCTAGAAAACCCCCATCTGTTCTTCATTTCTATAAATCTGTCATTCCCAGTTGCTTTTAGGAGATAATCTCTATTGTTTCCACTTTCCTACCTTTCAGCTCTTTTTTTTGTGACTTTTACTCAGGTAACTTTCCACTAAAGCACTTTAGGTTCAATGTAAGTTCCCCCTTTTCTGGAGATAAATGCCCAGAAAATGTAAACCAAGTTTAGGTAGTTTAAATCATTCATTCAACATTTATTTAGTGTCATATGCAGGATACTGTTCAGCACATTAGGGGATGTGGTGAAAAAGACAGAAAAGGTCCTGGTCCACATGGAACTTATAGTCTAATGGAGAGAAACACAGAATGAACAAATTTAAATATATTAAAAGTACAAAATTTATAGGCAGATATCTTATTTATGTTGTTCACTTTTTTATTTAAAAAAAGGTGCTTGGAATATAGTAGTTGGTTATATGCCCTATTTTAGTTTTTTTTTAATTTTATTTATCTATTTTGAGAAGGGAGAGGGGAAGAGATATAGGAAAAGATAGAATCCCAAGAAGGCTCCATACTGTCAGTGCAGAGCCCGACATGGGGCTCAAACTCACAAACTGTGAGATCATGACCTGAGCTGATATAAAGAGTCAGACTTGATCTTAACCGATTGAGCCACCCAGGTACTCCAGTATTTTAGAGTCCATGCAATGGTCGCAGGCATTGGTTCTATGCACTGAAAGTATGGCAGTAATCAGACAAAACTCCCAGCTCTCACAGAGTTTATATGAATCCCAAAGATACCTGGCAGAAAATAAATTTTCAGAAATTTTCTGAAATTTGCTGTTGTTGCTGCTTTTACTATTGCCATTGCTTTTACCATTGTTAATATTTACTTCAGCTTATTCATATATATATATGTGTGTGTATATACATATATATGTGATATATGTGTATATACATATATATGTATACACACACACACACACACACACACACACACACATATATATATATATATATATATATATATATATATATATATTTCTTTGCATTTCTAAATATATCCTAGGTTGACTTTGGTAGTATTGATCGTGCTGATTAGGTAAAGCACACAGTTTACGTAGCACATCACTTTGTTTTAGGTCAGTAATTTAGGTCAAAAATTGCTTTGACATAGATTACGTAGCACATCACTTTGTTTTAGGTCAGTAATTGCTGACATAGAACATAATAAATTGAGTTATTATGATATAACCCAATTCCGAAAGATTTCTAATCTTTGGGAAGAATGATCAGGATTGGGCCAGGTACAAAGAGCACTTGCTAAGGATATCTGACTGAACATGTATAATAGTCAGTTGCTACTCAGTATCAACATGCTTGGACAGACTTCCATGGGTGGTTTGGAGCTGCTTGTTTCTCTTGATGAAATGAGAGTGCTTTCATCTAACTCACCTCCACTTCCAAGAGTATGGGTAATATTATTCTGTACATAAATGGATGCTCTTATCTGAGACTTTTATCTCCTGACCTTGATTATCTTTTCTCCTCTATTTTGGTGTTGGTTGTTTGCAAAGAGCATTTGTTGAGATTTTTTTTCTCTTTTTAACCTCTTTTATTTTTTGGTAGAAACATAAAGATTTCAGGATCAAATATAATCTCAGGGGAAGTCCAAGCTTTTCTTATACTGAAAGGCTCTTCAAAGCAGAATCCAGGCCAATAGGATGACATTTCTAAGTGTTTGAATTTCTGGTGGTTTATTCTATACAAATGTAAATTTAACATTATCTGGCCTTTAAAGGAAGAGCACATGAGAGCAAAACAAAACCAAGCCAAAAATAGCAAAAAGAAACACTTCTTTGGAAAGGTCTGACATTAGTAACATGCTTTTTCATTACCATTGCCACTGTCCTAATCTTGGCATTCACCTTTATGCCTAAAACTATATTAAAAACTCCTTACCTAGAACATCTGCTTCTACTGCCTCTCAATAAACTCATCTCTTATCACTCTATCTTCATATCAGTCCTTTTTGTACATTTTGTCTGGAATTTTCTTTATAAAAACACTTTTTCTCTTTCATCAAGTTATGATAAAAATAAATCAAAGCAAAAATACTGAATGGCTACCTTCACTATTCCATCTGGGTTGCAGTCTTAGAATCTGTCTTTTTAAAACTTCCAGGTCACCCTCAAATGTAGGCAAGATTGAGGAATTGCTGGCATGCATGTTCAAAGTCTTCAATTTGTTATCTAAAGTTCAATTCAATATGACTTGGAAGTTGTTATATTTACCAGAAATATATTTTGGAAAACAGCAAATTTCATTAATTTTAATATCTTCTAACTAACTTGAATGTGAAAAAGATTTCCTTCATTTATCCAAAACAAGTGAAATTTTAACACATACCTGAGTTTCACACAGGGAGGATATGAAATTCTAAACTATCAATTTCATAACAATCTAACTTTAAAAGGCAGTTTTTTTTCTCATATCTTGAAGCACTAGAATGCCTTTAGCTATAGCTTTGTACATAAATAACAGAAAAAAAAATAAAACAATGCAATAAATGATATAGCTGCAAGTAAAATCTTAATTTGGGGGCTACTTAAGACAGACTGCTAAAATTTGCATCTACTTTGAGTATGTTTGATTGCTTACTCAAAATACTTACAGGAACAACAAGGCTTATTGTGAAAGCCTTGCTGCATTAAACACAAATGCATGCAACCCATTTCATTGACTGAGTAGTCTAAAAGATGATTAAGGTACTGACTGGAAGATTTTATTCAAAATATTGATGGCTTAGAAAGAACAAGTTATCTTACTTAATTCAAAATTGTGCTGACTAATCAATTTCTTCAATAGTAAATTCTGAAGGTGTCAGAAGGTTTTAGTGTTTATATGACCAAAAATGTTTATTTGTTCTCTTTTAAATCCCAGGCCTTTGCTGAAAACTTAATTATTGATAGTTTATATTTTTTTAAGTTTATTTATTTATTTTGAGAGAGAACACAAGTAGGGTCAGGGCAGAGAAAGAAGGAGAGAGAGAGAATCCCAAGCAGGCTCTGCGCTGTCAGTGCAGAGCTCAACATGGGGCTTGAACTCAAAAACCATTAGATTTTGACCTGAGCCAAGAGTTTGATGCTTAGCCAACTGAGCCACTAGGTGCCCCTGGTGGTTTATATTTTTACATTTTCATATAACTTTGGCACATGTATCTTACTGGTAATTGTGGTCCACAATCACATTGAGTATACTTTCATGATAAATACTTGGGTTAAACAACTATATCAAAGGGATTTTTTTTTTGAAACTAAAATGCCTGCCACCATTTCTTCAACTGTAAAATTGATACTGTATTAGTTATTTGTTGGTATGTAAATATTACCTCAAAACAGTGGTTTAAAACAATCAAAATTTACTCTATCACAGTTTCTGTGATAGCCAAAGTAATTTTGAAGAAGAAGACCAAAGCAGGAGGCATCACAATCCCAGACTTTAGCCTGGGTATTGGCACAAATTGGCACTGGTAATTGGCACAAAATGGTATTGGCACAAAAACAGACACATACACCAGTGGAATAGAATAGAAACCCAAGAATTAGACCCACAAAAGTATGGCCAAGTAATCTTTGACAAAGCAGGAAAGAATATCCAATGGAAAAAAGACAGTCTCTTTAACAAATGGTGCTGGGAGAACTGGACAGCCATATGCAGAAGGATGACACTAGACCACTTTCTTACACCATGCACAAAAATAAACTCAAAATGGATAAAGGACCTGAATGTGAGACAGGAAACCATCAAAACCCTAGAGGAGAAAGCAGGAAAAGACCTCTCTGACCTCAGCCGCAGCAATTTCTTACTTGACACATCCCCAAAGGCAAGGGAATTAAAAGCAAAAATTAACTATTGGGACCTCATCAAGATAAAAAGCTTCTGCACTGCAAAGGAAACAATCAACAAAACTAAAAGGCAACCGACATAATGGGAAAAGATATTTGCAAATAGCATATCGGACAAAGGGCTAGCATCCAAAATCTATAAAGACCTCACCAAACTCCACACCCAAAAAACAAATAATCCAGTGAAGAAATGGGCAGAAAACATGAATAGACACTTCTCTAAAGAAGACATCCAGATGGCCAACAGGCATGTGAAAAGATGCTCCACTTTACTCCTCATTAGGGAAATACAAATCAAAACCACACTGAGATATCACCTCATGCCAGTCAGAGTGGCTAAAATGAACAAATCAGGAGACTATAGATGCTGGAGAGGATGTGGAGAAACGGGAACACTCTTGAACTGTTGTTGGAAATGCAAACTGATGCAGCCACTCTGGAAAACAGTGTGGAGGTTCCTCAAAAGTTAAAAATAGATCTACCCCTATGACCTAGCAATAACACTGCTAGGAATTCACCCAAAGGATACAGGAATACTGATGCATAGGGGCACTTGTACCTCATTGTTTATAGCAGCACTCTCAACAATAGCCAAAGTATGAAAAGAGACTAAATGCCAATCAACTGATGAATGGATAAAGAAATTGTAGTTTATATACACAATAGAATACTATGTGGAAATGAGAAAGAATGAAATATGGCCTTTTGTAGTAACGTGGATGGAACTTATGCTAAGTTAAATAACTCATACAGAGAAACACAGATACCATATGTTTTCACTCTTATGTGGATCCTGAGAAACTTAACAGAAGTCCATGGGGGAGGGAAGGGAAAAAAAAAGAGGTTGGGGGGGGAGAGCCAAAGCATAAGAGACTGTTAAAAACTGAGAACAAACTGAGGGTTGATGGGGGGTGGGAGGGAGGGGAGGGTGGGTGATGGGTATTGAGGAGGGCACATTTTGGGATGAGCACTGGGTGTTGTATGGAAACCAATTTGACAATAAATTTCATATTAGAAACTGAAAAAAAATCTATAAAGAACTCACCAAACTCCACATCTGAAAAACAAATCATCCAGTGAAGAAATGGGCAGAAATCATGAATAGACACTTCTCTAAAGAAGGCATCCAGATGGCTAACAGGCACGTGAAAAGATGCTCAACGTCACTCCTCATCAAGGAAATACAAATCAAAACCACACTGAGATATCACCTCATGCCAGTCAGAGTGGCTTAAATGAACAAATCAGGAGACTATAGATACTGCCGAGGATGTGGAGAAACGGGAACCCTCTTGAACTGTTTGTGGGAATGCAAACTGGTGTAGCCACTCTGGAAGACAGTGTGGAGGTTCCTCAAAAAATTTAAAATAGATCTACCCTATGATCCAGCAATAGACTGCTAGGAATTTACCCAAGGGGTACAGGAGTGCTGATGCATAGGGGCACTTGTACCTCAATGTTTATAGCAGCACTTACAACAATAGCCAAATTATGGAAACAGCCTATATGTCTATCAACTGATGAATGGATAAAGAAATTGTGGTTTATATACACAATGGAATACTACGTGGCAATGAGAAAGAATGAAATATGGCCTTTTGTAGCAATGTGGATGGAAATGGAGAGTGTTATGCTAAGTGAAATAAGTCACACAGAGAAAGACAGATACATATGTTTTCACTCTTATGTGGATCCTGAGAAACTTAACAGAAGACCATGAAGGAGAGGAAGGAACAAAAAGTCAGAGAGCAAGGAACCCAAACTATAAGAGACTTAAAAACTGAGAATAAACTGAGGGTTGATGGGGGGTGGGAGGGAGGGAAGGGTGGGTGATGGGCGTTGAGAAGGGCACCTGTTGGGATGAGCACTGGGTGTTGTATGGAATCCAATTTGACAATAAATTTCATATTAAATAAAAAAGAAAAATTACTAACCAAATAAGCCAAAAATTATTAAACCTTTGAGTATGGTACCTCTTCATATTGCATGGCTCCAGGTAATGAATATAAAATCTTTCAATGCTTGTAAAATACCAAGAATCCTTCTGAAGAATGTTATGAGAATCAGCTCTTTGGTAACAAGAAAGAGAAAGAAAGAAAGAAAGAAAGAAAGAAAGAAAGAAAGAAAGAAAGAAAGAAAGAAAGAAAGAAAGAAAGAAAGAAAGAAAAATGAGTGCTTTAACCTGAAAAGTATGAGTCCTACAATGGCCAACCAACAAACCTAGACCCTAATACAAGGTTTCCAAAGCTCTTTCTTCCTCCAGAGTTTCCAAAATCCTGCTTACAAATAACCTAGGAATACTATATTTCAAGAACCTGCAAAATAATAAATTTTAGAGGTGTTCTTTTATGAAATAGAGATAACCTAAATTATGTAGAATAAATGAGATTAATAAAAAATCCATTGTGATTTTACTTATGTTGCCGTGACTATGTTTCTTAAGGATTGTGTAATTTGGTTTTGTAATATTCCAGCCAATTTGAGATTAAGAAGGGGAGTCTGAATATTACTTTAAAACTGACAAAATGGAATACTACCCCTTAAATTCCTATAGCTTTCCAAATTGTACCCTAAGGGGAAATACATATTAGTTTGTACTCTAAGAACAGTTTCATAAGGTGAAACAAAATACACGGAGACACACACTGTAAAGGATTTCATCTACCATTGGAGATTTATGATACATACATATTTCTTTTTTGTTGCTGCTAAGGAATGTTAGAGCCTTTTTCTTTTCCATTTGTTGAATATTTTTAATTTAAATTCAAGTTATTTAACATACAGTGTAATCTTGTCTTCAGGAGTAGAACCCAGTGATTTCATCTCTTACATATGACACTCAGTGCTCATCCCAAGTGCCCTCCTTAATGCCCATGACCCATTTAACTCATCTGTCCACCCACCTCACTTCCAGCAACCCTTTGTTTGTTCTCTGTATTGAAGAGTCTCCTATACTCTGCCTCCCTCTTGTTTTTATCTTATATTTCCTTCCCTTCCCCTGTGTTTATGTGTTGAGTTTCTCAAATTCCACATATGAGTGAAATTGTTATATCTTTCTCTGACTTATTTCACTTAGCATAATATCCTCTAGATCAATCCATGTTGTTGCAAATGGCAAGATATCATTCTTTTTCATTCCCAAGTAGTATTCCATTAATATATAAACAACTTCTTCTTTATCCATTTATCAGTCGATGTACATTTGGGCTCTTTCCATAATTTGGCTACTCCTGATAGTGCCACTATAAACAATAGGGTGAATGTGCCCCTTTGAATCAGCATTTTTGTATCCTTTGTATCCTTCCTAGTAGTGCAATTGCTGGGTAATAGGGTAATTCTATTTTTAATTTCTTAAGGAATCTCCCTGATGTTTTCCAGAGTGGGTTCACCAGTTCGTATTCCCACCAACAGTGCATACTTCTGAGGAGTTCAGCAGGAAGAAGATCTTCTAAAGCTTTTTAATGTTTAAAATAAGGAAACTTTCTCACAAAGGAAAACTTTTTAAATATCCACTGTCAGAATTTTTGAGACAAAATGAAGACAAAAGACAGATTAAATATGTTCATCAGCATCAAAATACTATAGTCAATACTTAATACTATTCTTATACAACTGTATCTGTTTGCTAATGATTTATCATTAGTTTTAGTGTTCTCTCTCATGCATTGGCTGCAGTGACTTAATTTTGACACTACATTTCATAGAAATAATCTCTGCTGCCCTGAAATTAGGAGTGTACTAGGTGACAACACTTTCTTTGAAAGCAACAGTAAATGGTCTGAGTATGAAGAAAACCAACTGTCTATTAGTTACTCCATATCAGATATCAGTCTATCAACCCACTCAGATTCTCCATCTGGGCAACTATGTTAGAGTTACAGATAGAAGATAGATTATTTTAGCTATGGCTGCCACGAAAAGGAACACTGATCAAATTTTCTAATTTTCATAAATTGTGCTATGAATCCCAGACTAAAACTTTGATGAAGTGGCCTTTCAAAATACATTATTCTTGAATATGATTATAGCAAATCTCCAAAACTAAAAGTAACCTAATTTTTCTCTTCCTTGAAACCTCAAAGAGTTTGAGTAGCATATCTTTTCATTACATTCTGTTGTCCCTCTTTTATTTTCTGCATCATTTTCTTTAAAATTTTGTGTCCTGTCACATGATCAAACATGGTTTCTGGAGTGGCCTAAATTAAAAAGTAGGTATTAATGTTATCTTCATTATATTCATAGGTTAAATGACTCGCCCACTAGTGGCAAATATGGGAGCTGAAAAGTTAACTAACTGGCTCCAAATTCTGAAGTCTGCTTATCACTATTGGATTACCAGAGAATACATTATATTTTAATAATCTTCAAAGATTAACTCACAACAAGCCCCCCAAAAATGAAGAAAGAGTACCCCTTTAGAGGGACTAGAAGTTCTTTATTAACATGTGGGTGTGTATGCCAGAAGAGATTCATTAATCTTGAGAGAATCCTATTTTCATGTCCTCTCAATAATTCCAAAGCTCAACATTGTTACTGTAAATTATAGAAGCATGAGGTAAAGAATAAATATATTAACTATATAGAGAATGAAGAAATATTACTGTTAATATTATATCCCTGGTCCTAAATGGCATTGTAGAATTAGGACATAATAGAGAAAGAAAATAATCTACAAAAGAAACAGAAAAGGGAAGAAATTAATGAATTCTCAATACCACTATAGGTATGATCTTCATGTAGCTTCTATTACTTTTTTTACTTAATAAGCAAAATAAAAATCCTTATTGTATCCCCAAATATTCTTGTCTTTCGACGCATTGATTCCAGCATTAAAAGGAATCACAGGTCTACAGTACCTTCGTTTAAAATATATATTTATTTTATTTATTTTGAGAGAAAGAGAGAGACAGACAGAGAAAACAAGCAGGGGAGGAGAAGGGAGAGAGAGAGAGAGAGAGGGAGAGAGAGAGAGAGAGAGAGAGAGAGAGAGAATCCCAAGCAGGCTCTGTGCTGTCAGCACAGAGCTCAATGCAGGACTCAAACTCATGACCATGAGATCATGACCTGAGCTGAAATCAAGAGTCGGATGCTTAACCAACTGAGCCATCCAGGCATCCTTATAGTACTTATATGACTTTTGGATGTCTGCGAAGTTTCCCATTTGGCTCTCTTTCAAAAGGAATAGGTGCTTGACCAGTTAGAGATTGTCTTCTTGGAAAAGATGTTCCCAAAGGCTTCAGCATGGCACGGCACATGACACAGTGAGCTATAAGCATTCATTTAAATAGAAATAGAAATTTAATAGAAAGCATTCATTTAAAGCTCCCATACCAAATAAAGGACTTCAAGTAAAAACATTGCTGCTGAAAATAAATATTAGTTTTGTCATATTTCATATTCATCTGCCTCCTCTTAATTGTCAAAGAATGAACAAAACAAGACCTAATGTGGCAAATGCTATCTTCTCTCCCTTCTCAATTATGTCTGGATAGATATAAAGGATGAAAGATGTTAACATTCTTGTCCATTAGTCATGACTCGATCCAGGAGGACAGATATGTCACCCAACCTAAAACAGAAAGATTGCTGGGGCTCTGAGAGAGAACTTGATTAGCTCGGATCTGAAACTTTGTCAATTTGTATGTTCATGAGATATACTGTCAAATTAAAGACAGATGCCCCACTTGAGTACACAGACAAAGATAATATACACACAAATGTACCATCAATTCAGATATATTCATATTTTTTCAAAGTTTAATATCTATTTCAAAAGTACATGAACTGCCTTCTTCCTGCTGTATATGTTGTATATTACTAGAAAAGGGATAAAACCCTTCTCTTGGGTACTGTACCAAGGAAGTAATACCACTCCAAAGAATATATTGGAAAGGTAAACTTCTTTCTGTATATGGCAAAAACTAATTAGAAGTCCTATCTATTATCAAAGATTTTGGCTTGAGAAAATAAGAAAACTAGACTATTTTGTGTTATCTTTCTCTGATTCTGTCTTTACTACACCTAAGACCAAATATAGTACTATTGACAATAAAGAAATAAAATTGTGCCATGGCCACTATGGGTGAAGACTAAACTCAAGTTTCTGATATTTTTGAAGCTTACTACACTAACTGTAATATGTAATTAAAAATATTTATTTTTATAGTGTTTGAGATTCAATCAAAAAGTGGAATATGTCAAACAAATAGAATTACTTCCAGAAAGTATGTCTTAAATTAGGAGAGAAATAGAAAACCCTTAAAAATAAATTTAGATTTTAGATAGGTAGAGTGAGCGAGTTTTCTAGTCTTAGCATAAACTTTTAAAAAATATATGAAATCTCTATTTTCTCTGAAAATTCCAATGGTGTAATATTATAATCCAGAGGAAAATATCATAATAAGAAATAATAGGTATTCTTTATCAGGTTTATTACTGTGTATATGTTTAAGACACTGCCATGGGCCGATTAGCTGACCTTTCAAAGTTAAGTTTGCATATTTCCTTGCTTATCCACCATTGTCTGTTAAAGTGAAAATTTCTCCTGTTCACTTCCTTGTACCTTGGGGTAGAAAAGGGGCTATCTAATCACCCATGAAATATATGACTTTAATCCTGTTCAAGAAGGAGAACATTTGTAAGTTGCACAGCATGAGAAGCACATGAGTTATGGGAAATTACTGTGGTGGTATAAAGTTGTCTTTTCCAAACAGAATTTTTCTATAAAAGTGTAATGCATAAAGTACACTTTCAAGTATGATATTCCTTAAAATGGGTATCAATAAGAGACAGATATCATTAGGTTGCTTGATTTTTGGATGATGATATTCTCACAGTGAGTTAAAAAACAAACAAACAGAAAACTGTGTCCCTTCCGGTTTTCCTTCTTTGGCATCCATCGACAGGTGGGACTGTAATTCACCCTCATGAGATATTATAACACCCGTACCAACTAAATGTATTAATAACAACTGTTAATGTAATTGCAAAGAATATTCACCTGTTTTAAATGAATTTCTAAATAAGTCAGTTTTCCTCTCCACTATGAAAGATTGTTTTTTGAAAGCTTGACAAATATATTTGTTACATAGACGTTGGTTAAAGCAAGTGGCATTCAGAAATGTTTACAAGCTATATTTGAACAGCTACTACAATCTAGTCTATCGTGAAAGTTGAGTTTTTTTTTTTTTGTTAATTTGTGAAAATATATTATGTTTTATCTGAAACCAAGTTGACCAGATAATTCACATATACCAATCTTGGAATGTTTTAAGTGAAAATATTTTAAATAAACCCTAACTAAGGGAGTTAGTAAAACTTATTTTTTTTTTTTTTGCACAAATGTTGTATGTTAAAACACGTAATAAAGATTTACTATGGACTGAATTGTGTACTCCCTGAAATTTATATGTTGAAACCTTGGAGATGGGGCCTTTGGGAAGTAATTATTGTTAGATAAGGTCATGAAGGTAGAGCCCTCATGGTGAGATTAGCAGCTTTATAAGAAGAGGAAGAAAGGGAGATTGTTTTCTCTTTACCATGTGAGGACATAGTGAGAAGACAGCTGTATGCAAGCCAGGAACAGGAATCTCTCACAAATCCAGCACCCTGCTATTGGACTTTTGGCCTCCAGAACTGTGAGAAATAAATGTTGATTAATCCATGCAGTTTGTGATATTCTGTTATAGCAGACTGAATAGACTAATAACACAAGGTCTTAAATGAATAGTGATAGAAACAACTTATCAGATCTTATGGAGTATGTCTTTTATAAATATGTCTTTTATAAATACTCAGACTATTGCTACCTCTAATGGTAAGTCCAATGATCAGTTACCACTCTGAGCAGTACCTATCACAAAGCTGCCATCTTGGAAGAGTTTTCTCCCCTATTGCTTTAGCAGTTATAAAGTCTCAGCCTCTACACTGTTTCATTTGCACTTTTGATATGTTACCAGAAGGTGACAGTACTGGGCCTCAGTTGTGAGAAGATAATTTTCACTGTGAAACGTTTTCTTCTTTTTAACTCTGTTCATTAGCTAACTTTAAACTTTTATATATTCACTTATAATAATTTTCTTCGATTGTTCTTGATTTATATTCCTAAAGATTCCAACAGGAAAGCTAAAGTAGAAGGCTTTTCACAAAAGTCAGCTTCAATTTATCTTTCCAGTCATTCTTCTGACCCCACTCACCTCCTCAAGCAGCTACAAAGAATTATTGCTTTTCTAAGGATACCATGTTCTTTTACACCTCTATGACTTTGAATGTGCTTCCCCCTGTGCATGGAGTACCTTTTTGAATCTCATAAAATCCCACTAATCTTTTAAAGTTCAGGTCAAAATTCCATTTCATACTAAAGACTTTCTAGATCACCTAAGAAGTTATGCTCCCTTGTAATGTCAGAGCTAAAGAAATTGCTAAAAAATAATTAGAATATGCCAAAGGGATACATGAGCCAACTTAAAAAGTTCATAATGGCCAGAGCTGGCAGCATTTTAGCAAAACAATATATATTGTATAAAAATTTAAAATACTGGGATATAACCTAAAGTATAAAATAAATATCCATGAGACATACTTATATAAATAATTGAATACATAAATAAACCAAGGGGGGATAGGGAGAGACAAATCACCTTTGCAAAAGAATTTCAAATAATTTATGTAGATACTTCACTCTCAAATAAATGGAATATAATCCCTTACCCCTTAAATGTGAGGTGCTCATAGTGACTTCTTTGTAAAGGGTCCAGTTTAGAAAGGGGAGAAAATTAACTTTATAGTGAAAAAACTTGACAAACACTACCTCAACCAGATGATCAAGTTTAATATCAACATTGATAAGTCGTTGATAGTATGTACCCTTGATAAGTTGTGATTAAAGTGGAACTTAACCCCTGTGATATTCCTTCCAAAAAGCAATAACTCCCATCTAATCATAAGAAAAACACTAGAAAAATACTGACAGACATTCTGCAAAATATCCAATCAGTAATCTTCAAACTTTTCAAGGTCATGAAAAACAATACAAGTCTGAGAAACTCCTACAACTAAAATATTAAGGAAACATTACTTCTAAATGTAATGTGGCATCCTAGATGGAATCTTGGAACAGGAAAATACATTAGGGAAATAACTGAGGAATTCTGAATGAACTATATAGGTTAGGTAACAATGTATAAATATTGGTTCATTAAATGTTATAAATATACTATACTAATGTGTGATATTAATAATAGGACACAGTGTGGGTATATGGAAAGTCTGTACAATCTTTGCAATTATTGGGTAAATTTAAATCTGTTCTAAATTTTAAAAGTATATTAAAGAAAAATAATAATCATAAAGCAGTTTTACTGCAGCAGAACAGCTACAAGACTTTCTTCATCATTCACTTAAATGGATTTTAGTTACCTGTTTCCTTTTGTCCCTCCCTCTAGACTAAATCCTTTGTATCCCCAGCCTTTCATATATAGTACATTCAACACACAGGTCTACAGAATGAGTTAGAAATATGTATTTAGATACATAACTAATGATGGAATTATTGCATCATTCTGAGAGATATTGTAACCAGAGAAGTAATATAAACTGGCAATGCTATTTGTAATAAATTTTATAGAAGCCTCAATAATAAATGTGAATTTATTAAAGTTATAATAGTTTTCTTTTGATCCTTCATACGCACAGACATACAGACATGAACTTGAATTTGGTTTCTCTTAAAATTAAAACATTTTAGGGGTACCTGCGTGGCTCAGTCAGTTAAGCATCTCACTCTGGCTTTCAGCTTAGGCCATGATATCACAGTTCATGAGATTGAGCTCTACCTTGGGCTCTGCACTGAGCATGGAGCCTGCTTGGGATTCTTTCTCTCTCCCTCTCTCTCTGGCCCTCCCCTGCCCACATTCTCTCTCTCTCTCTCTCTCTCTCTCTCTCTCTTTCTCTCTCTCTGTCTCTCAAAATAAATAAACTTCAAAAATTAAAACATTTTTAAATGGTCCTTGATGAAAAATAATCTTCAAGTTGTCATCTATATGACTGCATCCCAAATCATCCATAAGTGATAATCTTAAGAGTGATTGAAGGCACTGACCCTGGAGCTAGACTACTTCAAAAGATATGTTGCTTTACAGCTGAATGACACTGGATAACTTATTAACCTCTGTAAACCTTGGTTTCCTCATTTGTAAAATGAAGATAATCATAGTACATGCCTTCCAGAGTTATTGTGAGAACTAAATAAATTAATGGCTGTCAATGGCTTAGAGCTCTGTGTGGCAAATTAGGCAATCATTAAATATCAGTTATTATGACTATTACAATTAACAGAAGAATTATTCCAAATATGGCTTTCAGTTGAGCCATACCTCTTCAGACTTTTGCACTAAACACTGGATGAAGTAACTTATTTATTTCTGATTCTATACTAACTATGCTATGTTAAAGTCAGCATTTTATTGATTATTATAACCAAAGTTAATCATTAGACTAGTTATGATTGTTAAAATGTAAGCTCCATGATGGCAGAAACTATGTCTATTTCACCATTGCAACCTCAGCACCTAACACCAAACTTGGTGCTCATTAGGGCTTAGTAAATACTTGCTGACTGATAGTTGTATATCACCTATACCCAGAATGACCTTTGTTACACTAACCATTCAAGGTTGAGATTAAACTAAATAATTTATGAAATACTTTTAAACGTCTAGGCTATATTCTCTTGTCTTGGAGCCAATTGGTCTAGCTTCTATTCTTAGCTTAGAATAATTTTCAAAACTTTTCTCTCCATCTAAATAATTGTTGCTATACAAATGCATAAATAGCTAAGGATAGATTTTCCTTTTAATAGTCTTTAATTGGTTAAAGAATATACTAACTTTAGATTTATTTCACACATGCCCTCATTGATTCTTTTAGTGTCATCCATACCAAATTCTTATTCTCAATGCATATGTACTGTTTGCAAGATAAGACATTTGACTGTAGTTTAAGATGAAAATAGAGGTGAAAAGGGGAGAAGAAAACAGCACATTAGATAAGACATTTGACTGTAGTTTAAGATGAAAATAGAGGTGAAGAGGGGAGAAATAAACAGCAGATTAGATGATGATTGATGTTACAATGGTTCCAAATATTTTGGGTTACATTTTCAAGTGAATTAAACAATAAAAAAGATCCTTTTTGTTTCATGTTTTTCTATACATATATATTCCAGTTTTAAAATTTTAATAAAATATTTATTAAGTGCAAATATTTATATTTATTATGTGTAAATATTTATACTTATTATGTGTAAGGCATTGTGCAAAAACTATGTACAGAATAAAAATATGAATGCAGTGTGGTCCTCACCTACAAGCTCTACATGAAAAAAGGATGGAATGATAGAAAATGTATATTAATACCTATAATTCAAGCTGTAGAATTCTACTTTGCATCTAAGTTAATATTTTCAAAATCGACTTATTTTTAGGGATATCTTCTTTAATGAGGCCACAGCTCAAGGCTTAGACACATTTAACAGACTGTGTGTGTGTGTGTGTGTGTGGGTGTACATGTTTTTTTGGTTTCCAAATACTGCATTTTCTATAAGCTATACCTCATATCACATTCATTCAAGTCAGTACTGTTAAGTTGTAAATATGTGGAAGGCTAAAGTCATGAATGTGAGGTCTGCTTTGTAATATCTCAAAGTTGTATTATACAAAATTGTATAATATAACACAAAGACTTAAATGTTTTTGTTTCATTATAAAAGATTAATACAATACACAAATAAGGACCCCAAACTATCTCTGTTTTCTAACTCAGAGCCAACTTGATAGTTTAATCTTCCTTCAAAAGTCAGCTAAAGTTATACCTAGTCTTTAAATATACATTTTTTTCCTAAAATGAGTGTATACAATTTGAACAAGAAATGCAATAGTTTCAAATAGAAAAAATGAATCAAAAACTAAGATCTGTTTATTTCTATTCCCAATGCATACTGTACAGCTTATTCACTTTCAAATTTGTCCATTATAAAAATTATTTTTGTATGTATATTTCTGTAAGATTTTGAAGTTCCATGAGAATGATAATATTTTTGTTTTAGCTATACATTGGTATTTAATAGTTGTATTTAATAGTACTCACCATATTTGTCAAAAGAATGACTGAAAAGATAAGAAAGAAGCTTTTCATAATTCTATAATCAAAAAAAATGATTCTCTTTTCCACATGCTCTATTACCTATTATAACATGTGTTCATGAAGATATAGTTGTATATTTTTTCTAACCATCTAACATTTATATAGAACACATTTTTGTTGTTGCAAGCCTTCATAATTATCATTTCATTAACTACATAATATTGCATTATGTTATGCTTTTTAGCTCTAGGGTTTCTATTTTTGATGGGAAATCTCAATAAGATTATCTGCGATTTATCTTGCTATTTTTTATCAAAATGATTTATCTTGCTATTTATTTTGCTATTCAAATTTCATGAATAGATAATGCTACAGTTATAGTGCTCGCATAACACTCTTTTTTTTCTGAAACTTATCTCTTGGGAATAATTTCCATAATAGAAGAGGAGTCAAGTAGTTGTGTGCATAATTATAAAACCGGGACTAACAATAAAAAGCAACTATTTTGAAGGTACTGGAAAGCATTCAAAAGCAGAGTGAAGTCAGAGGAATTTCTTCTTGAAAAACTGTACGTTCAAGAGATAAGAAATGTGAGCTTGTCTTCTTGTCTGTGGGAGTTCCCCAAACCAGACAGCCATGGTGGGCAGAAATTTATAGCTATACCAGTTTGATGTACAATAGAACCGAAATTAAGACAGGAAACTCAGCCAGAAATTTAAGGTAGAAATTCTGGAAGCAAAAGACACAAGAAAGAATGAGACCCAAAATTTTATAGTAACTCTATACCTATCCACTAAACTACACATGTGCATGGGATAGCCCAAGTGACACAGCAAAACAAAACAAAACAAAACAACAACTGATAGGGACCAGAGAGGTGTTTTGCATCAAAAGACAGAGTTATACTGGAGAGCTTTTTTTGAGGTTGTTCTTTTTTCAACTATATGGATTCCTCAATAAAGGCTACCTTGGAAAACATAAAAGGAAGTCTTGTTGACTTATGGTGTTACATGATAGGGCCGAAGTATGGCTAATCAGTTAAAAATTTAAAGGAGAATCCCAGAAGCAAAGACACTATAGAGAAGATTAACTCTGAAATCTGCCAATAAACTCAATCCAGAGTTTTGCTTCAGCAACAAAATGCAGAGTTGCAGAAGAAAACCCAGGGAACCATGTTAAAAAACACAGCAGGTAAAAGATGTAAGAGATATTAGCTGTTGCCCACTATAAGGTAGACAAAATTTAGTGTTCGGTCCAAACAACTACTTACAAGAGCAATGAAAACAAAACCCCCAGGAGAATAAAACAGAACCCAGAATCACTTAAAAAACATCTAAACTATCCAGGTTACATAACTTACTAGACTTTCAAAGAAATACAAAATATGATCTATTCGGAAGGGTGGGAATCTCAATAGGAACTAATTCTAAATGACATCTAAACTAAACCTATTTTTTCAAAAAGCAAAGCCCATTGTCTGATAACTCATTTGCAAATATCTTTTCCCATTCCACTGGTTGCCTTTTAGTTTTGTTGATTGCTTCCTTTGCTGTGCAGAAGGTTTTTATCTTCGTGAGGTCCCAATAGTTCATTTTTGCTTTTAATTCCCTTGCCCTTGGGGATGTGTCAAGTAAGAAATTGCTACGGCTGAGGTTAGAGAGGCCTTTTCCTGCTTTATCCTCTAGGGTTTTGATGGTTTCCTGTCTCACATTCAGGTCCTTTATCCATTTTGAGGTATTTTTGTGAATGGTATAAGAAAGTGGTCTAGTTTCAACCGTCTGTATGTTGCTGTCCAGTTCTCCCAGCACCATTTGTTAAAGACACTGTCTTTTTTCCATTCGATATTCTTTCCTCCTAGTCAAAGATTAGTTGGCCGTACTTTTGTGGGTCTAGTTCTGGGGTTTCTATTCTATTCCATTGATCTATGTGTCTGTTTTTGTGCCAATACCATGCTGTCTTGATGATGACAGCTTTGTAGTAGAGGCTAAAGTCTGGGATTGGGATGCCTCCTGCTTTGGTCTTCTTCTTCAAAATTACTTTGGCTATTCGGGGCCTTTTGTGGTTCCATACAAATTTTAGGATTGCTTGTTCTAGGTTCGAGAAGAATGCTGGTGCAATTTTGATTGGGATTGCATTGAATGTGTAGATAGCTTTGGGTAGTATTCACATTTTAACAATATTAATTCTTCCAACCAATGAGCACGGAATATTTTTCCATTTCTTTATATCTTCTTCAATTTCCTTCATAAGCTTTCTATAGTTTTCAGCATACAGATCTTTTACATCTTTGGTTAGATTTATTCCTAGGTATTTTATGCTTCTTGGTGCAATTGTGAATGGGATCGGTTTCTTTATCTGTCTTTCTGTTGCTTCATTATTAGTGTATAAGAATGCAACTGATGTCTGTACATTGATTTTGTATCCTGCAACTTTGCTGAATTCATGTATCAGTTCTAGCAGACTTTTGGTGGAGTCTATTGGATTTTCCATGGATAATATCATCTCATCTGTAAAAAGTGAAAGCTTAACTTCATCTTTGCCAATTCTGATTATTTTATTTCCTTTTGTTGTCTGATTGCTGATGGTAGAACTTCCAATACTATGTTAAACAACAGTGGTGAGAGTGGACATCCCTGTCTTGTTCCTGATCTCAGGGAAAACGCTCTCAGTTTCTCCCCATTGAGGATGATGTTAGCTGTGGGCTTTTCATAAATGGCCTTTATGATGTTTAAGTATGTTCCTTCTATCCAGACTTTCTTGAGGGTTTTTATTAAGAAAGGATGCTGAATTTGTCAAATGCTTTTTCTGCATCGATTGACAGGATCATATGGTTCTTATCTTCTCTTTTATTAATGTGATGTATCACATTCATTGATTTGTGAATGTTGAACCAGCCCTGCATCCCAGGAATGAATCCAACTTGATCATGGTGAATCATTCTTTTTATATGCTGTTGAATTCGATTTGCTAGTATCTTATTGAGAATTTTTGCATCCATATTCATCAGGGATATTGGCCTGTAGTTCTCTTTTTTTACTGGGTCTCTGTCTGGTTTAGGAATCAAAATAATACTGGCTTCATAGAATGAGTCTGGACGTTTTCCTTCCCTTTCTATTTTTTGGACTAGCTTGAGAAGGATAGGTATTATCTCCGCTTTAAATGTCTGTTAGAACTCCCCTGGGAAGCCATCTGGTCCTGGACTCTTATTTGTTGGGAGATTTTTACTGATTCAATTTCTTCGCTGGTCATGGGTCTGTTCAAGCTTTCTATTTCCTCCTGATTGAGTTTTGGAAGTGTGCAGGTGTTTAGGAATTTGTCCATTTCTTCCAGGTTGTCCAGTTTGTTGGCATATAATTTTTCATAGTATTCCGTGATAATTGTTTGTATCTCTGAGGGATTGGTTGTAATAATTCCATTTTCATTCATGATTTTATCTATTTGGGTCATCTCCCTTTTCTTTTTGAGAAGCCTGGCTAGAGGTTTATCAATTTTGTTTATTTTTTCAAAAAACCAACTCTTGGTTTTATTGATCTGCTCTACATTTTTGTAGATTCTATATTGTTTATTTCTGCTCTGATCTTTATAATTTCTCTTCTTCTGTGGATTTAGGCTGCCTTTGCTGTTCTGCTTCTATTTCCTTTAGGTGTGCTGTTAGATTTTGTATTTGGGATTTTTCTTGTTTCTTGTGATGGGCCTGGATTGCAATGTATTTTCCTCTCAGGACTGCCTTCGCTGCATCCCAAAGCATTTGGATTGTTGTATTTTTATTTTCGTTTGTTTCCATATATTTTTTTTAATTTCTTCTCTAATTGCCTGGTTGACCCATTCATTCTTTAGTAGGGTGTTCTGTAACATCCATGCTTTTGGAGGTTTTCCAGACTTTTTCCTGTGGTTGATTTCAAGCTTCATAGCATTGTGGTCTGAAAGTATGCATGGCATGATCTCAATTCTTGTCTGCTTATGAAGGGCTGTTTTGTGACCTAGTATGTGATCTATCTTGGAGAATGTTCCATGTGCACTCAAGAAGAAAGTATATTCTGTTGCTTTGAGATGCAGAGTTCTAAATATATCTGTCAAGTCCATCTGATCCAATGTATCATTCAGGGCCCTTGTTTCTTTATTTACCGTGTGTCTAGATGATCTATCCATTTCTGTAAGTGGAGTATTAAAGTCCCCTGCAGTTACCACATTCTGGTCTATAAGGTTGCTTATGTTTGTGAATAATTGTTTTAAATATTTGGGGGCTCCCGTATTCGGCACATAGACATTTATAATTGTTAGCTCTTCCCGATGGATAGACCCTCTAATTATTATATAATGCCCTTCTTCATCTCTTCTTACAACTTTTAATTTAAAGTCTAGTTTGTCTGATAGAAGTATGGCTACTGCAGCTTTCTTTTGACTTCCAGTAGCATGACAAATAGTTCTCCATCCCCTCACTTTCAATCTGAAAGTGTCCTCAGGTCTAAAATCAGTCTCTTGTAGACAACAAACAGATGGGTCTTGTTTTTTATCCATTCTGATACCCCGTGTCTTTTGGTTGGCGTATTCAGTCCATTTACATTCAGTGTTATTATAGAAAGATATGGGTTTAGAGTCATTGTGATGTCTGTATGTTTTATGCTTGTAGCAATGTCGCCGGTACTTTGTCTCACAGGATCCCCCTTAGGATCTCTTGTAGGGCTGATTTAGTGGTGATGAATTCCTTCAGTTTTTGTTTGTTTGGGAAGACCTTTATCTCTCCTTCTATTTTAAATGACAGATTTGCTGGATAAAGGATTCTTGGCTGCATGTTTTTCCTGTTCACCACATTGAAGATTTCCTCCCATTCCTTTCTGGCCTGCTAAGTTTCAGTAGAGAGATCTGTCACTAGTTTATCAGTCTCCCTTTATACGTTAGAGCATGTTTATCCCTTGCAGCTTGCAGAATTTTCTCTTTATCCTTGTATTTTGCCAGTTTCACTATGATATGTCGTGCACAAGATCAATTCAAGTTATGTCTGAAGGGAGTTTTCTGCACCTCTTGGATTTCAATGACTTTTTCCTTCCCCAGATCAGGGAAGTTCTCAGCTATGATTTCTTCAAGTACACCTCCAGCACCTTTCCCTCTCTCTTCCTCCTCTGGAATACCAATTATGCATAGATAATTTCTCTTTAGTGCATTACTTAGTTCCCTAATTTCCCCCTCATATTCCCTGATTTTTTTTATCTTTTTCTCAGCTTCTTCTTTTTCCATAATTTTATATTCTAGTTCACCTATTCTCTCCTCTGCCTCTTCAATCCGAGCTGTGGTCACCTCCATTTTATTTTGCAGCTCATTTATAGCATTTTTTAGCTCCTTCCAGCTGTTCCTTAGTCCCCTGATCTCTATAGCAATAGATTCTCTGCTGTCCTCTATACTGTTTTCAAGCCCAGTGATTAATTTTGTGACTATTATTCTAAATTCATTTTCTGTTATATTGTTTAAATACTTTTTGATCACTTCGTTAGCTGTCGTTATTTCCTGAAGATTCTTTTGAGGGGAATTCTTCCGTTTTGTCATTTTGGATAGTCCTGGAGTGGTGCAGAACTGTGGGGCGCTTCTCCTGTGCTGTCTTGAATAACTTGCATTGGTGGGCAGGGCCGCAGTGAGACCTGATGTCTGCCCCCAGTCCACAGCTATGGCCATAGTCAGACTGGTGTGTACCTTCTCTTCCCTCTCCTGGGGGGGGGGATTCACTGTGGGGTGGCGTAGCCCATTTGGGCTACTTGCACACTGCTAGGCTTGTGGTGCTGGGGATCTGGCTTATTAGCTGGGGTGGATAGGCAAGGTGCACAGGGGCGGGTGGGGCAGGCTCAGCTCACTTTTCCTTTGGTTATCCCCATTGGGACGCGCCCTTTGTCACCAGGAATGAATCAGACCCACCACCGGAGGGATGGATCCACAGAAGCACAGCGTTGGGTGTTTGCACAGTGCAAACAAGTTCCCTGACAGAAATTGGCTCCTTTGGGATTTTGGCTGGGGGATGGGCGAGGGAGATGGCGCTGGCGAGTGCCTTTGTTCCCCGCCAAGCTGTGCTCTGTCCTCCGGGGCTCAAAAAGTCTCCCTCCCATTGTCCTCCAGCCCTCCTGCTCTCCAAGCAGAGCTGTTAGCTTATAACCTTCCAGATGTTAAGTCCCACTTGCTGTCCGAACATACTCCATCTGGCCCCTCCGCTCTTGCAAGCCAGACTTTGGGGCTCTGCTTTGCTGGTGGGCTGCCCCTCCGCCCCGGCTCACTCCACCAGTCCGTGTAGAGAGCACCGCCTCTCCACCCTTCCTACCCTCTTCAATGGTCCTCTCATCTATGCTTGGCTCTGGAGAATCCAATCTGCTAGACTTCCGGTGGTTTTCTGGATTATTTAGGCAGGTGTGGGTGGAATCTAAGTGATCAACAGGACGAGATGAGCCCAGCATCCTCCTACGATGCCATCTTCCACCTTCACCTTAGTGTACCATTTATTTTTTTTCAATATATGAAATTTATTGTCAAATTGGTTTCCATACAACACCCAGTGCTCATCCCAAAAGGTGCCCTCCTCAATACCCATCACCCACCCTCCCCTCCCTCCCACCCCCCCATCAACCCTCAGTTTGTTCTCACTTTTTAAGAGTCTCTTATGCTTTGGCTCTCTCCCACTCTAACCTCTTTTTTTTTCCTTCCCCTCCCCCATCGTCCTCTGTTAAGTTTCTCAGGATCCACATAAGAGTGAAAACATATGGTATCTGTCTTTCTCTGGATGGCTTATTTCACTTAGCATCACACTCTCCAGTTCCATCCACATTGCTACAAAGGGCCATATTTCGTTCTTTCTCATTGCCATGTAGTACTCCATTGTGTATATAAACCACAATTTCTTTATCCATTCATCAGTTGATGGACATTTAAGCTCTTTCCATAATTTGGCTATTGTTGAGAGTGCTGCTATGAACATTCGGGTACAAGTGCCCCTATGCATCAGTACTCCTGTATCCCTTGGGTAAATTCCTAGCAGTGCTATTGCTGGGTCATAGGGTAGGTCTATTTTTAATTTTCTGAGGAACCTCCACACTGTTTTCCAGAGTGGCTGCACCAATTTGCATTCCCACCAACAGTGAAATCTTCCTTGCCAATGTGGATGCCTTAATATCTCTTTGACAAAGGGATCAGAGGAAGGAATATTCTCTTAATATGTGTTTCTGGAAACGTCTTCATTCTACCTTTACACTTAATTTTTATTTGCCTTGGTATAGAATTCTAGGTTGAAAATCATTAGAATTTTGAATGCACTGCTCAACTGTTATCAAGTTACAGGGTTTTGTTAAGAGATCTGAAAAAATTCTGACCTGAAAAACAAACAATCCAGTGAAGAAACGGGCAGAAAACATGAATAGACACTTCTCTAAAGAAGATATCCAGATGGCCAACATGAAAAGATGCTCAAAATCACTCCTCATCAGAGAAATACAAATCAAAACCACACTGAGATATCACCTAACGCCAATCAGAGTGGTTAAAATGAACAAATCAGGAGACTATAGATGCTGGCGAGGATGTGGAGAAACAGGAACCCCCTTGAACTGTTGGTGGGAATGCAAACTGGTGCAGCCGCTCTGGAAGGCAGTGTGGAGGTTCCTCAAAAAATAAAAAATAGATCTACCCCATGACCCAGCAAAAGCATTGCTAGGCATTTACACAAGGGATACAGGACTGTTGATGAATAAGGGCACTTGTACCCCAATGTTTATAGCAACTTTCAACAATAGCCAAATTATGGAAAGAGCCTAAATGTCCATCAACTGATGAATAGATAAAGAAATTGTGGTTTATATACACAATGGAATACTACGTGACAATGAGAAAGAATGAAATATGGCCTTTTGTAGCAATGTGGATGGAACTGGAGAGTGTTATGCTAAGTGAAATAAATCATACAGAGAAATACAGATACCATACGTTTTCACTCTTTTGTGGATTCTGAGAAACTTAACAGAGGACGATGGGGGAGGGGAAGGAAAAAAATGAGAGGGAAGGAAGCAAACCATAAGAGACTCTTAAAAACTGAGAATAAACTGAGGGTTGATGGGGGGTGGGAGGGAGGGGAAAGTGGGTGATGGGCATTGAGGAGGGCACCTGTTGGGATGAGTACTGGGTGTTGTATGGATACCAATTTGACAATAAATTTCATATTAAAAAATAAATAAATAATTTAAAAATTCTGAAATCTGTTTTGTAGGTGATTTTTTTGGTTCTTGTCTAGAGTCTTACATAAACTTTTTTGCTGCCAGTGTTCTGAATGTCCCCTCTGGGAAAATAACAATAATAATATCTTCATGCTTCATTTTCATTACTTCTGTATTATTATAGAAATGATAACATGGTGCTTCCTGAAACACTGCAGCTGTTAGTAAGCAAGTTAATATATGTAAAGTTCTTAGATCACTGTATCAGACATATTGTAAGTGGTATATAAAAGTTAGCTAATATTACTATCCTCAATAATTTCTTGAATCATCAACTTGATGATATCTTCCTCTCCATTTCCTCTGTTCTTTGTTGTTGTTGTTGTTGTTGTTTTTAATGAGACTCTTATATTGAGATTTAGGGCTTCTTAAGGTTACCTGTTTTATTTTCTTTTACTCCTATTTTCTATGTCTTTATCATTTTGTTTGACTTCTGGAAGAATTCGTCTACTTGAATATCTAAACTTTAAATTTAGGTTTTTTAAATGTTTATTTTCAGAGAGAGAGAGAGAGAGAGAGAGAGAGAGAGAGAATGAGTGGGGGGGGGGGGGCAGAGAGAGAGGGAGAAAGAGAATCCCAAGCAGTCTCTGTGCTGTCAGCATCAATGCAGTGCTTGAGCTCATCAACCATGAGATCATGACCTGAGCCAAAATCAAGAGTCAGATACTCAACTGACTGAGCCACCCAGGTGCCCCAAATTTAGTTCTTCATTTCTGCTAATTATGTTTTAGCTTTCATGAACTCTTTTCTGTTCTGTTTTCATGGGTGTAATAACTTCTATTATTTTTTCTGAAGATGCAGTGATAATCTCTGAAGATTTTTTTTCTTTCTCTTTTCAATATTTCTATCCATGAGCTGATATTGGTGCCTCACCAACATCTCCCTCACTTGACTAATGCAGGAATTTCCTAGATGCTGAGATAAGTGCTTCCTACTAAGGACGTACAGGTGTCTCCACTTCAGAGGATTGTCCTCAGTAGAAATGGGAAGGTCTTGCGCAGAATGTTATACACTCTTCCAAGCAGCCAGCCTGTTTCCAATGATTGATGAACAAGGATACAAAAAAATGTGCCACCTCGATCCAAGGTGAGACCAACTCTATGGTGTAATTTATGTTTCATTGCTCCCCATGAAACTAGACTTTAGCTAATCTCTAGCTGTTTCTGTCCTATATAGTAGCTGAGGTCGAATAACACAAATCCTCTTTTTTTTTGCAAGCACCATCACAATTAACACTTTCAGAAGACTACTATGTCAAATTGTTTCCAGAGAGCGCAACCTAAGATACTTTATTTCTTTAAAGTTTCTTTTTTCCCCCTATGGTGATGGTGTTTTTGATCTCTATTTTCTATAGAGGCTTTCCTCACATGACTGGTAATTTCTAGATATCAATGTCTTTAGATCTTTCCTCTCAAAGAGGTCAGGTTTCTCATGGAAGGCTCTTTCTATCCATGTGTGTGGGGGGGGGGGGGGGAGGTAAAAACATGATTGCCAGTGATCTGGGAGCCTAATGCAGGAAGATACCTAAGGATTTCATCATTCATGATGCATACATTCTAATCTGAGAATTCCTTTTAATTGGACACCTTTTGTAACTTGAATTTTGTTGATATGCCTTTATTAATTACTAACAATTGATTAGTTAAAATATGCCTGATATTTAGACAACACTTTCACTTCCTAAGGGCTATAAAAATTTTATGATATGTTGGAAAATATGTCAAGTGTCCAATTCTAGTCCTGACTTTGCTTCTAAATATATGTGTGGTTTGAAGAAAGCTATTTAACATTTTTAAATCTCAGTTTCTCTTCTGTAAAATGATATTTTGGATGTGTAATGGAAAGAGATGGTAGATAAGGAGTATAATTCTTTTCATATAAAAAATCCAAGATTATGAACATTGGGGTACAAGTGCCCCTGTGCATCAGTACTCCTGTATCCTTTAGGTAAATTCCTAGCAGTGCTACTGGTAGATCATAGGGTAGGTCTATTTTTAATTTTTTGAGGAACCTCCACACTGTATTCCAGAGCTGCTGCACCAGTTTGCATTCCCACCAACAGTGTAAGAGGGTTCTCGTTTCTCCACATCCTCTCCAGCATCTATAGTCTCCTGATTTCTTCATTTTGGCCACTCTGACTGACGTGAGGTGATACCTGAGTGTGGTTTTGATTTGTATTTCCCTGGTTAGGGGTGACATTGATCATCTTTTTATGTGCCTCTTGGCTATCTGGATGTCTTCTTTAGAGAAGTGTCTATTCATGTATTCTGCCCATTTCTTCACTGGATTATTTGTTTTTCAGGTGTGGAGTTTGGTGAGCTCTTTATAGGTTTTGGATACTAGCCCTTTGTCCGATATGTCATTTGCAAATATCTTTTCCCATTCCGTTAGTTGCCTTTTAGTTTTGTTGATTGTTTCCTTTGCTGTGCAGAAGCTTTTTATCTTGATGAGGTCCCAATAGTTCATTTTCGCTCTTAATTCCCTTGTCTTTGGGGATGTGTCAAGTAAGAAATTGCTGTGGCTGAGGTCAGAGAGGTTTTTCCCTGTTTTCTCCTCTAGGGTTTTGATGGTTTCCTGTCTCACATTCATGTCCTTTATCCATTTTGAGTTCGTTTTTGTGAACGGTGTAAGTGGTCTAGTTTCATCCTTCTGCATGTTGCTGTCCAGTTCTCCCAGCACCATTTGTTAAAGAGACTTTTTCCATTGGATATTCTTTCCTGCTTTATTCAAAGATGAGTTGGCCATACTTTTGTGGGTCTAGTTCTGGGGTTTCTATTCTATTCCATTGGTCTATGTGTCTATTTTTGTGCCCATACCATGCTATCTTGATGATTATAGCTTTGTAGTAGAGGCTAAAGTCTGGGATTGTGATGCCTTCTGCTTTGGTTTTCTTCTTCAAAATTACTTTGGCTTTTCGGGGCCTTTTGTGGTTCCATGCAAATTTTAGGATTGCTTGTTCTGGCTTCGAGAAGAATGCTGGTGCAATTTTGATTGGGATTGCATTGCACTGGGTCTTATATATAAGTAGTGAATCACTAAATTATACTCTTAAAATCATTATTATATTATATGTTAACTACATTGGATTTATTTTTTTAATTTTTTAATTTTTATTTTTTTACAAATTTTTTTAACGTTTATTTATTTTTGAGACAGGGAGAGACAGAGCATGAACAGGGGAGGGTCAGAGAGAGGGAGACACAGAATCCGAAGCAGGCTCCAGGCTCTGAGCTGTCAGCACAGAGCCCGACGCGGGGCTAGAACTCACAGACCGCGAGATCATGACCTGAGCCGAAGTCGGCCGCCTAACCCACTGAGCCACCCAGGCACCCCAACTACATTGGATTTAAATTAAAAAAAGAAAACCTCTTTCTACAAAACAATTCAACACCCATAAAACAAATAATCCAATTTAAAAATAGGTGGAAGAAAGGAACAGATATTTCTCAAAAGAAGACATCCAGATGACCAACAGACACATGAAAAGATGTTCAACCAGTCATTTATTTGAGAAATGCAAATTAAAACTGCAATTAATATCACCTCACACCTATCAGAATGGCTCAAATCAACAACACAAGAAACAACAGGTGTTGGTGAGGATGTGGAGAAAAGGGAACCCTCTTACACTGTTGGTGGGAATGCAAACTGGTACAGCCACTCTGGAAATTCCTCGAAAAGTTAAAAATAGAAGTACTTATTATCCAGTTATCACACTACTGGGCATTTACCAAAAAAGTACAAAAATATGAATTCAAAGGGATATATTCATCCCGATGTTTATAACAGCAATATTCACAATAGCCAAATTATGGAAGCAGACCAAGTGTCCATCAATAGATGAATAGATAACGCAGATGTGATTCAGCCATTTAAAAGAATGAAATCTTGCCATTTGCAACGAGATGGAGACAGATAGTATAATGCTAAGTGAAATAAGTCAGTCAGAGACAAAGCCATATTATTTCACTCATATGTGGAATTTAAGAAACAAAACAAATGAGCAAAGATTAAAAAGAAAGGGAGAGGGAGGGATACAAACCAAGAAACTGACTCTTGACTAAGAGAGAACAAAGAGGGGAGGAGTATTGAGGGATGGTTGAAGTAGGGGATGGGGATTAAGAGTACACATATCTTGATGAGCACTTAGTAATGTATAGAATTGCTGAATCACTATATTATAAAACTGAAACTAATGTAACTCTGTATGTTAACTGACTAGAATTAAAATAAAATTTAAAAATAAATAAATAAGTGAATAAAATTATCTTATTATGTAGAAGTGATCTATGTTGGTTAACATTTCTATTCCCTAGTTCTTCCTAGATCCTCAGAACACTGTTTAAAGATGCACATCTTTTTTTTAAAATTTTTTTTAACGTTTATTTATTTTTGAGACAGAGAGAGACAGAGCATGAACAGGCGAGGAGCAGAGAGAGAGAGGGAGACACAGAATCCGAAACAGGCTCCAGGCTTTGAGCTGTCAGCACAGAGCCCGACGCGGGGCTCGAACTCACTGACCGTGAGATCATGACCTGGGCCAAAGTCGGACACCTAACCGACCAAGCCACCCAGGCGCCCCTAAAGATGCACATCTTTAAAGAACAATTATAGTTCAGATTATATTCAGCATAATCTCATCTATAGAAGAAAATGGAAGGCTTTGGCAGTGTCTATATATACATTGTTGTATATATTTACAAAAAAGCTAGTTGTCATTTTACTGAAAGCATTGTAATAACTCAGAAAATTCAGAAAATTTGTAAGCTTTTGAAAATATGATATTCACTATGTACATACTGGGTCTTCATCATTGTTCATTAAGATTCTGGCCTGAATGCTCCAGCTAGTCATGTTGTGAGATAACTTATATTCTGATTTCATTCTAGTTATTTTGAGATGTCATTAGATCTTTAAAAATCTATAAATTTACTAAACATTTTACAACAAATATGTGTTTTTATTCTGTGAATTCTCTTTGGATAATACATTTCATGAGTTTAACACTATGAAATAAGACTACTGAGTTTTCCAAATCATGCCCCTTAATTTTAAAGTCCTGGGATTTAATGAGGGGTTGCCTGGGTGGCTCAGTTGGTTAAGCATCTGACTATGGCTCAGGTTATGATCTCGCAGTTCTTGAGTTTGAGCCCTGCATCTGGCTCTGTGCTGAGAGCTCAGAGCCTGGAACCTGCTTCATATTCTGTGTTTCCCTCTATCTCTGCCCCTCCCCTGCTCTCACTCTGTCTCCCTCTCTCAAAAGTAAAAACATTTTTAAAAAATCAACAAAATAAAAAAAAACAAAATAAAGTCCTGGGATTTGATCAAACAATCTGGTTTTGCTTAGTACATAATATTTCAATTTTTATAGATTTCAGAACTATCCAATCTCAGCTTCTGTCATATGTCCTTGAAGCAATATTATTACATTCAGAAAGTCACAAAAGGGTTAAATATAACAATCCATAGTAAAATTAAAATTATAATCACATTCTCTATAATTCAGGAAAAAGTAAAATATCTAATGTTATCAACCTTCAACTAATATACCTATTGTAACCACATAAAGTTTTCAGAGTTCCCACTTTGGGGTGCCTAGGTGGTCCATATGCTTAAATATCTGACCTTGACTCAGGTCATGATCTCATGAGATCTCATGATCTCATTTGCGAGTTTGAGCCCCAATTTGGGCTCTGTGCTGGCAGCTTAAAGCCTGGAGCCTGCTTCAGATTCTGTGTCTCCTTCTCTCTCGGACCCTTCTCATTCACGCTCTGTCTCTCTCTCTCTCAAAAATAAGCATAATTTTTTTCTTTAAAAAGTTCCCATTTCATGTGCCTATATTCTTTGCTATGGTTGATACTTCCCAAGGTTCTAATAGGAAAGGATAATAATAATAGTAATGAGGAAAAAAATTTGAACTCATAAAAACAAAATATAATGGTGGTTGCCAGGAGCTGGATGTGGAAGAAATGAGGATGTGTTAGTCAAAGTATAAAACTTTCAGTTATAAGATAAATAAGTTCTGATAATCTAATATACAACATGGTGATTATAATTAAGAACACTGTATTATATACTTGAAATTTGTTAAGAACACATCTTAAATATTATCACACACACACACACCATGTGAGTAGTAGATGTGTTAATTAACTTTATTGTGGTCATAATTTCACCATGTATACATATATCAAATCATCACACTGTACATGTAAAATATATTACTATTTCACATGTAAATTATACCTGAATAAAGCTGGGAGGAGGGAGAAAAAAAAGAATACCACATATGATTTCGTTCTTTTTACTGGTCAGGCATTCTCCAAAAAGTGTTACCTTTATCTCATCTCATTTAATCTTCAAAATAATAATTTTCACAATAAGAGTGTAAATACTAGAATATGATAATTTTATGGATGAGGGGGAAGCATAGAAAGTATAAATAATTTTATCAAGGACATACAGTTAGTAAGGTTTGGAGCCAGAATTCAAACCCTGGCAATATGACTCCAGTTTTGGAACTCTTAATCACTATCTTATTCTACGTTATCAGAAAGTAACTCTCCCAAAAGATACTGGCTTGACTTTTGACTAAGAATACTCATGATTTAATGAAATAACAGGTTGACTCTCTTCTCTCCACAAACTGCTTATTTCACTCAGTTTAATGAATCAACAGATAAGAAGTTAACATATTTTGCATTAGCATTAATCATAAACAAAAACAAAGGAATGGAAGAAAAAACAGTTAGAGGTATATGGACTAGTAGACATACATACAACATGTCAGTTGCTTGGTAGAAAATAGTGTGAAAGACCTCTCTGAAAGGAAATTAATTGCACCTGGAAAAAATTCCATGCACTCTATTTCCCCTCTTGTCTCTAGAAATGTAAGCATCAATATTTAGTATTGTTTTTAATTTCCATAACTAAAGCATCTGTCAGATATTTTAAAACAAGTATAGGAATAGAGTCAAATAAGAATATGAAAGACTAGAATGCAATAAAGGAAAGTTTAGCGCACCCAAATTTGCTGGGTTTTGGTCTTCCCCTTCTTAATTTGGCAGTATATCAAGATATGAACAAACTAAGGAGAAGTTCTGCACAGCATTTCCTCTCTATTCTTCATTTTCTGAATGCACTGGCCAAAGATTTTTTTTTTAATTTCATACATCATTTACAATTAGTTGTCTTTCTCTGTAGTCATTACTGACCTCAGCCTAAGCACAAAAAGGAACACAAAGCAACACATAGACACACATATTTGGCATTGTCACAGTTAGTGCAACCTAGGCCAAGTCCACTGCACTATGACACTAGCTACAAAAGTCACAGACCTAGAATATAAAGTGCCCAAGAACTAATTAATCTTTGTAATTGTTTATCAAAGCAAATTGGATATGTATGTCAATTCAAAATAAGTCCCCAGTATTGTGGAAGTCATAATAAGTAGCTGAAGAAACCCAAGGCAGAAGTTTTCCTTAATAGTGTGATTATTGGTCATACTTGATATTTACCAAATTTAGCTATCTCATATATTAGACTCCCTGTCAGTCATTGAAGTTGAATTTTAAGCTTTCGTTGAGATAAGAAATGATGATGAGAAAAATTTCATTTACTTTGGAGTTTGAGGTTACTTTTAAAACCCTTTGTTTACCTGTTGTACTCTTTTTTTCCCATCCCAGTTCCTCTGTAGGGAGAACAAAACCACTGAGTTTTTTAATGGTTATTGGTTTACACCACACTATACATACTCATACTTTGCCCTTTGGGTAAAATGATTATCTTTATGAAATATATGTGTAGGACAAAATTAGCATGACCCATGTATCAGGGTTCTCCCAAGAAGAACAGATAGGATCTATATATCTATACCTATATTTATATCTATATACCTATACCATCTCTATGTATCTATATCTATCATCTATCTAAATCTATATCTATATCATCTATATCTAATCTATTGAGAGAAACTGATTTCTTTAAGGAATTAGATCACAGGACCATGCAATTGTGGAAGTCAACAAGTCTGTAATCTGCAAGGTAGGCCAACAGGATAGAAATTCATGTAAGATTTGATGATGCTTTTCTGAATCCAAAATCCATAAGACAGACCAGCAGAGTAGAAACTGCAGCATGATTTCTATGCTGCAGTCTTGAGGCAGAACATTTTTGGGGAACCTCAATCTTGGCTCTTAAGGCCTTGAACTGATTGCATGAGGTTCACCCCCATTATGAAGGGTAATTTGCCTTAAATTCAACTGATGGAAAAATTTTATCACATATAAATATATCTTCATAATAATTAGACAAATGTTTGACTATATAACCAAGCACCATACCTGAGCTAACTTGACACATAAAATAACAAATTACATCCCAAACACACACAAACACATGCACATACAACACCAGCTTCATTATCACTGTGTTCTGAACAACTGACCTAAACATGTTAAATATTTAAAGAAAATTTTATATGACATATTTTTAGTAGTTAAAATTTATGAATTGCTAAAAATTAAAACTTTCCTTGGTGGCTTTCTGAGAGTTATTCTCTTTTTACTGAAACTAATTATATGACAGTTAATATGCTAATCTACTGAGAATGAAGTTGGATTCCTATGAGTAGGTTTTCTTTTCTACCATTTATGGGGGTTGAGATTTCCAAAATATCTAAAATGCTTAGAGTTTTATATTTATCTTACTGGAAACTGAACAACACACCTTGAACCAAGCTAAAAACCTCTCAAATTAAATATCATTTACCTAATAACATTTTGGAAAAGAAACACCACCAAAATATTTGATGGACTAGTTTAATGATTGAAGGGTACAAGAATGCTAGCCCTCCATGATACAGATATTCAGAGCCTTGGATAGTTTACCTATATAAGTCACTAACAATGTGATAGCAGATAGGTTTTTGTATCCACTACCTGCTATATCTGGATCAGTATCTGTTTGAAAACTAATTTGATAATATTTAGAATTATTAGTTAGTGGCCAGTTTCCTTCAATTATCTTTGAAGTTTATGTTAATAATTTTTTTTTTCTAGACAAACCAATTGCTCTTTTCAATAGGTTACCAGCTTTATCAATTTCTTTTAGAAAACTATTTTGAACATCTTGGTCAAAATCTTACTTCTATCAATAGCAAACTAAGGCTACAATTTAGCTTAATCTCAGGCAATTAAAACACACACTTTATTAAACTTCGGTCATGCCCATTAAAACTAATTGAGACCTTAGCCCTTTGCTAGACTCTTTCTTAATGAGCTTGGAAGAAAAGATAATAAATCCAGCAAACAAGACCCTTCTTTAATGACTATGGTCCATATTAATTTTGGCTGGTTTAAACTAAAATTAATTGTATATTCCCACTTTAAGTTTTTGTGATTATCTTCCAGGAAATGCATATGTGCTTTTCAAAACTAAGAAAGTACTTTATGTGCCAAAAAAGAAAAACAGTGTTGAGAAAATATAAGATAAAACAATTTAAAGGAATAGTGTTAAATTAAAGGTCAGATTTTGCTCGTTAAAAGGGCAGCCTATCCAGTGTATTATTAAAAGCTTCATTAATAGTCAATGAATTGCTGGATGAAATCATACTTTTGCACAACTGCTAAACCAGGGACAGAATTTATTCACTTAATTTAAATCTTATGCTCACAGTTCTTGAGTGATTTCATTAGACAGATTAACTGACTTGCACATGACAGAGTTTTCCTCTTGGAGTTTGATATATTTCATGCACGTTTATTTATACAGAGGACCCAAAGCAACCTGTACCTCTAATGTGATTTCTGGATAACTAGATTTTAGTTACTGAGGGGGCTAGAGAGTTGAGACATATTGTGAGCAGAGTCTCTTAATCTCCTGTGTATATACCTAAATACTGTAATATTGGATTCAATTAATTCTCTTTATGTTCAATTTACAAAATTTCAAAATAAATTTCTATTTCAAAAGATAAAAAAATACTATGATATCACAAGAATATATGACCACATTGCCAAATCCTGATAAAAATAAGAATTCTTTCACCATGTTTATAAGAGTATTCATACATTCAACCTAACAATTATCATGAACATATGTAAGCACCTATGTGATTTTAATTTATGGACACTTAAAATCCACAGTTCTGACCCTGACCTTCTCTATCTTCTGAATAGTTAGAAATATCAGTAATTCCTTTTCTTTCACTCAATTAAATAGACAGAATAGAAAAACTGAAAAACTGCACTGTGCTTTCCTTAGTTTGTGTTCAAAGCAATGGGAACAAATTATACACTATGGAAACATCAAGCTTTCTGTGCCAATGTTAGTGAATCGAGAAGTGTTTCTCTACTAAATTATTTCACTAATCTTGGACCATCAAAATCTATTCTGCCTATTACTATGCTATTGGAAGTGTAGATCGATATGATGTGATGGATAGGCCCTGAGAATATCAGTGAGGCCTGTATAGACAACACAACAAAGGTTTTTGTTACAAATCAAGCAATCAATATTGAGTATCTCGAGGGTGCTTTGAGGTCACAGTATTATGGGAGGAGTTACCATTCCACACATGATGAACATAAAGTTTTACTTCTTCCTTCCAAAAATAGAAAGCTAAAAAACAAGGACTAAAGCATCTTCCTGTATGACAAATAATCTTTCCCCAGTTTATTGACTTGATACACTTTGTTATTCAATATATCACACAATAAAAACAATAATGTTGCATAGTGCGTCTGCAATGGATGCTTGGACTGTATTAATATTCACTGAGTTACCACATTAAAACATGGTTTTATATAGGTACTAAGGCAGAAAAAATCATGGTAATATATCTTAAGCTCCTCTTTCTCAACATTGAAACTGAATAGTATCAAAACTGTACATAGTGAATAATCAAAATATTGTAGTCATGAATTGCCTTGAAAAAAGTAAGTAGTGGTATATAAACAGTGTCAGAGATTTAAAGCGGATTCTTCTATCTAGCAAATGAGATCAGAGCATATAAAAGAAACAGTAGTTTTGGAAAATCCCAAAGTGCTCAAAATAAAAACATAATGAGCTATCTGTGTTGCCTATATATAAATATCCTGTTAAAAAAATTCTTTTAATAAACAGGAACATATACTATCTTGAATACAAGATGCACTGTGAAAAGTATATAAACTTTGCCAAAATCCTTTCTCCCTTCTTTTTAATGAGTGATCAAAACAACCAGTTCATATAATAGATATTTCAAAATATTGTAATTCTTTGCTTTGTTTATAGGTACATTGTTTAAATGATTCTTCAGAATCATAGAAAACTACTAAATCTAAATAACATGAATAAAGTTTTGCATATTCTCTTTCAGTTCATCTGACTGTGCCAAGGAAACTTCAAAGAAGCAGAAGTCAAATGAAACATGTGTTCATTCGCATTCTTAAGCGGCACTGCTTGGGCCGGAGGGAGTTTGCAGGGTGCTGGAGCTGTGGCTGTAGAGAACAACTAGTGGGTTCAGCGTATCCCATCGGGGTCCGCACAATGCTGAGTGCTGCCAGGGAGTCCCATTCGCATGGGGTGAAGTATTCATCCTCTCCAAATGATGATTTGGATCTAGGAATTGGGAAGCAGCAGATTGGGGTAATGAAGAAAGAAAACAAAAGTTCTTAAGACTTAAGGGAGCAGGAAAGAAAGAACATACTGATCATCTTGTTGGAGGAGATCACAAATCAACAGCTCACTCCCAATCAGGGGAAGAAGACAAGAAAATTAGTGAAGAACTGGAGTCTCAATATCAGCATAGTATGGACAGTGAATTGTCAGGCAGATATCAATGACTTTGTGGACTTAGCTTCAGTGAGGTAGAAGATCATGATGCAGAAAGTGATGTGGTTGGAGATGACGATGATGATGATGATGATGACGATGATGATGATGTTTTACCTGATACTGAAAGTCCAGATAACTCTGATAGTGATTCAGAGTCAGAGGAAGAATCTGATGAAGAACTCCAAGATACTGAGCCACCTTGATGTAGTGGAAGATCCCAAAAACAAACAAACAAAAAAGATGCAAAAAACAACTGTAAATAATGTTTGTTAAATCCAGTGGTTCATAACTCCCACTTAGTCTTTGTTTTAAAAGTAAGCCTTATTGTTATAATACACAGTAGAGGACTGCTTATACAGCACAGACCTTTGTATTAAAATTGTTAAAAGGCCCTTTTAAATAATTACAAAGATGGCTTTAAAATGCCATGGATTACACTTTTATGGGCTTGACTATAACTATTTGCATGAAGAGTAAAAGTTGTATAAAATAAGAAATACAATACTCAATTTCCTTTCATATTAGCATCATCAAACCTCTAATCTCACCTTTTTACCCTTTCAAATAGTTATGGGGGAGACACTTTTTTTGTGGTAGCTGTTTCATCTTTATTGTTCCTTCATATTTTTCTCTCATAAGAAAATATCAGATACTGTGATATGTTCATGGAAAATATTCAGTTATTATACTTTGTTGTAGAACTGTTTTTCATGGATATTTCTGCTGCCAATAACAATCTAAGTTGTTTACAAAAGATTAGGTGCTTAGTTTGCTCTTACTGATTCAGCTCTACTCTTTTGGACAAAGCAACATGAGAGCAAATACTTTCACACTTGTTAGGATGGAGTTGCAACTATCATACATTTGGAATGTTATGATCCCAAGCAGTCTTTATTTATATACCTTGAATTACATTGCATGTTAGTTTTTTGTAAATAGACTCTGGTCAATTTTTACAGAAGAAATTATTTCTCTCATCATTTGGTCCTATCTATTTAGGAATATGTAAAACTGGATTTTTTTTAAGGTAATATGTGATCAAAGTTAATTTTCTTCCTAAGGAGTAAACAAAGAAAAAGTAGTTTCCCATAAGAAAAAAAAAAGAAACATGTTCATTAACCTCACTTTTTCATAGTTGATGTGATTCTGTACATTCAATAACTATCTGATTACCTCTTCATTTTAAATAAAGAAATTATTTTTCACATATATAGATATTAAGGAGGAAAAATATAACAAGAATACACCAAACATTTTACGAATCCAGACTTACACTCATGTAAACTGATAAAATTTCCTGAAATAGTGTAAAAATAGTGAAAAAGAAAAATTGAGAATCTAACCCTTAAATAGTTTAATCCAATTAGAATGAAGTACATTTCAAGCCAAACATTTTCTTATTGATTTTCTGTCTGGATGAACTATCCATTGCTGAAAGTGGGGAATGAAGTTCCTTTCTATTATTTTATTGTTGTCTGTTTCTCCCTTTAGAGTTGTTAGTATTTGCTTAATATGTTTAGGTGCTTCAATGTTGGACACATATATATTTATAATTGTTATATCTTCTTGATGGATTGACCCTTTTATCATTTTGTAATGACTTTATCTTTTGTTACCATTTTTGTCTTAAGGTCTATTTTACCTGATATAAGTATAGCTACCCCTGCTTTATTTTGGTTTTCACTTGCATGGTTAATCTTTTTCCATCCCTTCACTTTGAATCTATGTATGCCTTTAAAGTTGATGTGGCTCTCTTGTAGGCAGTATATAGTTAGGCGTTCTTTTTTTTTTATTTTTTTTATTTTTTATTTTTTAATATATGAAATTTACTGTCAAATTGGTTTCCATACAACACCCAGTGCTCATCCCAAAAGGTGCCCTCCTCAATACCCATCACCCACCCTGCCCTCCCTCCCACCCCCCATCAACCCTCAGTTTGTTCTCAGTTTTTAACAGTCTCTTATGCTTTGGCTCTCTCCCACTCTAACCTCTTTTTTTTTTTTTTCTCCTTCCCCTCCCCCATGGGTATCTGTTATGTTTCTCAGGATCCACAAAAGAGTGAAACCATATGGTATCTGTCTTTCTCTGTATGGCTTATTTCACTTAGCATCACACTCTCCAGTTCCATCCACGTTGCTACAAAAGGCCATATTTCATTCTTTCTCATTGTCACGTAGTATTCCATTGTGTATATAAACCACAATTTCTTTATCTATTCATCAGTTGATGGACATTTAGGCTCTTTCCATAATTTGGCTATTGTTGAGAGTGCTGCTATAAACATTGGGGTACAAGTGCCCCTATGCATCAGTACTGCTGTATCCCTTGGATAAATTCCTAGCAGTGCTATTGCTGGGTCATAGGGTAGGTCTATTTTTAATTTTCTGAGGAACCTCCACACTGCTTTCCAGAGCGGCTGCACCAATTTGCATTCCCACCAACAGTGCAAGAGGGTTCCTGTTTCTCCACATCCTCTCCAGCATCTATAGTCTCCTGATTTCTTCATTTTGGCCACTCTGACTGGCGTGAGGTGGTATCTGAGTGTGGTTTTGATTTGTATTTCCCTGATAAGGAGCGACGTTGAACATCTTTTCATGTGCCTGTTGGCCATCTGGATGTCTTCTTTAGAGAAGACCTCTCTGACCTCAGCCGTAGCAATCTCTTACTCGGCACATCCCCAAAGGCAAGGGAATTAAAAGCAAAAGTGAATTACTGGGACCTTATGAAGATAAAAAGCTTCTGCACAGCAAAGGAAACAACCAACAAAACTAAAAGGCAACCAACGGAATGGGAAAAGATATTTGCAAATGACACATCGGACAAAGGGCTAGTATCCAAAATCTATAAAGAGCTCATCAAACTCCACACCCAAAAAACAAATAACCCAGTGAAGAAATGGGCAGAAAACATGAATAGACACTTCTCTAAAGTTAGTCGTTCTTTTTATGCATCCAGTTACTAGGCCTTTTGAGTAGAGAATTCAATACATTTACATCTAGAGTAATTGTTGATAGGTAAGGAATTACTAATGCCATCTCATTAATTGGTTTCTGGCTGTTTTGTAGTTCCTTTGCTCCTCTTGCTGACTTCTTTGGAATTTTTTTTTTTATTTTCTATAAGGTGTATGTTCAAATTCTCTTTTCTTTATCTTTTGTGAATCTACTATGGCTTTTTGCTTTATGTTTACCATGAGGCTTACATAAAAACATCTTAAAAATATAACAATCTATTTTACACTGATAACTTACATTCAATCACACACAAAATTCTATCCTTTTACTATCCCACCTTTTATGTTTTTGATATCACAATTTATCTCTTCTTATATTGTTTATTTATTAATAATTATGATAGCTATAGTTATTTTCATATTCTTGTCCTTTAACTTTTGTACTATAGTTAAGTGGTTAATATGCCACATTACAGTGTGAGAGTATCCTGAATTGAATACACAATTATTTTTATCACTTTGTTGTATATTTTCATGTTACTAATTATCATCCTTTCATTTCAGCTTGAAAAACTCCATTCAGCGTTTCTTGTAAGGCAGATCTAGTGGTGATGTTCTCCCTCAGGTTTTGTCTGGGAAATTATTTCTCTTTCATTTCTGAAGGACAACTTTTTCAGAGTATTCTTGGTTGGCAGGTTTTTTTTTTTCCTAGTACATTGACAATGTCATCCCACTCTATTGGGGCATGTAATATTTATGCTGAAAAATGTGCTGATAGTCTAATTCAGGTTCCTTTTTAAGTTACACTCTTCTTGTCTCATGTTGCTTTTAAGATTCTCTCTGTCTTTGATTTTGACAGTTTTTTTATAATGTTTCTTTTTTTTAATTTTTTTTCATTTATTTATTTTTGATAGAGAGACAGAACACAAGTGGGGGAGGGGCAGAGAGAGAAGGAGACACAGAATCTGAAGCAGGCTCCAGGCTCTGAGCTGTCATCACAGAGCCTGACGTGGGGCTCAAACTCACAAACCGAGAAATCATGACCTGAGCCAAAGTCGGACACTTAACCGACTGAGCCACCAAAGTGCCCCTTTTATAATGTTTCTTGATGAAGATTGTTTTGGTTTGAAATTATGGGATGACCTATTAGCTTCATGAATTTGAATGTCCAAATTTTTACTGAGATTTAAGAAGTTCTCGGCCATGATTTTTTTAATTTTTATTTATTTATTTTGAGAGAGGGAGAGAAGCAGAGAGAGAGGAAGAGAGAGAGGGAGAGAAAGAATCCAAAGCAGGCCTTTCACAGTCAGCACAGAGCCCAACATGGTGCTCAATCTCATGAACCTCAAGATCATGACCTGAGCCAAAATCAAGAGATAGGTACTTAACCAACTGAACCACTCAGGTGCCCCTCAGCCATTACTTCTTTAAATAAGCTTTCTTCCCTCCCTTCTCCTTCTGGAGCTACAATACTTCAAAAAGCAATTTTTTTAATGGCATCTGATAGAATACATAGGATCTTGTCAACTTTTGGTCATTTTTTTTCTTTGTTTTCCCTTAACTTGTAATTTCAAAATTTCTGTATTCCAGTTGCTAGATTATTTCTTCTGACTGATCCTTCTGCTGTTGATGTTCTCAATTGTATTTTTCGATTCATTTATCGAATTCTTGAAGTCCAGAATTTCAGTTTCTTTTTTATTATTTCTTCTCTATGTTAAACTCCTCATTTTGTTTGGGTACTGTTTTTTTCTGGTTTCGTTGAGTTGTCTGGATTTTCTTATAGGTTATTGAATTTCCTTAAAACAGCTATTATGAATTTTTTATTGGGTAAATAAAATATCTTTGTGTCTTTAGGGTCAGTTTCTGGAAGATTATTGTGATCTTTTGGTGGTATCGTGTTTCCTTGATTTTTCATGTTCACAAAGTCTTGTGTTACTATCTTTCCATTTATAGTAGCAGCCACCTTCTCCTGGCTTGACTAATTGACTTCAGGACAAAAACATACCTTCTAGGGTTTGTGAGTCTTTCCCAGACCTTCTATGGATATGCCTGCTTCACTCTTCCTGTTACCTCTTGTGGCAATATTCTTAAGCTTGTATGTCATCTCATGACCCAGGAATACACTAGACCGAGTGCTGACAAGCCTTCCATTTGCTTTCCCAAGGACAGAGGTAAAGCTCAAGTCTGTGGTCTCTTTCTGACAGATATGAGTACTATTTCTGCCTGTGCTCACTACCCATTTGCCAAATCTTACTCTGACCACCATTGGGAGTGTGTACAGACAGCTGCCCAAAAAGTAGGGCAGTGTGTGAGTGAAGTATGTATAGTGCTAGGTATACTTGTTACCCAGTTGGGGGGTTCTGTGGGTGAGGCACCTCCGGAAGCTTATTGGTAGGATTCTTAGTGGAGTCTGTAATGCAGTTAATAGAATCTGCATACCACTACTAATGCCCTCTGACAGTTCTATCTCTCCTAGCCTCTTTTCACCCCCAATCACACAACTCATGACTCAGTAGTCTGGATGGGGTAATACAGATTTGGACTTTTTTGGCAATTTGCCATACAGCCGGGGAAGTCATGCACTTACTCACATGTTCTCCCTTTCCCCAGAGGGAAAAATCATAGGCCAATTAATTGTTTCTTGACATTGATCTGTGATACCTTGGAGGAGGGGGGATGCAGTTAAGACAAACTGTACCTCTTACCCTCTCCAATGTATTCAATCTCATATATATAATTGTATATATCTCCACAATGTACTGGAACTTCTCTTCTAAAAATCTAGACTTCCACAAAGGCTCTCTTCTCTGTGGGCAACTATCTAAGACAGTGATTTCTAGGAGCTCCTGGACCATGGCCAAGAGGTTCTGGAAGCAGTTCAGGGGTCCACAGCAGGGAACATGGTTTACATGCCAATTGTCTGATTTATAAGTGGGCAAGAATCCTCTTGCGTCCCTTGGCATATTGCGATGGATCTCACCACTCACACAAAATAACTTTTGTCAGTGGAAGGATGACGAATTATTATTGTTGAGGGGTGGATCCAGTGAGAGACATCTTATCCAGCCATATCGCTGACATCACTCACCTCTCTTTCACTTTTGAAGAATCATTTCAAGGAATATAGAATTCTGGGTTTTGAATGTGGTTTTTATATATCCATATTCCTCTTCCCTTACTGGAATGATTACTGAGGAGATGCCAGATGTATTTCTTATCTTTATTCTTTTATCGGTAAGGAGTTTTTTATTTAAGCTTTGTTCAAGATTTTTTCTTTATATTTAAATTTTTTTTAGTTTGAAAATGATAAGATTATGTGTGGTTCGGGGGGGGGGGCATTTATCTTTCTTGAAATTCTCTGAACATCCTGAACCTGTGGCTTGTTGTCTCATATTAATTTGGTGAAATTCTTAGTCACTTTTGTTTCAAATATTTATTTTATTCCTTTCTATTTTTTCCTTATGGTAGTTTTAAGATGCATATATTACACATTTTGTAGTTTTTTTAATGTTTATTTTTGAGAAAGAGATAGTCAGAGTGTGAGCACGGGTGGGGGAGGGGCAGAGAGAGAGAGGGAGACACAGAACTCAAAACGGGCTCCAGGTTCCACACTGTCAGCATAGAGCCTGACACAGGGCTCAAACTCAATAAGCGAGATCATGACTTGAGCCAAAGTCGGACACAACCGACTGAATCACCCAGGCACCCCCATTTTGTAGTTTCTTGACATTACTTGGATATTCTATTGTCTCTTTTTTTTCAGTTTTTGTTCTCTTTGCTTTCTAGTTTTTAAAGATTCTATTGATATATCCTCAAGTTCAGAAATTCTTCCTTCAGCCATATCCAGGCTACTAATAAGCCCATCAAAGGAATTCCTCATTCAGTTACAGTGTTTTAAATCTGTGGAATTTCATTTTAGTCCTTTCTTGGGATTTCCATCTCTTTGCCTCTTTTGCACATATGTTCTTACATATTTCAACTGTTAGAATACTTAGCATATGAATCATAGTTGACTTAAATTTCTGGTCTCAGGGAGTGACATCATCATTGTGGCAGCATAAGATATCCCTTTTCATTTTGTTCCCACCCTCAACAACAAACTACTATCCATCCCCAAACAAAAGTGCCTCTGTGGGTGTTGAAGAATCCAGCACCATGCATTGAAGGACTAGGAAGTTAGATCAGCAGCCTGTGCACTGGGGAACAGGCAGAAAAACCACAGTACTATCTGTAGACCACTAGGAATCTGTGAACTGGTTCCAGCCCCTTTTAGCCATGATCTGTAAGCTTCTGGAGAACACTGACTTAAAGAGTCACCCATGGACAAGAAGGCCAAAAATGGTAGAAAGAAGTCCAAAAATGGTAACAAAAGACAAAGAAGATCATTACATAATGATATATGTGTCAAATTCAAAATATATAAAAATCACAACTATATATGCACCCAACTTCAGAGCAAATAAATATATTAAGCAAATGCTAACAGATCTGAAAGGAGAAATAGGTAACAATACAATAATTGAAAAGGAATTGAATTTCAACAATGGATAGATCATTCAGACAGAAAATCAACAAAGAAACACTGGACTTACACCATACTTCAGACCAAATGGACCTAACAAATAGAATTTTTCATCCAATAGCTGCAAAATACACATTTTTCTTGAGTGTACACAGAATATTTTTCAGGATATATCATACTATAGGTCACAAAACAAATCTTAGCAAATTCAAAGTAATTGAAATCATAGCAAGTATATTTTCTGGTCACAGTTATGAAACTAGAAATCAAGAACATAAGAAAACCTGGATAATTCACAAATATATGGAGATTAAACAACATGCCACTGAACAACCAATGGATAAAAGTAGAAATCAAGAAGGATATCAAGTCATATTCTGAGACAAACAAAGATGGAAGTACAATATATCAAAACTATGGGATTCTGCAAAATCAGTTATAATACAAATGTTTATACCAACAAAATGCCTACATTAAGAAACAAGAAAAAGCTCCATCTCACCTCAAAGAACAAACTAATGCAAATGTTAGCAGAATGAATGAAATAACAAAACTCAGTACATAAATAAATAGAGGCAAGGAAACAACAGAGAAGACCAATGAAACTGAGGTGTTTTTTGAAAAGAAAAAGAAAATTGACAAATCGTAGCTAGACTAAGAAAAAAAGACAAAAGATTCAAATAAGTAAAATCATAAATGAAAGGAGACATGACAACTGATACCACAAAAATACATAGGATTATAAGACACTACTATGAAATATTATACCAACAAATAGGATAACCTAGAAGAAATGGAGACATTCCTAGAAACATACAACCTACCAAAACTGAATCATGAATAAATCTAAATATGAATAGACCAATAATGAACAAGGAGATTGCATCAGTAATCAAAAACTTCCCAACACAGAAAAGCCCAGGACCAGATGGTTTCACTGACAAATCTTACCAAACATTTAAAGAATGAATGGCAATCTTTCTCAAACCATTCAAAAAAATTAAAGAGGAAGGAATACTTCCAAATGTATTTAATTTTTATTTATTTTTTAATTCAAGTATAATTAACATATAGTCTTATATTTGTTTCAAGTGTACAATATAATGATTCAACAATTCTATACAATACTCAATGCTCATTATGATGATTGTATTCTTAATCCCTTTCACCTATTTTTATGAGGCCAGCATTACCCTGATAGCAAAGCCAGATAAGGACACCACAGGAAAAGAAAACTATAGACCATGACCAAGTGGAATTATCTGGGGGATGCAAAGATCATTCAACATATGCAAATCATTAAGTGTAAATACACCACATTAATAAAATGAAATATAAAATAATATAATCATCTCAATATATGCAGGAAAAAATGACAAAATGTTATATCTTTTCATGAAAAAAATATGCTCAATAAATTGGGTATAGAAGAAACATACATCAGCATAATAAAGATCATATTTGACAAACCTACAGCTAACATTATACTCAATAGTGAATGATTGAAAACTTTTCCTCTAAAATAAAGAACATGTTAAAGGTGCCCACTTTTTTAAAATATCATTTATTGTCAAATTGGCTTATATACAACACCCAGTGCTCATTCCAACAAATGCCCTCCTCAATGCCCATCACTCACTTTCCCCTCTCCCCCACCCCCATCAAACCTCAGTTTGTTCTCTGTATTTAAGAGTCTCTTATTGTTTGCCTCCCTCCCTCTTTGTAACTTTTTTTCCCCTTCCCTTCCCCCATGGTCTTCTGTTAAGCTTCTCAATATCCACATATGAGTGAAAACATATGATATCTTTTATCACTCTTACTAAACATAGTACTGGAAGTTCCAGCTGGAGCAATCAGGCAAGATAAAGAAATGAAACACATCCAAATTTGAAAGAAGTAAAATTTTCATTGTATTATATAATCTTACATATAGAGAATTTTAAAGACTCAACCAAAGAACTGTTAGAACTTATCAATGAATTCAGTAAAGTTGCTGGATACAAAATTAATATATGTAAATCAGTTACGTTGTTTATATAAAATATCTAAAAAGAAATAAACAATCCCATTTGCAATAGCATCAAAAATAAAATAATTATGAATAATTTTAACCAAGAAGGTGAAAGAGGTGTACACTGAGGCCTATAAGACTTTGATGAAAGAAATTAGAGACACACACAAGTAAAAAATACCCCCAGGTTTATGGACTGGAAAAATTAATATTGTTTAAGTGTCCATTTTACTTAAAACCATGGTCCCCTTTTGAAATTACAATGGAACTTTTCACAGAAATAAAATAATAATTTTAAAATTTGTATTGAACCACAAAAGACCATAAATAGCCTAAGCAATCCTGAGAAAGAATAATAAAACTGGAAGCATCATGCCTCCTGATTTCAAACTATACTATAAATCTATAGGTATTAAAGCATTTTGGTACTGGACACAAAAATAGACATGCAGACCAATAGAACATAATAAAGATCCCAGAAATAAAGTCACATATATGTTCAACTAATATATGACAATAGATCCAAAAACACTTAATGGGAAAGGGATAGTCTCTTCACAAATGACTCTAAGACAACTGGATGAATACATGCAGAAAAATGAATTTAGACCCCTATCTTCTACTATTCACTATAATAAACTTGAAATAGATTAAAGATTTAAACATAAGACCTGAAACCATAGAATTCCTAGAAGAAATCATAAGGGAAAAGCTCCTTTGTCATTGGATTTGGCAATGAGTTTTTTGGGAACTAACACCAAAAGCACAAAGAACAAAAGCAAAAATTAATAAGGGACACTACATCAAGCCAAAAGGCTTCGAAATAGAAAAAAAAAACAGTCTACAAAAATAAAATAGCAATTATAAAATGGGGAGATATACTCGAAAACCATACACCTAAAAAGGTGTAGTGTCTGAAAGAATGAATACAACTTAATAACTCAAAAATGTGATTAAAAATAGGCAGAAGAAATAAAAAGACAGTTTTCAAAAGAAGACTTACAAATAGCCAACAACTATATCAGTTTAATATCACTAATCATGAGGAAAATACAAATCAAAATCACAATGAGATATCACCTCTCACATGTTAGAAGGGCTACTATCAAAAGACAAGAGATATGCGTTAGTGACAATGTAAAGAAAAGAGAAAAATTGGTCACTGTTGGTTGGAATGAAAATTGGCATAGCCACTATAGAAAACAGTATGTAGTTCCCTCAAAAAATTAAAAATTTCAATAGACCAATTACGAGCAATAAAATTGAATATGTAATCAAAAAATAACACCATCAAAAGTCCAAGATCCGATGACTACACAGGTGAATTCTATCAAACATTTAAAGAGCTAATATCGGAGTGTCTGGGTGGCTCAGTCAGTTGAGCGTCCGACTTTGGCTCAGGTCATGATCTCACGGCTCTCGTGAGTTCGAGCTCCGCATCGGGCTCTGTGCTGACAGCTCAGAGCCTGGAGACTGCTTTGGATTCTGTGTCTCCCTCTCTCTTTGCCCCTAACCCACTCACATTCTGTCTCTCTCTCTCTCAAAAATAATAAATAGACATTAAAAAAAATAAAAAGTTAATACCTATTCTTCTGAAAGTATTCCAAAAATTAGAAGAGGAGGAAAAACTTCCAAATGCATTATATGAGGCCATCATTACCCTGATACAAAACCAGATAAAGAAACCACCAAAAAAAGAAAGAGAGAGAAAGATAGAACTACAGGCCAATATCTCTGATGAACAGAGATGCAAAAATCCTCAACAAAATATTACCAAACTGAATCCAACAATATATTAAAAATTATTCACCACAATCAAATGGGATTTATTCCTGGTATTGCATACCATTTAAAAAATGTTTCCATGTAATTTTGTTCTGTACACTGTCTTATATGTTGAATGGAAGGGTCGACCCCATTATAATCCTAACTCAAATTGAGCAGATCTACTCCATATATACAGTGAGTAATAGGTGGAGAAACCAAGATAATCCATTACCCTAAGTATACTGACAAACTGTATAAGATGTTAAATCAAACATTATCACTGGAATATAGATAACTAGAGACAGTATTCTCAAAAAACATAAATATAGAAAAAACAGAAAAGTAGAGGCACCACATTATTATATCTCTTTTTAATGTATTACCCAATTATTATTAGGCCCATCCTGATTTCTTACTCAGTTAATGCACTCCACCAGGAAATAGCCCATCAGTACCTTTCAATCAATAATGCACATACTGTCTTTAAGTTCACCAAGCATAGGGGTCTATTGCATCCATCTACCACATTCTATTATCTGACAGTAGCTTGATTTAGTGATGATCTAGCACTGTGTGTGCTGACCAGACATTGTTCTTCTTCCATCCAATTTTCCTAACAGTGGTTACCACTTTATATTCATTCACTCACAGTGTCTTCCCCATGCTTTTCTTTTCACCTCAAAGCCTAAATAATTTTCTATTATCAAAAATTCTCAATGACTTCCTCATTTCTTCCAGTCCTGAAAATTCACTGAAAGTACGCTGGAGAGGAGAAAATAAAACAGAAGCTATTCCTATATCTCCTCTTCCTACACATATTATGGGGTTTGGTAATTCAATCACAATTCAGTAAAGAAAAGATAGATCATATTCACTATTCCACAAATGCTGTGTTTTATATCTTACAGACACTTTACTTTATACTCTAGACTTTTAAATTTAGAAATGAGGAGACTAAAGATAGGTAAAGGAAGAGTTCAAGTCCCATATATCTATTCTTTTGCACAAAAATACAGCGACAAAAATAATTATTACAGAACATAGACAAAAAGAATAAGTAATATATGGAGAGGATTCTGACTTTTGTATAAAGGCCAAATAATAGCTAATAATGAGATTTATGGAAAAATAGGATGTTGAATATTAATTTTTTTAAAGTTTGTTTATTTAATTTGAGAGAGAGAACGAGTGGGGCAGAAGCAGAGAGAGAGGGAAAGAGAGAATCCCAAGCAGGTTCCACACTGTCAGTGTAGAGCCCAACACAAGGCTCAATCCCACAAACCTAACTGTGAGATCATGACCTGAGCCATTACCAAGAGTCAGACACTTAGCTGACTGAGCCTCTCAGATGCCCCAGAATCTTGTATATTGTTGACTTACATTAGTAATAGCACCTTGCTAATTTTATGGCCTAAAATTTAATTTTTCTTCTTTTGTTTTCTTTATTGTAACAATAACACAATTATAGAATATATGTAATTTATACAAAAGTAGAAGAAAAATGAAGAAAAAATCACCCATGTTACCACTATTCATAGGTAAATATAGTTATTACTTTAACATGTTTGCTTTAAAACTCTTTTTCATGGATTTCTCTTTACTTCACTTCACTGTTGTTAGCACCTGTATCAGTGTCTAGTACATACCACCAAAATATATTATGTATATTATTCAATAAGTAAATAATTAATAAAATATATAAAGTTAACCAGATCAATTGAAGCTGTTTTTAATTGTGTGTGTCCAAAATTACATGAGTAGCTTTAACTGTCATCTGTAACAAATAACCCTATACAAACCTCTATAGGGTTTCACTTGACCTTTGAAAACAGATTTGAGAGCTTTATAAATATAGTTGTAGTAAGAACCATTCAAATACATAAGCAAATTTAGCCAATTCTCTCTAGTTTAGTCATGTGTTACTAAGAATAAGAGTCTACTATTTATTGCATTCCATTCACAAATAATATTTAACCACCCCAAGGTATGTTGATATTATATAAATTGGCACTACACAAATTTCGGAGTAATATATTTAGATTACTACATCTCTACACATATAGTTATAAAAATTGCTAATTCTGATGCTATATTCAGAAAGAATATGCTTAGACATCTTTTGTTTGTTCATCAAAGAATCACTTCTAAAATACCTAAATTCTTTACTTTTGTAATTTTGAATCAGAATCGTTCAGGTTGATTTTATTTCAATTTAGTAGGTTTAAGTGTGCTATTTCTATGCCCTAAACTGGGAAACTAAAACATATTTCAAGAGTTTCACAGTTCTAGATTTTGGGTTATTTTTTTACACAATTCATTAAATTTTGTCACAACATTTGGTCGAATAGCAACTTGTGAAAATGCAAAAAAGGACAACTACATCTGTAATAGTTTACATCCCCCAAATTGACCATAAAGCAAAATACATTACAGTCACCTGGCATCACAAGCAAGAAATGCCATATGTTCACAGTTTCATTTCCATAGTGTTGCTTTAATATAAAATCCTAATTTAATATACTTTTTATTGTTTGTCAGATTATCTATCCTTTTAGAGGCATTTAGAAGGTGGGGATATATAGAGGAAAATGAAGCAATATTTGATTCAAAATATGCAAAGTATTACAGACTCTACAAAAATTGTACAGAGAAGAACTACTGTCAGGTGACATGTTTAGCTCCTTAAATAGGGAGATTTCCTGGCATGGAACTCACCAAACAGACAGCTTTATCATAAACTTTTGGTAGTATATTTGTCTCTTTCAACGAGTAGTGATTATAATTTAACAGTCACTTGGACCATATATAACAATATCCAGACTGCAATGAGAATTGAGAAAAAATTAAAAATTGATAGATATTTAATTTTTTCTGGATTTCTGAAGTAGTGTAGACCATGACTTAAAATACAAAGTTAGAGAAGATACAGAATAAAATGAGATCCTCAATGGCTTTCATAATACTTATACTATTTGATTGAATTTATTGTACTTTTTAAAATTTCTCATGAAAAAGAAAACTATGTGAAAATATTTATGAATAAGGCTTTTGCCATGTTATTACATCGAATACATAAAATTGAAAATACCCCACATTTTGGGATTTAAAAGTGAAATTTTGGTACATCTATGAGATATGACACAAAAATAAAGTTGAAAAATATTTTCTGGTATGGGAAAATGTTTGCCATGTCTTGTTAAGTTAAAGTTGGAAAACTAGCTCCTATAGTAAAGCACCAATTGCATGAATGTATACTTACTAAGTACACAATAAAAACCTGGAAATTTATAGTGTGCTGTAGACACTCTAAGTGACCACCAATATTTTCAGTACTTTTCTCCTTGTAGGCACAAGGGAAGACTCTCTGTCCCCTTGAAGTGAGCTTAACCATATAACTTGATTTGGCCAATGGAATGAACAGGAATGACATTTGCTATCTCTAGGCAGAAATATTTAGTAGCCAGTGCATGATTTTCCATGCTTACTTTTCCTGTAATCATAAACTTTGAAGTTTGATGTGGAGAATTTAGTGTCCTAAAAAAAGGTGGAAAGTTTGTCAGTGTATGTGTCCCTGAGTGAATTTGTTAGACATAGGCTCCCTGAAGACCTTTATTTTACATTTAGTATGAGCAGAAATGAGCATTGCTGTTTTTAATCATTTATGTTTGCAATTTGTTTGTAATTGCAAGATAATCCAGCATATCCTTATTGCTATACAGTATAAAATTTTTGGTGAATCCCTCTGCTTAAGACATTAAAAGTATTTATTTTCTGTGTTATTTTTTCTGTTTTTACTAAATGTTCAGGATGATCATAAATTATTTATAAAATAATTATGAAGACTAAACATTAACAAAGAAAATTTTTAAATTAATGAGTTAGGCTTTTAACATTTATATAAAATTTAATAAACCACTAATAACAGTTTATTAAAGTCAGAATTAAAAAAAATTCTTTAGGGGTGTCTGGGTGGCTCAGTTGAGCATCCGACTTTGGCTCAGGTCATGATCTCACGATTGGTGACTTTGAGCTCCGCATTGGGCTCTGTGCTGACAGCTCAGAGGCTGTAGCCTGCTACAGATTCTGTGTCTCCCTCTCTCTCTGCCCCTCCCTGCTCACGATCTCTCTCTTTCTCTCTCTCTCAAAGATAAATAAATAAACATTAAACATTAATTTTTTAAAATTAAAGAATCTTGATAAGGGTTCTTGTAGATTCCTGATATGTTAAATACCAAATTCTTATACAAAATTTTATTCCTCTACTGTACCAACATGGAAACCTTCACTGAGAAAATTAGAAAACATCAGAACATGAACAAGCGTGAACTACAATTTTGAGGGAAAATCTATGTCTAAAATCTTCTCCTAAAATAAGAAAATATATTTCAAATGTCTGAGATTATTTTCCTCAAATATTGCTCAAATAACAAGAAAAATATTCTATGAGAAAACAACAAAATTATCCCAACAGTTATTGTTTTTAATTTATTTACTAAAATTCAAGTTAGTTAACATACAGGGTAGTATTGGTTTCAGTAGAACCCAGCGATTTATCTCTTATATATAACACCCAGGGCTCATCCTAACAAGTGCCCTCCTTAATGCCCATCACCCATTTGGCCCATCCCCCCACCCACCTTCCCTCCAGGAAACCTCAGGTTTTTGTGTTTTTTTTCCTGCATTTAAGAGTCTTTTATGATTTGCCTTCCTCCCTGTTTTTATCTTATTTTCCTTACGTTCCCCTCTGATCATCTCTTAAGTTTCTTAAATTCCACATATGAGTGAAATTATGTGATATCTGTCTTTCTCTTACTGACTTATTTCAGTTAGCATAATAGCCTCCAGTTCCATCCATGTTGCTGCAAATGGCAAGATTTCATTCTTTTTGATCGCTGAGTAATATCCCATTGTATATATATACCACATCACCTTATCCATTCATCAACTGATGGACATTTGGCTTCTTTCCGTACTTTGGAGATTGTTGATAGCATTGCCATAAACATTTGGGTGCCTGTGCCCCCTTGGATCAGCCTTTTTTGTATGCTTTGGATAAATACCTAGTAGTACAATTGTGGGGTTGTAAGGTATTTCTATTTTTAATGTTTTGAGGAACCTCCATACTGTTTTCCAGAGTGGCTGCACCAGTTTGCATTCCTACCAACAGTGCAAGAGAATTCCTCTTTCCCCATATCACAAACATCTGCTGTTTCCTGAGTTTTTCATTTTAATCATTCTGACAGGTGTGAGGTTGTATCTCACTGTGGTTTTGACTTGTATTTCTCTGATGATGAATGATGTTGAGCATCTTTTCATGTGTCTGTTAGTCAACTGGGTGTCTTTTTTGGGAAATTGTCTATGAAAGTCTTCTACCCAAACTTCACTGGATTATTTGTTTTCTGGGTGTGGAGTTTGGTAAGTTCTTTATAGATTTTGTATACTAACCCCTTATCTGATATGTCATTTGCAAATATCTTCTCGAATTCCATTGGTTGCCTTTTAGTTTTGTTGTTTCCTTTGCTGTGCAGAAGCTTTTTATATTGATATAGTCCCAATAGTTTATTTTTCCTTTTATTTCTCTTGTCTCATGAGACATATCTAGAAAGATATATAATTAAAATAATAATGAATATATATCATAATTTTTAATTACCTATTGAGGGCTGATTTGTGACCCAGTATGTGATCTATTCTGGAGAATATTCCATGTACACTCAAGAAGAATGTGTATTCTGCTGCTTTAGGAAGAAATGTTCTGTATATATCTGTGAAGTCATCTGGTCCAGTGTCTCATTCAAAGCCATTCTTCTCTTGTTGATCCTCTGTTTAGATGATTTGTCCATTGTTGTAAGAGATGTATTAAAGTATCCTACAATTATGGTATTATTATCAATGAGGTTTTTTTTATGTTTGTGATTAATTTATTTATATATTGGGGTTCCTCCAAGTTGGGAAGCATAAATATTTACAATTGTTAGCTCTTCTTGACAGATAGACCCCTTAATTTTGATATAATGCTCTTCTTCATCCCTGTTACAGTCTTTGTTTTAAAATCTAGTTTGTCTGATATAAGTATGGCTCATCCAACATTCTTTTGATGTCCATTAGCATGATAGATGGTTCTCCATCCCCTCATTTTCAATCTACCGGTGTTTTTAGGTCTAAAATGAATTTCTTGTAGACAGCATAAAGATGGAGCTTGTGGGTTTTTTTTTTTTTTATCCATTCTGCTACCTTGTGTCTTTTGATTGGAGCATTTAGTCCATTTACATTCAGAGTGATTATTGAAAGTGATTATGAATTTAGTGCCATTGTGTTATCTGTAGATTTGGTGTTTCTGGTGATGTTCTTTGGTCCTTTGTAGTCTTTGCTGTTTTCCACTCACAGAGTCTCTCTCAAAATTTCTTTCAGGGCTTATTTAGTGGTCACAAACCCCTTTAGTTTTTGTTTGGGAAAGTCTTCATCTCTCCTTCTATTTTGAATGGAAGCCTTGCTGGATAAAAGATTCTTGGCTGCATATTTTTCTTATACAGCTCATTGAATATTTCCACCCTCTCTCTTTATAATTGTATTTTGAAAGTTTCACTATAATATGTCGTGGTTTTGACCTGTTTTTGTTACTTTTGAAGGGAGTTTCCTGTATCTTTTGGACTGGGATGACTGTTTCCTTACTCAGATTAGAGAAGTTATCAACTATAATTTGTTCAAATAAACCTTCTGCCCCCTTTTCCCACTCTTCTTATTCTGTGATTCCTATTATATGGATATTGTTTCATTTCTTAGAATCATTTAGTGCTCTAAGTATCCCCTCATGATCTAGAATTTCTATTCCCTCTTTTTTTGGCTTCATTATTTTCCATACTTTTATCTTCTATTTCACTTATCTTCTCCCCTGTTTCTTCCATCCTCTTCATCACTTTATCTAGTTTGTTTTGCATCTCAGTCATATCATTTTCTAATTCATCAAGACTAGCTCTTAGGTCTTTGATCTCTGCTAATCTTTGCTAATCCTCACAACAGCCCTGCATGATTAGCATTATCAATTCCATTTCATAAATGAAGAAATTGAATAGACATAAAGCAACTTGTTCAAAGCTACACATATAGTTAGAAATAAATAAAAGCAAGAGTAAAGGAGTACTCTTCACAACTTTAGGTGCACAAGTTTGATAGCCTACATGAAATGGAAAACTTTCTTGAGAGACACAATTTGCAAAAACTCACACAAGAAGAAAAAGACAATCTGAATAGGACTATATTCATTAAATAAGTTGAATCAATAATTAAAAATTTTCCAAAACAGGAAGAACCAAGACCAACAAGATGGGATTACTGGTTATTTCTACCAAACATTTAAGGAAGAAATTATACTATCTCTAAAATCTTTTTCAAAGGATAGAAGCAGCGGGAATATATCCTAATTCATTCTGTAAGTCCATCATTGCCCTAATATTAAAACCAGAGAAAGACATAACAAGAAAACTAGAGACCAATATCCTTCATGAGCACAGATTTATGAATCCTGAAAAAATATTAGTGAAGCAAATATTAGTGAAGCAAATCCAACAATGTATAAAAATAATTATACACCACAAACAAGTAGGATTTACCCAGGTATTCAAGGTTGATTCAACATTCAAAAATTAATATAACGCATCACACTAGGGGGCTAAAAAAGAAAAAAAAATTTAAATCACATGATCATATTAATAGGTACAGAAAAAGCATTTGACAAAATCCAACACTCACCTATAATAATAATTTTTAAAAACTCTCAGTAAACTATGAATATAGGGGAAATTAATCAACTTGACAAAGAGTATCTACAAAAAATTTGTAACTTAAAATAAAATAAAATTTAACCATAGGTAACATCATGGTTAATGGTGAGAAACTAGGAGGTTTCCAATAAGAATGTCTCCTCTAACCACTCCTTTTCAACATTATACTAGAAGTACCAGCTAACACACAAAGACAGGAATAAAAAATCAAAAGTATACAGATTGGTAAGGAAGAAATAAAACTGCCTTTGTTTACAGATGAGGCAATTTTCAATGTAGAAAATCCAAAAGAATTGAAAAAAAAAAACCTCTTGAAAATAATAAATGATTATAGCAAGGTTGTAGGATACAAGATTAACACACAAAAGTCAATCATTTTCTTATACATCATCAATTAATAAGGTGAATTTGAATTTCATTTATTTATGTTTATTTTTTATTTTTTAAAATTTACATCCAAATTAGCATACAGTGCAACAATGATTTCATGAGTAGATTCTTTAGTGCCCCTTACCCATTTATGCCATCCCACCTCCCACAACCCCTCCAGAAACCTTCAGTTTGTTCTCCATATTTATGAGTCTCTTCTGTTTTGTCCCCCTCCTTGTTTTTATATTATTTTTGTTTCCCTTCCCTTATGTTCATCTGTTTTGTCTCTTAAAGTCCTCGTATGAGTAAAGTCATATGATTTTTGTCTTTCTCTAATTTCATTTAGCTAATACCCTCTAATTCCATCCACGTAGTTGCAAATGGCGATTTCATTCTTTTTGATTGCTGAGTAATAATCCATTGTATGCATATGTGTGTGTGTTTACATATATGTATACACACATATGAGTGATGTTGAGCAATTTTTCATGGGGTGGTTGGCCATCTGGATGTCTTCTTTGGAGAAGTGTCTATTCATGTCTTTTGCCCATTTCTTCACTGGATTATTTGTTTTTTGGGTGTTGAGTTTGATAAGTCCTTTGTAGATTTTGGATATTAATCCTTTATCTGATATGTCATTTGCAAATATCTTCTCCCATTCCATCGGTTGCCTTTTAGTTTTGCTGATTGTTTCCTTTGTTGTGCAGAAGCTTTTTATTTTGATGAGGTCCGAGTAGTTAATTTTTGCCTTTGTTTCCCTTGTCTCCAGAGATGTGTTGAGTAAGATCTGGCTCTGCGGACCGGATCAAAAAGGTTTTTGCCAGCTTTCACCTCGAGGATTTTGGTGGCTTCCTGTCTTACATTGAGGTCTTTCATCCATTTTGAGTTTATTTTTGTGTATGGTGTAAGAAAGTGGTCCAGGTTCATTCTTCTGCATGTCGCTGTCCACTTTTCCCAGCACCACTTGCTGAAGAGACTGCCTTTATTCCATTGGATATTCTTTCCTGCTTTGGCAAAGATTAGTTGGCCATACGTTTATGGGTCCATTTCTGGGTTCTTTATTCTGTTCCATTGATTTGAGTGTCTGTTCTTGTGCCAGTACCATACTGTCTTGATGATTACAGCTTTGTAGTATAGCTTGACGTCTGGGATTGTGATGCCTCCTGCTTTGGTTTTCTTTTTCAAGATTGTTTTGGCTATTCGGGGTCTTTTCTGGTTCCATTCAAATTTTAGGATTATTTGTTCTAGTTCTGTGAAGAATACTGGTGTTATTTTGATAGGGATTGCATTGAATATGTAGATTGCTTTGGATAGTATTGACATTGTAACAATATTTGTTTTTGTGTCTTCTTCAATCTCTTTCATAAGCTTTCTATAATTTTCAGTTTGTAGCTTTTTCACCTCTTTAGTTAGACTTATTCCTAGGTATTTTGTGGGGTTTTTTGTGCAACTGTAAATGGGATCGATTCCTTGATTTCTCTTTGTGTCGCTTCATTGTTGGTGTTTAAGAATGCAACCGATTTCTGTGCGTTGATTTTATATCCTGCACCTTTGCTGAATTCATGAATCAACTCTAGCAGCTTTTTGGTGGAATCTTTTGGGTTTTCCATATAGAGTATCATGTCATCTGCGAAGAGTGAAAGTTTGACCTCCTCCTGGCTGATTTGGATGCTTTTCATTTATTTGTGTAATCTGATTGCTGAGGCTAAGACCTCCAATACTGAATTTGAATTTCAAAACAATAATATGACCTTTGTATTAGTACCTAAAAAATGAAATACTGAGATATAATTCTCACAAAATATGTATAAGATCTATATGAATAAATCTATAAAACTCTGATGAATAAAATCAAAGTACTAAATAAATGAGATATTCCATGTTCATGGTCAGAAGACTCAATATTCTCAAGATATTAGGTCTTTCCAACCTTATCTACAGATTAAACACAATTCAAATCAAAACACCAAGAAGTTAGTTTTTAGATATCAATAAATTGCTTCTAAAGTGTATATGGAGAGTCAAAAGACCCAGAATAGACAACACAACAGTGAAGGAGAACAAAATTGGAGGAGAGACAGTACCCAACCTCACGATTTACTATAAAACTACAGTAATCAAGACAGTGTGGTATTAGTGAAAGACTAGACAAATATACCAGCAGAACAGAAGAAAGAGCTCAGAAATAGACACATAAATATAGTCAACTGATTTTCAAAAATGGAGCAAATGCAATACAATGAAAGAAAAATAGTCTTTTCAATAAATAGTGCTAGAAAAACTGGACATCCACATGCAAAAATTTTAAACTAAACACATGACTTACTTCACAAAAAATAACTGAAAATGGATCACAGGCCAAAATATTAAACTTGAAACTATAAAACTTACAGAACATCAGCTAAAACTTAGATAACCGTGGGTATGGCAATGACTTTTTAGATAAAAACACAAAAAATACAATCCATGAAAGAAATAATTGATAAGATGGACTTCATTAAATTTTAAAATTTGTGTTCCGTGGAAGTCGATGTCAAAAGACTGACAGGCAAGTAACAGACTTGGAAAAAAATATTTGCAAAAGACAAATCTGATAAAGGACTGTTATCTGAAATATACCAACAACCCTTAAAATGAAATAAGACAACAACAAAACTTTAAAAATAGGCCAAAAGACCTTAATATAGACCTCACTAAAGAAGATGTACAGATGGAAAATAAGAATTTGCAAAGATGTTCCACATCATTTGCAGATTAAAACTACCACACATCTATCAGAAAGATCACAATCCAGAACATGGACAACAAAAAATGTGGGTAAAGTTGTGGAGCAAAAGGAACTATCATCATTGCTGGAGAGAATGCAAAATAGTATAGCCACTTTGGAAAAAAAAATTGACATTTTCTTACAACATTAAACCATATGTTCCAATAATTGTGAATATTGATGTTTACCCCAAGGAATTTAAAACTTATTTCCACACAAAAATCTGAATACAGATGATGTTTACAGCTTTGTTTATAATTGCCAAAACTTGGAAACAACTTTCAGTTGGTGAATGGATTAATAAACTGGTATATTCAGACAATGGAATATTATTCAGCACTAAAAATAAATGAGCTATTAAACCATGAAAAGATATGGAGAAGCATTAAATGAATATTACTTAGTGAAATTTGAAAAGACTACATAGTAAGGAAAAATAATTTGTCCTCTACCCTTCTGAGTTCTTAGCTGAGAGTCCTATAATAAAAGATAGTTTAACAAAAGAAAATCTATTTTAACACATGCAGTGTACATCATAAGGGAGAAACCTAAATGAAAAGTAACCCAAAATGGCTTAGTATTCCAGCTCATATAGCATCTTCAATAAGAAAACAATATATTTGTTGACAAATGACAAGATAAAAGAAAGCAATTTTAGGTTTCCAAGGGTAGCAAATTGTGAAAAATAAATAGATGGAAGAAAACGAATGGAGTAAGGCTTCTTGCAGATTCTTCTGGTGCCATCTCTAGGCTGATAAAATTCTGTCTCCAGTGAATAATTTATATCCTACTGTTAGGGAAAAATGTGGGAGCTTTTTCTACTTTTCCTACTTCCTAATTGCCTACAGCACAAAATATTTTTTTATGTCAAAGGTTATATTGTGGGGTAACATATTCCAGTTTCCTTCAGCAACATACTGTATGATTCCAACTATGTGATATTTTAGAAAAGGCAAAACTATGGAGAGGGTAAAAAAAATTCAGTAGTTTTGGGGTGTTAGAGAGGAGAAAGGGATAAATAGGTGGAATGAAAAGATTTTTAAGGCACTGATACTATTCTCTATGGTATTATAATGGTGGATACATGTCATTGTACGTTTTTCCAAACTCACAGGATTCTTGATGAAGAATGCCAAGAGTGCACCATAATGTAAACTACAGACTTGGGTGATAATGAATGTGTCAATGCAAGTTTAATAAATGTTTTTAATAAATGTTCTCCATCAACAGATGTTGATAGGGAGGCTGCGCTTGTATGGTGACAGGAAGTATATGGAAACACTCTGTAGTCTTCCCTCAATTTCGTGTGAATCTAAAACTTATCTTTAAAAAAATAGTCTATTAAAAGAAAGTGACACTGGGTATCATATGTAAGTATTGAATCAGTAAAGTTTACTTTTGAAGATAATATTACACTATATGTTAACTAATAAAATTTAAATAAAAATTTGAAACAAAAAGTGAATAAAAATAAAAATAAAAATAAAAATAAAAACACTTCAGAATCCGAAAAAAAAGGTGATAATTCAGGTAAATAAACAATGACTCAATTTTTTTGAATAAATATTTAAAGGATTTGCATAGAAATGTCCCCAAAGATATATAAATGGCCAACAACTACATGAAGAGGTATCCAACATCATTATCCATCAGTGAAATGCAAATCAAGCACCACAAATACACTTCACACCCACTGGCATGGTTATAATTAATAAGACAGTCAATAACAAATACTGATGAAAATATGGAGAAATGTGAATTAACATACATCATTGGTGTGAATATATAATAGTACTACTGCCACTTTGGAAGTCTTTTAGTTCCTCAAAATGTAGACAATATGGTTCCTTGTGTCCCGGAAATAATAATTTTAGGTATATACTCAACTGAAAATATGTATCCATACAAAAATAATTCATAAGTGTTCATAGCATCATTATTTATAATTGCCATAAAGCAGAAACAACTCATATGCCCATCAACTGATCATGGATAAATAAAGTGGGATATATATCCATAATATGCAATATTATTCACCCATTAAAAAGAATGAAGCACTAATATATTTTACATTATGGATGAACTTTGAAAACGTGCTGAGTGAAAGAAATCAGTCACAAAAGATTGCATATAGTATGGTTTCATTTATATGAAATGTGCCAAATAAGCAGATCCATAGAAACAAAAACAGATTAATGGTTTCCAAGGGCTGAGGAAGGGAAGAGTGAGAAGTTACTGCTAAATGAAAACCATTTTTTGGTCTCTCCAGTTTTCCATTGACGCTTTTCTTTCAGCAGTATAGACTGATAAGATGTGTTTAATGTAACATGAGACAAATGGCTAATTTTTACTAAAGATTTACAAAAGGATCAGAGGCAATAACCCTTTGTTTTTCTTCTTGCTGGGAAAAGCTTGTGTATTGGAGGACATCATTGAGAAGATGTGACTGCTAGTTGACCCACAAGATCAACCTAGGCAATCAAAAGATCCTTATGCCCTCACCTATCCTTGGAATGGGCAATCCATCTATTGTTATCACACTAGGAGCAGCTTTAAGGATGTAGTCTTGAGAGAGTAAAGTGCTGTTGAGGCCATCTGGACTGTATGCATAACTAAACCTAGTAAAGGCTTCTGTATAACGTTTTAAGGTTCTAGCATGTGGTGCAGCAATCATCAACTTGTCTTGCAGCTGCCCAAGACAAGGCTTACATGTGACTTCGCTTGCTTATTAAAATTGTGATCTACCAATTTGGAGGTCTGCCTCATTTTTTAGCCTCCTCTGCCTCTTCTGTGTATGGAGGCCAGTTTCAGATTTCACTCAGGGAGCTCCTGAGGCAGCAAACCAACATTGTGACAGTGACAAAGACCACTCTTCTGAGAGCACTACTGAAAATGCTTTGATTTTCAGAACAGATGTGAGTATGAAGAAAATTCTTTTTTTTTTTTTTTGCCAGCTAAAGCCATGAAATAAAATAACTGCCCTCCTCTATACTCTTATGCTCAAAATAGTATTGCAACATTTCATCTTCTTATCCAAAAACTGTTACTTGAGTCCTAATCATGTTCCAAATACTGGATATTGTGTCACTATTATGATTTAGTAAAAGTTTTGATGACTATAGGGGTCCCTGGGTGGCTCAGTCGGTTGGTCATCTGACTTCAGCTCAGGTCATGATCTCAGTTTGTGGATTCGAGGCCCACATTGCTCTGCTGTCAGTTCTGAGCCTGCTTCAGATTCTCTGTCCCTCTCTCACTCTCTGCCCCTCTCTCACTTACATTCTCTCTCTCCCTCTCTCCAAAATAAATAAACATATAAATAAATACATACATACATACATACATACATAAAACTTTTTTTTAAACATTCTGATAACTACAAACCATCTTAGGATCACTGGTTTTCACAAAGCTAATTTTATCTTTTGTTGTTAATGAAGATGAAGATGATGATGATGAGGTTATTGATGTCATCATGTCATTGATTTACCAAGAAAAGCTATTGGGATGAGTACCTTTTGGTACTTTAATCTTTAATAAGATTTCTTATGATATTAATGGGAATGAAAGAATAAAAAAGTATAAACCATTCAGTCATTAGAAAATGAAAATTTGCATATTGGAAATGGAGATTATTAGTTGTGTGACTTTAGGGATGTCCCCTTCTCTTCAGTTTCCTTATTTGTACATCAGTGACAATAATGCTTGTGCTAAAGATTGGTGGGTTGATTAAATTAAGTAACATATTAAAATATGTGGCATTTTTCTGGAATATACAAGACGCTTGTTACAAAACAGTTTCCATTGAACAGTTATATTGCTTAGTGGGAATTGTAGAGACTCAAGGAGGCATCACATAGAGACAAAAAATATATTAAAATAAAATAAAGGCCAATCTTTATAAGAGTTCTGTCTGAAGATTTCTTAAATTTTAATGAAATAAATATATTCCCAAAATGGTACATTTCATTACTTTGAAATGGAAACTTTTTCAATGAAAAACACCACAAATAAAAGAAAATTATAATCAATAGACTTGTAAAATTTATATGGAGGAGGCAATATGAATATTAGAATCATGGATTTTTTTCTGTTCTATGTCGTTTTCCATTTTTTTAAAGGATTTTTTTAGGGTTTATTCATTTTTTTTGAAAGAGGGTGAGTGTGTGCCTGTGTGAGTGGGGGAGGGGCAAAGAGAGAGGGAGAGAAAGAATCCCTAGCAGGCTAAGTGCTGTCAGCACAGAGCCCAACATGGGGCTCAATCTCACCAACCGTGAGATTGTGACCTGAGCCAAAATCAAGAATCTGACGTTTAACCAGCTGAACCACCCAGGCACGCCATACTTTCCATTTTTTTTTAAATGATGAGTATTGTTTACATTTATAACCAGAGAAATTATACATATGCACACACACATATACACACAACACATGTGCATAGACTGTGTGGTCAATAACCTGTGGTCAAGTCCCACTTTTAACACTTAATTCTGTGTAATCTTTATTTCACAAGTTACTTAACTTCTCTGAGCTTAAAAAGAGGAATTACCTGTAAAAAGAGGAATGATCTTTATCTTTCAGGACTGTTTGAGAATTATAAAATATTATAAATATTATAATATTATAAAATATCATACGATATTCAACAAAATGCAGTATATTTGTTAGGCCCTTTAAGGTTATAAGGTTCAGTTATCAGGGTATCTCAGTTGGTAAGCGTTTATTTGATGTACAGATTAAATATTTTAAAAATCACAGGAAATATTTTAGCACTTTTGCAACTCTGCCTTATGGATAGCTGGAAAAATATCTCATCATTATTCAGATTATACATGTAACTCTTGTGAGCCAATAGTAGCTCTGGTGACACTATATCAGCTTGGCAACTCCTGAAAAGTGGGTATCCCTTGCTGCCTACACTAGTGACTTTACCAAAGTCATGATTCAACATCCCTTTACACTCTTTTTTCTACTATTTAACTTTGTTGTTCTAGAGTAAACCTACGTGCGCTCCATATCACATACCAAAAATGCTTCTAAATAAATGTTCAAATTAAGCTAGTTAGTAGTAATTGAATATGTATTGCTCCGTTTAGACAGAATTTTTGAACAAGACCAATCTGATGTCCCTAATGATAAGGGCCCAACATGTTGACAATTAATTCATTTCTTAGTAATGTGAGAATGAAGCAAACTATATAAGGCTCACAAGTTACTGGGTTGAGAATGCTGTAGTAGATCACTACCATTGACTAAGGAGTCTGTTCTTGATTCAATTCATTACAAAAGATAAAACGCATGGCATAGTTTTGTAAACTGTAGAGGCAGACATTTTAGTCTTATGGGCTTCTCTCCAGAAGACAGAACAACCAAGTCTCTGGTAATATCTCATGTGGCTCTGTCCTTGTCCATGTCAGTCAAGATTCTATAGGTGACTTCAATGTTAACATAAAAGAAAGCCTATTAAATTTGCTAATAATATTCAACATAAATGCACAGTTTATTACATAATAGACATGATTTAAAATGGCCTTAATAAGCTGAGGTGATGAAGAAAAAAGATTAATGTTAAGTTTTTCATTTCTGTTTATATGCACACACACTTGAAAATGTGAAACTGCATAAAATAACGTAAGGGGTTTTAAGTTTAGACTCAATGTAAGGCCAGTTTTTCTATAATTAGAGCATTTTTATGAACAGAATCATTTGTCTTTTAGATAGCAAGTTTCTTTCTTCAATTGTTCAGGCAAATAACTAATGACTATATATCAGGACTGTCCTAGAAAGAATTTCTATACAAAAATAAAGGTTGTACAGGATGACCAACCAGGTCCCTTACTACTCAATTTCCTTGAGACTATGTTTCTAAAAAAGTGATCTCCTTTTCCTTCTAGTCATCTCTTCTAAAAGTAACTAAACTCTTTGCCTAAGGTTTTTGCCAAAACTGGTAACTAGTTCACCAGTTCAGAACTAGACAGAGAATACACAGAGCTTACCTAAATGCCAGCAGTGTTTTTTTCCATTACCACACTGTGGCTTCCCTTAGCAGTTACGTGGAAAATTACCACTGGGATATTCATTCCCCTGCCCTCCTGTTGCTCCACCTATTTCCCTTTATGAAGCTATCTTTTAATGTATCCCTTGTAGTGAGCAGTATATTTCTAGGCATACACCAGCAACTGATAAATATATTTAGAAAGAATTCATGCACTTACCTGTTTTAATGTCAATTTTTCCTATTTCTGTTTGTGTTTTTCAGTAAAAATAAAAAAGTTATTAATAATAGAACTCATATGTTACTCTTTGTTCTCTATGCGTTTTCATTTAAAAAAATATCTCAGTCTTCCTTTTTGTACCAGAAAATATAAATAATAGAAAATTGCTTCCATAAATCTTTATATTCATATATACATTTTTACATTAAGGTCTGGCATAATCTGGAATTTGTTGAATTATTGATATTCATACAGTTTTTTGTGACATTTGAATACTTCTTATAGAGAAAAGGTTGAATTTATCAGCATATTCTCAGTTGGAGAATAGCTATGTCTTGCAATTCCAGGTTAAATATCATTAAAATACATTATCCTATGCTTACACTGTGCATTTTATAGTACAGCCATGTTATCTCAGAGCTACGTGGCCTTAAAACAATGGAGAATTCAGAAGCTTTGACATGACAGCCACTATATGCTTTGCACTTTTATATGTAACTCTTAAAAGTGACACTTGACAGTTCACTTTAGTATAAGTGAATTATTGGGATAATGATAATGTTTTGCTTTAAGAGACTCATACATTCTTATGACACTTATGCACAAATATGTTTCGAGCTTAAGAGGCCATTTCATCCCTTCATCCTGCACCACCCTTTTAAAAAATCGTGCATTAACTTTGAAGTTACCCTTATAACCCCTGATCCTATCTTCTGAACATCAGCTTCTGCAGTAGGAAGACCAACAGCTGAGGATATAGTGTGGAAAAGCTGTTTCTCAGTGTAGCTCTTTTTCATGTTCCTCCTTCTGACTCTCTCCCCTGTGTTTACATCTCACTGAGCTTTCTTTTGACATCTCTGAAGAGTATGTTTCCCTAAAAATACAGATTGGCCCTGCCAGATTCCCATCAAAAACATATAAAACAGAAATGTGGTATTAATAACTATAATCACCTCAAAAAGAAAATCTAAAATGATAACTTTCCTCTTCTTTCTAATATTTGTATCTAGATAGGGACAAAACAGCCCCTTAAAAATGCATTTCAGCTGATTGACTTTATAGCATCACCATAGAAGCCAAAGTTATTCTCTATAGACCCTTTGGTTCTAAACCTTTAAGTGGGGTCCATCATATTCATCACAGTCAGTCAATATTCCTGTCAAAAGAGCAGGCAAAACTACTACACCCACACTGTTCTGAATCACAGCCTAAATGGGAAGGAATGGAAATTTGTTCAGCCCTCCCTTTCCAACTGTTTCTAGTTCATGGTGTTCAATTCCTCTGAGAGTTTGCTTTCTCCTAGCTGAATTATTTCTAGATGAGTGGCTCTGATTGACACTCTTTTGCAAATATGATAAAGATGAGCATGATTTCAAGTTTCAGGCCTCCAAGAAGAGAGCGGCATCTTTCAGGTGCTTTGGCAAATAGATGAGAAAGCTGTGTGTGTGTGTGTGTGTGTGTGTGTGTGTGTGTGTTTAAAATAGTCCCTTCAAAGCAAGCACACTGAGATATAGCCCCTCGTTTTTTTGTCCAGGCATAAAAATATTCATGCTTTTATGCAAAAATTAAAAGGCATAGATCTTGTTTTATGTTTGTCAAAATGTTTATTTTAAATTACATTTATGTTTGACAGCAACAATTTTTTTTTATTTAATAGTTCATTCCTACTCCCTCAGGGAACCTTTAATTCTCCCTTTCATTCTGCCTTGATTGGGACACAACACATCACCCCAAAAGGTTTCAATAACTTTGAATCTTCAAAAAATGTTTAGGTCCTAATTTTTAGCTCAGCATATCAATATTTCTCCAGCAAAAAGTAAATTTGTTTTTCAAGATACCCTGCTTCATATTAATATATAGAACAAGCACATTCTTAATGATAATTCATATTGCAAGATGATAGATTTGGGGGAAGTTATCTTTAAATTCAAAGTTTCTCTAGTCTATTTCATGGTTGCTATAATTGAGTTATGCTCAACTTTACCACAGTGAGACAGTGCTATGAAGTGGTAAAAAGTACAGGTCTTTGAGTCAACTGTAAAGAAATTTAAATTGGCTTTTTCTCTTACTAGGTCTACTCTTCTGTAAAATGCAAAGAATAATAACTAAGTCAAAGGAGTGATGTTAACATTAAAGTACTTAATACAAGGTCTTGCACTCAGTAAGTTGTTCACTAAATGGCAGCTTAATAGCAAAAACAAAAGAGCAAAGTGCCTATATGCAAATAAAACAGATTTGAAATATGCTTTTCTAATATCACACACACACACACACACACACACACACACACAAAGCCAATAATAATAGTGACCTTCATTTTACTAGCACGTATACTTCACAAATAACTATATCAATGGATCACTTGGATGGAAGCAGAGTGCTCATCTTCCTCTCACGAACCTTATCCTCTCTCTTTTTGAGTGTTTTTAAGAGAGTTTTATGATTTAAATCACAACTTGATAAACTGCCTCTGCTTTTTTAGAAATGCCTAAAGAAATGTCAGCTGTGATTGTGTGATCCTGCAAAGGGGACAGAAAAGGAAATGTGTCATAGGCTTGTGCTCTATCAAGTCCCAGAAAAAGGAGTTGTTCTAACTGCTTTCTCACCACTTTCTTGAAAATAGGATGGAGGTAAAGACCTAGGGCAAAACAACTGATGCTACAAGTCAGTCAGGATTTCTCACTAGTTTCCTGGGACCAGGGATGCTAAATAAGTCCATATTTAAAGTGACAAAAAACTTCTAAAACTCACGTGAAAAAAGTTTATCTAAGCTTTCTTGAAAATATAGGCCATGACCTTCATGGCACTTTAGTTTTTTTGTTAAGGTCACAAAGGTATTAAGTACATACTTTTTCCTGTGTTTATCAAGTAGCATAAGGACTGAATAGAAATGAGACCGTATATAATTATTTATACAGTTATTAGAGTACCTAGAAGTGAGGCAAGGAAAGTTGGGGAAAGTCTAATTGCATCTGATACTGGAAGGGATACATGATCTGTATGGAAAAAGAAAAAGGAATAGTAAAACTGAAAACTTGTTCATGTTAGAGTTAAAAGAAACTATACTTCCTTACAGTGAGGGAAAGAGGCTACTAATAATAAATCTACAGTAGCATTAAAAATAAATAAGATTACCACTGACTATGCTCTTGTTGCAATATGGTTGCAGAATATTATAAATGGCACATAGTGGGTGGGTGATAACTATGCAATGAATGAATAAAAATTTCAATAATTTGTATGATTTATTTTAGAGATGGCTTATGGAAAATCAGCTATAAAACCATTTATAATTTATTGAGAACCTAATATGTGCAGTCAGATGAGGGATAAAATTGCAAGTCACAGGACCCAATCACCAAGGACTCACAATCTATAATTAGTCAGTCTCATTTTACTGGTATATGACATTTTTTACCCTTGCAAACCCGCAAGATTTCATGAAATAGAGCAAAACTTTAATGTATGCTGATAACTGCTTACAAGAATATCTGCATGAGAAATATCTCCTGACTAGATTGTGCTGTGCTAGACATCTCCAAAACAAGCACCAATCCTAAAGGAATCTTGTCTTTTTTTTTTCCATTAAATTAAAGCAATATGCTATTTGGGAAAGGTAAATATTGTCAGGAATGAGTTTACCAGAGGAATTTATTACCTTCCAGTTATAAATAGTCTGATAAAGGGAGAATAATATAGATGCACTTTGATTTTGAAGTTGAGAATCATAAGATTTTGAAGCTGAAAAAGCCTAAGTGGTCTAATTTTATAGATGTGGATACTAAGACCCTAAAAGACTGAGAGCCATAAATGAGCTAGAAAGTGAAATAAGTGATTTAAGATTTAAACTCAGGCTATTTAAATCTCAGTTCCATGATCTTTCTTCTATTCTTGCCATCCTTCAGGAGATATGGAGTTCCATATTTTATTCCAATGCAAGGAAGGGACAAAAGTTGCCAAAGATCATCTTGGTATACCTAACCATTTTGTCTACAGATGACTTTTAAAATGATGATGTCATGGGCCAAATTGTGTCACAAATGTGTTTCTTTGACATACACATTAAACAGTTTTGTATTATTAGCCAGCATTTTAAATTAAGGATTTCACATTTAGAAAAACAGATTATAAGGTTCTCTTGAAAAATAAGATCTGGAAACACTGGGCTCTCATCCCCACAAGACAAAAATTGACCAGAGCTGGGTAGTAATTTCCACCATCAAGCAGACATGTGTGCTTCAGTTTACCAACTTCTACTAACCTCTATTGGATCTTACACACAGCCTGTTTCACTCATTTATATATGACATATTTCTCTAGTCCTAGGGTTTTGTAATCAATTCTAAATAAAACATTTTAAATTTAAATATCTTGTGACTTCAAAGCTTCTAAATAATTACAAAACCAAAAACCTGAAGTGCCTAACACTATAGAAAGATGATTTAAAAACTCATTATGATATTACTGTAAATATTTCTACAGTGAGGTTCCTTTATTCCTTTATTAGTTAGCAAAGGTGATTTGAAGTTTAAAAAAGGATGTTAAACAAGATTCCCAGTAATAAAATAATTTATGATGACACATTAACACATCTATTGAGATGATATGTCAGATGATCAATAAAACCAGGAAATGGTTCTTTGAAAAGTTCAACAAAAATGATAAACTTTTAGCCAGACTCATGAAAAAAGGAAAGAGCACTCATATAAAATCAGAAATGAATGAGGAGAAATAACAACCAACACCACAGACATGCAAAGTATTATAGGAGAATATATGAAAAAGTATATGCCAACAAATTGGACAACATAGAGAAAATGGATAAATTCCTAGAAACATATAACCTTCCAAGTTGAATCAGGAAAAAAATAGAAAATTGTAATAGGTCAATTGCTAACAATAATTGAAGGAGTAACAAAAAAAAATTCCCAACAAGAAAAGGTCCAGGATCAGATGGCTTCACAGATGAATTCAACCAAACATTAAAGAAGAATTAATACCTATTTTTCTCAAACTTTTCCAAAAAATAGAAGAGGAAGGAAGTATCCCAGACACATTTTGTGAGGCTAGAATTACACTGATACCTAAACCAGATAAAGACACTACAGAAGAAAGAAGAAAGAAAAAAGAGAGAAGAAAGAAAGAAAGAGCAAGCAGGCAAGCTACAGGCCAATATTTCTGATGAACATAGATGCAAAAATCTTCAACAAAATATTAGCAAACCGAATCCAAAAATACATTAGAAAAATCACTCACCATGATCCAGTGGGATTTATTCCAGGGATGCATGGGGTAGAGGTGGGGGATTCAGTATTTGCAAATCGATTAACAAGATATATCATATTAAAAGGAGAAAGGATAAAAACCATATTGTCAATTCAATAGATGCAGAAACATCACGTGACAAAGTACATCTATTCATGATGAAAACTCTCAACAAAGTAGGTTTAGAGGAAACATAACTCCAAAACAATAAAGACTATATATGAAAAACCTGCAGCTAACATCATACTCAACAGGAAAAAAACTGAGAGATTTTCTTCTAAGATCAGGAACAATACTAGCATGTCCACTCTCACAACTTATATTCAACATAGTACTGAAAGTCCCAGCCACAGCAATAAGACAAGGAAAAGAAATAAAAGGCATCCAAATTGGTAATGAGGAAGTAAAATTTTCATTATTTGCAAATAACATAATACTATATGTAGAAAACCCTAAAGACTCCACTGAAAAACTACTAGAATTGATAAATGAATTCAGTAAAGTCACAGAATACAAAATTGATATCCAGAAATCTATTGCATTTCTATACACTAATAATGAAATATCAGAAAAAGAAGAAAACAATCCCATTTACAACTACATCAGAAATAATAAAATACCTAGGAATAAACTTAACCAAGTGGGTGAAATGCCTGTGCTCTAAAAACTGTAAAACACTGATGAAAGATAGTGAAGGTGACACAAACAAATGGAAGAATAGCTGATACTCATGGATTGGGAGGACAAATATTGTTAAAATACCCATATTATCCAAAGCAGTCTATAGATTTAATGCAATTCTTATCAAAATACCAACAACATTTTTCAGAGAACTAGAACAAATAATCCTAAAATTTGTATAGAAACACAAAAGACACTAAATAACAAAAGAAATATTGAAAAAGAAGAATAAAGCTGGAAGTATCATAATCCCAGATTTCAAGATATACTATAAAGTGGCAATAATCAAAAGTGTGGTACTATAACAAGGGTAGACACATAAATCAGCAGAACAGAATAGAGAGTCCAGAAATAAACTTATCCTTTTATTGTCAATTAATCTACAACAAAGGAGGCAAGAATATACAATTGGAAAAAACAGTCTCCTCAATAAATGTTGGGAAAACTGGACAACAACATGCAAAAGAATGAAACTGGGCCACTTTCTTTTTTTTTTTTCAATATATGAAATTTATTATCAAATTGGTTTCCATACAACACCCAGTGCTCATCCCAAAAGGTGCCCTCCTCAATACCCATCACCCACCCTCCCCTCCCTCCCACGCCCCATCAACCCTCAGTTCTCAGTTTTTAAGAGTCTCTTATGCTTTGGCTCTTTCCCACTCTAACCTCTTTTTTTTTTTCCTTCCCCTCCCCCATGGGTTTCTGTTAAGTTTCTTAGGATCCACATAAGAGCGAAAACATATGGTATATACAGGAGTACTGATGCATTGGGGCACTTGTACCCCAGTGTTTATAGCAGCACTCTCAACAATAGCCAAATTATGGAAAGAGCCTAAATGTCCTGTATCCCTTGGGTAAATTCCTAGCAGTGCTATTGCTGGGTCATAGGGTAGGTCTATTTTTAATTTTCTGAGGAACCTCCACACTGTTTTCCAGAGTGGCTGCACAAACTGGGCCACTTTCTTACACCACACACACAAATGCACTAAAAATGGATTAAGGTCTTAAATCTGATGCCTGAAACCATAAAAATCTTAGAAGAGAACAAAGGCAGTCATTTCTCTGACATCAGGCATAACAATATCTTTCCAGATATGTCTCCTGAGACAAGGGAAACAGAAGGAAAAATAAACTATTGGGACTTCATCAAAACAAAAAGCTTCTGTGCAGTAAAGAAAACAGTCAACAAAACTAAAAGACAACCTACTGAATAGGAGGAGATATTTGCAAATACATATCCGATAAAGGATTAATATCCAAAATATATTTAAAAAACCTCTACAATTCAACATAAAAAAATACAAATAATGTAACAATGGGCAGAAGGCATGAACAGACATTTCCCTAAGAAGACATCCAGATGATCACTATGAAAAGATGCTCAACATCACTCATCATCAGGGAAATGCAAATCAAAACCACAATGAGATATTACCTCGCGTGTGTCAGAATGGCTAACATCAATACACAGGAAATAGTAAGTGGTGGCAAGGATGTGGATAAAAATGGACCCTCATGCACTCTTTACGGGAATGCAAATAGGTACAGCCACTGTGAAAACAGTATGGAAGGAAGCTCCTAAAAAACTTAAAAATAGAATTACCATATGATCCAGTAATTCTACTACTGGGTATTTACCCAAAGAAAATGAAAACACTAATTTGAAAATATTTGTGCACCCCTATGTTTATTGCAACATTATTTAAAATAGTCAAGATACAAAAGCAACACAAGTGCCTATTGATAGATGAATGGATAAAGAAGATAAAGAATGGGTAAAGAAGATATATATATATGTCCCTCATGAAAATATATATAAAATCCTCTACTAAATCCTAGAAATAGAGTCCAGAAGCATTATATAAAAGAGCTATATATCATGACTAAGTGAGATTTATCCTAGAAATGTAAGGGTAGTTCAACATGTGAAAATCAATTAATGTAATACACCACATTTGTAGAATTAAGGAAAAAAATGATCTCAATTAATGAAAAAAATAATTTGAAAAAATCCAATACTCTCATGATAAAAACACTTAAAAACTAGAAATAGAAGGGATCTTTTTCAATATGATAAAGGCAGTTATGAAAAACACACAACTAACATTATACTAAGTGGTGAAAGGCTACAAACTTTTCCCTTATGATCAAGAACAAAACTAGAAAGCCCACTTTCTTCCTCTTATTCAACATAGTACTGGAAGTCCTATCCAGAGAAGTTGAGAAAGAGTAAGAAATAAATATCTAAATTTATTTAGAGAGTAGAAGTAAGAAGTAAAAGGAAAGAAGTAAAAGGAAGAAGTAAAACTAAATCTATTCACAGATAAAATGATTTTACATTTAGAAAACACCAAAGAATTCACATACAAAAGCAAAAAGATATATTAGAACTAATAAACCAAATCAGTAAAATTGCATGATACAAGATGTATACAATACAGTTGAACAATCAGAAAAGGAAATTAAGAAAATAATTCAATTTACTATACAATCGAAAAGAATAAAACACTTAGGGATCAATGTAAAAGAATTTTATAGTGAAAACTACAAATTATTATTGAAATACATTAAAAAGATCTAAATAAATGGAAAGATATTCTGTGTTCATAAACAGGAAGACTTAATATTTATTGTAAAGATGACAATACTACCCAAAGCAATCTACAGATTCAAAGCATTTTCCATCAAAATTCCAATGGCCTTTTTTGCAGGTATGGAAATGTTCATTTTTAAATTCATGTGGAATTGCAAGGAACCCCAAATAGTCACAACAATCTTGAAAAAGAACAGAGTATACACATTTCCTAATTTCCACATTTGCTACAAAGCTGCAGTAATTACAACAGTTTGGTACTGGCATAAAGACAGGAATATCAATCTATTCTTTGAGAGTGGAATGAGGGTACATACCCAAACATGTTTAGCTGATATTTAACAAAGGTGGTGAGATCATCCTATAGGGAACGAATAGCTTGTTCAACAAGTGTCACAGAAACAACTGGATACCCATGTGAAAGAGACTGAACTTGTTTCCCTATATCATACCATATACAAAAATTTATTCAAAATGGATTAAAGACAAGAACTAAAACTGTAGGAAGAAACCAGGGGTAAACTTTCATGTTTGGGGTTTTAGCATTGGGTTCTTAGATATAAAACCAAAAGCATATGCAACAAAAGAAGAAACATAAATTAGACTTCATCAAAATTAAAAATTTGTGCACCAAATGATACCATCAAGAAAGTAAAAACAACTTATAGTAGTAAATTCAATAAATTTGTTTCCAGCTTTCATAATTTCATAGCATTTTGCAGTATATCTCTTAATATTTTTAATTCTGACTTGTATGGTGCTGGATCCCATATTCTTTTTTTTTTTTTTTACCCTTTACAACTCTCAACTGAGTGGCTTGAATATGCAAGTGATAATAAATTTTTTTTGAATTAACTACTGAATGAATGTCAATTTATCCTTAGTTTCCCTGATACTTATAATCATTTAAGAACACATGAAAACAATGGCTTGCTAATGAAGAAATAATTCTAAGAAAATGTAGAATAAAGGAGTGATCAAACTCACTTTGGTATAATAAAAAAATACATCCAAAAGAAGTAAATTTTAAACAAAATTTTGAAAGAAATAAGGAAATGTTTTATTGGTGGTTAGTGGAAATAAATCTATAGAGGTGTAAGTAGAAAAATAATATAATCAATAAGGACAGGCCAAAATCTAATAATAACATTGGTGTAAAATGAGGTAACAAATAAATGAGACTGTGTGAAATGTGTAGACTCTGATTGAAAATAACACAAAAGCCATGATTATAAACAACAAATAAAAAGGATTTTGTTAATTATCTAACTTACTTTATTACTTATTTAAATGTGATGCATTTGCCTCATAGGCAAGCCAGAAGAGTTAGACAATTTTCTTTTCTACCTCACATCTTACCTATCAAAATTAGAGGGATTAGACATGGTGCCCTATCAACCTATGGTTTGGGATATGAATAAATGTATATCATTTATACATTGATTGTAAAAATGAGGCAATCCATGCCACATGTCAATATGTCATAACTGAAAAGTGAAGTTGGGGGTGTGAATTGGTTTAGGCATCTATCTACTGACTGAGAGGTTATAGATGACCCTAAAGCCTTAGTTCTAATCTTTTGAGGGTTTTTCCTTTGAAAAACAGTATTCGTTTTACAATGTGAATGAAATAAATCACATGACTGAAATAAATCATTCATACATTTCACTAATTCTATAGTCATATATGGCCAGCAAAGTAGCCTGCAGGGCAAAATCACTCATTATAATTTGGGGGACTATTTTATGTGTGTGTGTGTGTGTGTGTGGTCAATATATTTCACTACAAGCACATTTATTTAAGTGCATTGATTATGAAACCTACTTTAGCACTCTGTACCAAATAATGTTTTTCACAGTGTAGTCTCTTTGGTGTTTTTTTCACTGCTGACTCTAGTTTTGTTTTGTCCTTGTGTAGAGACAGAGTCTTGCTGAATCTCAACTTCTCTATCAGCTAAATAGGGACAGTAGTACTGGCCATGAAAACCTCCCTCCTCCACCCAAAATAATTAGAAAGACATGCTGGAGCTAGATTGCTGATGGTTTCTTCCAAAGTGCTGGGGTGACAAAATTCACAACAGATTCTTATTAATAAAGAACCTACAACTATATTAAATGTTTCACTTATCCACTTAAGTACTTTTAAAGCCCTTTTAACTTTGACAAGCATAAAGGAAAAAAATATTCTTGACAATGATCAAGAATGAAAAAATATGCGTGCTCTTTGATTGCCTGCCAAATAAATGAAGGGCACACTAAATAACCCCTCCATGACATTAGAGATGATGAGACAGCTTGAAAAGGAGTCCAACAGTACCTGAGTTTTAAGTGTATTTACTTCATAGAAAGCTGACTGAATCTTTAAGCTTTAAGAAAAAGAAATGGAAAACAGATTAAGATGTTTTGCTTACCGTAAGGAAGGCTATGGGATCCTCCCATTATTTTGTACCTTGAACCCACCTTTCTTATATGGCAGGAGTCATTCTTTCTCTATCCCACAAACCCCCAAACACTTGCACCCCAGAAAACAAAAATATTCTATAGTTAAGATAGTCATTTCAAATCTCACTAAAGGGAAAACATAAAAACAAAAGTTAAAAAAAAAGTCTAGATCTTAAAACAACACAGCTTGTTTTAATGTATAGGGATACAGCATTTACCCTGATCATTTGCATTTAAATAGCACTGTATGGTTTCCAATGCACTTTGAAATAAACTAACTCATAGAGAAACTCTTTGATGTGGAGCAAGGGGCTGCAAGTGTTAGCATTCTCATTTCACAAGAGAAGACTTAGGTGAAATGACTCACTCAAGGTAACACATCTAGGAAGTGGCAAAGCTAGAACCATAATTAAGGTCTCCTAACTCTAAATCCTATCTTTTTCCCCCATTGTGAGTCATCACCTGCTTCATAGTAACATCTTATCTTTGTATAGAAGTTTTAGAGTTTCTAAAGTGCTTTCACATATATTAGGTGGAACCACATGGAATTGTCCATATCCACCTATTTTTTGAATCGCCAACTAAAATGGTGATTTCACATGGTTCAAATAAACTGACTTTTTCAATTTCACAAGGTTCCTTACTGTCCTCCTACCTTCCAGTAGTCACCATCTCTCACATCACCCTCGTCTGCAAACATTTACATTAATATAGTCAAGGACTACTGTTGCCAGGTGCTCTCAATTTAGGAAGAGACACTCGTTATGAATTTTTAATTACTCCCTCCTTCCTAATTTATTCACGCTTTGCCCTCTTCCATCTATATCCTCTAAGTGACTGATAAATGACTTTATACAAGAGTTCTAATAATTAAGATGAACAACATGTTACCTCTCCAAAAGGCATTTGCCCTAGTCATTGCAGGTCATTAATTCAACAGAATAAATCTCTAAGAATCTCCAAACCTACGTTCCAATACAATAGTTGTGCTCCTTACAATGCTGTCACTCATTTCCCACCAACTAACCTGATGTTTATTCACACTGTGAAAGACTTCCTAATAGATTACTCCCACTTTTCTCTCTCCATCATTTCCATTCTTCCCCCTTTCCTCTCTATCCTTTCTTTTTCATTCTCTCTTCCATCTTTTTTTTTATTCTGAGTGTTTTCATTTGTTCCACAAACTAAGATAAACAAAGATTACCAACATAAGAACAGGAATTACTTATTGACAGCAAAAGAATCAGTGGTCATCCACCACCACCTGTGTTTGGCAGAGACTCAAATCAAAGGCAGGCAGATTTGTGGGTAAGCTTTCTGGTGGCAAAAGGGGAAGGTCCAATGAGAGGCTGTTGGGGTGGCAAATCAGGATGGGAGCTGACTAGAAGAGGAATGTCCTATGTAATTGGTGAGGGGTATCATATCTGCTTTCCCCTCTCAGTCTGAGATTGGGGGCAAGGAACAAGGCAAGCTGTCATTCCAGTCCTGACCCTGTCTGTTTGGGGCCCATCAGTTGCAGGGATTGTGTTTGGAGTTTCACCTCTTTTGCCATCTTTTCACCAAACACCTTTGGGATCCATCAATCTTGTTCTTTCTATCTAGCTATATGAAGAACAACAGTAACATGTTTACATGTTTCCATCTTTGTCTCTATTATCATTCTCCCCAATAGCTTTCCTCCCCTTTGTTCCTCTCCACCTTACCCAGAGTACCTTTTTCCTATTTCAGATCTTCTTTCTCCCTACCAAAAAAACGGGCTTGTCAGTAACCATAGGGCAACACATACAACTTCTAATTTTCTTCTGTCCTAAAGAAGTGACTGGCTTTCAATTAAAAACTATCTGGGATGCTCCTGGCACTATGTGAATCTGTCTCTTGCTTCAACAGTGTTTGTAAAGAGCAAGACCTAGGAGGACAGCCCTTCTTCAAGCCTCCAATCACCCTCCACCTTCTTGCAACCTTCAGGACCATCTTCTCAGCCATCCCCTACCTTCAGGACCAACAAATACCATTTTTTGGTGAGATCCTTATTGCTGACCAACCATGAGCTCCCAGATTTATCAGAATTATTCCACGAAGTGGATGGAGGCCACCAGTCAATGGCCCAGTCAACTTCCATCTGCAGGCCTATGACACCTACCTATCTCTGGGCTTCTATTTTCACCCTGAAGATATAGCTCTGGAGAGTGAAGGCCACTTTTTCAGCAGCCACTTCTGGAAGTTGGCCCAATGTTTCTGAAGTTTCAAAACCAGCACAGTGGCCATGCCCTTTTCCAGGACGTGCAGCAGTCATCCCTAAAGGAGTGGGGTAAAACCCTAGATGCCATGGAAACCAGAGTGGCCCTAGAGAAGAACCTGATCCAGGCCTTTTTGGATCTGTATGCCCTGGGTTCAGCCTACACAGATCCCTCTGCCTGCGCAGATCTCTGTGAATTGCTGGTGAGCCACTTCCCGGATGAGGAGGTAAAACTCCTTAAGAAGACGGCAACCACCTTACTAATCACAGGGTGGCTGGCCCCTAGGCTCACCTGGACAAGTACTTATTCAAAAGGCTCACCCTCAAATGCAACTAGAGTTTCTGGAGTCCAGCAGCCTTTGAGGAGCCCCTGTGCATCCCCCTGGTGTCAAAGCTTCTGCCTGAACCTCTCTTTAAATGTCCTCCTTAAATGAAGCTTTTTAACTACCCTAGAGTCCTTGCTCAAGCTGGGAACCAACCATAAATAAAGCTTTTTATGGGGGAATAAAAAACCTATTCAACTATCTTCTCTGTGTAGTAAATACTGACTATGTTCTCTATGCAGACATTGAGTTGGTTACTGTGACAAGCAATTTACTTAGTATTTTCTGGTTGTTAGTCATGGTACTCATTCCACATGTATTTGTTTTAATTAACTTATTTTTAGATGATTGTAGATGCACATGTACCTATAAGAAATAATAGAGTTCCTGTGTGTATGCTTTACACATTTTCCCCAGTGGTAACATCTACCAAAACTATTGTATAATACCACAACAAAGATATTGACATTAATATGGTCAAGATACAAAACATTTCCATCATCACAGGGATTCCTTATTTTGTCCTTTTATAGTCACACCCACACTCTTCCCTAACCCTCTGTCCCACCCTTGATCTCTGGTAATCATTAATCAGTTCTCCATCTATAATTTTGTAATTTCAAGAATGTTATATAAATTGAATCATATACCATGTAAGGTTTTGACATCAGCTTTTTTCACAAAGTATAATTCTCTCGAGATTCATTTAGGTTGTTACTTGTATCAATATCCCATTTCTTTTTATTACTAAGTAGCATTCCAAGGTATCACTGTACCACAGTTAGTTTAACCATTCATCCTGTGAGGGACATTTGTGTTATTTCCAATTAGGAGCTATTACAAATAAATCAGCTGTAAATATCCACATACAAATTTTTAATGGAACATATGCTTTCCTTTTTAATGGGTTTTGTTGTTGTTGTTGTTGTTGTTGTTGTTGTTGTTGTTTTAAGAAACTGACCAAGTGTTTTTTCAGAGTTGCTGAACCATTCCACATTTCACTGTTAATGTATGAGCAATCCAGTTTCTCTGCATCCTTGTCAGCATTTGGTGTTGTCGCTATGTGTATAGTTTATATATTTTATATAGTATATATTTAACCATTCTGATAGGTATATAGTAATAGCTCATTATAGTTTTCTGCATTTACCTAGTGGCTAATAAGTTGAATATTTTTTCATGTGCTTACTTGTCGTCTGTATGCCCTATTTTGTGAACTGTGTCTTCATGTCTTTTGTCCATTTTATTTTTTAACTGATGCATTTGAGAGTTCTTTATATATACTAGATATGAAACCTTTATGAGATTCTCTACTAAAACCATCTAGTCCTAAAGACTTCATTTGGGGGAGTTTTTAACTTATGAATTCAATTTCCTTAATATTTATGTGGCTATTCAAACTACATATTTCATATTAAGTCATGATAATGTGTGTAAGGATCAATTGTGTAAGGATTGATTGTGTAAGTTGTCAAATTTACTTTTTAATTTTTTTTAATATTTCTTTGTTTTTTGAGAGAGAGAGAGAGATAGCGAGAGACAGAGAGAGAGAGAGAGAGAGAGAGATAGTGCAAGTAGGCTGGAGGCAGAAAGAGAGAGACAGAATCAGAAGTAGGCTCTAGGCTCCAAGCTGTCAGCATAGAGCCTGTTGTGGGCTCAAACCCAGGCCATGAACTGTGAGATCATGACCTGAGCCGAAGTGGGATGTTTGACTGAGACATCCAGGCACTCCCAAGTTTATTTTTGAATAGTTGTTCTTATGCTCCCTTACTATCTTTTTAACGTCTGCAGAGTCTTTAGCGATATTCTGTTTAATTCCTCATATTTCTATCTTATTTCTTCTTTTTTGTAAGTCTTGCTAGAAAGTTGTAAATGTTTTTGGTCTTTTAAAAGAATCAGCTTTTTCACTTTTTTTCTCTATTGTTTTCCTGTTTTCAATTTTATTGATTTCATATTTTTATTATTTTCTTCCTTTAGCTTCCTTTGGGATTATTTTGCCCTTTTTCTCTAGATCCTTGAGATAAAACCTTGGCTTATTACTTTGAAATGTTTCTTCTTTTCTAAAGTCTGCTTAAGCATTATAAATTTCCCTCCCAGCACTGTTTTAGTGGTGTACCACAAATTTTAATATGGTGAATTTTAATTTTTATTACATTCAATAAGTTTTTTTTCCCTTTATTAGTTCCTCTTTGAGCCACGGATTATTTAGAAGTGTGTTGTCTGTTTTCCAAGTGGTCTGGGATTTTCTTGTTATCCTTCTGTTCTTGATTTCTAGTTTAATTCCAATCATTTAAAAATTTTTGAGGTTTGTTTTATGCCTCAAGTATCATCTGTCTTGATATATCTTCTATGAGAACCTGAAAATAATGTTACCTGCTTTTGGGGGGTGAAGTGCTCTATAAATATCAATTAGATGTGCCTGTTTAATGTTATTGCTGAGTTCTATAAATTTATGAATTTTCTGTCCAGTTGTTCTGTCACTTGTTGAGAGGAAGTGTTGAAGTCTTTGATTATAATTGTGGAATTATCTATGTCTTCTTTCAATTCTATCAGTTTTTGCTTAAGATATATTTCTTTTGGTTTTTTGATGCATACACATGTAAGATTGTTATATATTTTTGAATTGACAACTTTATATAATGTCTGGTTATTTTCTTAGCTTTGAAGTTTACTTTATCAAATATTAATATACTCACCCTGATCTCCTTTATTAATGTTTGAGTTGTAATTTTTTTCATCCTCTTACTTTCAACCTGCCTATACTGTTACATTTGTAGTGAGTTTCTTGTAGACAGTATATAGGTGGATTATGTTTCTTAATCCAATGTGCCATTTTCTGTCTTTTAATTGGTGTATTTTGACCATTTATTTTAACATAATCATTAATATATTACAGCTTAACTCTGCCATCTATTTTTCTTTCTGTTTGTTCTGCTTTTCATTTTTCTGTTTGCTTTTTCTTGGCTTACACTAGGTTAAGCATTTCTTCAAATTCCCTTTTTACACCACTGCAGGGACTATCCAAAATGACCAAATAGAAGAATTCCCCTCAGAAGAATCTCCAGGAAATAACAACAGCGAATGAACTGATCAAAAAGGATTTAAATAATATAACAGAAAGTGAATTTAGAATAATAGTCATAAAATTAATCGCTGGGCTTGAAAACAGTATACAGGACAGCAGAGAATCTCTTGCTACAGAGATCAAGGGACTAAGGAACAGTCACGAGGAGTTGAAAAGCGCTTTAAATGAAATGCAAAACAAAATGGAAACGACGACGGCTCGGATTGAAGAGGCAGAGGAGAGAATAAGTGAACTGGAAGACAAAGTTATGGAAAAAGAGGAAGCTGAGAGAAAGAGAGATAAAAAAATCCAGGAGTATGAGGGGAAAATTAGAGAACTAAGTGATACACTAAAAAGAAAAAATATACGCATAATTGGTATCCCAGAGGAGGAAGAGAGAGGGAAAGGTGCTGAAGGGGTACTTGAAGAAATTATAGCTGAGAACTTCCCTGAACTGGGGAAGGAAAAAGGCATTGAAATCCAAGAGGCACAGAGAACTCCCTTCAGACGTAACTTGAATCGATCTTCTGCACGACATATCATAGTGAAACTGGCACAATACAAGGATAAAGAGAAAATTCTGAAAGCAGCAAGGGATAAACGTGCCCTCACATATAAAGGGAGACCTATAAGACTCGTGACTGATCTCTCTTTTGAAACTTGGCAGGCCAGAAAGGATTGGCATGAGATCTTTAGTGTGCTAAACAGAAAAAATATGCAGCCGAGAATCCTTTATCCAGCAAGTCTGTCATTTAGAATAGAAGGAGAGATAAAGGTCTTCCCAAACAAACAAAAACTGAAGGAATTTGTCACCACGAAACCAGCCCTACAAGAGATCCTAAGGGGGATCCTGTGAGACAAAGTACCAGAGACATCACTACAAGCATAAAACATACAGACATCACAATGACTCTAAACCCGTATCTTTCTATAATAACACTGAATGTAAATGGATTAAATGCACAAACCAAAAGACATAGGGTATCAGAATGGATAAAAAAAACAAGACCCATCTATTTGCTGTCTACAAGAGACTCATTTTAGACCTGAGGACACCTTTATATTGAGAGTGAGGGGATGGAGAACTATTTATCATGCTACTGGAAGCCAAAAGAAAGCTGGAGTAGCCGTACTTATATCAGACAAACTAGACTTTAAATTAAAGGCTGTAACAAGAGATGAAGAAGGCCATTATATAATAATTACAGGGTCTATCCATCAGGAAGAGCTAAAGATTATAAATGTCTATGCGCCGAATACCGGAGCCCCCAAATATATAAAACAACTACTCATAAACATAAGCAACCTTATTGATAACAATGTGGTAATTGCAGGGGACTTTAACACCCCACTTACAGAAATGGATAGATCATCTAGACACACGGTCAATAAAGAAACAAGGGCCCTGAATGATACATTGGATCAGATGGACTTGACAGATATATTTAGAACTCTGCATCCCAAAGCAACAGAATATACTTTCTTCTCGAGTGCACATGGAACATTCTCCAAGATAGATCATATACTGGGTCACAAAACAGCCCTTCATAAGCAGACAAGAATTGAAATTATACCATGCATACTTTCAGACCACAATGCTATGAAGCTTGAAATCAACCACAGGTCAAAGTCTGGAAAACCTCCAAAAGCATGGAGGTTAAAGAACACCCTACTAACGAATGAGTGGGTCAACCAGGCAATTAGAGAAGAAATTAAAAAATATATGGAAACAAACGAAAATGAAAATACAACAATCCAAATGCTTTGGGACACAGCGAAGGCAGTCCTGAGAGGAAAATACATTGCAATCCAGGCCTATCTCAAGAAACAAGAAAAATCCCAAATGCAAAATCTAACAGCACACCTAAAGGAAATAGAAGCAGAACAGCAAAGGCAGCCTAAACCCAGCAGAAGAAGAGAAATAATAAAGACCAGAGTAGAAATAAACAATATAGAATCTACAAAAACTGTAGAGCAGATCAACGAAACCAAGAGTTGGTTTTTTGAAAAAATAAACAAAATTGACAAACCTCTAGCCAGGCTTCTCAAAAAGAAAAGGGAGATGACCCAAATAGATAAAATCATGAATGAAAATGGAATTATTACAACCAATCGCTCAGAGATACAAACAATTATCAGGAAATACTATGAAAAATTGTATGCCAAAAAATTGGACAACCTGGAAGAAATGGACAAATTCCTAAACACCCACACTCTTCCAAAACTCAATCAGGAGGAAATAGAAAGCTTGAACAGACCCATAACCAGCGAAGAAATTGAATCGGTTATCAAAAACCTCCCAACAAATAAGAGTCCAGGACCAGATGGCTTCCCAGGGGAGTTCTAACAGACGTTTAAAGCAGAGATAATACCTATCCTTCTCAAGCTATTCCAAGAAATAGAAAGGGAAGGAAAACTTCCAGACTGATTTTATGAAGCCAGTATTACTTTGATTCCTAAACCAGACAGAGACCCAGTAAAAAAAGAGAACTACAGGCCAATATCCCTGATGAATATGGATGCAAAAATTCTCAATAAGATACTAGCAAATCGAATTCAACAGCATATAAAAAGAATTATTCACCATGATCAAGTGGGATTCATTCCTGGGATGCAGGGCTGGTTCAACATTCGCAAATCGATCAACGTGATACATCACATTAACAACAAAAAAGAGAAGAACCATATGATCCTGTCAATCGATGCAGAAAAGGCCTTTGACAAAATCCAGCACCCTTCCTTAAAAAAAACCCTTGAGAAAGTCGGGATAGAAGGAACATACTTAAAGATCATAAAAGCCATTTATGAAAAGCCCACAGCTAACATCATCCTCAACGGGGAAAAACTGAGAGCTTTTTCCCTGAGATCAGGAACACGACAGGGATGCCCACTCTCACTGCTGTTGTTTAACATAGTGCTGGAAGTTCTAGCATCAGCAATCAGACAACAAAAGGAAATCAAAGGCATCCAAATTGGCAAAGATGAAGTCAAGCTTTCGCTTTTTGCAAATGACATGATATTATCCATGGAAAATCTGATAGACTCCACCAAAAGTCTGCTAGAACTGATACATGAATTCAGCAAAGTTGCAGGATACAAAATCAATGTACAGAAATCAGTTGCATTCTTATACACTAACAATGAAGCAACAGAAAGACAAATAAAGAAACTGATCCCATTCACAATTGCACCAAGAAGCATAAAATACCTAGGAATAAATCTAACCAAAGATGTAAAAGATCTGTATGCTGAAAACTATAGAAAGCTTATGAAGGTAATTGAATAAGATATAAAGAAATGGAAAGACATTCCCTGCTCATGGATTGGAAGAATAAATATTGTCAAAATGTCAATACTACCCAAAGCTATCTACACATTCAACGCAATCCCAATCAAAATTGCACCAGCATTCTTCTCGAAACTAGAACAAGCAATCCTAAAATTCATATGGAACCACAAAAGGCCCCGAATAGCCAAAGTAATTTTGAAGAAGAAGACCAAAGCAGGAGGCATCACAATCCCAGACTTTAGCCTCTACTACAAAGCTGTCATCATCAAGACAGCATGGTATTGGCACAAAAACAGACACATAGACCAATGGAATAGAATAGAAACCCCAGAACTAGACCCACAAACGTATGGCCAACTCATCTTTGACAAAGCAGGAAAGAACATCCAATGGAATAAAGACTGTCTCTGTAACAAATGGTGCTGGGAGAACTGGACAGCAACATGCAGAAGGTTGAAACTAGACCACTTTCTCACACCATTCACAAAAATAAACTCAAAATGGATAAAGGACCTGAATGTGAGACAGGAAACCATCAAAACCCTAGAGGAGAAAGCAGGAAAAGACCTCTCTTACCTCAGCCGTAGCAATCTCTTACTCGACACATCCCCAAAGGCAAGGGAATTAAAAGCAAAAGTGAATTACTGGGACCTTATGAAGATAAAAAGCTTCTGCACAGCAAAGGAAACAACCAACAAAACTAAAAGGCAACCAACGGAATGGGAAAAGATATTTGCAAATGACATATCGGACAAAGGGCTAGTATCCCAAATCTATAAAGAGCTCACCAAACTCCACACCCGAAAAACAAATAACCCAGTGAAGAAATGGGCAGAAAACATGAATAGACACTTCTCTAAAGAAGACATCCGGATGGCCAACAGGCACAGGAAAAGATGTTCAACGTCACTCCTTATCAGGGAAATACAAATCAAAACCACACGCAGATATCACCTCATGCCAGTCAGAGTGGCCAAAATGAACAAATCAGGAGACTATAGATGCTGGAGAGGATGTGGAGAAACGGGAACCCTCTTGCACTGTTGGTGGGAATGAAAATTGGTGCAGCCGCTCTGGAAAGCAGTGTGGAGGTTCCTCAGAAAATTAAAAATAGACCTACCCTATGACCCAGCAATAGCACTGCTAGGAATTTATCCAAGGGATACAGGAGTACTGATGCATAGGGGCACTTGTACCCCAATGTTTATAGCAGCACTCTCAACAATAGCCAAATTATGGAAAGAGCCTAAATGTCCATCAACTGATGAATGGATAAAGAAATTGTGGTTTATATACACAGTGGAATACTACGCGGCAATGAGAAAGAATGAAATATGGCCGTTTGTAGCAACGTGGATGGAACTGGAGAGTGTGATGCTAAATGAAATAAGCCATACAGAGAAAGACAGATACCATATGGTTTCACTCTTTTGTGGATCCTGAGAAACTTAACAGAAATCCATGGGGGAGGGGAAGGAAAAAAAAAAAAAAGAGGTTAGAGTGGGAGAGAGCCAAAGCATAAGAGACTGTTAAAAACTGAGAACAAACTGAGGGTTGATGGGGGGTGGGAGGGAGGAGAGGGTGGGTGATGGGTATTGAGGAGGGCACCTTTTGGGATGAGCACTGGGTGTTGTATGGAAACCAATTTGACAATAAATTTTATATACTGAAAAAATAAATAAATAAATAAATAAATAAATATGGTAATAGCAGGGAAATAATCACTTTCATATATAATGAAAAAGATCTTCTTTTGTCTTTTGTCTTTAGCTGGAGATGGTATTTAAGGTATTGGCTTCAGCCATTTTGGGGAGTTAGTCAGCTTTCCTGGGTATTTCCCATGTATATAGGAGGTATACATGTTATTAAACTCTATTCTCTTTTTCTTCTGTTAATCTGTCTTTTTATTACAAGGGTATTTCAGACAGGAGACCTGTTCCTCCCCACAATAGTAAATCTTTGTTCTTTTTTAGCATTTGGGAAAAAATGATGATATGAATCACTGAAAATATGAATTTTGGAATATTTTAAGAGGAATAGTTTTCAAACTTTCAAGGTTTTAAGACTTTCATATATACTGTTAGTAGGCAAATTTGAAAAGTGCATTCACATAAATGTTATTATTTAATGTTCTTTCTCTACTATAAATTAGATAATATAATATGCATCTCTGTTTTGTTTGTTTGTTTGTTTGTTTGTTTGTTTTACTATAAACTCATAAAGTCTCAGAGATACTCATAGCTTCTTAGAGATCTCAAAACTAAATCATGGAAGAACTGGTTCTAGTGTCATTTGTTTCACTCTGGATTCCTTGTAAAAGCTGTTTCTGAAAATAATATCCTAGCTGTTCTTTAACAATACACCATTTACAGTTAAGTTAATTTGCTTGTTTGTTTGTTTGCTTTATAGTAATGAGGATAAACTACATACTGCTTTGCTGATTGTGCATGCCACAACTACTACTCATATACACTATGATGTAAATAATGTCTTTCCAAGCTAGAGTTGTGTAGCAAAGGCAAAATCAATCAGCATTCCTGTAGTCAACAGTTCATATTTTAAAAGCAACTAAAATCATACTGGGGCTAAAAGTGAGATTAGAGATGATGTCATTCAATGACATCACTTTACATATGAAAAAACAGGCCCACAAATTTTATTTCATATTTGTGAGATGGAAACCTATCTTTTTTACTCCCAGTACATTGCTTTTTACACAACACTCAAGTTTTAGGTACAGTTGTTGGTGATAGAGGAAACTAATGTCCCAAGAAATTAAATACCTAAATTAGTAACCTAGGTATTAGTCAAATGGTTAATACAGTACAATAATATAGTGTGGTAATATAATAAGTACAGATATTATTACTATTCTTTTGATTAAAGGTTCTCAAATTTTAGCATGTGTCAGAATCACTTGGAGGATTTTTTTTTAAAAAAACAGTTGGCTAGACTCTACTTCCAGTGTTCTTGACTCAGCAGGTCTGGAATAAGGCCTGAATATTTGTATCAACAGCTAGTTCTCCTGGATCAAGGACTACACTTTGAAAGTTATTTGTTTAGATCAAAGGTTTTAAAATTTATTTTTTATTTTTTTTTTACATTTGTTTATTTTTGAGAGACAGAGAGAGACAGAGCACAAGTGGGGGAGGGGCAGAGAGAGATTTAGGATATAACCTTAAAAGTTACTCATCTTAAAAAAATCTCTGAGAAGATTCTCATATATGCACAGATTTAGGGAAACTTGCATCACAGTAAACAAATCTAATTGGTAAATCTTTAAGATGAAAGATAAGAATATCTTGAATAAAAGCAACTACTACTATCTAATGTTAGTTTTTGCTATTTTGTTATTCTTTTTTGTTATAAATAATGAATTTTACTCATGCCTGATGTACATATTAAGAAAATCTAGGCTTAAGAAGCTGTAAGAAAATATGTGATGGCAACAAAAATCTTTTATTTTTATTTACTGACTTTGAGATTTACTTATCACTTATCTAATTTATACATATTCTTTTGTGTAGTCTTCAAGTGATTTTGAATGTATTTCATGAGGTGTTGACTAGATTTCGTGAAGAGTTTTCACAGAGTACAAAATTGAATGACAAGTTTTAATTTTTCTGTGGTAATTACTGCTAACTTTCCTAGTTAATCCAAGCCTCCATGTGGATAACACAAAAATAGCTTGCTTCATTTAATATGCATAACAGATGCTATTATATTTCTACACATCGAATAGTATTTTCATATTGTTAAGAATTGAGTGTGGTATTTCAGTCTGAATTGTTGCAGTTTTTTTCAAGTCAATAATACAAGCCTACAAAATTAAAATGCACTACTTGTGTCAAACATAGCAAAATCATTGTTTGTTTATTTTTTAAGGTGCTAATAAAAAAGATTAATGATACTGCTGGATAATGAAACAATCTGCCAGGAGGCAAGCCCCAGAATATAGAGTAGCACAGTAGCAAGGAGAGCTCGGGGGGAAAAAAAATATTTCTCTCTTTGAATACATTCAACAGAATTCTTTTCTACCATCCAACTGATATTTGGAGTTTAAAAGAGTTGGCTTTCTTTTTATGTGTTGTTCAAATGTCTTAGAGATTATTTACCTCCAGACAGGAAGCACTTGCATTTGAAGAGATTTTTGCCAAACAATCAATAAGGGTATTTGACCTCCATAAAAGCTCTATTTCCTAAACAAAGACACCCACACTTAAAAATATTACACACTGCTACACCTCATTAATGCAGAGCCCCTAACTCAAACTGATGATAGTTCAAACAAGTTAACTTCTGAAGATAAAGAAGAATTCTATGAAAGAAATTTAAAGTTCATTAAGCTCAATGGGGAAAAGAGAGGTAACCAAAGCTTTTACTTTATCTAGGAAACTATTTCAAGTCTTTTCAGTAGCACTGAAATTACAAGTATTTGCATGTTAAAAAAAAATCATTCCTTCCAGTAGAGTCCAAAGGGTGCTGTAGTAGGCTCTACTTGATTAACTTAGTTATCTGTGCCTGATGAATCTGAATGCTTAGAATATCAATATGATAGGGGCGCCTGGGTGGCTCAGTTGGTTAAGCGTCCAACTTCAGCTCAGGTTATGATCTCACAGTTTGTGACTTCGAGCCCCTATTAATCGCTGTGCTGACAGCTCAGAGTCTGGAGCTTCCTTTGGATTCTTTGTCTCCCTCCCTCTCTCTGTCCCTCCCCTGCTTGTGCCCTTTCTCTTAAAAACTAAATAAACATAAAAAAAGAAAATTAATATGATAACGATAAAAATATAATGATGAAGCAATGTATCAAGTACCTTAGACACTAGGCATATAGCTCTTTACATATATTGCTTCGTGTTATGCTAAATGTATATAAGGTACATATTAATTTACAGATAAGAAAACTAAGGCTCCAAGTCATATAGCTTTAAGCAGCAAATAAGTTGGCTTTAAAACCTTTGATCTAGGGGCGCCGGGGTGACTCAGTTGGTTGAACATCTGACTTCGGCTCATGTCATGATCTCGCAGTCAGCGAGTTCAAGCCCCGCATCAGGCTCTGTGCTGACAGCTCAGAAGCTGGAGCCTGCTTTGGATTCTGTGTCTCCCTGTGTCTCTGCCCCAACACCACTCATGCTCTATCTCTCTCAAAAATAAATAAAAAATTTTTAAAAAGTGGGAGAGCCTCTCTAGTTTCAGGAAATTCTTTAACTATGGCCCTTATATCAGTCTTTGAACAAGGGGTAAAAAATATCTGAGAAGATTTGTCTGCAAACTCAGGTAGTTTTATTTTAAAATGTAACTGTTTAATAATGTCTTTAGAGTAGAAAGGCAGTTAAGACAGAGAATTAGTAAAATGTGAGTACTCAAGTAAAAATGGATGGAGGGGAGTAATAGTAGTCCCTTCAATTTTGTCATCTTTTGATTTAGGTTCCTCTTGTGTCTTTCATTTTTCATTAGTTTTTGTAATGAGTCTTTTAATGAAGCTAATTTGGAATATTGAAGCCTTTTGGAAGCTTTTACATACCAATTGCAATAGGTATCTCATCCTGTTTGTTTAATTTGGGAACCCTTACTTTTAAGTGCACTTCTTAAATGAATGATATTGTCTGATTGGAGTGTTCCCCATAATGACCATTACAGTTTTAGGTTATTTTAGTATGATTTTACCATATCTATAGATATCTACAGCTTCCAGGACTATAGTTCTTACACAAAAAGTAAGTAGGTGTGCCAGAAGTGGTACACTTGACCCTTTTGAGCTGAAGAATCATATTTTATGTGTTAGTTTATTCATTTGCTTGGTTTTGCTAATCCTTTTGATCTTTTGAAATCAAACTAATACTTAAAAGGGATGTGCCACTGGCTTGGAAATTGTGTCATGTTTTACAGTGTACCTTGTGCATGGAAATTTTCTTGAATTTGGTAGGTGACTTACTGTCAATATAACCTACTTCATAACCAACTTATTTTAACATGGATATCTTTAGAGTTAAGTGGTGAGTGCTCTATAAGTTTTTAAGTATTCAACCCACCAATTTTTTTGGCTTTTTGCCCTCTAATATCCTCATTAGCAATAACCTTTATCTACACAAAATTTTTCTGGCTTTTTGTCCTCTAATATCCTCATTAGCAATAACCTTTATCTACACAAAACAAGGCAAACAAATATGTACACCTTATATAGGAGCAGCAACCAAAAAATGTTACTACACCCTGACAAATATAAGGCCCCATGCACCACCAGCCATTCCCAATATGAAACTAGAGATTTGGAAAAAGATTAAACCAGCAAAATCCAAAGAATGGAATGGCAAGCTGATTCTAAACAAATAGCAAAATGCAGCTTGCTACAAGCAGTTCCCAACATGGAATCTGGGGACAGAACCAACGGTTGGAGTCTTCCATCAAATGGGGAATTATGGTCTGAATTACCAGAAGCTTTCAACATAGAACTAGTGATTCCAGACAAATAGGGAAACTAACTGGAAAGCTAATTACACTGGGAGCTCAACACAAAGAAAGTGGAGTTCAGAACTGAGAGGGAACTTACTCAAGGCCCTCAGAAATGTCAAGATAGAACAATGAACTCAAAAGGGTTTGTGGCACCACACCTGTGCTTCTGGTTGTCCCTGAAGCCATCATCTTCTCCAATCCCACCACTGCCACCAAATCTATTAAATAACAAAAATTCAACTTAGTGAATTTAAATATTGAATTAGCTTTATTCAGTGATTCAGGAATTAGGCAGCATGCCACCAAGCAAATAGAAAGGACTTCCACTAAGCTGTAGAAAAGAAAATATTTTTAAGGGCAGAAAGGGGGAAAAGGAAATTATTAGCAAAGAGTGCATTGTTTCAGGCAAGATTATCCTCCTAAGGGTAACAGAAGTGGTCTGTTGGGTGGACTACCTTACCAGTACTAACCAGGTAATTCCAGGTTGACTGGTTAAAGGTCACATTTCCGGGGGAATTTGAAAATGCAGTTAGGTAAGGTATTAAATCTTGGTTTACTGATATGGGGGTTAGCACAAGTGACTCCTGCTGTCTCTTTTTTTAACAATATTTATATTATACCAAAACACAAACATGAGTAGATTAAAGACCTAAAAGAAAAGGTAGAAGTATAAACTAAAAGATGAAAATGAAGTAGAATAACTTTGTGATCCTGGAGTTGGGAAAGACTTCTTAAGCAACGGCAAAAAACAGACACACCATTAGGAAAAAAGAAAAAAATAGACATAATTATATAAAAAATTATGAATAAAAATTACATGCAGACTCCAACTTCCCTAGTTTAGCAAAACAGCCTGATTTGGTCATTTTAATTTTTAGCTAAACTGCTCTCAGTTGAACCTCTAATTAGACTTGGATTGAGAAAAATATAACTCTACTGTTCTGCATAAAAATTCAGTGCTGGATTCAGAGGTAAATAAGCTAGTGATTGGATGAAAGGATAAAATAAGCATGAAAGAGGGAGAAAGAGAGAGAAAGAGAAAATTTTCAAAAGTCAGACATATACAGTATTTATTTTCAGATTTGCTTCCTTTTGTTGCTGATATGTAACAACCCCTGCACTCCAGTCCCTTGTCCCCTTTACCCCTAAATCTGGTCTATAATAATACTACTACACACAATGGCTATGTGTGAATATACAAAGTCAAGGAAGGAATACTATGATTCACATTTAGGTGTATGCAGCATAAAGAAGAGGAAACAGCTACAAGAGCCCAGTTAGGTAGAAATTAAATATGCTTTTAAATATCCAGATAAATATGAAACATGAATGACCAAGAATATCCTAAGTGCATCACAGCATGGATATTCGGAAGGATGCAGAGTTCTTTACTATACAGTTAACTCTTAAACAACATGGGTTTGTACTGTGTGGGTCCACTTATACATAGCTTATTTTTATAAATACAGTATAGTATTGTAAATGTATTTTCTCTTCCTTATCATTTTCTTAATAACATTTTCTTTTTTAGCATATTTTGTTTTAATAATACAGCATATAGTAAATATAACATACAAAATATGTGTCAATTGACTCTTATGTTATTGGTAAGGACTCTAGGCAACAGCAAGCTATTAGTAGTTAAGTTTTTGGGTAGTCAAAAGTTATACTCAGATTTTTGACTACATGGGTGGTTGGCATCACTAACGTTGGCACTGTTTAAGGGTCAACTCTATGTGGGTATAGGGTTTCAAAAAACTATGGGTAAGGTCAGGATATATATTCATATATATTGAGAAATTCATATATATGACACAAACTAGGCCAATCAGATACTTTCTCTCTGGATTTGAATATTAAGAGTGAAGTAACACAAAGGCCAAAAGTGATTGGTGTTCATTCATTTCAACAGTGGTTTCTTGGTGAAGATGTCCATTAGATTCTATTCTCTAAATCTCTAGAGTTGTCTCATTTCTTTTACTTTTTAACTTTATATTGCAACTAAGAATTTTAGGGACACCTGGGTGGCTCAGTCAGTAAAGTGTTCGACTCTTGACTTTGGTTCAGGTCATGATCTCATGGTTCCTGAGATTGAGCCCTGCATCAGGCTCCATACTCAGAGCATGGAGCCTGCTTGGAATTCTGTCTTTCTCTCTCAAAATAAATAAACTTTTTTAAAAAAGGAATTTTAATGAATACATCTGTTAAATCTGCTTTTTTCATGTACACAAGATCATAAGGTGGGAGCACATACTTTTTATTACCAATATTCCATTCAAACTGTAACTTCTCTGTTCTCATATTAAAGCATCATTCTGATGTCTTTGCAATCATTTGTATATTTATTTTATCCCTTTTTGTGATGGTTTAAAAACTTTTGGTCACTACTTAATATTCACTACAGGTATTGGTTTTCACATGTTTTTTTACTAACTAAAGTACATGTTTATTCATATTATTATACTTTTTACCAAATGTATTTTTTTCTGTTCCAGAGTCCCATCCAGTATTCCATATTACATTTAGTCATCATGTCTCCTAAGACTTTTTTCTGCTGTGACATTTTTTTAACATAATTTATTGTCAAATTGGTTTCCATACAACACCCAGTGCTCATCCCAACAGGTGCCCTCCTCCTATTTACCTGGCAGGGGAGATACCACGATCACATGGTTTCTTCTGTACCCTAATGCCACCATTCTTGGTGAATATTTATATGTGCAATAAATACCATTTTTTTCATGCCACTTCAGCTACCCATTCCCACATCGTAAATCTTGCCATCACTCATAACTGTTTCATTCCTGAAATACTGGATTTGAATAACCTACTTTCTAATGACTTGTTTTAATTCCTATTATCTCTCCCTCCTCCTTACTGTATACATTCCATGACCTCATTTAATATGTCAGTCCCTGGGAATTCATTTTCTCCCACTTTGTTAGCCCCTAAAGAATTTATTTCATTTTCTAGCCAGTGTTCCACCATGACTCACCATTTCATTTTCTTCCTATCATCCTTAATTATCTTGGCCACTTGTCCCACTTTTGCATTTGTCCTTCAAAATTTTCAGCCCTGGATTAATTGAACCATCTGCCATATTCACTGTTATACCTGAATAATTGAAAATTGGAAGAAATCTCTGTGGAGTAGTACCATAATAAGTTGATAGCATCCAATCTCACCTTTATCATTACTTTTGATCACTGTACTTGTCTTTGAATTACTCCAATTGTATTTCCTTTTGCTCCACAATTTAAATTTCTTCCCAAACCTTACTCTCAGCACAATGGTATGCCCATTTCTTTAGCCTTTCACTCTCTTTATTTTTAGCCTGTAAGCACAGTGCCTCTTGTATTACGCAGAGACCTTCTGTATATCTTTCATTCACTTCTAGCTCAACTATCTCTCTCTTCTCCATTTCCATGAACTTATCTTATTCTTGTATGCTTTTCTTTTTCCAAATAAAAAAAAGCAATCATATACTTTTGCTCAAGAAGCCTAAAATTCGGATTCTTCAGTCACGGATCATACTTATCTTATTTGTTTGGTTGTTATTTTACTATCAGGAATCAGTTAAAACCACTTTACCATCTCTGCTTTTTTAACTTATTTAGTTTAGTGTATCTTACATTGATTTCTTATAGGACAATGGTTCTCAATCAAGAATAATAAATCAGAATTTCTGGTGGTAATTTCCAAATATGTGTGTTTTTAAAATGTAACCCAAACAATAGTGATATGCATCCCTACTTAAGAAAGAACAACTGTTTTAGATACTCCAAACATAAAGACTAGGGAGATTTAAAAGTCACAAAAAATTTTACAAGAAAACAGAAAATTAAATAACTTCTTATTTTTATATATCACACAAGTGAAAAGGTAAATAATTTCAGCTATGGTTATCTATAATTTCCTTAACACAGTTGGAAATATCTGAGATACAGGGACAGTACCTTATATCTTGGTATCACCCATTCACTTAGAGGCAAAGGAGGGTAGAATGGATTTTAGATTCAGACATATCTAACTATTTGTCCTACTCTAGCTACTTGTCTTTGAAAAAGTTACTTAACCATCCTGAGTCCCCATTTTTCTCATTTGTAAAATGAGATAGTGATAGTACCTACTTCACTGAGGTGTTGTAAAAATTAAATGAGATGATGTATGCAAAGAACTTAGCAAAGTCTCTGGCACATTGCAATTGCTCAGAAAGAAAAAGTAAGTACTTATTATCTTGCTCACAGACACATACTAGGTACTTGAAGTTTTCATGTTTCTCATGTTTACATTTAGAAAACTACTTACAACCATTTCTACAGCATTTTATAGTTTACTGTTTAAACTTATGTTATTACAGTTAATCCTTATAAAACTCAATATGTTAGGCACATTATACATATGTCACAGGTTAGAAAAATTAGCCATAAATGGGCAATTCAGCTTAAAACAGGAAACCTCGATATGAAAGAATATAGTATGTTTAGGGGACTTCCATACATTGGAGGGAAGAGTGCAAAAAGATGAGGCTTGAAAAGTAATCTTTTGAAACTGTAATTTATATTGTGATTTACAACTATGGTTAGTGCTAATATATATGTACACAATTAGGTTTTTTTTAGAGTTGCTTCCAAATACATAACTGGGCTGGACAAAACCACATTAAATGGTTATCAAACTAATCTAAATTCCTAGGTTTATTTCTGAGATACATACATATTTATGGGACCTCCTCACAATATTGTCTAATGACACAATAGCACATTAATCAATGTCATGATATATGGAGATTGATAAATGAGCATCTCACCTACCTCTTTCTATTTATATAGACTATTGAATATAGACTCTATTGGATCTTGTGTCTTTCAAAAAACCCCACACTTTTAGTTCATTTGATCATCCTGAGTTTTGTTGATTTTTTTAAAGCAACAGGTGTTTGTTTCTTTTCACCCAGCTGAGGTATGATTACTAGAGAAGAGTTGCTGGATACTGTGCTTCCACAGGCTTCATATTTTCTTCCTCTCCCTTGGATTTCATCCAAAGCCAATTTTGTTTAAACTGCCTGCTGCTGCTCTAGAAGTGACATCTGTTCAAATTTACACTCTTTATCATGGCTGATATGTTGTTTGTATGTTTGTTTACCTCAAGCCTAGTTCCAACTGCTTCTTGCTGATAATTTGTGATTTCTTCCTTCAGTCTATTACAGGTTGGTAGACATTACTTTTGCCTACCATATTCCTTACTTTTTGTCTCATATACCTTACTTTTTGTCCCTTATACTACTCATATCCCTTACTTTTTGTCCCTTATACTACCTGAAACTATGTTTTAAAGGAATCTGGAACTTACATGACAGGGAAAGTATATATTAGTGAATTGAATGGGAACTAACATAATTTTCTTGCTTGCTCACTTTCACATACCATGAAAATATGCTCTAGTAATTAGACAACCCAACCACCATGAAACCCAGAAAACATATCAAAGAACTTACCACATACTGCCTTTTCAATGCGTATGAAGAGAAATATATATGAAAAAAATGCTCAGTTCTGGTATTATTTTTTAGAAGGATCCATAGCAAAGGTTAAGAGTGATCAGAATAAAAATATATTCCCATGGTAAATACGTGAAACTGTAATTTTAACCTTCAAATTCACTGCAATTACATCTACGATAGTTAATTTTAAGGGAAACTTTAAAAATTGAATCTAAAAATAAATATAAGAGTAGACATCATTATTCCCTGTATATTCTCTGCAGTAGAGAAAAGAGATTAAGACAATATAAGAAGCAGCAGCAAGAAGGAAAATTATTTAAATTTTGCAAGTTGAATTAATTTTCAATACTGAATTTAAGAATATTAAAGAATGCATTATTAGTAAGATCACATGTTAGATCAATTAATAGCTATTAGAGCAGAAACACTTGCAAAAAGACACAATAAAAACAGGTTAAATGCATACAGCAGGAATATATCTAAGTAATAAAGAGTAGCAGAGCCAGGCAGACCAGTGAAGAATAGTATGGATGAAAAGCTGGCATAGTCAAAAATACTGGCGTTTTTTCTCAAAAATCCCTGAATGATTATTGAATATCTTTTATATTTAATATTTAATAAGTCTAGAAAACATTCTGAGATTTCATTGATTTCTATAACATCTCCCAGGGAAGATAACCAGCCAAAGAAAGATAAATGTGTGGTATTTATTTACAGTAAAATAAGTTCCAGATGTCTACACAGGAAACATTTACATTCTGTATTCATTATCTACCCAGGTTCCAGATATAGATATCCATTTCATTAGGTATCTATGTAAAACATCAGAAGAGACATCTTTTTGAACTATGTCATGATCCTAAATGCATCAGAACCATTGTTCTTTTGAGGGACTATAAGAGTAAGAGGAGAAAAAAGAAAGTGGCTTTCAGTTTTAAAAGCTATATTATTCCCTTCCCTTATGCAATGCTCCTTCCATGCTATATAGTCTTTTCATTTTCCCATTTAGGCAATTGAGGCCAGGTACTGATAGTATGACAACACTTTCAGCAATGGCAGTCAACACTCATGACACTTGGAATAATTTCACTAGTGCTGGGAACACCTTTGTTGCATTAATTCAGATACCACATTAGTCAAATTTTCCTTTATTGAAGAACATTGGCACATAAGGGATTTCAAAAATTGGTTCTCTCTAATTACTTGAGAAGTATGAAGATCAGTAGCAGAGAGGTATAAATTCTATCACCCTGAAGACAAGAAGGTTAATGGAAAAAAAAACCAGATTTCAGCAGTGTAATGTTTAACTCACATACAGGGTAAGAGGAAATTAATGCCTAAAGTAGATCCTTGTTTTGGAACAGAAACATAATAATGGATCTGACTGTATTTTATAAATTCCTCACAAATGTCTTTATTATTATATATTGAAAACATGAATTCCATAACGGCTGCTGCAGTAAGTCAGCCACTACCTGGGGGGAGGTGGGGTGGAGGGGAAGGCTACTACACTTGAAATGGTTGAAGGAAACTTTATGCTATTTTGACATAGAAAATTGCTTCACTATTAGAGAATTCAGCAAGTGAAGACTTTGCTAAATATCTCAGATTCTTGGGGCACCTCAGTAGCTCAGTTAGTTGAGTGTCTGACTTTTGATTTTAGCTCAGGTCTTGATCTCACGATTTGTGAGATCAAGCCGCACATTGGGCTTGTGTTTAGGATTCATCCTCTGTCTCTCTCAAAATAAATAAATAAATTTTGAAAAAAAGATCTGAAGTTCTTCTTCTTATAGATGATTATTGTGTAGAAAACTCTATTGTCTACCTATTATATGTAAGAAGCTGAAGGAGCATACCTAAATGTTTGCATAGTCAAAGGCCTTTCTAATTTTTAAATTCTTATTAATTGAGTATATATTGTTAAAAGAAGTGTACCATCTCAGACAATGATCTCCCTAGTTCAGTGTTCTATGTCTGGCCAGTGGTCTCCAGGAGGAGTCTTGTTTTTGTTTTGTTTTATTTTTTTCTTTTAGAGAGCATAATTACTGCACACTACGTCAACCTCAAAAGATTAAAGGTGGTTTTGAAATGCCCTGTTCTTCTTATTAATAAACTATTATGCATTTTCATAATAAACTATTATGGAATTTCAATCAAATATTTAAAGCAATCATGAAACTACTTATTTCTTACATTTAGATGTATCTTAGAGCAATGCTTTAATAGAAAACTAGTCCTAATATTAACTGTTATAATAACAATTATACAAACCTTCTCAATCATTATGCTGCCTATGGAAAATTGAGAATTTATTTATACCATACATTCCAAGTGGTATTTTACATGTGAGTATCACTTTAAACATTAAAATAAAATTGGTGTGAGTTGTTTGGTTATATCAATTAGTCACAAAGACTACTTAACAGATTAATGTGAATATTAGATTAATTTAGATTTATCTAAATTCTAGAGACTTCATTTTTCCATGATATTAAATTAAGTTTTGGCTTTCTCTTGAGCTGAGGTGGTGGATGAGTGGTCTGTGTATAGTGGCTTCATTTCTTTCTCATGAAGAAAACGTTTGCATAGGGTGCTTATAACTTGATTTATTTGGCACACACTGTTATGCAGCTTAAACTATCTTTGGATGTAAAAATGCAATCTCTTTAATTTCTTTCAAGAGTAATAATTGTAGATATACCTATGCTATTTTTCTTGTGGAAACATTACTTCTTTCCTCACTTGAAATAATGAGTCACTCTTTGCATAGTGCCAAACATGACATTCAAAGACAAAATAATTCTATTATATCTTCTACAAAAGAATGGCAAGAGATTGAACAAACTGGAAGTGTTATCCTTTTAAGGATTTTCCCTCTGCTGTAGAATAATGTATGCTTCTAGAGTAACTATATATTATAAGTTTAACCTCTTCAAATCCATCAACAATATAGCAAATATGGCTCATTAATACATAACATTGTGTGTACACTATACAATTACAATGTTTGAAAAAATGAAGTATGTGGATGATAAAAATATTTGTGTGAAATAAAAACATTTGGATTTATTAGTATTTATTTTTATAGAATATGCCAAAAATACATTCCTTGAAATCTTTTTTTTTAAATTCTTTGAAATTTTTATCTATGTCAATTAAGAAAATGTCTATCTTTATATTCTTTAAAAATATTTAATGTATATTGTTCTAATATGTAAATGTTAGTAGGATTGGAAATTCAATGTTACTTGTTAAAAACTGTATTTCAATTAGAAATTCTATTAATTTTTCATTTTTTCCCTAGTGCTACTCCTTGGTACCATTCTGCACATAAGAGAAAGTCACATTTTGCACTGTAGCTTTTGTAAGAACATTATCTCATATTTAAAGGGTATTTGGAAAAGCTGCTCAAAAGAGAAATTTCTTTTTAGTATGTTTATCACTTATTATGAAAATATTAAAGTGAATCTATCCTCTAATATATTGAAAATTTTTATCAGAAGTGTAGCACTTTAATTCTCAATAGTTACAAAACAATAGTTTTGCCCCAATGTATAGGAAATATGAATTCACTCATTTTTTTTAATGGTACAAGAAAGCTGGTGCTGGGGGAAGGGTTAAGATGACAGAGATGTAGGGGGATGCTGGGTTTTCCTCACCCTCAAACACAGCTGTATTGAGGTCAGATCACTAGGAACATCCAGGTAATTGATCTGCAGAGTGGCAGAAGGATCTCCACCGTTGGAAGGAGAGAGCTTGGAAGGTTCAAGGTGCATGGAAGTGAACTGAGGCAGAGAAAAAAGGGGGTGCCACGGAAGGGAGGGAAAATTTTCTGTGGAGAGACAAAAGGGAAAGAAAAACGAGAGTTTGAGAGGTTTTGCATTCAGTTCATGTAAGAGAAAAACCTCTCTGGACCACAGACTGGGGAGCAGGAAGTCCTAAGTGTCCCAGCTTTTTTTTCCCAAGCAGTGTTTGGAGTTCAAACTCAGATTTGGGAAGTACCCGACTTTCCCCAGAGCGGAGCTGTGGCATGCTTTCCTGGGGATGAGGAAGCTGGCTCCAGAGCGCGTAGTGTGGCGTAGGGATCTCTGGGATGCACTGGAAGAGAACATTCCTTCTCGTGGAGTACTTTGGAGGAGGGATTATTGTCTACCAAGGACAAAAGACCCTGCCAGCCAAAGGTCTTTATTGGCAGGAGACAGAAGCACTCCCAGAGGGAATATAACCTTGGCTGTTTTTAGTGGTGCTACACCATAGATTCCATGCACTCTGCAAGTGTAGGACTGTTTCTCAGGGACAGAAGACTTCACACAGCATAGAGAGGCTCTACTCCAGAGGAGGGGAGCACATGTGTGGAGGGGAGTAGATATACACAGTGCCAGGTTCTTTAAGATTGACTCTGAGCCAAAGCAGCAGACATCTTCTCCAGAAGACAGCACAGCCAGCACCGCCATGCACCAAGTGCACTGAAATTTCAGTGAATCAAAACGACACTTACACTTCTTTTTTCCTTTGTTCCTTTCTTCTTCTTTTCTTCTTCTTTTTCTTCTTCTTCTCCTCCTCCTCTTCCTCCTCCTCCTCCTTCTTCTTCTTCTTTTCAGAATCAGATTAATAGGTTCCTGATTTTAGTTTTGTTTAGTTTAGTTTAGTTTTGTTTTCATTTCCTTTACTCTTTTTTGGATCAGGCTTTTTATTCTTTTTCCTTCTTTTTCCTTCTCTTATTATTTTCTTTCTTTTCCTTTATTTTTCTGTGGAATCAACCTTATAGATTTTGGATTATCTGTTTGGTTTTCTTTTGTTCCCTTTCCTTTCCTCTCTTTTTTTGGGATTAAGCTCCCCCACCTTTTTTCCAGGCTTACTTCACCAAACAAATCAAAGCACATCTAGTTAAAGATCCAAACACTCCACTACTTCAAGCAAGGAGTTGCTCTGCAGAGGACTGACCATTGAGAAAGAGCTGCCAAAATGCAACAGCAGAGTGCATGCAGAATAAACCAGAAACAATTCCTGAAGTGCCAGGCCCTGGACATTGTAAGATCCCTTTTTAATATAGCAGTACTCTCAGATGCAGGAAATATAACAAGCATTTAAAACACACAACAGACAAAAACTTAACCAAAATGACAAAACTAAGGAATTCTCCACAAAATAAAGGTCAAGAAGAAATCATAGCCAGCCATAGCTTGTTCAAAACAAATACAAACAATATTTCTGAACAAGAATTTAGAACAACAGTCATAAGACTACTAGTTGGGCTTGAAAAAAAGCATAGAATACACTGAAGAAACCCCTGCTGCAGAGAAAAAGAACAAAGAACTAGTCAGGATTAAAGAAAAAAATAATATAGCTGAGATGTAAAACAAAATAAATACAGTGACAAAGAGGATTGAAGAAGCAGAGGAGAGAATAGGTGATATAGAAGATAAAATTATGGAATATAATAAAGCTGAAAAAAAGAGGCAAAGGAAAATTTTAGATGACAACAAGAGATTTAGAGAATTAAGTGATTCCATGAAATGAAACAATATCTGTATCATAGGGATCCCAGAAGAAAAAGAATGGGAAAGGGGGGCAGAAGGTTTATTTGAACAAATTATAGTTGAGAAAAGGACTAGAAAAGGAGCATCAAACAAAGCCCAAAGCCAACAGGAAAAGAGAAATAATAAAGATTTGAACAGAAATAAGACATATAGAAAAAGAAACAGTAGAAAAGATCAATAAAACAAAGAGCTGGTCCTTAGAAAGAATAAACAAAAGTGATAAACCCCTAGTCAGACTTATAAAAAAGAAAAGAGAAAGGACCCTAATAGATAAAATCACAAACAAAATAGGAAACATCATAATCAACATCACAGAAATACAAATTATAAGAGAATACTATGAAAATTTGTATATCCCCAAACTGTGCAATTGGAGAAATGGACAAATTCCTAGAAACTCACACACTACCAAAACTCAAACAGGAAGCATTAGAAAATTTGAACAGGCCCATAACCAGCAAAGAAACAAATCAGTTACCAAAACTCTCCCGACAAACAAGAGTCCTGGGCCAGATGTCTTCCCAGAGGAATTCTACAGACATTTAAAGAAGAGTTAATACCTATTCTTCTCAAAGTGTTACCAAAAAAAAAAAAAAGAAAGAAAAGAAATGGAAATGGAAAGCTTCCAAACTCATTCTGTGAAGCCAGCATTACCTCGATTCCAAAATCAAAGACCCGACTAAAATGGAGAGTTAAAAGTCAATATTCCTGATGAACATGGATGCAAAAAACTCTCAGTAAGATACTAGCAAGTCAAATTCAACAGTACATTAAAAGAATTACTCACCATGATCAGGTGGAATTTATTCCTGGGCTCCAAGTCTGGTTTAATATTAGCAAATCAATCAACTTGATACACCACATGAATAAAAGAAAGGATATGAATCATGCAATCCTCTCAATAGATGCAAGAAAAGCATGTGACAAAATACAGTATTGTTTCTTGATAAAAAAAACACCCTCAAGAAAGTATGGATACAAAGAACATACTTCGAGATCATCAAGGCCACATATGAGAGGCCCAGTTAATATCATTCCCAATAGGGAAAAACTGAGACCTTTCCCCCTCAGGTCAGGAACATGACAGGGATGTCCACTCTCAACACTGTTGTTCAACATAGCCTCAGAAATTAGACAACAACAACAACAACAAAAATAAAAGGCATCTAAATTGGCAAGGAAGAAGGCAAGCTTTCACTCTTTGCAGATGATATAATATTCTACATGGATAACCCAAAAGACTCTACAAAAAACTGCTGGATATACAATCAACATATAGAAATTGGTTGCATTTCTCTACACAAATAATGAAGCAACAGAAAGAGAAATCAAGGAATCAATCCCATTTACAATTGCACCAGAAACCATAAAATAACTAGGAATATACACAACCAAAGAGGTAAAAGAACTGTATGCTGAAAACTATAGAAAGCTTATGAAAGAAGTTGAAGAAGAAACAAACAAATGGACAAACATTATATGTTCATGGATTTGAAGAACAATATTGTCAAAATGTCTATACTATTCAAAGCAATCTACACATTCAATGTAATCCCTATCAAAATAACACCAACATTCTTCATGCAGCAAGAACAAACAATTCTAAAATGTGTACAGAACCAGCAAAGACACCAAATAGCTAAAGTAATGGTGAAAAAGAAAACCAAATCTGGAGGCATCACAATTCCAGACTTTAAGCTATACTACAAAGCTGTAATCATCAAGACAGTATGGTACTGGCACAAAAACAGATACATAGTCCAACGGAACAAAAAAGAAATACCCAGAAATAGACTCACAAATATATGGCCAACTGATCTTTGACAAAGCAGGAAAGCATAACCAATGGAAAAATTATTGCCTTCAGCAAATACTGTTGGGCAAACTGGACAGCGATATGCAGAAGAATGAACCACTGGAACACTTTCTTACACCATCCAAAAGTAAACTCAAACTAGAGGAAAGACCTGAATGTGAGGCAGGAAACCATCATATTCCTAAGGAGAAAACAGGCAACAACTTCTTTGACTTCGGCCACAACAACTTCTTACTTGACGTGTTTCCAGAGGGAAGGGAAACAAAAGCAGAAATGACCTGTTGGGATCTCATCAAGATAAAGGCTTCTGCACAGTGAAGGAAACAATCAACAAAAGTGAATGGCAACAGACGGAATGGGAGAAGATATTTACAAATCACATATCAGATGAAGGGTTAGTATCCAAAATCCATAAAGATCTTATCAAACTCAACACCTAAAAAACAAATAATCCAGTGAATAAATGGGAAAAAGACCTGATCAGATACCTCTCCAAAGAAGACATCCAGATGGCTAAGAGACACATGAAAAGATGCTCAACATCACTCATCATCAGTAAAGCACGAGATACTACCTCACACACCTGATAGAATGGCTAAAATTAGCAACTCAGAAAACAACTGATATTGGCCAGGATGCAGACAAAAGGGGACATTTTTGAATCCAAGAACTCATAACTTGCATATAACACCCAGTGCTCATCCCAACATGTGCCCTCCCTAATGCCCATCACCCATTTTCCTCACCTCCTAACCCCTACCCTGATCAACGCTCAGTTTCGTCTCTGTATGTAAGAGTGTCTTATGGTTAGCCTCACTCTTTGTTTTTATCTTTTTTTTTCCTTCCATTCCCCTGTGGTCATCTCTTACGTTTCTTAAATTCCACATATGAGTGATATCTGTCTTTCTCTCACTGACTTATTTTGTTTAGAACAATACCCTCCAGTTTCATCCACATTATTGAAAATGGCAAGATTTCATTCTTTTTCATTGCTGAGTACTATTCCATTGTGTGAGTGTATATCTATCTATCTATCTATCTATCTATCTATCTATCTATGTATATATAGAGATATATAAATACCACTTCTTTTTTTAATTTTTTAATATGAAATTTATTTTCAAATTGGTTTCCATACAATACCCAGTGCTCATCCCGACAGGTGCCCTCCTCCATACACATCACCCACTCTCCTCATCCTCCCACACCCCATCAACCCTCAATTTATTCTCAGATCATTTCTTTTTAATATATGAAATTTATTGTCAAATAGGTTTCCATACAACACCCAGTGCTCATCCCAAAAGGTGCCCTCCTCAATACCCATACCCACCCTCCCCTCCCTCCCACCCCCCATCAACCCTCAGTTTGTTCTCAGTGTTTAAGAGTCTCTTATACATTGGCTCTCTCCCACACTAACTTCATTTTTTTTGTCCTTCCCCTCCCCCATGGACTTCTGTTAAGTTTCTCAGGATCCACATACGAGTGAAAACATATGGTGTCTGTCTTTCTCTGGATGGCTTATTTCACTTAGCATCACACTCTCCAGTTCCATCCACGTTGCTACAAAGGGCCATATTTCATTCTTTCTCATTGCCACGAAGTATTCCATTGTGTATATAAACCACAATTTCTTTATCCATGCATCAGTTGATGGACATTTAGGCTCTTTCCATAATTTGGCTATTGTTGAGAGTGCTGCTATAAACATTGGGGTACAAGTGCCCCTATACATCAGTACTCCTCTATCCCTTGGATAAATTCCTAGCAGTTCTACTGCTGGGTCATAGGGTAGGTCTATTTTTAATATTTTGAGGAACCTCCACACAGTTTTCCAGAGCGGCTGCACCAGTTTGCATTCTCACCAACAGTGCAAGAAGGTTCCCGTTTCTCCACATCCTCGCCAGCATCTATAGTCTCCTGATTTTTTCATTTTAGCCACTCTGACTGGCATGAGGTGATATCTGCGTGTGGTTTTGATTTGCATTTCCCTGATGAGGAGTGACGTTGAGCATATTTTCATGTCCGTCTTGGCCATCCAGATGTCTTCTTTAGAGAAGTGTCTATTCATTTTTACTGCCCATTTCTTCACTGGATTATTTGTTTTTCAGGTGTGGAGTTTGGTGAGCACTTTATAGATTTTGGATACTAGCCCTTTGTCCTATATGTCATTTGGAAATATCGCTTCTCATTCCATTGGTTGCCTTTTAGTTTTGTTGATTGTTTCCTTTGCTGTGCAGAAGCTTTTTATCTTGATGAAGTCCCAATAGTACATTTTTGCTTTTAATTCCCTTACCTTTGGGGATGTGTCAAGTAAGAAATTGCTACGGATGAGGTCAGAGAGGTGTTTTCCTGCTTTCTCCTCTAGGGTTTTGATGGTTTCCTGTCTCACATTCAGGTCCTTTATCCATTTTGAGGTTATTTTTGTGAATGGTGTAAGAAAGTGGTCTAGTTTCAACCTTCTGCATGTTGCTGTCCAGTTCTCCCAGCACCATTTGTTAAAGAGACTGTCTTTTTTCCATTGGATATTCTTTCCTGCTTTGTCAAAGATTAGTTGGCCGTACTTTTGTGGGTCTAGTTCTGGGGTTTCTATTCTATTCCATTGGTCTATGTGTCTGTTTTTGTGCCAATACCATGCTGTTTTGATGATTACAGCTTTGTAGTGGAGGCTAAAGTCTGGGATTGGGATGCCTCCTGCTTTGGTCTTCTTCTTCAAAACTACTTTGGCTATTCGGGGCCTTTTGTGGTTCCATACAAATTTTAGGATAGCTTGTTCTAGCCTCAATAAGAATGCTGGTGCAATTTTGATTGGGATTGCATTGAATGTGTAGATAGCTTTGGGTAGTATTGACATTTTGAGAATATTTATTCTTCCAACCCATGAGCATGGAATGTTTTTCCATTTTTTATATCTTCTTCAATTACCTGCATAAGCTTTCTATAGTTTTCAGCATACAGATCTTTTACATCTTTGGTTAGATTTATTCCTAGGTATTTTATGCTTCTTGGTGCAATTGTGGATGGGATCAGTTTCTTGATTTGTCTTTCTGTTGCTTCATTATTAGTGTATAATAATGCAACTGATGTCTGTACATTGATTTTGTATCCTGCGACTTTGTTGAATTCATGTTTCAGTTCTAGCAGACTTTTGGTGGAGTCTATCATGTTTTCCATGTATAGTATCATGTCATCTGCAAAAAGCGAAAGCTTGACTTCATCTTTGCCAATTTGGATGCCTTTGATTTCCTTTTGTTGTCTGATTGCTGATGCTAGAACTTCCAACACTATATTAAGCAACAGCGGTGAGAGTGGGCATCCCTGTTGTGTTCCTGATCTCAGGGAAAAAGCTCTCAGTTTCTCCACATTGAGAACGATGTTAGCTGTGGGCTTTTCATAAATGGCATTTATGATGTTTAAGTATGTTCCTTCTATCTTGACTTTCTCGAGGGTTTTATTAAGAAAGGATGCTTAATTTTGTCAAATGCTTTTTCTGCATCGATTGACAGGATCATATGGTTCTTTTCTTTTCTTTTCTTTTATTAATGTGATGTATCACATTGATTGATTTGTGAATGTTGAACCAGCCTTGAAGCCCAGGAATGAATCGCACTTGATCATGGTGAATCATTCTTTTTATATGCTGTTGAATTCGATTTGCTAGTATCTTATTGAGAATTTTTGCATCCATATTCATCAGGGATATTGGCTTGTAGTTCTCCTTTTTTACTGGGTCTCTGTCTGGTTTAGGAAACAAGGTAATACTGGCTTCATAGAATGAGTCTGGAAGTTTTTCTTCCCTTTCTGTTTTTTGGAATAGCTTGAGAGGGATAGGTATTATCTCTGCTTTAAACATCTGGTATAACTCCCCTGGGAAGCCATCTGGTCCTGGACTCTTATTTGTTGGGAGATTTTTGATAAATGATTCAATTTCTTCGCTGGTTATGGGTCTGTTCAAGCTTCTATTTCCTCCTGATTGAGTTTTCCAAGTGTGTGGGTGTTTAGGAAATTGTCCATTTCTTCCAGGTTGTCCAGTTTGTTGGCATATAATTTTTCATAATATTCCCTGATAATTGCTTGTATCTCTGAAGGAGTGGTTGTAATAATTCCATTTTCATTCATGATTTTATCTATTTGGGTCATCTCCCTTTTCTTTTTGAGAAGCCTGGCTAGAAGTTTGTCAATTTTGTTTATTTTTTTCAAGAAACCAACTCTTGGTTTCGTTGATCTGCTCTACAGTTTTTTTAGACTCTATATTGTTTATTTCTGCTCTGATCTTTATTGTTTCTCTTCTTCTGCTGGGTTTAGGCTGCCTTTGCTGTTCTGCTTCTATTTCCTTTAGGTGTGCTGTTAGATTTTGTATTTGGGATTTTTCTTGTTTCTTGAGATAGGCCTGGATTGCAATGTATTTTCCTCTCAGGACTGCCTTCGCTGCATCCCAAAGCGTTTGGATTGTTGTATTTTCATTTGTTTCCATATATTTTTTAATTTCTTCTCTAATTGCCTGGTTGACCCACTCATTCTTTAATAGGGTGTTCTTTAACCTCCATGCTTTTGGAGGTTTTCCAGACTTTTTCCTGTGGTTGATTTCAAGCTTCATAGCATTGTGGTCTGAAAGTATGCATGGTATAATTTCAATTCTTGTATACTTATGAAGGGCTGTTTTGTGACCCAGTATATGATCTATCTTGGAGAAGGTTCCATGTGCACTCGAGAAGAAAGTATATTCTGTTGCTTTGAGATGCAAAGTTCTAATATATCTGTCAAGTCCATCTGATCCAATGTATCATTCAGGGCCTTTGTTTCTTTATTGACCGTGTGTCTAGATGATCTATCCATTGTTGTATGTGGGGTATGAAAGTCCCCTGCCATTACCACCTTCTTATCAATAAGGTTGCTTATGTTTGTGAGTAATTGTTTTATATATCTGGGGGCTCCCGTATTCGGCACATAGACATTTGTAATTGTTAGCTCCTCCTGATGGATAGACCCTGTAATTATTATATAATGCCATTCTTCATCTCTTGTTACAGCCTTTAACTTAACGTCTAGTTTGTCTGACATAAGTATGGCTACTCCAGCTTTCTTTTGACTTCCAGTAGCATGATAAATAGTTCTCCATCCCCTCACTTTCAATCTGAAGGTGTCCTCAGGTCTAAAATGAGTCTCTCGTAGACAGCAAATAGATGGATCTTGGTTTTTTTTTTATCCATTCTGATGCCGTATGTCTTTTGGTAGGTGCATTTAGTCCATTTACATTCAGTGTTATTATTGAAAGATATGTGTTTAGAGTCATTGTGATGTCTGTAGGTTTCATGCTTGTAGCTATGTCTCTGGTATTTTGTCTCACAGGATCCCCCTTAGGATCTCTTGTAGGGCTGGTTTAGTGGTGACAAATTCCTTCAGTTTTTGTTTGGGAAGACCTTTATCTCTCCTTCTATTCTAAATGACAGATTTGCTGGATAAAGGATTCTAGGCTGTATATTTTTTCTGTTCATCACATTGAAGATATCCTGCCATTTCTTTCTGGCCTGCCAAGTTTCAGTAGAGAGATCCGTCACTAGTCTTATTGGTCTCCCTTTATTTGTTAGAGCACATTTATCCCTAGCTGCTTTCAGAATTTTCTCTTTATCCTTGTATTTTGCCAGTTTTACTATGATATGTCGTGCACAAGATCGATTCAAGTTATGTCTGAAGGGAGTTCTCTGTGCCTCTTGGATTTCAATGACTTTTTCCTTCCCCAGATCAGGGTCGTTCTCAGCTATTATTTGTTCATGTAACCTTCAGCACCTTTCCCTCTCTCTTCCTCCTCTGGAATACCAATTATGCATAGATTATTTCTCCTTAGTGCATCACTTAGTTCTCTAATTTTGCCCTCACACTCCTAGATTTTTATTATCTCTCTTTTTCTCAACTTCTTCTTTTTCCATAATTTTATCTTCTAGTTCACCTATTCTCTCCTCTGCCTCTTCAATCCAAGCTGTGGTAGCCTCCATTTTACTTTGCATCTCATTAATAGCATTTTTTAGTTCCTCCTGGTTGTTCCTTACTCCCTTGATCTCTGTAGCAATAGATTCTCAGCTGTCCTCTGTTTTTAAGCCCAGCAATTAATTTTATGACTATTATTCTAAATTCACTTTCTGTAATATTGTTTAAATCCTTTTTGATCAGTTCATTAGCTGTTGTTATTTCCTGGAGTTTCTTTTGAGGGGAATTCTTCCGTTTCATGTTTTTGGATAGTCCCTGGAGTGGTGTGGAACTGCAGGGCACTTCCCCTGTGCTGTTTTGAATAACTTGCTTTCGTGGGCAGGCCACAGTCAGACCTGATGTTTTCCCCCAGCCCACTGCTGGGGCCACAGTCAGACTTGTGTGTACCTTCCCTTCCCCTCTCCTAGGGGTGGGATTCACTGGGGTGGTGTGGCCCATCTGGGCTACTTGCACACTGCCAGTCTTGTGGTACTGGGGATCTGGCTTATTAGCTGGGATGGATCAGCAAGGTGCACGGGGGTGGGAGGGGCAGGCTCAGCTTGCTTTTCCTTCAGTGATCCACTTCGGAAGGGGCCCTGCAGCACTGGGAGGGTGTCAGACCTACCACCAGAGGGATGGATCCACAGAAGCACAGCGTTGTGTGTTTGCGAGGTGCAAGAAAGTTCCCTGACAGGAACTGGTTCCCTTTGGGATTTTGGCTTGGAGATGGGTGAGGGAGATGATGCTGGTGAGCGCCTTTGTTCCCCGCCAAGCTGAGTTCTGTCTTCCGGGGCTCAACAACTCTCCCTCCCGTTGTCCTGCAGCCCTCCCGCTTTCCAAGCAGAGCTGTTAACTTATAACCTTCTAGATGTTAAGTCCTGCTTGCTGTCAGAACACACTCCATCCGGCCCCTCCACTTTTGCATCCCAGACTCCGGGACTCTGCTTTGCTGGCGAGCCGCCCCTCCGCCCCGTCTCCCTCCCACCAGTCCATGTAGCACGCACTGCCTCTCCGCCCTTCCTACCCTCTTCTGTGGGCCTCCCATCTACACTTGGCTCTGGAGAATCCATTCTACTAGTCTTCTGGCGGTTTTCTGGGTTATTTAGGCAGGTGTGGGTGGAATATAAGTGATCAGCAAGACGTGGTGAGCCCAGCATCCTCCTACGCTGCCATCTTCCTCCCCTATTCTCATACCACATCTTCTTAATCCATTGATCAGTTGATGGACATTTGAGCCCTTTCCATAATTTGGCAACTATTGGTAGTGCAGCTATAAACATTGGGGTGCATGTGCCCCTTTGAATCAGCACTCCTGTATCCTTTGGATAAATTCCTAGTAGTGCAATTGCTGGGGTGTAGGGTAATTCTATTTTTAATTTTTTTGAGGAATCTTGACACTGTTTTCCAGAGTTGCTGCACAAGTTTGCCTTCCCACCAACAGTGCAAGAGGGTTCCCCTTTCTCCATATCCACACTAGAACCTGTTGCTTCCTGAGTTAATTTTAGCCACTCTGACTGGCATGAGGTAGTATCTCATTGTGGTTTTGGTTTGTATTTCCCTGATGATTAGCAATGCTGAACATATTTTATGTGTCTGTTTGCCATCTGGATGTTCTCTCTAGAAAAGTGTCTATTCATCTCTTCTGCCCATTTCCTCACTGGATTTTTTTTTAAGTGTTCAGTTTGGTAATTTCTTATATATTTGGGGTACTAACCCTTTATGTGATATGTCATTTGCAAATATCTTCTCCCATTCCATCGGTTGTTTTTTAGTTTTGTTGATTGTATCCTTTGCTGTGCAGAAGCTTTCTACCTTGATGAGGTCCTAATACTTCATTTTTGCTTTTATTGTTCTTGTTTTTGAAGACATGTCAAGCCAGCAGTTGCTGTGGCCAAGGTCCAGTTGCTGCCTGTTTTCTCCTGTAGGATTGTGATGGTTTTCCATCTCACATTTAGGTCTTTCATCCATTTTGATTTATTTTTGTGTATGGTGTAAAAAAGTAGTCCAGGTTCATTCTTCTGCATGTCGCTGTCCATTTTTCCCAGCACCATTTGATAAAAAGACTGTGTTTCTTCCATTGGGATAGTCTTTCCTGCTCGGTTGAGGATTCACTTGCCATATATCTGTGGGTCCATCTCTGGGTTCTCTATTCTATTACATTGATCTTTGTGTCTGTTTTTGTGCCAGCACCATACTGTCTTGATGATTACAGCTGTGTAATACAGTTAAAGTCTGGGATTGTGATGCCTCCAGCTTTGGTTTTCGTTTTCAAATACTTTGGATATTTGGGGTCTTTTGTGGTTCCACACAAATTTTTGAATTGTTTGTTCTACCTCTGTGAAGAATTCTGGTGCTATTTTGATAGGGATTGAATTGAAAGTGTAGATTGCTTTGGGTAGTATTGACATTTTAACAATATTTATTCTTCCAATTTGTGTGCATGGAATTTTTTTTCATTTCCTTGTGTCTTCTTAAGTTTCTTCCATAAGCTTTCTTTAATTTTCAGAGTACAGTTCTTTCACCTCTTTGGTTAGTTTTATTCCTAGGTATTTTATGATTTGTGATGCAATTATAAATGGGGTCAATTCCTTGATGTCTCTTTCTGTTGCTTCATTATTGGTGTATAGAAATGCAACCAATTTCTGTACATTGATTTTGTATCCTCTGATTTCGCTGATTTCATGTATCAGCTCTAGTAGTTTTTTGGTGGTCTTTTGGGTTTTCCACAGAGTATCATGTCATCTGTGAATACTGAAAGTTTGACTTCTTCTTTGCCAATTTGTATGCCTTTTGTTTCATTTTCTTGTCTGATTGCTGAGGCTAGCATTTCCAACACTATGTTCAACAGTGGTGAGAATGGACACCCCTTCATGTTTTTAATCTCAGTGGAAAGTTCCCAATTTTCCCCATTGAGTATGATATTAGCTGTGGGCTTTACATATATGGCTTTTGTGATGTTATATTCCTTCTGTCCTGACTCTTTTGAGGGCTTCTATGAAGAAATGATGCTATATTTTCTCAAATACTTTTTCTACATCTATTGACAGGATCATATGGTTCTTATCCTTTCTTCTATTAATGTGATGTATCACATTGACTGATTTGAAAATATTGAACCAGCCCTGGAGCCTAGGAATGAATACCACTTGCTCATGGTCAATAATTATTTAAATATAGTTGAATTTGATTTGCTAGTATCTTGTTGAGAATTTTTGCATTGTTGTTCATCAGGGATACTGGCGTGCAGTTCTTTTTTAGCAGGGTCTTTGTCTGATTTTGAAATCAAGTTAATGCTGTCCTCATAGAATGAATCTGGTCTTTCCTTCTGTTTCTATTTTTTGGAACACTTTGAGAAGAATAGGTATTAACTCTGTTTTAAATGTCTGGTAGAATTCCCCTGGAAGTCATTTGGCCCAGGACTCTTATTTGTTGGGAGATTTTTAATAACTGATTCAATTTATTCACTGGTTATGGATCTGGTCAAAATTTCTACTTCTTCCTGTTTGAGTTTTGCTATTGACGGTGTAGGAATTTGTCCATTTCTTCCAGATTTTACAGTTTTGGCATATAATTTTTCATAGTATTATCTTATAATTTTTGTATTTTTTTGATGTTGCTTGTGATCTTTTCTCTTTCAGTCATGATTTTAACACTTTGGGTCCTCTTTTCTTTTTTTTTTGAGAAGTCTGATTAGGGGGTTATATCTTTTTTATTATTCTTTCAGAAAAACAGCTCTTATATTCCTTAATATTTTCTAATTTTTTTTATTCTATATTGTTTATTCTGCTCTAATATTTATTATTTCTCTTCTTCTGCTTCTATTGGGCTTTCTTTACTGCTCCTTTAGGTGTAAGGTTAAGTTGTGTATTTGGGACCCTTCTTGTTTCTAGAAATAGGCATGAATTACAAAGTATTTTCCTCTTAGGACTGCCTTTGTTGCATCCCAAAGGGTTTGGACTGTTGTGTGTTCATTTTCATTTGCTTCAATATTTTTTTTACTAATTTTTTTTCAAATTTTGTTTACTTATTTTTGAGAGGGAGAGACAGAGTGTGAGTGGGGGAGGGGCAGAGCGAGAGGGAGACACAGAATCTGAAGCAGACTTCTGTGCTAACAGCTCAGAGCCTGACATGGGGATTTTATGCATGAATCGTGAGATCTTGACCTGAGCCAAAGTCAGACACCCAAACAACTGAGCCACCCAGGCATGCCCCATATATTTTAAATTCCCTCTTTAATTTCCTGGTTGACCCATTCATTCTTTACTAGGATGTTCTTGAACCTCCATGTACTTGGGGCTTTCCAAATTTTTTCTTGTGGTTGATTTCAAGTTTCATAGCATTGTGATCTGAAAATATGCATGGTAAGATCTCTATCGTTTTATACTTGTTGAAGGCTGTTTTTGTGACCCAGTATGTGATCTAATTTGGAGAATGTTCCATGTGCGCTAGAAAAGAATGTGTATTCTGTTGCTTTTGGATGAAAAGTTCTGAAAATATCTGTTAAGACCATCTGGTCCAATGTGTCATTCATAGCCATTGCTTCATTTTCTGACTAGATAATCTGTCCATTGCTTTAAGTGGAGTTTTAAAGTCCCCTACAATTATGGTATTATTATGTATACATTTGTTTGTATTTATGATTAGTTGATTTATATATTTGGATGTGCCAATTGGGGGCATAAACACTTACAATTGTTAGCTCTCTTCGGTGGACAGACCCTTTAATTCTGATATAATGCTCTCTTTATCTCTTGTTACAATCTTTGTTTTAAAATCTAGTTTGTCCAGGAGGGAGCCAAGATAGCAGAACAACATGGGAGCTTTTTGTGTGTCTCACATCCATGAAATACAGCCAGACCAACACTAATCCATCATGTACACCTAGAAAACTCATCTGAGGATTAACACAACAATCTGCATAACCTGAACCACAGAAATCACCAGGTACGGGGAGGTCAATGTGGGAAGAGAGAAGCTGCAGAGGGCAGGGAGCCACTTTTGCATGCAGAGAGAAGGGACAGGGAGCAGGGGAAGAATATGGGAAAAGCACCCCTCCCCAAAAGCAGCTGGAGAGAAAGTAGAAAACTGGAAACAGTCACAGGGACTAAACTAAAAAGGGAGAAAGGAAAAAGGAGAGGGTTTAATTTCCATTAAGACTGTAAACAGGGGGAGCACAAAGTCTGCAACTCCACAGCTTGATACCTGGCGGTGCTCTGGTGGGAAAGGCGAATCCTTAGGAGCAGAGTGGGGTCTGGGAGTTTCTCAGGCCACACGGGGAGAAGTGGTTCCACTGCTGGAACGACATTTAGTAGAGAGTGTGAGGTCACCTGCTCCCAGCAAACCACAGAGAACAGCTGCATTCGCTGGTGCTGGAAGAAGGTCTTTAAGGGTGAAGCCTGGTACCAGATGTGTGTCATGATTTTCCATAATCCATGAAACGCTGCTGCTACACTATGCTACAAACTTTTTCCAGGGTGGCTGGCACCTGGCTGCAGTCTCTGGGCATTGGAAGCAGCATGGTCCCACAAACTTTACTGCATTGGCCAGCATTCAGCCATTGCTCGGTGAGACCCTCCACAGAGGGTCAGAATGGGTGAAAGCCGCAGTCCCTCAGAAGTAAGGGGCCAGGGAAAACAGCCGCATCTGAGACAAAACTGAAGAGATACTGCCTGGGGCTTGGTCACGGAGAGTGAAAAAGCAGGGAATGGACAAAAGCTGAAGACAAACAACGGGTGCACAATTGCTGATGGGGAGAACAGAGTTCCAATACTAGAGACTGGGTAGCTGGGTGACCCCATGTTTACCGCTCCTGCCCATGAGCATACACACCTACAAGCGCCACAACAATCCACCCCAGTAGGCTAGCAGCACCATCTAGTTGAGAAAGGAGTCCTTACACTAAGCCACGCCCAACAGGGCCAACCTCACTCTTCAGGAATAGAAGTCTCACCACCTGCTTAGTTTATGGACTATAAAGCACTTCATAGTCTGACTTCCAGGGGAAAATGAAGTAATTTCAGTCATTTTTCAGTCTGTTAGCAGGTCCATCTATTCAATTTTCTTTCTTTTATTTTTCCCTTTCTTTTTTCTCTTTTTCATTTCTTTTCTTTTTCTTGAGTACAGAAAGAGAAAAAATTCAATTTTATTTTTAATTTTTATTAAAAATATTTTTCTTTAATTTTTTACTATATTTTTCTTTTCTATGAATTTTTTTCAAATTCTACTTTACTTTCATCATTTTATTTTAGTCTAATTCAGTGTATTCACTTTTGCAAATTTTCAAACCATTTTCTTTTTTTCCTTTTTCTTTTTTCTTTCTTTGTGTTTATTTTCTTTTTCTTGAATACAGAAAGAGAAAAATCGTTTTTATTTTCAATTTCTATTAAAAATATTTTTCTTTAATTTTTTACTATTTTTTTACTTTTGTGTAAATTTTTTACAAATTCTATTTTACTTCCATTATTTTATTTTGGTCTACTATAGTGTATTCACATTTTCAAATTTTCAAACCATTTCTTTTTTTTTCTTTTATCTCTTTTCATTTCTTTCCTTTTCTGGAATACATAAAGAGAAAAATTCGTTTTTATATTTAATTTTTATTAAAATGTTTTTCGTTATATTTTCTACTATATTCTCTGCATTTGTGTAAATTTTTTCAACATCTATTTTACTTCCATCATTTCATTTTAGTCTACTTCAGTGTATTCATTTTTTCAAATTTTCAAATGATTTCCTCCCCCCCCCTTTTTCTCTAATCTATCAAGCTACTTTCAACACCCAGACCAAAACACATGAAGGATCTAGCATCATTCATTCGATTTTTGTGTGTATGTTTACTTTTTTAATTTTAATATTTTTTAAATTTAAATTTTTTTACTTTAATTTTTCTACATCTTTAACTCTTTTCCTCCCTTCCAAATGAAAAAATGAAGGAATTCACCCCAAAAGAATGAGCAGAAAGAAATGACAGCCAGGGACTAAACCAACACAGATACAAACGACATGTCTGAACCAGAATTTAGAATCACAATAGTAAGAATACTAGCTGGAGTCGAAAATACATTAGAATCCCTTTCTTCGGATATAAAAGAAGTAAAAACTGGTCAGGATGAAATTAAAAATGCTATAACTGAGCTGTAATCATGAATGGATGCTGCGGCGGCAGGTATGGATGAGGCAGAACAGGGAATCAGCGATATAGAAGAAAAGCCTATGTAGAATAGCAAAGCAGAAAAAAGAGGAAGATTAAGGGGAAAAAAAGCACGATTTAAGAATTAGAGAAATCAGTGACTCATTGAAAAGGAACAACATCAGAATCATAAGGGTCCCAGAAGAGAAAGAGAAAAATAAGGCTAGAAGGGTTATAGGAGCAAATGGTAGTGGAAAACTTTCCTAACCTGGGGAAAGACACAGACATCAAAATCCAGGAAGCATAGAGGACTCCCATTAGATTCAACAAAAACCGACCATCAAGTCATATTATAGTCAAATTCACAAAGTACACAGGCAAAGAAAGAATCATGAAAGCAGCAAGGGAAAAAAAGTCTTTAACCTACAAGGGAAGATAGATCAGGTTTGTAGCAGACCTAGCCACAGAAACTTGGCCAGAAAGGAGTGGCAGGATATATTCAATGTGCTGAATCAGAAAACTATGCAGCCAAGAATTCTTTATCCATCAAGGCTGTCATTCAAAATAGGAGAGAGAAAAATGTTTCCCAGACAAACAAAAATTAAAGGAGTTTTTGACAACTAAACCAGCCCTGTAAGAAATTTTAAGGGGAACTCTCTGAGGGGAGAAGAGATTAAATAAATAAACAAACAAACAAACAAACAAACAAACAAATAACAAAAGCAAAAAAAGACTAGAAAGGGCCAGAGAACACCACCAGAAACTCCAACTCTACAAGCAACATAATGGCAACAAATTCATATGTTTCAGTACTCACTCCAAATATCAGTGGACTACATGCCCCAATCAAAAGACATAGGGTAACAGAATGGATAAGGAAACAAGATTCATCTATATGATGTTTACAAGAGACCACTTTAGACCTAAAGACACCTTTACATTGAAAGTAAAGGGATGGAGGACTATCTATCATGCTAATGGTCAACAAAAGCCAGAATAGCCATACTTGTATCAGACAATCTAGATTTTACAATAAAGATTGTCTAAAGTGATACAGAAGGGCATTATACCACGATCAAGGGGTCTATCCACCAAGAAGACCTAACAATTGTAAACATTTATGGGCCAAATATGGAACACCCAAATATACAAGTCAGTTAATCACAAACATAAAGAAACTCATCGATAGTAATACCATAATAAGAGGAGACTTCAACACCCAACTCACAGCAATGGACAGATCATCTAATTAAAAAATCAATAAGGAAACAATGGCTTTGACAGACACACTGGACCAGATGGACTTAACAGATATATTCAGAACATTTCATCCTAAAGCAGCAGAATATACATTCTTCTCCAGTGCACATGGAATGTTCTCCAGAATAGACCACACACTGGGACACAAATCAGCCCTCAGCAAGTATAAAAAGATTGAGATCATAGAATGCATATTTTCAGACTACAACACTATGAAACCCGAAATCAACCACAAGAAAACATTTGGAAAGGTAACAAATACTTGGAGACTGAAGAACATCCTACTAATGAGTGAATGGGCTAACCAAGCAGTTAAAGAGGAAATTAAAAACTATATGGAAGTCAATAAAAATGATAGCACCACAATCCAAAACCTCTGGGAAGCAGCAAGGGCGGTCATAAGAGGAAAGTATATAGCAACTCAGGCCTTCCTAAAGAAGGAAGAATGATCTCAGATACACAACCTAACCTTACACCTTAAGGAGCGGGAAAAATAACAGAAAATAAAACCAAAAACCAGCAGAAGACAGGAAATACTAAAGATTGGAGCAGAAATTAATGTTATCGAAACCAAAAAAAAACAGAACAGATCAATGAATGTAAAAGCTGGTTCTTTGAAAGGATTAACAAAATTGATAAACCACTAGCCAGTTTGATCAGAAGGAAAAAGGAAAGAACCCAAATAAATAAAATCAAGATTGAAAGAGGAGAGATCACAACCCACACAGCAGAAATAAAAACAATAATAAGAGAATATTCTGAGCAATTATATGCCAATAAAATGGGCGATCTGGAAAAATGGACAAATTCCTAGAAACATATACACTACCAAAACTGAAAAAGGAAGAAATAGAAAATATGAACAGACCCGTAACCAGTAAGGAAATTGAATAAGTAATAAGCAATCTGACAAAAAACAAGAGTCTGGGGCCAGATGGCTTTCCAGGGGAATTCTCCCAAACATTTAAGGACAAGTTAACACCTATTCTCTTGATCTGTTCCCAAAAAATAGAAATGGAAGGAAAACTTCCAAACTCTTTCTATGAAGCCAGCATTACCTTGATTCCAAAACCAGAGACCCCACTAAAAATGAGAACTATATACCAATTTCCATGATGAACATGGGTGCAAAAATTCTCAACAAGATATTAGCCAAATGGATCCAACAATACATTAAAAAAATTATTCACCACAACCAAGCGGGATTTATACCTGGGGTGCAGGGCTGGTTCAATATCTGAAAAACAATCAACGTGATTCATCATGTCAATAAAAGAAAGGACAAGAACCATATGATCCCCTCAATAGATGCAAAGAAAGCATTTGGCAAAATACAGCATCCTTTCTTCACAAAAACCCTCAAGAAAGTAGGGACAGAAGGAGCATACCTCGATATCATAAAAGCCATATATGAATGACCCAATGATGATATCATCCTCAATATGGAAAAACTAAGAGCTTTCCCCCTAACATCAGGAACAAAACAGGGATGTCCACTCTCACCACTGTTATTCAACATAGTATTGGAAGTCTTAGCCTCTGAAATCAGATAACACAAAGAAATAAAAAGCATCCAAATAGGCCAGGAGGATGTCAAACTTTCACACTTCGCAGATGACATGATACTCTAAATGGAAAACCCAAAAGATTCCACCAAAAAACTCCTAGAATTGATTCATGAATTCAGCAAAGGTGCAGGATATAAAATCAACACACAGAAATCGGTTGCATTACAATACACCAACAATGAAGTGACAGAAAGAGAAATCAAGGAATCAATCCCATTTACAGTTGCACAAAAAAACCATAAAATACCTAGGAATAAATCTAACCAAAGAGGTTAAAAATCTATACACTGAAAACGATAGAAAGCTTATGAAAGAAATTGAAAGGTTATGAAAGAAATTGAGGAAGACACAAAAAAAATGGAAAAAGATTCCATGCTCCTGGATAGCAAGAACAAATATTGTTAAAATACAACCCCAAGGAATCTACATATTCAATGCAATCCCTATCAAAATAACACCAGCATTCTTCACAGAGCTAGGACAAAAAAATCCTAAAATTTATATGGAACCAGAAAAGACCCCAAGTAGCCAAAGCAATCTTGAAAAAGAAAACCAAAGCAGGAGGCATCACAATCCCAGACTTCAAGCTATACTACAAAGCTGTAATCATCAAGACAGTATGGTACTAACACAAGAACAGACACTCAGATCAATGGAACAGAATAGAGAACCCAGAAATGGACCCACAAACGTATGGCCAACTAATCTTTGACAAAGCAGAAAAGTATATCCAATGGAATAAAGACAGTCTCTTCAGCAAGTGGTGCTGGAAAAATGGACAGCGACATGCAGAAGAATGAACCTGGACTACTTTCTTACACCATACACAAAAATAACCTCAAAATGGATGAAAGACCTCAATGTAAGACAGGAATCCATCAAAATCCTCCAGGAGAAAGCAGGCAAAAACCTCTTTGATCTTGCCCACAGCAACTTCTTACTCAACACGTCTCTGGAGGCAAGGGAAAGAAAAGCAAAAATGAACTACTGGGATCTCATCAAAATAAAAAGCTTCTGCACAGTGAAGGAAACAATCAGCAAAACTAAAATGCAACTGATGGAATGGGAGAAGATATTTGAAAATGACATATCAGATAAAGGGTTAGTATCCCGAATCCATAAGGAACTTATCAAATTCAACACCCAAAAAACAAATAATCCAGTGACAAAATGGGCAAAAGACATGAATAGACACTTCTCCAAAGAAGACATCCAGATGACCAACCCCCACAGGATAAAATGCTCAACATCATTCATCATCAGAAAAATACAAATCAAAACCACAATGAGATGCCACCTTATACCTGTCAGAATGGCTAACATTAACAACTCAGTCAAGAACAGATGGTGAGGATGTGGAGAAAGAGGATCTCTTTTGCATTGTTGGTGGGAATGCAAGCTGGTGAGCCACTCTGGAAAACAGTATGGAGGTTCCTCAAAAAACTGAAAACAGAACTACCCTACCATCCAGCAATTGCACTGTTAGGTATTTATCCACGGGATACAGGTGTGCTGTTTCAAAGGGACACATGTTTATAGCAGCACTATCAACAATAGCCAAAGTATGGAAAGATCCCAAATGTCCATCAATGGATGAATGGATAAAGAAGATTTAGTATATATCAGCAATCAAAAAGAATGAAATGTTGCCATTTGTAACTACATAGATGAAACTGGAGGGTATTATGCAAAGTGAAATTAGTCAAAGAAAGACAAATATCATATGACTTCACTCATGAGGAATTTAAGAGACAAAACAGATGAACATAAGGGAAGGGAAACAAAAATAATATACAAATAGGGAGGGGGACAAAACAGAAGAGACTCATAAACAGAGAACAAACAGAGGGTTACTGGTGTGGGGGTAGGAGGGGGGATGGACTAAATGGGTAAGGGGCATTAAGGAATCTACCCTTGAAATCACTGTTGCAATATATGCTAATTTGAATGTAAATTAAAAATCATAAAATAAAATCTCATTTGCCTGATATAAATATGACTACACCAACTTTCTTTTGACATCCATTGGCATGACAGATGGTTCTCCAAGCCTTCACTTTCCATTTGCAGGTGTTCTCAGGTCTAAACTGAGTTACTTATAGGCATCATATACATGGATCCTGTTTTTTTAATCCATTATGATATAGTATGTCTTTTGACTGAGGCATTTAGTCCATTTATATTCAGAGTGATTATTGGAAGATCTGGATTCAATGTCATTGTGTTATTTGTTGGTTTCCTATTTGTGATAATGTCTCTGGTTTTTTGTACTCTTTGCTGCGTTCCACTCACAGAGTCCCCCAAGAATTTCGTGGAGGGCTGGTTTAATGATCATTATCTCCCTTAGGTTTTGTTTGTCTGGGAAAGCCTTTATCTCTCTTTCTGTTCTGAATGACAGCCTTGCTGGATAAGGCATTCTTGGCTGCATATTTTTCCTTATCAACATATTGAATATTTCCTGCCATTCCTTCTGGCCTGCCAAGTTTCCGTGGACAGGTCTGATACTAACCTTATGTGTCTACCCTTGTAGGATAAGAACTGTTTGTCCCTAGCTGTCTTCCAAATTCTCTCTTTATCCTTGTATTTTGCCAGTTTCACTATGATATGTCATGGTGTTGATCTGTTTTAGTTGATTTTAAAGGGAGTTCTCTGTGTCTCTTGGACTTGGATGACTGTTTCCTTCCCCAGATTAGGGAAGTTCTCAGTTATAATTCGTTCAAATAAACTTTCTGCCCTTTCTCTTGCTCATCTTCTTCTAGAACTCCTATGATATGGATATAGTTTCATTTTATGGAATCACTTAACTCTCTAATTCTCCCCTTATGATCTAGTAATTTCCGCTCCCTCTTTTTTTCAGCTTCATCATTTTCCATAATTTTATCTTCTATTTCACCTATTCTCTCCTCTGTTTCTTCCATCCTTGCTGTCACTGTATCTGCTTTGTTTTGCATCTAATTTATAGCATTTCTTAATTCATCATGACTATTTCTTAGGTCTTCAATTTCTGCAGCATAGATTCTCTGATGTCTTCTATGCTTTTTTCATATCCAGGTAATAGTCTTATGACTGTTATTCTAAATTCTTGTTTGGATATATCGTTTATATCTGTTTTAAGCAACCTCTGGCTGTCATTTCTTCCTGAATTTTCTTTTGAGGAGAATTCTTCCCTTTTGTCATTTTGGCTAGGTTTCTGTCTTTTCTGTGTTTTAATAGCCTGTTATGTGCCCTGCACCTGCAAGGACTACTATATTTAAAAAAGGTCATACCCTGACCAGACCCTGGCACTTCAGGAAGTAGTTTTGGAGTGTGTTGCATGCATTTTGTAGTTGTGTTTTGTCTGCTTTATCACACTGCTCAGTCTTCTGAAAATCTCCTCCTTGCTTGTAGTGGAGTGTTTGGATCTTCAACCAGGTGTGTTTTGATTTGTTCATTGAAGTAACCCTGGAAAAAAAGGAAAAGGAGGGGGGAAGCTTGATCCAATAAAAGATAAATGAAAGGGGAGAAAAGAAGACCAAGCAGAGGATTAAAAAAAACTATAAGGCTTAATCCATAGAGAAAGGAAAATTTATAAGAAGATATAGAAAAGGTGTAAAAATAATAGAGTAAAACTTCCTGATTAAACAAAGAAGTAAACAAACAAAATAAATAAAGATATACACATATATTTAGTAGAAACTGACCAATAGCAAACCAGAAAACTATGAGCCTGATTCCTAAAGAAAAAAAGAAGAGGGTAGAAAGAAAAAGAAAAGAGAAGTGAATAGAACAGTAGAACAAACAGACACACACACACACACACACACACACACACACAGTTTTCTGATGGTGCCTGGAACCAGTGTCTGTGCTGGTCTGGAGAAGAGGCTGGCTGCATTGGGTCAGTCTGCCTCCAGTAGATAAACAGTTGCCAGACTTGGAGGGTTGGCATTTGGTGTAAACCTGTCCTACCTCCACTGGAGGCCACTGTGCTGCTTCCTGAAGTCCCACCATGTTGGTGTTGGGGAGAAAAATGGCACACCCCAATCTTTCCTCCCTGGCCTGGATGTCTCAAACCACACTGTTCAGGCAGCCCTCACAGAATAGCATGGGCAGCTGGCTTGTCCTGCTCTATAGTCCCCCAAGCCTCCTAGGCTCTTGGCTGGGATTCAAAGACAATGTCTTAAAGGGCCCTGCACTGTACAGACCCTGTTCTGGTGTAGTACCACTCAACCCTGTAGATAAAGAGTTTTTGGCTGGCGCCTGCAGGGTCTTTTATCCTTAGGGGGGCAATAAGCCCTCTTCCCACAGTACTCAAGGAAGGGGACTGTTCTTTCCTAGTGTGCCCCTGAGATCACTGCCATGCCCCGGGGCTGTCTCCCTCCCCCACAGGTGTGCACACCACTCCAGCTTCACTCCAGAGAAAGTCACACACTTTTGAAACCTCCAAGTTTCAGCTCCTAAGGCTGTTTGCAAAATGAAAACGCACTATCTGTATTTCTTGTTCCCCAGTCTGTGGTCCAGAGAAGTTTTCCTCTTGTGCTAACTCAATACCAAAATTTCCCAGTCCCTCAGTCTTTCTCTTCCTTTTGTCTCTTCACATGGGTTTCCCTCCTCTCTGTGCCTACACCCTTTTATCTCCCCCAATTCATATACACACACCTTAATCCCACCAAGCTGTCTTCCTCCACCTGTGGAGATCCTTCTGTTACTCTGCAGATTGATTTCCTTGTGTTACAAGTGATCTGACTTCAATACAGCTGCGTTTGAAGGATGAGGAAAATCCTGGTCCCCCTACTTCTCCACCATCTTAACTCTTCCCTCTGCCTTCTCTGGTTTTAATTGAGCATTTTATAAGATTCCAAGTTATGTCCTCCTTTAGCATATTATTTATATATACATTTTTAAATTTTAGGTGTTGCCTTAAGCTTACAATACACATTATTAACTAATCTAAGTCCACCTTCAAATAACATCATTATACCTCTTGTGTAGTGCAGGTAACTTATAACAACATATTCCCATTTCCTCTCTCCCCACCATTAGAATATTTATTGTCATTAACTTTCATCTCCCATGATCTATAATCACTTAATATATCATTACTATGATCGTTTCAACAGTTGTCTTTTAGATACATTAAGAATAAGAAAAAATATTTTATTGTACCTTTATTTATTCCTTCTCTGATGCTCTTCCTTTCTTTAGGTCAATCTAAGTCTGACTTATATTATTTTCCTTCTTCATGAAGAAAATATTTTAACAATTTCCTTCAGGGACGTCTGTTTGCAGTAAATTCCCTTTAATTTTGTTCTCTGAGATGGTATTTCACTTTCACTTTTGTTAATTTTTTTTAATATTTACTTTATTTTTGAGACAGAAAGACAGAGAATGAGCAGGGGAGGGGCAGAGAGAGAGACACACACACAGAATTTGAAACAGGCTCCAGGCTCAGAGCTGTCAGCACAGAACTGGACACGAGGCTGAAACTCATGAGCCACGAGATCATGACCTGACACTTAACCGACTGAGCCACCCAGGCACCCCTACTTTCACTTTTGAATGATAATTTCTCTGGATATAAAATTTTAGTTTGGTGGAGTTATTTTTTTTAATACTTGAAATATTTTATTCAATTATCTTCGTGCTGGCATGGTTGTCTATAATAAGTCTACTTTAAGTATTATCTTTGTTCCTCTACAGATTTGTTTTACCTCTAGCTTTTTGCAGGAATTTTTTTCTGTCTTTGGCTTCTGTGGTTTGAATATAACATGCTTAAGAGTGTTTTGTTTGGTTTTGTTTGATTTGGTTTGGTAGATATTCTGCCTAGTGTTATTTGTGCTTTCTGGATCTATAGTTTGATTTCCATAATTAATTTTGGAAATTATATATGATTATTTCTTCAAATACTTTTTATGCTCTATTCTCTCTCCTATTATTGCAAGTAAATATGTTACATGTTTCAAAATTACTGCACAGTTCTTGAATATTTTATTTTTTAAAAATCTATTCCTTTTACTCTGCATTTTACTTTGAAAAGTATCTATAGACCTATCTTAAAAATCATTAATTCTTTTCCTGGACATTGAGTTTACTGAAGAGCCATCAAAGGCATTTTTCATCTCTATTAGTGTTGCTGTTATTGTTTTCTAAGATTTTATTTTTATTCTGCCTTACCGCTTACATTACCCATATGTTTCCTGCCAGTTGGTTCCTTTTTCCATTAGAGCTCTTAACATTTTAATCATAGTCATTTTAAATTCCCTTCTGATAATGTTAATATCTCTGTTGTATCTGAATCTAGTTCCTATATTTACTTTGTCTCTTTCAAGTATGTTTTCCCTTGCCTCTTGGTTTGCTTGTAAATTTTTGTTACGAGCTAAACATGTTGTATTGGGTAATGTAAAATGAGGTAAATAAGCTTTCAGTGTGAGATTTTATGGTATACTAGTTAACAGTTGGGTTTTGTTTGATGTTTGCTGTAGCTATATGTTCCAGAGACTTCAAATTTCTCTAATATCTTTCTTTATTTCTCTCTTCTTAACTTTGGGTTTCTCCAACTACCCCTTAGAAAACATGTGTCCTGCAACTCTTTCAGCTATAATGTACTAACATCATGCTGAAACTCTGTTGCTGTATGGTAAAGTGCACATATCTGTATCAATTTGCTTTCAAGCTATGAATGAGAATAATAGCACTAGCTATGTGATAAAGCTACTGTGAGAGTTAAATGAGAAAATATGAGCAATGTACATGAAACAGTGTTAGAATTATGAAAACTCTCAATGAATGTTATTTATTATTATTGTTATCACCATAATCATGACTATTGGTGAAATACTGTGGGAACACTGCATGTGAGGAGGATGGCGGAACTTTTTTTGCCCTACTAAGAGAGATTGTTAAATTACAGTTTATAATTTTGGAAAAATTCTGGGAATTTTATGATTATGAGTATGATTTGTGATTACATTGAGTGTTGTGCTATTTTTGAATAGATTTACTCTTTTTTAAAAAAATTTCTTTCTTGGTTTGTTTCTTATTCCTTCTTTTCTTCCTTCATTATTTATCTGGAAAATATTCATTAATTTCCTAGTATATTCCAGCATTATGCCAGATGCTATGCTAAGTCTTGAGACCATAGAGTAAAAAAAAAGTATAATTCCCATATCTGTGAAGTTCACAACTGGGGGAAAGTTAGGACAGAAGATAATAAATAATAATCTAAATAATAATAATAATAATAATCTAAATAATAAAAATAGAATGCCATAAATATTAATAAAGTCATTTTTGAAGTATCATGGGGTTATACTTAAAGTAAAGCAAAGTACAACTAATTGTGCATAGGTTAGTCAAGAAAAATGTTCCCAAAGAAGATGACTTTTTAACCAAGTACTGAATAATATAAAAGAGTTTTTCCAGGCAAATGGAACAGCAAAGAGACATGAAAAACTATTTGGTGTGTTTACGTGCATGTGTCTGCATGTGTGTACCATAAATAGAAGTTTAATATGGTTGAATCATAGGGTTGGGGTATAGGGATGCTTAGGACACTGGCTGGTAATTATCTATAAATGTAGGTTTAGGTTTAATCACAAAGTATTTTGTATGTTATGCCAAGAAACTTACACTTTATCCTATAACTTACAAATAGCCATTAAAATATTTTATGTCAGAATTGGCTTGCAAAGTTCCCATTTGCTTACTCTGGCTATAGAATAAGATTACCCAATCCATATCCTTGAAAGAGCACTCTGGTGACTGCAGTAATAACTGGAAAAGGAAAATGGAGTGCCAGAAATACCACTGAAAAGGATTTGTAACAACCCAGGTAGGAGATAATTAGAGCCAATATTTCCACAATGGTAAAGGAAAAAAATAGAATAGTATTTTTTTACAGGAAATGGTAATTGACTAGATGTAGAGAAAAGGAATTTTAGAGTCAAAGCTGATTCTAGTTTTCTAGTTTGGATGAAGAGGCAGAGTATGAGTTAGAGAGGAATGGGGAAGAGACTACTGGAAGACTGACCTGAGAGAACAGTTGTATAATAAAAGCGTCAACACAGGGTGAAAACTTGTGATCTCAGATCCATATGACTTCAAAAGCTTACAGCTCTGATTGGAGACCTGGGAAGATGGCAGCGTAGGAGGACACTGGGCTCACCTCGACCTGTGCTGATCACTTAGATTCCTCCCACATCTGCCTAAATAACCAGAAAACCGCCAGAAGACTAGCAGAATGGACTCTCCAGAGCCAAGTGTAGACAAGAGGCCCATGGAAGAGGGTAGGATGGATGGGGAGGCGATGCACACTACACGGACTGGTGGGAGGGAACCAGGGCAGTGGAGGGGCACCCTGCCAGGCAAGACAGGCCCCTGAAGTCTAGCTTGCAAAAGCAGAGGGGCCGGACTGTGTAAGTTCTGACAGCCAACTGGATGTAACATCTGTAATGTTAAAAATCAACAGCTCTGCTCTCAGAGAGCAGGGAGGGTGAGAGGATGCCAGGAGGGAGAGTTGTGGAACCCCAGAAGACAGAGCTCAGCTTGGCAGAGGAACAAAGGCGCTGGAAAACACCACTTTCCTCTATCATCCCCCAGCCCAAATTCCAAAGGGAACCAGTTCCCATCACCAAACTTCTTTGCACCACAAAAACGTCCAATGCTATGATTCTGTGGATCCATCCCTCCGATAGGTCTGCCTCCCTCCCAGTACTTCCAGGGCCCCTCCCACAGGGGACCACCAAGAGCAAAGCAAACAAAACCTTCCCCTTCCCACCCAGTGCACCTTGTGGATCCACCCCAGCTAATATGCCAGATCCCATTGAAGCAGCATCACAAGCCTGGCAGTGTGTAAGTAGTCCAGAAAGGGGCCACATCACTCCACAGTGAGTCCTGCCCTTGGGAGAGGGTAAGATAAGGTACACACCAGTCTGACTGTGGCCCAAGTGGTGGGCTGGGGGCAGACTTGGGTCTGGCTGCGGCCCCTCTCACCAACACAAATTACTCTGGACAGCACAGGTGAAGGGCCCTGCAGTTGGGAGCCACTGCAGGGTCTACCCAAAATGACAAAATGAAAGAATTCTCCTCAAAAGAAATTCCAGGAAGTAGCAAAAGCTAACAAATTGATCAAAAATGATTTAAGCAATATAACAGAACAAGAATTTAGAATAATAGTCATAAAATTAATCGCTGGACTTAAGCATAGAGGACAACAGAGAATCTATTGCTACAGAGATCAAGGGACTAAGAAATAGTCATGGAGAGCTAAAAAATGCTATAAATGAGGTGCAAATAAAATGGAGGCAGCCATAGCACTGATTGAAGAGGCAGAGGAGAAAATAGGTGAATTAGAAGATAAAATTATGGAAAAAGAGGAAGCTGAGAAAAAGAGATAAAAAAAAATCCAGGAGTATGAGGGGAGAATTAGAAAACTAAGTGATGCAATCAAACGGAACAATATCTGTATCATAGGAATTCCAGAAGAAGGAGAGAGAGAGAAAGGGGCTGAAGGTATACTTGAACAAATCATAGCTGAGAACTTCTCTGATCTGGGGAAGGAAAAATGCATTGAAATCCAAGAGGCACAGAGAACTCAATTCAGATGTAACTTGAATCGATCTTCTGCAAGACATATCACAGGGAAACTGGCAAAATACAAGGATAAAGAGAGAATTCTGAAAGCAACTAGGGATAAACAGGCTCTAACTTGCAAAGGTAGACACATAAGAGGTAGTGGCAGAACTATCAACTGAAACATGGCAGGCCAGAAAGGAATGGCAGGAAATCTTCAATGTGTTGAACAGAAAAAAATGTGCAGCCGAGAATCCTTTATCCAGCAAGTCTGTCATTCAGAATAGAAGGAGAGATAAAGGTTTTCCCAGACAAAAACTGAAGGAATTCATCACCACTAAAACAGCCCTGCAAGAGATCCTAAGGGGGTTTCTGTGAGTGAACTGTTGCAAGGACCACAAAGTACCAGAGACGTCACTACAAGCATGAAGCCTACAGATATCACAATGACTCTAAACCCATACATTTCAATAATAACACTGAATGTAAATGGACTAAATGCTCCAACCAAAAGACATACGGTATCAGAATGGATAAAAAACAAGACCCATCTATTTGCTGTCTACAAGAGACTCAATTTGACCTGAGGACACATTCAGATTGAAAGTGAGGGGAGGGAGCACTATCTATCATGCTACAGGAAGTCAAAAGAAAGCTGGAGTAGCCATATTTATATCAGACAAACTAGACTTTATTTTTAATGTATTTTTTATTATTTTCTTAAATATGAAATTTATTGTCAAATTGGTTTTGATACAACACCCAGTGCTCATCCCAAAAAGGTGACCTCTGCAATACCCATCACCCACCCTCCCCTCCCTCCCACCCCCTTAAACCCTCAGTTAGACAAACTAGACTTTAAATAAAAGGCTGTAACAAGAGATGAAGAAGGGCATTGTAAAATAATTACAGGGTCTATTCATCAGGAAGAGCTAACAATTATAAATGTCTATGCGCTGAATATGGGAGCCCCCAAATATATAAAACAATTAATCACAAACATAGGCAACCTTATTGATAAGAAGGTGGTAATTGCAGGGGACTTTAATACTCCACTTACAACAATGGATAGATCATCTAGACACAGGATCAGTAAAGAACAAGGACCCTAAATGATACATTGGATCAGATGGACTTGACAGATATATTTAGAACTCTGCATCTCAAAGCAACAGAATATACTTTCTTCTCGAGTGCACATGGAACCTTCTCCAAGGTAGATCACATACTGGGTCACAAAACAGCCCTTCATAAGTATCAAAGAATTGATATCATACCATGCACACTTTCAGATCACAAGGCTCTGAAACTTGAAATCAACCACAGGAAAAACTCTGGAAAACCTCCAAAAGCATAAAGGTTAAAGAACACCTTACTAAAGAATGAATGCGTCAACCAGGCAATTAGACAAGAAATTAAAAAAATATATGGAAACAAATGAAAATGAAAATTCAACAATGCAAACACTTTGGGATAAAGCAAAGGCAGTCCTGAGAGTAAAATACATTGCAATCCAGGACTATCTCAAGAAACAAGAAAAATCCGAAATACAGAATCTAACAGCACACCTAAAGGAAATATAAGCAGAACGGCAAAGACACCCCAGTGGAAGAAGAGAAATAATAAGGATCAGAGCAAAAATAAACAATATAGAATCTAAACAAACAATAGAGCAGATTAATGAAACCAAGAGTTGGTTTTTTGAAAAAATAAACAAAATTGATAAACCGCTAGCCAGGCTTCTCAAAAAGAAAAGAGAGAGCACCCAAATATATAAAAGAGGGAAGGAAAATGGAGTTATTACAACCAATCCCTCAGAAATACAAGCAATTATCAGGGAATACTATGAAAAATTATATATCAACAAACTGGACAACCTGGAAGAAATTGACAAATTCGTAAGCACCCACCCACTTCCAAAACTCAAACAGGAAGAAATAGAAAACTTGAACAGACCCATAACCAGTGAAGAAATTGAATCACTTATCAAAGATCTCCCAACAAATAAGAGTCCAGGACCACATGGCTTCCCCGGGGAATTCTACCAGACGTTTAAAGCAGAGATAATACCTATCCTTCTCAAGCTATTCCAAAAAATAGAAAGGGAAGAAAAACTTCCAGACTCATTCTATGAAGCCAGTATTACTTTGATTCCTAAACCAGACAGAGACCCCGCAAAAAAAGAGAACTACAGGCTAATACCCCCGATGAATATGGATGCAAAAATTCTCAACAACATACTAGTAAATCGAATTCAACAGCATATAAAAAGATTCACCATGATCAGGTGTGATTCATTCCTGGGCTTCAGGGCTGGTTCAACATTCACAAATCAATCAATGTGATACATCACATTAATAAAAGAAAAGATAAGAACCATATGATCCTGTCAATTGATGCAGAAAAAGCATTTGACAAAATTCAGCATCCTTTCTTAATAAAAACCCTCAAAAAAGTCGGGATAGAAGGAACATATTTAAACATCATAAAAACCATTTATGAAAAGCCCACAGCTAACATCATTCTCAATGGGGAAAAACTGAGAGCTTTCCCCCTGAGATCAGGAACATGACAGGCATATCCACTCACCGCTGTTGTTTAACATAGTGTTGGAATTTCTAGCATCAGTAATCGGACAACAAAAGGAAATAAAAGGCATCAAAATTGGCAAAATGAAGTCAAGCTTTCACTTTTTGTGGATGACCTGATATTACCCATTAATTGACATTAATATGACATTAATAGACACTTCTCTAAAGAAGACATCCAGATGGCCAACAGGCACGTGAAAAGATGCTCAACGTTACTCCTTATCAGGGAAATACAAATCAAAACTACACTCAGATACCACCTCATGCCAGTCAGAGTGGCTAAAATGAACAAATCAGGAGACTATAGATGCTGGGGAGGATGTGGAAAAAGGGGAACCCTCTTGCACTGTTGGTGGGAATGCAAACTGGTGCAGCCACTCTGGAAAACAGTGTGGAGGTTTCTCAAAAAATTAAAAATAGATCTACCCCATGACCCAGCAATAGCACTGCTAGGAATTTACCCAAGGGATACAGAATGCTGATGCATAGGGGCACTTGTACCCCAATGTTTATAGCAGAACTTTCAACAATAACCAAATTATGGAAAGAGACTAAATGTCCATCAACCGATGAATGGATAAAGAAATTGTGGTTTATATAGACAATGGAATACTACGTGGCAATGAGAAAGAATGAAGTCTGGCCTGTTGTAGCAACGTGGATGTAGCCAAACCATTAGAGACTCTTAAAAACTGAGAATAAACTGAGGGTAGATGGGGGGTGGGAGGGAGGGGAAAGTGGGTGATGGGCATTGAGAAGGGCACCTGTTGGGATGAGCACTGGGTGTTGTATGGAAACCAATTTGACAATAAATTTCATATTAAAAACAAAGTGGGTCGCCTGGGTGTCTCAGTCGGTTAAGCATCCGACTTCGGCTCAGTTCATGATCTCACTGTTCGTGAGTTCAAGTCCCACATTGGACTCTGTGCTGACAGCTCAGAGCCTGGAGCCTGCTTTGAATTCTGTGTCTCCTTTTCTCTCTGCCCCTCCCCTGCTTGTGCTGTCTCTCTCTCAAAAATAAACTCAAAAAAAAAAAAAAACAAAACAAAAACAGAATAAACGTTGAATCTGATAAGAAAAAAAAAGCTTACAGCCCTAAAAATCTCAGAAGTTGGAAGACCCAATAGATATATAGAAATCCTGAGAATTATAAAAGTAACAAAACACAAATCATTGAAAATCCGCATCCCGTTAAAAAGTCAAGCAATTATAAAAATGGTCATTCCATTAGACCCCTATACCCATTTCTATTTTTAATCTTCATAATATAACAAAAATAATATCGCAACATTCCTTTTGATTTTGAGAAAGACTTTAAAGGTTGTTTTTGAAAATGTATTGCTGAATCTAATTGCCATTCATGCCTTACTATGTGTTTCTTTTCTGAATGCAGTTTACAAAACAAATGTATTCACCCACCTCCACCCCAAGTAAAGTAAACTGTTACCTGGCAAGTGGCAGTTCAATTACATAGCATAATAAAAAACAGTATCAACCAACTAAAGAGGAAATTGAGCCTCAGGACTATTATATTGTCACATACTTCCAGTTTAGTGCTTTTTTAGTGACTGCTCAATGAACGTATACTACCTTCGGAAAAGTACTCTTATTGTCTTTATGTATTCTACTGTTTCATTCCTGTGTTGAGTTTAGCCTTTCGAGATTAAACGTAGTCTCTTTCATCTTTTTGTCATATCTTCCTAAGTAGAGAAGTAATTGGAGCAGACAGCTTTAATAACTTTACATACAGTAAGGAAACTGAGCACAGGCAGATTATAAAAAAGTAATCTAAAATTCAGCACTTTAAGTGCCGAGAGCTTGAAAATGACTAAGGTGTTATAGCTTAATAACATCTTTTCGGAATCACATTTTGCACTAAAAAAAAAAGAGGAGGAAATGCAACTTGTGATTTGTGGTACAATATATTGCCCTTCTGCGGATAATCTGCTGCTTGTTCATTATTACATGCAGCTTGCTCAGAAGCAAGTCCAGGTTTAAATTAGCATTTGCAGATTATTGCAATTCTAATTTACAGTAAGTGAGGTTAGTAATTAAAACCAGTTGTGTCTAGTGCTAAAGTGTTGTGGGAACCTTCTTGGTATGTTCAAACCTAAATATTAATAAAGTTTTTTAAAAAGATATGGAATTATTTTTGTTTCACTATAAAAGAAACTGTTATGAGCAACTTGAAAACACGTGTAATGTTTTGGATTTTTTGTTTTTCTTTTGTTTTGCTAATAGGAGTCATTTAAAGATAGGTGATGGGATCCAGATTAAAATGTTCTGAGTGGGTCACCTGGCTGGCTTAGTCAGTAGAGCATGTGAGTCTTGATCTTGGGGTTGTGTATTCAAGCCCCATGTTGGACACGGAGATTACTTTAAAAACATAAATACAGTGATCTCAAAGTAAGCAGATCATTTAAAAAATGTTTTAAGCCAAATATTCATTTAAAAAAATTGTAAACACAGTAAACACAATGTGAAACTTGAGAAGAAAGCAATTACAATAGTCTTCATCCTCCTCTCTGAACTCATCATAGTTTAACTTTGTCCTTCCAATGTTGTCATGGCCTTGGACTTGAGTGGAGGCAGGACAGAAAGAAATAAGGAAAAATAATCATTAACTATTAGAATCTTTATGGAAGATGGGATTAAAGCTGCCCTAAACTGTGTAACCATTATATTTAAGTGACTTCTACCTCATTTACTAGATAAATCCATGCTTTTGATAACCATTCTAATTGGGTGTTGTTTATATACTCCAGGGCTACAATGTGATGCCATTCAAAAACGTGGAGATAAGGTAAATAGAGTTTCCTTGGAGAGGCAAACAGCAAAATCAGCACCTAATGGATCAGAACAGAGATAAGCAAAGTCGCCTAAAGGAAAAAGAAATTGGCTGGCACGCCTTTAAAACTGGACTTTATAATGTTCTAAACATAAATTAACAAATTAGCAATTTATTTCTTTCCTCTATTCTTATGTTCAGTTTAGTTAGTACAAAATAGTAATTCATTGGGCATTGATAATTGCTGATAACTTCTAATCAGAGGGAGGTATTCAGCACATTTCCTCAGCTAAAACAGATTTGTCCCTTTGCACCAACAGAGATACTGCACTTAAAATTAATCTCTTTCTTTGAATATAGGCCACACTTGGAATAAAGAATGGTAAAAAACAAAAACAAAAACAAAAACAAAAAACTTAGGTTTGGTGGGCTCATTGTCTTCAGGTCAAAATTGATTTTTTAAGACAGAAATACAAAAAAACACAGGTAATAATAATAATTAATAATACACATACTGACTTATTTAATCCTCATAATGATCCTATGGGATAATCACCATCACCAGGCCCATTTTACAAAGTGAAAACTGGAAAAGAGAGAGGTTATGTAACTTGCTCAATGTAATACAACTATTGAGTCATAGAAACAGAATTTAAACCAAGGCACTCTTGCTATAAAGGCTGCAATTTTTCTTTTAATAAATTCTACTCCCAACATGGGGCTTAAACTCAGGACCCTGACCCAGAGATCAAGAGTCTCATATTCTACCAACTGAGCCAACCAGGTGCCCTTAGAAGCTGTACTCTCTTAACTGTCATGCTACTTTATCTCTCTGGCCTACTCTTGTACACACTACGTACTCACAAAATTTATGTTGATAGATGAATCTAATATGATGTTTTATTTATGTGAAATACATTATAGTTTTCAAAATGGCTTTCTATCATTTATATTATTTATCCCCCTCAGTAATCTGTGGGTATGCTGGAAAAGTAAACTTAATTTGCATTTAATAGATGAAAAAGCTGAGAACCTGGTTGTTGGATTACAAAAAGAAAGTAAGGTGGGGTGCCTGGCTGGCTCAGTCCATAGAGCATGGGACTCCTGATCTCAGAGTTGTGAGTTCAAGCCCCACATTGGGGGTAGAGCTTAGTGAAAGAAAGAAAGAAGAAAGAAAGAAAGAAAGAAAAGAAAAGAAAGAAGAAAGAAAGAAGGTTCAGCTGCCTTGAAGGGCTGAGAATAAGATGTGAGGAAAGGTGTTTAAACAAATAATTATAAGAAAATTGGCAAGAACTCTGATGATGAACGTAATGATCAATAACAGTAATATGTATTATTAATGACAGAACATATGTTTATTTTCATTTATGCTTTTCTTATTTCTCATCCTTGTGGTACCTTCAAAAAAGTGTTCATTGGATTCCTAATATTGAACCAGAGTTATTTGGAGGATGGAGAAGCCATCGGCTGAGAAATGTATATCAAAAGTGATATTCAAAACAGAACTTAGATACCTTAGGTTATGTTGAAGTGGGTTGAGTCTGAAGTTCTCTGATGAAAGGTTTAGCAGGCCATTTGAAATACAGTCTAGAGTACATTTATGATTTATCATGTGATAGTTCTAGGACTCAGTCAACTCATTAAGAAAGAAAAAGTGGGCATATGTTGGAAATCAAGATGTTTTTAGGGGGAAGAAGAATGGAAGAATCCATGATTGACACAAAGAAGAAATCAAAGAAGGGCAAAGAAAACATGGATGCCCTGTGATGGAAACCAAGTGATAAAAAAAGTCCAAGGGGAGATGAGTTAACAATGCCAAGTACTGAGAAGATATCATGAGGGTATGGACCAGGAGGTATCCATTAAATATCATCCTTAATTTTGGTGAGAACTTTCAGGACAATAAGAGGACAGGAATCACATTTTAAGAGCTTGAAGTGCCCAGATATTTGGGCTGGAATTATCAGTGGAAATAAGGAGAACATTAATTCTTCCTGTTTGTCCTAGAAGAAGATGCAGTCTTCTTTGGAATATGTAGCCAAAAGAGTGGCAGTGTCAGTAGAAAGCCAAATTTTAATTAAGTCAAAGAGATTTTTTTTTTTAAATTTTTTTTCAACGTTTTTTATTTATTTTTGGGACAGAGAGAGACAGAGCATGAACGGGGGAGGGGCAGAGAGAGAGGGAGACACAGAATCGGAAACAGGCTCCAGGCTCCGAGCCATCAGCCCAGAGCCTGACGCGGGGCTCGAACTCACGGACCGCGAGATCGTGACCTGGCTGAAGTCGGACGCTTAACCGACTGCGCCACCCAGGCGCCCCAAGTCAAAGAGATTTTAAAAGGTTGAAAAAGGATGCTAAATATTTAATAAGGTTGTTGACAACAAAACAGGAGGCATCAAGGAACACAGAACAAGGTGCTAAATAAAAGAGGTGATGGGGAGAAGCAAGTGAGACTAGAAAGCAATATTGAGCTTAATTTAAGAGAGTTGCTAGCTACCTTGGGTTAAACCTTCTAATAACTAGGATTTTTAGTGTTTTAATCATTTAATTGGATGCATAAGATTCAAGATAGTTCCATATCACACTAAATTTCTTCTCTATGTGACATGCTAAGGAGTAAGTTAAAATATGTTTAGAACCAGGAGGTAGTACCTTTCTGAATTAGTCCCTAATGGTCTAGAAAAGTTTATTTCTGGGGAGCCTGGGTGGCTCAGTCAGTTAAGCTTCTGATTTCAGACCAGGTCATGATCTCATGGTTCATGGGTTCCAGCGCTGTGTTGGGCTCTGTGCTGACAGCCCAGAGCCTGGAGCCTACTTCGGATTCTGTATCTACCTCTCTCTCTCTCTCTCTCTCTGTCTCTCTGCCCCTCCCCGACTCTGTCTCTGTCTCTCAAAAATAAATAAACATTAAAGAAAAGTTTATTTCTGAAGTTGTCATATGTATAATTAGGGAGCAATCATGAAAATGTAATCTTCCTTTTATTTTTAAGAAATCATCAAAAAAATTTTTTTCTAACATTTATTTATTTTTGAGACAGAGAGAGACAGAGCATGAACGGGGGAGGGTCAGAGAGAGAGGGAGACACAGAATCTGAAACAGGCTCCAGGCTCTGAGCTGTCAGCACAGAGCCCAACGCGGGGCTCGAACTCACGGGCCACGAGATCATGACCTGAGCCGAAGTTGGATGCTTAACCGACTGAGCCACCCAGGTGCCCCATAAGAAATCATTTATTTTTAAGCTAAGATCAAACTAAAATAAATTATTAAAAAAATTAGCAAAAATTAAATGTATGGTTTTTGCCCTTCAAAGTTTGCTCAAAAATTTCCTTCACATATGCTAAAAATTTTACACTCTATGGGTTTGCTTTATACCCTTTTGAAGATAGCACCAATCAACCCACAGCACTGTTTTGATCCTTAGCATTGTAACATAGAATAAAATAAATATAATTTATATGTTTATGTTCATTAGTCTGTTACATCATTTAAACTTGAGAATTCAATTAAGAGCATTCTCAGAATGATTTAATTGGAACTAGGTTTTTTAGTTTGCAATTTCTTGAAAAATCAGATCATTTCTGAATATATATCAAATAACATCATTTTATATGATATTTTTCAAGTACATATTTCAAGTATACACCCCTCTGTGGTAATATAAACTGTCATAAATCATATTTCTGAAAGTTACATGCACAATATATCATTAAATATGGGCACACAAATAAGTAAAGTGCATGGTTTATTTATGTAATTATTCAGGAAATTCAACATTGGTTTCTACTGCAATAAAAGAAGGATGTTGCCAGAGGATATAAAGCACACTGCTCCATCAGGAGCATTGCTTTAATCTGGAAGCAGCTATAATTTAAGAACTGGAGGTTGAGTCTCTTCATACATCAGCTAGTTAAGATCATTTCCCTACTGCTGTTTGTTTACAGACTTTGTTTTGATTTGGAGAATTACAATGCCCATAACAGAGCTTCTTAATCCGTCTTTATTTTTATTTTTATTTTTGTCTAAACAGTATCAACAAAGAGTTGTGACATTCTATGTTATAATTATACCTGCTATTAGAAAGTGAAAAATGAGCCAGGGAATTGGAAGTCAGATGTTCTCTCTCCCTGATTCAAACACGGGCTATCACATAAAATCAGGGGGAAAAAATGCAGCACTTAAGATTTTGTTATCATAAATTACTGATTGAATGAAAAGTCCTTAATAATGGATAAATAATTTTCTCATAAAAGAGCGTAGTTATCCTTTTTATGTCCTATCAAAAATGCAAAGCATTCACTGGAGACAGACTGAGTTACTCTTTGGATAACTATATAACTAGAACTGAGAAACCATATCAGAAACTGCTATTAGTATGATATTTAATTGCTATAGTGTGCACTTGTTGATGATACAAGATTTAGCTGCTTACAGGCGTCAATTTTTATGTAATTTTCATAGGGACTCTATCTAAGGCATACACCTGTCCAGAGCTTACACAAACACATTATTTGGGCATTTCTCCATAGAGACATATTTTATTCTATCTTATTTAAATATGTATCTCCTCTTTCTATCTTTGATTGGAAAACAAGCTGGCATAGATTTAGGATTGATTATGTTTCTAAAGTATTCCAAAGATCATTGCACGTGTTTCTGAAGACTATGTTTCCATGTACATTCAAAATGAAATAGTAACACAAGTGTCAATCAATAAAGACCAAGTAGGTTGGCCATTGTAAGGTTGACTTAGTATTACACTGAATTAGTGAAAATTCAATAAGCAACAATTCCACGTAGTTACCACTAGTTCAAACTTTCAGATCAGTCATGTTTCTATTCATGTTAGAATTCCCTTTGTGATTGAATAATAATGGCTAAAGGTATTCACATGCCCTTGAGTTTTCTCAAAAATATATTATTGAGGGATGCCTGCATAGCTTAGTTAAGCATCCAACTCTTGATTTCAGCTCAGGTCATGGTTGCAAAGTTCATGAGTTCAAGCCCCATGTCAGGCTCCACACTGTCAACACAGAGCCTGCTTGGGATTCTCTCTCTCCCTCTCTCTCTGCCCCTCCCCCACTCATGCTCTCACTCTCTCAAAATAAATAACTAAACTTTAAATAAATAAATAAATGTTATTATTGAAACATATTTGATATTTAAAAATGAATTTAACATGTATCTTAAGAGAGTAAAATGGTAGCAAATTGTTTCAGATAAAACTGAATTTGCTATACAACTATATAACTAGAACTGAGAAACCATATCAGAAACTGCTATTACTATGATATTTAATTGGTATAGTGTGCACTTGTTGATGATACAGGATTTAGCTGCTTACAGGTGTCAATTTTTATGTAATTTTCATAGGGACTCTATCTAAGGCATACAATAAAATAGAGAAGTTCATAAAAGGCAAAGTTTATGACTTAAAATTCTTTGTAGCCACCAAAGTTCCTAAGACTCAATAAATGCATTTTGATTGAGAATGTCCTACAAGTCAGATTAGAAGTTTTACTGCACATGAGTTCAGATATTTCACCCAGTTCATACCAAAGCATGTGTCATACTATATTAAAGTGAGGACAAATGTTTTGGAAATTATCAGTATCCTCTTACCACTCAACAGATATAGGTAATTTGTCAAGATATGGTTCAAGATGAAATGATACCACTGACATCAGTTCTTATTCTTAATGCTGTTTCCCCCCTCATACTGAGAAGCCAAATTCAACTAAAGCAAAGGATCCCATGTACTGTATGTGTACTGTGTGAAAGGCATTATTCCAGGCATTCTTATCATATTTCATTCATGAAAATTTAATTACTGTTTACAACTGGAGGGGTGGATAATGAGATTTAGAAAAACTGTGTGTGTATGCATGTGTGTGTATGTATATGTGTGTGTGTGTGTGTGTGTGTGTGTGTGTGCATGTGTGTAGAGACAAAGGGACAGAGAGAGGTAGAACCTGTGTCAGGCAAACAATTTATTACAATGTCAGCCTGTATCATGATGTAATATATCTCTCAAACATATTTTAGTGTTTTCTGTTTTTTAAAACTTTTGAGTAGTAAGAAAAGTAGAACGATTTGAGAAGAAACAACTTTTAAAAACTTGACACACACCAAAAAGTGTGTCACAAACCTTCTCACATAAACAAGTTCTAAGAGAAAGTATACAATTTATTTAAGCTATAGTTGAAAAAAATGTTATTCTTAGAAAATGTCTTTTACCTTATGTTCTCATATTTTTATTTTTTGTAATAAACACATTATAAACTCAAGTATACAGAATCACCATAAAGTCTGAAAACAAATGAAATACATAAATAGTTTATTGATCTTATAATATATGTTAAATGACATTAAGTGGTAAATTTAATGTGATGTCCCTCATTACCAATGCTTAGGACAATGTGTTGTACAAAAATCACAATTGGGACTATATATCAATGCATTTTCTTCAATCTCAGAACACATATTCATGATGTGCTGCCTTGCATAGTTTGTCTCTCTGAATTCCCCTGGAAAATCTGTGCTATTAGTATACTTCAGAGGAAGCAATCAGGTGGATATAACTGGTTTAAAAATAAGATAATATTACTCTGCATTTTTAGATTTTAGGGCACCCCAAATGCTTCATATCATTTAACAAAGACCCTAGGTCTATTTCATACATGCGTTCTCTTTCTTCTATTTTACTGCTCACTTAAAAATTCTTTACATAAAATATATGTACTTTATTACTCCTTGCTATTGACATCTGTCTTTTAGTATTTCTTGAGATTTTATGTAGTTTAGCTCCATGTGTATTGAAAGATGTTAGACTAGGTTTCAAACATTGTCTAAAGCCTCCATAATGTGCATAGATTACCAAATCAACCAGGAGAAAAGAACTGATAATTTAATGTGCTCGGTTCCACTGCAAAGAAGACTGGTAAATGGAGACACTGAATGTAGCTGGCTCAATAGTCACCAAAAAGGTACAAGAGAAAGATAACAGCCACATCAGTGCACTCTTCTTTCAATACCCTAAGTGATTAGACTCATGGTATATTATGTTCTGTTGGCTTTTCCCTGTGCTTGCACTTTAAAGCAAGTATGGGTTACCTGAAACAAGCAAGGCAGTGACACCTTTCATCTTCCCATTATTAGGGATAAAAATATCAAGTTACAAAGATATTTTTAATTAACAGAAAATATACAAAGATATGTATATAAATTCTTAAATGTATAGATTTTTTTATGGACACTGACAATATCCTGGGCAGTTCAGTCTCTAAATGACCAATTGTTTTTCCCATGACCATTAACAACTAAGTAGGTTGTTTCATTTTCCTGAAGACTTACCAGATGTCTTTGCTCTTCATTTTACTTCCAGGTGCCTTCTTGTTGAAAACCGACCTCCATGTTTTGAAAGCAAAACATAATGCACAGACAGAATTTGGGATAAAGAGGATCAATGGCTTTAGGGGTGCCTGGGTGGCACAGTCCTCTAAGCATCCTACTTTGGCTCAAGTAAAGATCTCACGGTTCATGAGTTCAAGCCCCATGTCAGGTTCTGTGCCTACTTCAAATTCTGTGTCTCCTCTCTCCGCCTCTGTCTCTATCTCTCTCATTAAAAAATAAATAAAACATTTTTTTTTAAAAAAACTTTAAAACATTAAGAAAAAAGAGGAACAATAGCTTTATTGTTTTGCCAGGCAAAGGAGGCTGAAGCAGGCTATGGTCTTCAAAAACTTCAAGCTCAGGGGAAGGGGGTGGGGGGTGGTCGTTCTATAAGGAAATACAAGAACTGTGTTGTTACCAGCCTCCTTCTTCATGTCTTTAGGGTGGTACTGGATTACTGAAACAAAAGGCTAAGAAGGGAAGAGAGGAAGATTGCAGAAGAGAGAAAGGGGTTACTTTAAAATCAAGCTTTGTGAGGGCCTTGGTGGCTCAGTGGGTTAAGTGTCTGACTTTGGATCAGGTCATGATCTCATAGTTTGTGAGCTCAAGCCCCATATCAGGCACTGTTCTGACAGCTCAGAGCTGGAGCCTGCTTCAGGTCCTGTGTCTCCATCTCTTTCTGCCCCTCCCCTGCTCATATTCTGCCTCTCTCAAAAATAAATAATTAATTTTTTTAAAAAAATAATAAATAATAAATGAAATCACGCTTCACTAAAGTCATTTTGATTTTTGTTCAACTTTATGTTTTTAAGTGGTTTCATTGTGACTTCCAAATGTGACTAGACTTTTACTAAAACTTTTTTCAGTCCATTACATGGTGCGGTCTTCATCTGGGTATGTTGTGCGTTTGTCTACCTAAAGCTGGAAGTCTTAGAAGAAATTAGGGGAGTGGAAAACATTCAGACCTGGTCTGGTGGAACTTCTACACTTTGCCACTACTGCTCCTAACTCTTAGTTTTTTTTCTGTTTGTTTGTTTTAAGTAGGCCCCATACCCAATGTGTGGCTCAAACTCATGACCCTGAGATCAAAAGTGACATGCTCCACTGACAGAGCCACCCAGGTGTCTCCTAACTCCTAGTTTTCTTTCTTCAATGTTATCTGAGGAGGGGGAAGAAGATCTTTTTTTTTTAAGTTTATTTTGAGAGAGAGAGCTTGTGTGAGTGGGGGAGGGGCAGAGAGAGAGGGAGACAGAGAACCCGAGGCAGGCTCCACTGACAGTATGGAGCCCAATGTGGGGCTTGATCCATGAACCATGAGATCATGACCTGAACCAAAATCAAAAGTCTAAAGCTCAACCAACTGAGTCAACCAGGCACCCCAAGGGAAAATAAGATCTTATTTTCTATTAATTAAAAATATCTTTGCATATGTTGGGTTTAAACTGCAGGAAATGTCTTAAGACTATCCTTCTTACATTATTAGTAATAAAATACTATTTCTTTTATTAAGAGATGTAATAGAATATGGTTAGTGATGTTTCTAAAACTTCTATCTAAGAGACAATGTATGGTTGGAAAGGAACCATTTGCACAGTAAGAACAATTTGTTCATTAGTTATTCTTAATTTGGATGGTTTTGAGGGAGGCAATGGAGATCATTGGCCCAACCACTGCAAAAATATTACTGATTTATTTTTTGTGTTGTTTTATTGGTCTCACCTGAAAAATACCACCACCATGAAAGACCTTAGGAATACTGTCATTCTGAATTATTTTTTTAAGTTTGTGTTCATTCATTAAATACAAAAGCTTAGGAAGCATAGTCTTAACACGTCCACATCTAATGGCTTGACCTAATTCAGCCTGTTTACCCTTTCTAAGGAAACTCCAACCTCTTCCTCTTATCCATCTTTCTCAGGGTTTACCCATGAGACTTTTATGGACCCTTCCCAGAAGAGACAGAGTTTAAGAGGATGAAATACAACAGGGGTATCTGAAAGGCAAAACTTTGTAGATACTAAAACAAAAATAAAACAACATTTCAACCAATTTTATTATATAATAGAAATAAGTTTTAACCAGAGAATCAATCTTACAATTATGAATTCCCTGAACACTAATTACTCTGCAAAAATACCATCTTATATTTTTTTTAATTAAGTGTCTATTAAGAAAAAGTATTAGCTCAGAGAAAATGACTGACAGCACCTGGGGCTGAGCTTTCTTGTCACTAACATCAGTAAACATAAGGTTGGTCATTGGATATCACTTAATATATACTGGAGATAAGCATGTCTAGTCACTTGTTATGGAGATAATGCCAATCACATTAGATCATTAGCATTTTCAACAGGGATATGTTGGTTCATAAACCCCAGAATTAACCAAAATGCTCATATCATATAAATGGAGAGAGGGTTCCATTAAGAGCATACTTTTATGACAGTAGTGCTTCTTATAATGAGCTTAGGTCTTCATAAATCTCTGTGCCCTCATTTAAACAATTAGCACAGACTTAAAGTTCATCACTTGAACTTGAACATTTCAACAAAAACACATTTATACACCACATTACACAGATTTATTTCTGAATGTACAGTAGTGGGAAAGCAATTGCTGCTTATTTTTATTTAATTAACAATGAAGGATAAATGACAACCGCAAAGAAATATCAGCCAAAGGGGACCAAGTGTGTTTGTTACAGATCGCCTCATTAGCTTATTTCCAAATATGTTCACTGGAGTGAAAAGCAATCATGTGACTATCTGGGTGACAAAACATCTGTTGTATTAACTCCAGTAAGGCTACTGGGAATGAGTAAGGACAAACTGTGTTCTTTTTTAATCAGGTTAAGTGGAAACTGAGAGACAGTGTGTCATTTGTGGTCTTGTCTCAGGTGGCTGTTTCTCCTAAAATAATAATAATAATAATAATAATAATAATAATAATAAAATTAGAAGATAAGGGTTGCCATTTAAAGTGTTATGCTCTTTTTTTAAGTAAATGATTTTTATCTGCTTTGTAATGGATATAAATGCTATAACTGCAAATTGTCAAAAAAGCAACTATTCCTGTTCTTAAAAAAACACACCAAGGTTTCAATGTACTTGTTATCTTTAAGTGAAAGATTCCAATAATTTTATAAGACAGATTCTTTGTACAAAATATCAGCTTAATTATCAAAGCTATTAGTAAATCATAAATATGCTCAGGTTTCACATTGTTGTCCAAATTCACATCTCAGGGAGACTATTGTTACTGAGAAGCATTTCAAATAGTTATCGATGTCAAGGATAAGCTATTTAGATTATTATAGGATACCAAGATAGAAAACATTTTTATCATGAAAAAATTGGCTTCTCATTAAGGTACCTTGATAATTTAACAAACAAGGTGGGAAATCACACCTACAAACACACACACACACAAACACACACACACACACACACACACACACATATTTTGTGTATGTATGTGAGCATGAATCAATGAAAATAGCTTTAGACAAAAATTAACATTATTTTAAAAAAAGAAGAAACACTTACCTTTGCTGTGATCTATTGGTAAACCTTCCACTTAAACAATGCTTTAAGGAATTCATTTTACATGGCAAGGTAACTTCTTTTGAGAAAATAGATTCTATACTTCCAAATGATCAGAAAACATGACTGATAGAAGCTTTCTTCTGTTTTCCTTTTCTGTGTGTGTCACTCTGCTAATATGTGGAAAACTTGGTAAATTTTAACAAGTGAAAGGACTCTCTTAACTTGGATGCATTATGAAACTAGGCGCTTAGTTTTACATTTTTGTCATACAACTAACACAGAGTGTCTTAGAATATTTTGTCTCTAAATATAAATAAAATATATGATTTTATAATTATTAAAGTGATACAGAAAAAATTATTGTTCACTTTAAAATATATCAATTATCATATATCTAATACTTATAGTATAAGCAAGTTCCTTCCAAATTTCTAAGTTATGCATTAGTAGGGTACTCTCCATCCACCTTCTGCTTTCTTCCTTAACAAATGCTGAGGGCTTAATACCCCACCTGCTCAGCCATTTCCTCATCTTCTTTTCCATTCTTTCAAGTAGATTCTGAAGCATTTTCATAAAACACAACTTAAAATACGTCATATATTGTGTGTTTATGTCTGTGAATCACATTTATACTCATATGAAAATGACTTCCTGATATGTTCTTGTTTATGTTCACTTTCCTAGCTTGAATTGATAAATATTTTGTGAATTTTACCTGGGTTTATCATACTCACAAAATAATCCAACCAGTATTTGTTTACTATCTTTGATTTTGTCCTTCATTAAGGTTAGTACCATGATGGATAAATCATTTTTTTACTATAAGTGTATCACAAAACATACAATAATTGGAAGTGTTAGGGTAAGTTGACTCTTTAAATGGTGTCTTCAGAGTAGGCTTCATTAAGAAGGTAAATTTTAGCAAAAACTTGAAGTACTGTTATTTGTGGAAAGAGTATTATAGGTACAGGAAACAACTGGTGCAAAGATGCTTATAGCAAAAATATGACTGATTTATTCGAGATTACAAGGAGATCAGTGTGACTGGGGTGGAGAGAGAAGGGAGAGTATAATAGGTGATGAGTTCAGAGAGTTAACAAAGGTAGAGTTTGTGTAGGACTTTATAAACTATTTGTCCCAGAGTTGCAAGTAGAGAAGCATAAGGTATGAAAACAAACCAAATAAATTTAGATCAATGTATCCAGAGAGAAACAATGCACTGATCAGCTTGCACTACCTTGTGATCTCCCCTTAAACATATGGATGGAAGGGTACCTGGCTGACTCAGTATAGCAGGTAACTCTCAATCTCAAAGTCATGAATTTGAGCCCCAAGTTGGGTGTAGACTTTACTTAAAAAATAGATAGATAGATAGATAGATAGATAGATAGATAGATAAATATAGATAGATGATAGATAGATAGATAGATAGATACATAGATGATAGATAGATAGATAGAGTCAGCTTCCTAAGAATCACATGAATCCCTAGACAATTGAAAAATGATAATGAACACTGCTAAAACAATTATAAATGCCCACTAAGTAGTTGGGGTTTTAACAATATTTACAAGATATTGTTTAAAAGCAATTTAAAAAATTAAAATTTTTACTTATCAAAACAAACTTCACACATCAGCTTCTGATTTGTGTTAACTGTGAAACAGACCAGTCTCTAATGGATAAAGGTCCTTCTTTGACCATAAAAATACTCTTCCAGAGACAGTAATGTGACTGTTTCCTTGATAGTCATTTCTATGCTATCTCTAGATTCGCTGACCAAATAATTATGTGCAACTAGATAATTGAATTGTTGAAGAGTTGATGTTATTTATTTTACAAGTCCATAATCAAATAAATAATGTGATATTTTTTACTCTTTTGGTGAAATGGCAAGAGACACTCAGAGAATTAGGATTTTTTTAACTATTAAAATATAATAATCCTTATTAAAAATATGTAGTTCTGGTATTTTAATTTTCTTATAGAGTAGCCCCAGTAAGCAGTAGCAAAGGAGAAATAGGGCATGTCCAGTAGTGGAAAATAGTAAAAAAACGAAAGAAACTACTATAAAACAGCCAAAAAATAAATGTTAGTAAAAGAGAGGAGAATATAAGCTATGGTGGGACATAATGCTGAACAGGCTTCAGGTGTGTCACATAGATGTGTTTGCCTTCTCCTAATTATAGTTTCCACTTAAATCAGAGCTCATACAATTTAAATAGTATACAAGAAAAAGATAATGGTTGATTGTATTTATTTTCACCTTGATACCAAAATCCTTTTTATTTAAGGGTTAAAATCATCTGAATCTGGAGTGCTTCTATCACTTGTTTGGAAATCACTGCACAGTCACTGAACAGGAAAGTAATGGCTCTCATGTAGATTTTTCTTCAACAAAGACATAAATATATGTCACTGACAAAGTTAACTCTTCATAGTATGACCTGCTTTATTTTGATTTATACACTTGTAGAAGAAAAATAAATGAGAGGTTAAGGCCTCAGAAATGTAGGAAAGGTCAGCCAGCCCCAAATGTTGGTCCATTAGTCTTCTGCTGCATGTTTATAAATCAGGAAAGGTCATTAGGTACTTAAGATAGTAAGTGGGTGAGTAATGGACAAAAAAACAAAAATAAAAAATGATCACTGAACTTCTAAAGTAAACTTGAATAATTATATTACAATTGTCAATTCAATATCTAGCTTTATTGCAGGATTATCTTTGGAAAAAATATCCCAATGCTAAATGCCCAGTTTATGATTATTCACACAAAATGTGGGTCATGACACAAATGAAAATCTAGGACTTTATTATGTGTTGCATCTTTTATCTTCTGATTTTTCCACACCATGTTATAGTTTGAAAACTACTGTAATTGCAAGGTCATGGTTTCTTCTAGTTAATCTCTGTTCTCTTTTCTAGCTTTTATCCTTCCTAAAAAATTCACACACACACACACACACACACACACACACACACACACACACCATTCACTTGAGAGTCTGTTTGCAAGTCATTTTATTCTCCAGATGACATGTACAAATATTTTTTGATGAATTTACTTTCATAGTCAATTGCAAAAAGACCAGCTCAGAAAAAACACAGAAAGTTTGGTATTAATTTTTCTAACAGTTATATTGAGCTAAAAAATGTTTGGCCCACTCATTACTTCAAAATTATTGAAACAATTGTTCATAGAAACGTAATTTCACTGTTTTATGTAAAAAAATATAAGAAAAAAACAACAAAATGGTGCTTCTGTTCTTCACAATATAAACATGTTTTTTACTATTTTGCTACTTTTTTACAACTTTAAAATATGACTATGCAAAAATCACATTCATATTTAAAACAGGGAAGGGATATTACTGATAGAAGTCTGAGTAAAATGATGAATATGATACTTTATTATCTTATTTTTAATTCTCCCATACTGGTTAATGTATCTTCTTTAATAAGAGAAGCAAGTATTCATTATAAATTTGATAGAAGAATGCATTTTTAATAGTTGCCTCTGTGAAAGTCTGGGCCTCTTTGTTTTAAATGATTAATGTAATTCATATAAAAAGGGGATGTTGAAGCACATGGATTTAAGTATATTTTATCTGACAGTAGCATTTTGGAAACTGCATTGAAATAAAAATCCTGTTAATTTAATGGCTGTGAAAAAAGACAATATTTAAGGATTTGTTAAATGTATCATGTTTATCCATTGCTTATTTTAAGACATCTGGACTGTGATTGGAATGAAATAGATTCTGTTTGCAACTTGTTCCATTTGGAAATCTCAGAGTTACTATGTTTCTGTTGCTATTATTTCTATTAAAATTTTGCCCACAGTGATGGAATAAGTAAAAGTTATGTTATAAAGCTATACTTTGTAACAACTTGAAACCAAATAGATATGATTAAAAATCTCCTCTAATATTACTTATTTCTGACATAAATTTTAGGTACTAGTGTATAAACCTAAAATTATATCTTTGAGATTAAATCAGTAATCAAAAACCTCCTAACAAACCAAAGTCCAGGACCAGATAGTTTCACTGATGATTTTTAGCAAACGTTTAAAGAGGAATTAATACCAATCCATGTCACAATTTTCCAAAAATTGAAGATGAGGAAACAATCTCAAACTCATTTACAAGGCCAGCATTATCCTGATATCACAGAAAAGGAAACTCTAAGAAAACCACAGACCAATATCTCTGATGAACATAGATGCAAAAATTCTCAGCAAAACAGTAGCAAACCAAATTCAACAGCACATTAAGAGGATTGTACACCATGATCAAGCAGGATTTAACCCTGAGATGGTTCAACATAAATAAATCAATAAAGGTAATATACCACATTAATAGAATTAAGGACAAAAACCATATGATCACCTCAATAGATACAGAAAAAGCATTAGACAAAATACAACATCCTGTCATGAAAAAAAAACCACTCAACAAATTGGATATTGAATAAATATACCTCATCATAATAAAGACCATATATGACAAACCCACAGCTTGTCATATTCAATAGTGATAGTTTGGAACAGTTTCCTCTAAGATTAGGAACAAGACAAACATGTCCACTATCACCACTCCTATTCAACATAGTACTGGAAGTCCTAGCCAGAGCAATCAAACAAACAAAAAATCAGAAAAGAAGAAGTAAGATTATCTTTGCTTCCATGTGGCATGGCATTATACACAGGAAACCCAAAAGACTCCACCAAAGAACAATGAGAAATAATCACTGGATTCAGGATTTTGTAGGATACAAAATCAACATACAAAAACCAGTTGTGTTTCTATGCACCAACAATAAAATATCTGAAAAACTAAAGAAAAAAATTCCATTCTCGATAGCATCAAAAACAATAAAATACTTAAGAAAAACTTCAACCAAAGAGGTAAATATCTATACACTGAAAACTACAAGACTCATAAAATTTAAAAAGACACAAAAAATTGAAAGCTGTTCCAGGTTCATGTATTAGGAAAATTAATATTTTCTTAAATGTAAGCTCTATGCCCAACATGGGGCTTGAACTCACAACCCTGAGATCAAGAGTTGCATGCTCTACTGACTGAGCCAGCCAGGCACCCCAGAAAAATTAATATTGTTACAGTGCCTATGCTACCCAAAGCCATCTAGAGATTTAATGTAATCCCTATTAAGTTCCAATGACATTTTTTACAGAAATAGAAAAAAAATCTAAAATTTGTATGGTACCACAAATGAATCTGAATAGCCAAAATAATCCTAAGAAAGGGGAATAAAGCTAGAGCCATCACATTTCCTGATTTCAAACTATTACACAGCAATAGTAATCAAACCCATGTGGTATTGGTATAAAAACAGACACATAGACCAACAGAACAGAACAGAGAGCTCCAAAATAAACCCTCACATACAGGGACAATTAATATTTGACAAGGGACCCAACTAATAATTAACAAAGGAGCCAATATTTGACTCAATGGAGAAAGGACAGTCTCTCCAATAAATGATGTTAGAGAAACTGGATAACCTCAGGCAGAAGTAAATTGGACCCCTATCTTATATCATTCATGAAAAAGAACTCACGATGTATTAAAGACTTAAGTATAAAACCTGAAACTGTTAAACTCCTAGAAGAAAGCATACAGAAAAAGGCCCTTGACATTGGTCTTGGCAACCAATATTTTTGGATATGACAACAAAAGCACAAGCAACAATAGCTAAAATATGCAGTCATTCTTTATTTTGTATATGTGAACAGCAGAAAGCAACTACAAATTTAGAGTGAGAGAATGTACATGTATTTTAAGCAGAAAAAAATTAATAAATGAACTTCTAATTTATTGACTTTTTATACACTTCTTTTAGAAAAATAAAACATACCGACTGTAACAAATCAAATAACATAAATAGTATTCCCCTCCCCACCAACCCCATTTCCTGGATACTAAAATGGCAGTATGGTTTCTTCTTTCATACTTCCTTTCCCATATTTTCATTAGACACATTTCAACATACAAACATAAAGGGATTTTTCTGTTATGCCTACTGTCCTTTGCCTAGATTCCTATCATTGTCTTTTAAATGCTCTCATTGCCTCTAATCTGGCTCTGCTCCCATTACTTTAAATATAAAGAATGGGAATGCCTGGATGGCTCAGGTGGTTAATCATCCAACTTCACCTCAGGTTGTGATCTCACCTCAGGTCCTGATCTCACAGGTTCATGACTTCGAGCCTCACATAGGGCTAACAGTTCAGAACCTGGAGCCTGCTTTGGATTCTGTGTCTCCCTCTCTCTCTGCCCCTCCCCAGGTTATGCGCTCTCTCTCTCTCTCTCTCTCTCTCAAAAATAAACATTTAAGATTTTTTAAAAAATAAATATAAAGAATGAACTTTTTAGCTTAACACCAAGACCATTAATGATTCAATCTCTGCTTACCGTTTTACTGTCATGTTCTGCCACATATATTTTTGCACCATCCACCTTTATTTATTTGTATTTCTTCAAAAATGAAATTATATGGATTTATTTCTGTATAGTTTTATATATCATATTCCTCTTATTTAAACTATGTTTTCCTTCTTTGTCTAGATCAAATCTACCTTTTATTCAAAACTTATCTTGGGACACCTAGGTGGCTTAGTTGGTTAAGCAACCCACTCTTGGTTTTGGCTTAGGTCATAATCTCAGTTTGTGAGTTTGAGCCCCATGTCAGACTATGCTGATAGCACAAAGCCTGCTTGTGATTCTCTCTCTGCCTCTCCTCCATTTGCTCTCTCCTTAAATAAATAAATAAATAAATAAATAAATTTTATCTCAAAATCCAAGAATCATTTCCTGATTCACTCACTGTTTTTCCCATACCATACCTTAGGAAACCATACTTTTCACTCCCCTCAATCAAGCTCTGGTCAAACCAGCATATTTTTTAAGCTATTATTTTAATTCCAGTTAGCTAATATACAGTGTAATATTAGTTTCAGGTGTAGAATATAGTGATTCAACACTTCATTCAACACCCAGTTCTCATCACAAGTGCATTCCTTAATCCCCATCACCTATTTCACCTATCTTCCCACCCACCTCCCCTTTGGTAACCATCAGTTTATTCTTATAGTTAAGAGTCTGTTTCTTGGTTTGCCTCTCTCTCTCTTATTTTTTTTCTTTTGCTTATTTGTTTTGTTTATTAAATTCCACATATGAATGAAATCATATGGTATTTGTCTTTCTGTGACTATTTCACTAAATAATGGTATTTGTCTTTCTCTGACTGACTTATTTCTTTCTCTGACTGTCTTTCTCTGACTGACTAAATATTGTGCTTTCTAGGTCCAACCACAGGGGCTATGCTAATCTTCTCTGTATCATTCCAATTTTAGTATATATGCTGCTGAAGCAAGCATAAACCAGTGTATTTTTAAGTCTGATGGCTATACATTCCCATTGCCTCAACCAACACAGCTCTAAGAATGAAACCAGGGACTGAAAATTAGGAGATGCTCACTCTCCTCATGCTTTGGTAATGGATTATTTATACAGCCAATTGCTTAGATTAGTTTCTTATTCTTTTTATCATTCCAAAGAGTTTGGCTTGCCCAGAAGAAAATAAGAAATCAACAAAAAGTCCAATGATTACTAACATTTCACAGTTGAGAAAATTGAATTACAAAAGGTTAAATTCTTTTCTGAGTTACAGGGCTAGTAAGTGACAGAACCAAAACTTTATCTTTAGGAGGACAATTCCAGAACACATGCTCTAAACCATTATAAGATATATAATGACTTTTACCAAAGATATATATTTGATTTTGCCAAAGAAAAATGGACAATATACAGACATTACACTGAAAGTTCTTAATAAATTTTTTAGCTTCTAAGCTAGGTACGGCTACTAAATACATGCTTGTATATAACTAATTACATATTTCAATAAATTCCTTTTATTTTAGCAAATATTTATTTTTGATTATCTATTAAGTATGAGTAATTGTGCTTGTTTAATGTTAATTTAAACCAAATAAATTTAAACTTTGGAATAGTCTAACTTTTTCTAAAAAAAAAAAACTCTAAAAATAGGTGAAAGAGTAAACTTCCTAGGGTCAGTGAAAACAACACTGACTTTGATATCACATGGGGTCTAAAACCAGGCTTCTCTGCTTACTAGCTACGTGGCGTTGAGTGTGTATGCTTAAGTAGGCATCCTTTATCTACTTAAAGTGGCTTCAGCATTTTGTTATAACTTATCCTCATGCATAAAAATTAATGTCATTTACAAATTATCACATTTGGTATTTGACAAATGCTAAGGACCTCTCAATATTACTTAGCTCATGTAAGTTCTATATATGTGGAAAAGAAATTCCATAATATTAAAACAAAATACTGAAAAATGATATAGTCACTTCAATGGATTTTTACATGATATCAAAAAAAAAAGGAAGAAAAAAAGAAAAGAAATCATGCCCATTCTTTTTACTTTTACTCAGTTCTCTATATTAACATAGTCTGTTTGCAGCTCCAGTAACCAGCTTGAAGAATATAAATGCTACAGATCAGATAGCTACTTGTTCTGAAGATGGGATTAAAAAAAGGGAGATTGAACGACATTGGAGCACAAGTAATTTAAGAAAAGAAAAATGTCACTGTACATGGCTATCATGAGTTATTAAAAGAAATTGTCATGTTCCCTTCTTTTTATTTCTGTTAGTTTAGATTCTTACTGGAAGTGCATAAAAACTATTTTCTTATCACTCTCTGTTTGACTAATGCCAAAGAATCAATACTAGGCATTTGCAGCAGAAATAAGTGATTGTATCACTTATCTCGCTGTATGAGGGGCCAATGATTAAAAACACACACACACATTGGGCAACTTTGGAATCACCTTTAGATGCTTAAGCATCCAAGATAAAACATACATTATAAATACAGATGGATTTTATGTGTAATATTGGGAACCTCATTACATAGATAAGCTAATACAAACACCTGTACAATGAGCTGTATGAATATTTTTCTAAGTATTATGAGAATATTGTGTTCTGACCTTAATGATTAGCAATCATTGGTGGAAAAGATTCCATAAAGAGCAATACTTTAAATATTCAAAGACTGTAGTATTAACTATGTATATCAGTTTTTCAGAAATAAAATTTCTAGAAGCTTATTCCTTTTTAAGTGAAGCAAGATGACTTTGTTTCTTATATGACTGCATAGGCTAAATTAGGGATGTTGGTACATTATATTAGGCAGAAACATTTTTGGTTTCAAGAGAAGATCCAAATAACACTGAGTTGTATAGGAATCTACTTTTCTCAAATAACAAGCCATTTCATATTGTTTTCTGAGGAGCTAATTCACTGACTCAATATAGGCAGGCTGGCATTTATTTTTATTTTATTTTATTTTATTTTATTTTATTTTATTTTATTTTATTTTAGAAAAGGAGAGAGTGCAAGCAGGGGAAAGGGGCAGAAGGAGAGAGAGAAAGAATCTTCAGGAGGCTCCACACTCAGTGCAGATCCTGACCTGGGGCCTCATCCTACGACCCTGGGATCATGATTTAAGCAGGAATCAAGAGTTGGACACTCAACCAACTGAGCCACCCAAGAGCCCCAGGCTGGCATTTCTGTGATTCTATTGCCCTTTCCCACAAGTTTGCAGGTTGCCATATCTCCAGGCATCCCATTTATAATCTATCTGCTTATTTTGCCAGAAATCATTACTTGACACTTAGATACAAATTAGACTGAATTAAAAAGTTTTTACATTTTACCTCATATATATTGGAGGTAAGTAGGATATAAAGGTTTGGGAAGTGGGCATTAGTGTTACCTGACCTATATTTCAGCAACAGAGGTAAAACTTTTTAATGGAGGTCTATATTGCTAAGAGGGATTATGTTCTATTAGACCTGCTTCTTCAATAGAGTTGATACTATGGATAATAGCAACCATGTTCTTTCATGAAATGACTCAGATACACTGTAAGGGGGATATTGTATTAGAACATTTGCTTCACCCACTGTGGCATTTATTTCTGTTCTTGTGTTTAAACAGAGTTTCAACCAACAGTATGAGATGTTTTACATATAGATAATTACTTTATGAATAGATAAAGCATCTTGTTGTAGACTTAGAAAATTCCTTAGAATTGTTGGAATGTTAGTATTATTTCAATTATAATTGATAAATTAGATGGAATCTCTGAATAGGACAAATCATTGAAGTTTCAGGAAATTCCTTTTTTTAATTTTAATTTTAATTTTTTAAGTAATATCTACACCCAACATGGGGCTCAAACTCATGATCCTGAGATCGAGTCACATGCTCTACTGACTGAGACAGCCAGGCACCCCTGTTTCAGTAAATTCTTAATAAAAGTACAGACACAAACAGATGAAAATAGATTTTAAATCACAATATGCCATTACTCAGAAACTTAAACCATCACTAAGGTTCTTTATGCTTACAAAGCTAGCTATGCATTTAAATCCCCTAAAATGAGGGGTGCCTGGGTGGCTCAGTCAGTTGGGTGGCTGACTTCAGCTCAGGTCATGATCTCATGGATTGTGAGTTTGAGCCCCATGTCAGGCTCTGAGAGCTCAGAACCGGGAGCCCGCTTCAGATCCTTTATCTCCCTTTCTCTCTCTGTGCCCCTCCCCTGCCTGTGCTCTGTCTCTCTGTCTCTCAAAAATGAATAAACATTAAAATTTTTTTATAAAAATATAAAATAAGGAAAAGAAAAGAAGAGAAAAGAAAAGAAAAGGAAAGGAAAAAAAGAAAAGAAAAGAAAAGAAATACCCTGAGGTGATTTTCAAAATACACTTCATGTCTCTACTTTTGCCTAGCTGAATCAAAACATCTGGAGTGTGGGGTCAATATATCCTTATTGTCAGCAGGTTACCAGGTGATTTTTTGCATTGGTTTTCAGACTAGCATTTAGTAACAAGTATATGACCTAATGTTGTATACCTTTTAAAAATAGTTTCTATTATTTTAGTATAGTAAACTGCAAATAAGAGTAATGAACAATTACTAAGAAGAGTGTAAGTGAGCCTCATCAATAAAGTTGATTTGAAATGAAATAAAGCAAAAAAAAATTATTCTGGGAGGTTTGGGTCTCCAAAGATTTCAAGATATATGATCTGATACACACTTGTAATACTTAAGAGGAAAAATATTAAAAGAAAGAGAATTGTACTAACAGTCTAGAAAGCTTTGATTTCCAATTCATTGAAATTCAATTAGGCACTTGTCTGAGAAGAAATTTCAGTTCAAGATCCTCGAAAAGTTCAAGTTCTCCTTGAGATTCAGGGCCACACAGCTACTGTTTATCAGACAGCTGAGCTTGCTGATGGGTTAATTAATCACATCAGACCAACTGGAAGGCAACAGTTTCAAATTACTCAATGGAGTGTTGTCACTGCCAATGATTTCTTATTCTATATCTTGATGGAGGAGTTTATCATTAATGAACAAGTGGACTCCAAAACGTGGTTAAGAGCTCTCTTAGGGACAAAAAGGTTTAAACTTCCTCCCCAAATTTCTAAATTCCCCTTAATAAGATGGCATGAAACACAGAACTATGTTAGGAATGAGAAATATATAATAACAATTGAAAAAATAGAATGCATTTTTAAGTTCTCTAGATTAAAATAATTATAATAATAATTTTAAAATGACAAAATATATATAAATATTGGATTATTTTTCAGTGTTTTCCTCCCTTACAATATACTGTTTTTCTTATATAGATAAGTTTCTCTTTTAGCTAGACATTTTTATAACTTGCCCTATTATTCTACTTATTACAATATAGAGTATTCTAATATTTCAATAGACTTCACTTTACCTTGTACTTTGTGTAATAGTTTCAACATCTCAACAAATGTGAAAATAAACCTTGAATATTTCATAAACTGGCATAGTGATTAGGCCACTCTTCATCTTTTCATGTTGCCAAATATAAATGCCAGCTACAAAGCACCAAAATATATTGTTATTTCAAATTATATAATAATATTAATATTGACAATACTGATAGTAGTGTTTAAAACTTGCCAAGCTGGGTAGTGGACTAACATATTTGTTACTTTCCGGTCTATTTTAGGCTCCACGCGAGTCATCAGATATTTCAAGTATTGTTTTAATTTTTCATTCAATAAAAATTGAATATATGTATGTACATTATTTATTATTATAAAGGTTTTTAAATTTTTCTAATACCTAACATAAGACAATAACAGTAATAAAAATAAACATGGCAAAATTTGTCACTACTTAGATTATGTTCTCTGTATACCAGGTACTGTACCTTGTCAAATTGCAACATGGATTCAAACAGACCTAGTTTTGGTCTGTTTTTTACCTTGAGAATGTTCTTGATTCTTTAAGCCTCAGTATCCTCATCTGTAATACAAGAATAATAAACATAACTGCCTCATAAGTTTGTGATGAATAAATGTGAAAAAAATTTAAAATGCAGAGTAAAAGCTCAGTATAAGGCAGATTGTATGATGATTATGGAGATGCTTAGCAATTTATTGATTCTGCTTCTTTCTTTTAATTTTTTACCTGTTAATTAATCTTTGAGTCTTTGTTATTTAGCACAGGACCTGCAACATTATAATTACTCACAAATATTAGTTAAATTGAACAGAGACTATATCAATGTATGGTCAGAGAGTATCTAAATGGATTGTTCCTTTTAATAAAAAGCCAATATTTTTATTTTATAATATTGATATTTTCTAATAATTATTTCACTTCCCAATTCATTTATTTTCAAGTTAGATGCTAACTTCTTTGAGTTGCTTTATTGTACCAGTCCTTTATACAGTATATTTTATGTTTCAATATTTATTTTACTTAACCTATGGAATACATCAATTGTTTCCTTGTATTTCCAATCTGTTTTCCCCTTATAATTGATTTTGTAGACAAAAGGATTATAATATATTCAACAAAATCATATACTCTATTAACAAATAAAGGAAACACAGTAACAAAGAACACACAAAATTGCATTTTGTATCTATATGTGTTTGTGTTTTGATGCTAGTTGAAAGAAGTCATTGAAAGAATATGGCTGCTTGTTCAACTGTGAGCTGGACATGGGAATCAAAGGCTCCTCACCCTCTCCTTTATCCGTGGACTGGACATCCCACCCACCATTCCCACACAACTAGGAGCTGTTTCAAAGAGTTAGCCTTGACAGAGTAAGGTATTGTTGAGACCATCTGAATGGTATACATGACTGAACCCCATTAAGACCACTATCTAAACACATAAGATTCTGGTGGCAGGTGCAGAGATCTACTCGTCTTGTGGCCATCCAAGACAAGTCTTGTATATAAGTTCCTTTGCTTATTAAACCTGCCACCTACCAATCTGGGGTGGTCTGCCTCTTTCTTCCATCTCTCTTTGCCTTATGAGTGCAGTGGCCACTGTCAGATTTTACACAGGAAACTCTCAAGATTGTGAGCCAATAATGCTGTAGTTTGTGTTATTATTTTTAGGAGAGACTAGGAAATATCTTTGAATAAAAGGAAATTCAACTTTAGGTGTAATTGGCCTATATGAGGAAATTTTTTGTTTAGAAATCTGAAACAGTAAAATTTCAGCAGTCTTTTTAAAATAGAAATTTCAGGGGTGCCTGGGTGGCTCAGTCAGTTGAGACTATGACTCTTGATTTCAGCTCAAGTCATGATCTCACCATTCATGAAATTGAGCCCCCTGTCAGGCTCTGCACTGACAGTACAGAGCCTATTTGGGATTCTCTCTCTCTCCCTCTCTCTCTGTGCCTCTCCCCTGCTTGTGTGTGCTCTCTCTCTCTCTTTCAAAATAAATAAACATTTTTAAAAAACAATAAAACAGAAATTTCATATGTGTCATTCCTTTGCTAAAAATGATAAAAATAAAAGGAACTGATGAGTCTGGGTGGAAAGACAGCATAAGTAACAGACCAATGTCAAAGCTAGAAGAAAAATCAGTTAGATGCAATATACGCTTATCATTTAGGCTTAAATTATTGAAATTATAATACAGCTTGAAGTCCTGGATTGTGAAGCCTCCTGCTTTGGTTTTCTTTTTCAAGATTGCTTTGACTATTCAGGGTCTGTTTTGGTTCCATACAGATTTTAGGATTGTTTGTTCTAGTTCTGTGAAGAATGCTAGTGCTATTTTGATAGGGATCGCATTAAATATGTAGATGGCTTTGGGTAGTATTGACATTTTAACAATATTTGTTCTTCCTATCAAGAAGAATGGAATATTTTTCGGTTTTTTTTGTATCTTCTTCAATTTCCTTCATAAGTTTTCTATAGTTTTCAGTGTATAGATTTTTCACCTCTGGTTAAATTTATTCCTAGGTATTTTATGGTTTTTGGTGCAATAGTCAATGGGATCAATCCCTTGATTTCTCTTTCTGTTGCTTCCTTGTTGGTGTATAGGAATGCAACCAATTCTGTGCATTGATTTTATATCCTGCAACTTTGCTGAATTCATGGATCAATTCTGACAGTTTTTTGGTGGAAGCTCTTGGGCTTCCCATATAGAGTATCATGTCATCTGCAAAGAGTGAACGTTTGACCTTCTCCTGGCCAATTAGCCAAACTATGGAAAGAGCCCAAATGTCCATCAATGGATGAATGGATAAATAATATGTAGCATATATATATATATATATATATATATATATATATATATATACAGTGGAGTATTACTTGGCAATCAAAAAGAATGAAATCTTGCCATTCACAACTATGTGGATGGAACAAGAAGGTATTATGCTAAGTAAAATTAGTGAGTCAGAGAAAGACAAATATCTTAGGATTTCACTCATAAGAGGTCTTTAAGAGACAAAACATATGAACATTAGGGAAGGGAAACATAAATGAAAATAAGGAGGGGGACAAAACATAAGAAACTCATAAATATGGAGAACAAACAGAGGGTTATTGGAGGGGTTGTGGGAGGTGGGATGGGCTAAATGGGCAAGGGGCATTGAGGAATCAACTCCTGAAATCATTGTTGCACTATATGCTAACTAACTTGGATGTAAATTAAAAAATAAAGTTTAAAAAAGAAATATAATGCAAACCATGTATATAACTTTAAATTTTCAAGAAACAACATTGGAAATGGTAAAAAGAAACAAGTAACACTAATTTTAGTTATATATTTTATTTCATGTGTATCATGAATGATCGCTTAATTAATATTAATTATACTAAATTGCATTAATTTTAAGTAATGTTAAAAAAATTATTGAATTATGTGTCACTTTCTGTCTTGAAAGAATTAATATTAAATAAAAAGTAATATACAGAAGAAGGATAAAAAGCAAAGACCATTTTTTAGGAATTTTAGATAGATAGTGGGAATCACAATTTATAAGAAGCTCTTTTTATATAACAATATATCATAGTACTGCACAAAGGTCAAAACTACATGATGATATACATAGAATCAGTGTAGTTAAAAGTAGATAAACATTAAAATTAATATTATTTCCACCCTAGGCTAAGAAGCATGGTATAAGATTCATATCAAATGTTTGTTTCTTAAAGAGTTGATACTAATAACCACTAATAAACAGGTTTCATTTTGTTTTTAGAATGTAAGTTTTCTTGGGGGAGGAGCCAAGATGGCAGAATAGCACAAAAGTGTTTTGTGTGCCTCGCATCCATGAAATACAGCCAGACCAACACTAAACCATCCTGCACACCTAGAAAACTCATCTGAGGATTAACACAACATTCTGCACAACCTGAACCACAGAGTTCAGCAGGTGCATGGTGTGGAGAAGTGAACTTGGGGAGAGAAAAGCCATGGCAGGCAGGGTGGTGCATTTGCAGGTGAAGAGAGGATGGAGATGGGGGGGGTGTAGAATATGGGAAAAGCACCCCTCCCCAAAAGCAGCTGGAGAGAAAGTGAAAAGTTGGAAACAGCCACAGGGACTAAACTAAAAAGGGAGAAAGGAAAAAGGAGAGGCTTTAAATTCCATTAAGACTGTAAACAAGAGGGGCACCTCGATACCTGGGGTGCTCTGGTGGGAAGGACGAATCCCCAGGAGCAGAGTGGGGTCCTGGAGATTCTTGGGCCACACAGTAAAAAGAGGTTCCACTGCAGGAGGGATATTTGGTAGAGAGTGTGAAGCCACCTGGTCCCAGCAGACCCCAGAGAATGGCCACATTCCCTGGTCCTGGAACAAGGTCTTTAAGGGTGAAGCCTGTTGCCAGATGTATGTTGTGATTTTCCATAATCCCTGAAAAACTGCTGCTACACTATCTCGCGAACATTTTCTGGGGCCGGCTGGCACTGGCCGCAGTCTCAGGGGACCTGCAGCAAAACCCAGCAGGCATTCCTGGGTGCAGCCGGCATTCGGCCATTGCTTGGTGAGACCCTCCCACAGAGGGGCAGAATGGGTCAAAGCCCCAGTCCTTCTGAAGTAAAGGGACGGGGAAAACGGCCGCATCTGAGACAAAACTGGGGAGAGAGGTACTGCCTGGGGCTTGGTCATGGACAGTGAAAAAGCAGAGAGTGGATGAAACCTGAAAAGCAGGGAGTGGATGAAAGCTGAAGACAAAGGACAGGAACACGATTGCTGATTGGAGCGAACAGAGTTCCGATACTAGAGACTGGGTAGCTGGGTCACTTCATTTTCACCACTCCCGCACATTCGCATAGGCACGTAGGAGCGCCACAACACTCCACCTCAGTAGGCTAGCAGCGCCATCTAGTGGAGAACAGAGTCATTACACTGAGCACCGTCCAACTGGGCCAACCTCACTCTTAAAGAACAAAAGTCTCACGGCCTATTTAGTTTAAGGACTGTAAACTGCTTCATAGTCTGACTTCTAGGGGAAAACAAAGTAATTTCAGTCCTATTTCAATCTGTTAGCAGGTCCATCTATTCAATTTTCTTTCTTTTTTTTTCTTCTCTTTTCCACTTCTTTTCTTTTTCTTGAATACAGAAAGAGAAAAATTCATTTTTATTTTCAATTTTTATTAAAAATATTTTTATTTAATGTTATTACTATATTTTTTACTTTTGTGTAATTTTCTTCAAATTCTATTTTACTACCATCATTTTATTTTAGCCTACTTCAGTGTATTCACTTTTTCAAATTTTCAAAGATTTCCTTTTTTTTCTTTGTTCTCTTTTTCATTTCATTTCTTTTTCTTGAAGGCAAAAAGAGAAAAATTTCGTTTTTACTTTCAATTTCTATTAAAAATATTTTTCTTTAGGGGCATGTGGGTGGTTCAGTCGGCTAAGCAGCCAATTTCAGCTCAGGCCATGATCTCACAGTTTGTGAGTCCGAGCCCCATGTCAGGCTGCTGACAGCTCAGAGCCAGGATCCTGCTTTGGATTCTGTGTCTCCATCTCTCTCTGTAACTCCCCCACTCACACTCTGTCTCTGTCTCTCTTAAGAATTAATAAACATTAAAAAAAATTTTCTTTATTTTTTTACTATAATTTTACTTTTATGTAAATTTGTTCAAATTCTATTTTACTTCCATCATTTTATTTTAGTCTACTACAGTGTACTCACTTTTTCAAATTTTCAAACAATTTCCTTTTTATTTTTTCTTTTTTGTTTCTTTCCTTTTTCTTGAATGAAAAAAGAAAAAAATCATTTTTATTTTTAATTTTTATTAAAACATTGTTCTTTAATTTTTCTACTCTATTCCTTACATTTGTGTAAATTGTTTCAAATTCTATTTTACTCCGATCATCTCATTTTAGTCTACTTCAGTGTATTCATTTTTTCAAATTCTCAAATGAATTCCTTTTATTTCTTCCCCCCTTTTTTTCTCTAATCTGTCTAACCACTTTCAACACCCAGACCAAAACACACCTAGGATCTAGCATCATTTATTAGATTTTGTGTGTGTGTGTGTGTGTGTGTTTAATTTTTTAAATTTTAATAGGTTATTAATTTAAATTTCTTTTAATTTTAATTTTTCTACCTCACTATTTCCTCTTCTCCCTTCAAAATGACAAAATGAAGGAATTCACCCCAAAAGAAAGAGCATGAAGAAATGACAGCCAAGGATTTAACCAACACAGATACAAGCAAGATGTCTGAACCAGAATTTAGAATCACAATAAGAATACTAGCTGGAGTCAAAAATATATTAGAATCCCTTTCTGCAGAGATAAAAGAAGTAAAAACTAGTCGGAATGTAATAAAAAATGCTATAACTGAGCTGCAATCATGGATGGATGCAGTGGCAGCAATGATGGATGAGGCAGAACAGAGAATCAGCGATATAGAGGACAAACTTATTGAGAATAATGAAGCAGAAACAAAGAGGGAGATTAAGGCAAAAGAGCACGATTTAAGAATTACAGAAACCAGTGACTCATTAAAAAGAAACAACATCAGAATCATACAGGTCCCAGAAGAGAAAGAGAGAGAAATAGGGGTAGAAGGGTTATGTGAGCAAATCATAGCAGAAAACTTTCCTAACCTGGGGAAAGACACAGACATCAAAATCCAGGAAGCACAGTGGACTCCCATTAGATTCAACAAAAACTGACTATCAACAGGGCATATCATAGTCAATTTCACAAGATACTCAGGCAAGGAGAGAATCATGAAAGCCGAAAGGAAAAAAAGTCCATAACCTACAAGGGAAGACAGATCACGTTTGCAGCAGACCTATCCACAGAAACTTGGCAGGCAAGAAAGGAGTGGCAGGATATATTCAATGTGCTGAATCAGAAAAATATGCAGCCAGGAGTTCTTTATCCAGCAAGGCTATCATTCAGAATAGAAGGAGAGATAAAAAGTTTCACAGACAAACAAAAATTAAAGGAGTTTGTGACCACTAAACCAGCCCTGCAAGAAATTTTAAAGGGGACTCTCTGAGGGGAGAAAAGATGAAAATATAAATTAATTAATTAGTTTATAAACAAACAAACAAACAAATACCAAAAGCAACAAAGATTAGAAAGGACCAGAGAACACCACCAGAAACTCCAACTTTACAAGCATCATAAAGGCAATAAATTCATATCTTTCGGTACTTACTCTAAATGTCAATGGACTCAATGCTTCAGTCAAAAGACATAGGGTAACAGAATAGACAAGAAAACAAGATCCATCTATATGCTGTTTACAAGAGACCCACTTTAGACCTAAAGACACTTTCAGACTGAAAATAAGGGGATAGAGAACCATCTATCATCCTAATGGTCAACAAAAGAAAGCCAGAGTAGCCATACTTATATCAGAAAATCTAGACTTTAAAATACTGTATGAAGAGATGCACAAGGGCATTATATCATAATCAAGGGGTCTATCCACCAAGAACACCAAACAATTGTAAACATTTATGCGCCAATGTGAGAGCACCCAAATATATGTCAATTAATCACAAGCATAAAGAAACTAATCGATGATAATACCACAATACTAGGAGACGTAACACCCCACTCACAGCAATGGACAGACCATCTAATCAAAAAATCAACAAGGAAACAATGGATTTGACAGACACACTGGACCAGATGGACTTAACAGATACATTCAGAACATTTCATCCTAAAGCAGCAGAATATACATTCTTCTTCAGTGCACAGGGAACGTTCTCCAGAATAGACCATATACTGGGACACAAATCAGCCCTAAGTAAGTACAAAAAGATCAAGATCATACCGTGCATATTGTCAGACCACAACGTTATGAAATTCGAAATCAACCGCAAGAAAAAATTTGGAAAGGTAACAAATACTTGGAGACGGAAGAACATCCTACTAAAGAATGAATGGGCTAACCAAGCAGTTAAAGAGGAATTAAAAAGTATATGGAAATCAATGAAAATAATAACACCACAACCCAAAACCTCTGGGATGCAGCAAAGGTGGTCACAAGAGGAAAGTATATAGCAATCCAGGCCTTCCTAAAGAAGGAAGAAAAATCTCGGACACACAACCTAACCTTACACCTTAAGGATCTGGAAAAATAACAGCAAATAAAACCCAAAACCAGCAGAAGACAGGAAATACTAAAGATTGGAGTAGAAAGTAATGCTATCAAAACCAAAAAAGCAGTAGAACAGATCAATGAAACCAGAAGCTGGTTCTTTGAAAGCATTAACAAAATTGATCAACCACTAGCCAGTTTGATCAAAAAGATAAAGGAAAGGACCCAAATAAATAAAATCAAGAATGAAAGAGGAGAGATCACTACCAACACAGCAGAAATAAAAACAATAATAAGAGAATATTATGAGGAATTATATGCCAATAAAATGGGCAATCTGGAAGAAATGGACAAATTCCTAGAAACGTATACACTACCAAAACTGATACAAGAAGAAATAGAAAATTTGAACAGACCCATAACCAGTAAGGAAATAGAATTAGTAATAAAAAATCTGTCAAAAAACAAGAGTCCAGGGCCAGATGGCTTTCCAGGGGAATCTACCAAATATTTAAGGAAGAGTTAAAACATATTCTCTTGTAGGTGTTCCAAAAAATAGAAATGGAAGGAAAACTTCCAAACTCTTTATGAAAGGAAAACTTGCAAATACTTTCTATGAAGCCAGTATTACCTTGATTCCAAAACCAGACAGAGACCCCACTAAAAAGGAGAACTATAGACCAATTTTCCTGATGAACATGGATACAAAAATCCTCAACAAGATATTAGCCAACCAGATCCAACAATACATTAAAAAAATTATTCACCACGACCAAGCGGGATTTATACCTGGGATGCAAGGCTGGTTCAATATCTGCAAAACAATTAACGTGATTCACCATATCAATAAAAGAAAGGACAAGGACCATATGATCCTCTCAATAGATGCAGAGAAAGCATTTGACAAAATACAACCTTTCTTGATAAAAACCCTCAAGAAAGTAGGGATAGAAGGAGCATACTTTGAGATCATAAAAGCCATATATGAAAGACCCGATGCTAATATCATCCTCAATGGGGAAAAACTGAGAGCTTTCTCCCTAAGGTCAGGAACAAAACAGGGGTATCCACTCTCGCCACTGTTATTCAACATAGTATTGGAAGTCTTAGCTTCAGCAATCAGACAACACAAAGAAATAAAAGGCATCCAAATTGGCCAGGAGGAGGTCAAACTTTCACTTTTCACAAATGACATGACACTCTATATGGAAAACCCAAAGGATTCCACAAAAAAAAAAAAAAAAAAACTCCTAGAATTGATTCATGAATCCAGCAAAGTTGCAGGACATAAAATCAATGCACAGAACTCGGTTGCATTCCTATACACCAATAATGAAGCAACAGAAAGAGAAATCAAGGAATCAATCCCAATTATACTTGCACAAAAAAACCATAAAATACCCAGGAATAAATCTAACCAAAGAGGTGAAAACTCTATACACCGAAACCGATAGAAAGCTTATGAAAGAAATTGAAGAAGACACAAAGAAATGGAAAATATTCCATGCTCCTGGATAGGAAGAACAAATATTGTTAAAATGTTGATACTACCCAAATCCATCTACATATTCAATGCAATCCCTATCAAAATAACACCAGCATTCTTCACAGAGCTAGAACAAATAATCCTAAAATTTGTATGGAACCAGAAAAGACCCCAAGTAGCCAAAGCAATCTTGAAAAAGAAAACCAAAGCAGGAGGCATCACAATCCCAGACTTCAAGCTATACTACAAAGCTGTAGTCATCAAGACAGTATGGTACTAACACAAGAACAGACACTCAGATCAATGGAACAGAATAGAGAACCCAGAAATGGACCCACAAATGTATGGCCAACTAATCTTTGACAAAGCAGGAAAGAATATCCAATGGGATAAAGACAGTCTCTTCAGCAAGTGGTGCTGGGAAAACTGGACAGCGACATGCAGAAGAATGAACCTGGACCACTTTCTTATGCCATACACAAAAATAAACTCAAAATGGATGAAAGACCTAAATGTAAGACAGGAAGCCATCAAAATCCTCCAGGAGAAAGCAGGCAAAACCCTTTTTGATCTTGGCCGCAGCAACTTCTTGCTCAACACGTCTCAGGAGGCAAAGGAAACAAAAGCAAAAATGAACTACTGGGACCTCATCAAAATAAAAAGCTTCTGCACAGCAAAGGAAACAATCAGCAAAACTAAAAGGCAACCGATGGAATGGGAGAAGATATTTGCAAATGACATATCAGATAAAAGGTTAGTATCCCAAATCTATAAAGAACTTATCAAACTCAACACCCAAAAAACAAATAATCCAGTGAAGAAATGGGAAAAGACATGACTAAACACTTCTCCAAAGAAGACATCCAGATGGCCAACTGCCACATGAAAAACTGTTCAACATCACTCATCATCAGTGAAATACAAATCGAAACCAAAATGAGATACCACCTCTCACCTGTCAAAATGGCAAAAATGAACAACTCAGGCAACAACAGATGTTTGCAAGGATGTGGAGAAAGAGGATCTCTTTTTCATTGTTGGAGGGAATGCAGGCTGTTGCAGCTACTCTGGAAAACAGTATGGAGGTTCCTCAAAAAACTAAAAATAGAACTACCCTAGGAGCCAGCAATTGCACTACTAGGTATTTATCCAGGAGATATAGGTGTTCTGTTTCAAAGGGACACATGCACCCCCATGTTTATAGCAGCACTGTCAACAATAGCCAAAGTATGGGAAGAGCCCAAATATCCATCAATGGATGAATGGATAAAGAAGATTATATATATATATATATATATATATATCTCACATATATATATTGTATATATAATAATTATATATATTATATATAGATAGATTATATATATGTGTATATATATATATATATATAATATATAATTGAGTATTACTTGGCAATCAAAAAGAATGAAATCTTACCATTTGCAACTAAGTGGATGGAACTGGAAGGTATTATGCTAAGTGAAATTAGTCATTCAGAGAAAGACAAAAATCATATGATTTCACCCATATGAGGACTTTAAGAGACTAAACAGATGAACATAAGGGAAGGGTAACAAAAATAATATAAAAACAGGGAGGGGACAAAACAGAAGAGACTCATAAATGTGGACAACAAAGTGAGGGTTACTGGAGGGGTTGTGGGAGAGGGGATGGGCTAAATGAGTAAGGGGCACTAAGGAATCTACTCCTGATATCATTGTTGCACTATATGCTAATTTGGATGTAAATTTAAAAAAATAAAAAATAAAATTAAAAAAAAGAATGTAAGTTTTCTTTTTTCTATTCATTTTGTTTTCTGTCCCATGGCTTAAATAATCAAATAATTCATTTTAAAAAGAGGTATTTGAGAAACTCACATGCACAGGCAACTTGCAAAAATTAATTTAAACCTAATTGAACTTCAGATCCATCACAGTATCCCTTTAAAAAAAGTTCAGAGACAAGGAGCTCAATACCATGGTCTTGCTATATAAACAAATTCAATAAAGGGAATAAAAAAAAGTGTCTGCAGGGAAAAATTAAATGAAAGGAGAGTAAACTTACCAAAACAAGCTTGTTTTCTCTAAATTGGTGTGGCAATGTTTCTTCCTATTCTCTAACCCACAAGAATCACACCTTCAGATCAATGTCTATTTTATTGGAAGATTATGGATTTGGGGCTGCAGGATGTCTTGAGAACTTGTCTGGTCAATCTCCTTGTGTTCAGGTGAGACTATTTCTAAAATAGTTTAGACAGATGAGTGTTGCAATTGAAATAATTGCTAGAGAAAGTGGTCTCTTTATCTTACTTCATTTATTTCTTTGTTGAGGAACTTTCATTATTTATTTACAGTTAAACATTATCTGAGTTGAGTTTCGGCCCAAATGTTATAAAGAACCTAGAATGGTGCCTGACATATTGCAGCTACTTAGGAAGAGTCAAATAATTAAATTTGGTGAAAGGCCTTGTGTCTTTTTTCCTAGTTTCCCACTTTTAGTCCTCTATAAAGTATGAAAGAATAAAAGAAGTTCAGATTTGAAAGAAACTTAAAAATGTCCCCACAATTCTATACTTGGAGTTCTCAAACAAAACTCAAACCTGTAATGCTATATTATGACAACAGCAGAACCAGCAGTAAAAATTCAAACATATTGTGGAAACAAGAACAAGAAAAATATATGTTATAGAACATAGAACAGAACAGGAAACAATATATGGGGGAAAAAAAGGTCCCTGGGTAAAGGTGAACTGGATAGTGCTCTGGCAGCCATCAAAGATAGAGCTGAAGACATCCAGAAGGGATTTATTTGGTGAAGACACTAATTACTAGTGAAAGAAATAGGCTTTCCTTACCCATGTGAAATCATTGAGACTTATATGGCATGAGAAATATAATTTAAGAACTTATTAAGCAGCCAGTGGCTACTATTTCAGGTGTTGATTCCAGGTGGTAATTAAGAAAATCACAGCTTGACCATCTTGGAAACCAAGGGTTCAATGCTGAAGAAGTAAAATAACACTAAATATTAAAAAAAAAAAAAGATGTTTTCTTTCCCATCTCCAAAAATGAAGGCTATGATAGAGTTAGTTCAAAGGAAGGGGTGAGCAACATACTTTAATGACTATTCATCAAGTGTAGATTATTTGGGCAAACAAATTATGTCCCCTAGTGAATGGAATTTTCAACTACAATGGATGAATATGAATTGAATGGCATAAAATATCAAGGTTATTTAAAAGTGTGTTGTGTTAATTACAGTATTTTGGGTTTTCTACCTATATATTTGATTTTGATTTCTAGTTTAATTCTCTTGTGGTCTAAGAGCATACCTTGTATGATTTCTATACTTTTAAATTTGTTAAGGTGTGTTTTATTGATTGAATATGGCCTATATTGGTGAATGCTCTGTATGAGTTTGAGTAGAATATGTATTCTCCTAATTTTGAATATAGTATTCTATAAATGTCAATTATAATCAGTTGATTGATGGTGCTGTTCAATTCAACTATGTCCTTACTGGTTTTCTGCATGCTGGATCTGCCAGTTACAGGTAGAGGTATGTTGAGGTCTCCAGCTTCAATAGTAGATTCTAGTAGATTCATGTATTTCTTTTTCATCAGTTTTTGCAGTTTTGGCTTATTTAGACCATTTATGTTTAAAGTGATTGTTTATATGGTTACGTTAATATCTGCCATATTTGCTACTCTTTTCTACTTTTTCTATTCATTGTCCTTGTTTTTTCTTTTTTTTTGTCTTTCACTCTTTTTCTGCTTTTTATGCTTTTAATTATTTTGCATGATTCAATTTGTTCTCCTCTCTTAACATGTAATTTATACATTTTAACATTTTAATTCAGTTATTTTATTTTTATTTTATTTTATTGAAGTGAAGTTGACACACAATGTTAAGTTTCAGGTGTACAACATAGTGATTTGACAATACTATACATTATGCAATGTTCACTACAAGTGTAGTTACCATTTGTCACCATACAAGACTATTACAATACCACTGACCTTATCCTTTATGCTATAGCTTTCATCCCCATAACCTATTCATTTCATAAATGGAAGCATGTACCTTCCACTTTTTTTAGTGGTTGCCCTCATACTTGCAATGTACATTTACAACTAACCCAAGTTCTCTTTCAAATAACACTATATCACTTCTTAGGTAGTACAAATACCTTATATTCCCAATTTCTCCTGTCCCTTATAACATTACTCTCATTAATTTCACTTATCTATAAACTATAAGTACAAAATACATTGTTGTTTTTATTATTTTGAACAAAATATTAGCTGTTAGATCAGTTAAAAATAAGAGAGATTATTTTACTTTAATTCCTTCTCTAATGCTTTTTCTTTCTTTATGTAGATTTGAGTTTCTGACCTATATTATCATGTTTTCTCTGAAGAACTTCTTTTAACATTTCTTTCAAGGCAGATCCTCTGACAAAAAATTCTTCAATTTTTTGTCTAAGAAAGTCAGACATTTTTCCTATTTTTCTTTCAGTTTTGAAGGATAATTCTGCATACAGAATTTATTCTCAAATACTTTAAATATTTAATTCCATTCCATGTTCTGCTTGCATGCAAGGTTTCTGAAAAGTTTGATGTAACTCTTATCCTTTTTTTTCTGTATGTAAGATGCCTCCTTTCTACCTCTGAATGCTTTCAAGAGTCTTTGTTTTTGATTTTCTGCAGTTTGTATATATGGTATGCCTAAGTGCAGATTTTTTGGTTATTTATTATGTTCTCTAGCTTCCTGAATTTGTGGTTTGGTTTCTATTATCAATTCTTGGAAGTTCTCAGTCATTACTGCTTTCAATTTTTTATTTTCTTCTCTTTCTTTGATATTCTCCTTATGTATATGTTACACCTCTTGTATTTGTCCAGAGTTCTTGCATGTTATTTTCTTTTTCATTCATTTTCTCTTTTTTATGTTTATTTTTATTTATTTTTGAAAAATAGAGAGCACACAAATGGGGCAAGGGCAGAGAGAGAGGGAGAGAGAGAATCCCAAGCAGGCTCCGTGCCCAGTGTGGAGCATGATGTGGAGCTTGCTCTCACAACTGTGAGATAATGACCTAAGAGTGGACACTTAACCTACTGAGCCACACAGGTGCTCCTCATTTTTCTCTTTATATTTCAATTTTGGAAGTTTCTAGTGATGTTTCTTCAAGATTAGTGATTTTTCCTCACCTGTGTCCAGTCTATTAATGAGTCCACCAAAAGCACTTTTCATTTTCATTATGGCTTTTTTTTCCCTAGCATTTTTTTTGGATTGTGTCTTAGTCTTTCCAACTCTGCTTACATTACCTATCTGGTCTTGTATATTGTTCACTTTCTTCATTAACACCCCAGCATATTAATCAGTGTTATTTTTTTCTTTTAGTTCCCAGTCTAATCATTCCCAGATCCCTGCCGTATCTGAGTCTGGTTCCAATGCTTGCTCTTTCTCTTCAAAGTGTGTTTTTTGTTTTTAATATGCCTTTAATTTTTGTTACATGCTAGATATGATGTACTATAAAAAGGAACTAAAATGGAAAGACCTCATATTAGTATGAAATAATGTGAACTTTTAAGTAAATAACATGGAGTTTATGTTTATCTGGATAAGAGTTGGGCTGTGTTTACTGTTTGTTCTAGCTATAGGTGTCAGAAGCTAAAAATTTGCCCTGGTGTCTTTGTTTTTGTCTCTCCTCTTGTTTTTGGGTTTCCTTAGATACCTCTTAAATATTGTTTTACAGGTATAGTTGTTTCCATTTTTTTCTATTACTACTCAGGAGCCTTGTTGATGTGATACCTAGTTGTGAGGGGTAGGGGAAGTTTTCTATAGTCTTTTAGTTAGCCTCTGCCCCTGAACTATGATCTTCACAAGTGTTTCTCAGTTTTGTTTTGCCCTCACCCCCTTCAGTGAGACAAGTAGGCTAGAGGGGCCTGGAGTGGATATTTTCCTTCCCCTAGGTAGAAGGCTAGAGCAAGCTAGAATTAGGGTACTTCCCTTCTGCTGCAGTATTTGGACTCTGCTAAAACTCTGGTCAGGTAGGCTCTAACAAAATTATTTTCCTTGAAAATAGGTTTCAATAAGAAAACAGAATTCTCTGATGGATTTTAAAAATAGCTACTTTCTCCCATTCCCTGACAAAAGCAAGAAGGAATGTTGCTCCAGTTTTTATTGTTGAGAACCTAGTAGGGCTCCTGGAAGTAAAACTCATGAAAGTGCAGGAGCCTTCCTAAGATTGGCTCCCCCCTGGAGTTTTTAACAAACTTGTCCAAGTTGAGACTCCAGCAATTTATCAATTGTTTAGTTTGGTTTTTTGTTTTTGGGTTTTTTTAAGGTTTTTTTTTCCCCCCCATAATACTGATCACAGAGTTTTCTGTTTCTGGTCTTCTGATTCAGTAAGTTGTGATTCTCTGCCTGTATATCTCTTAAATTTAAGGAGCAGTGGCTTGCCCTATGACCTCAGTTCTCTGATTAATTCAAGAAAAGATCTTAATTTTTAGTTTGTTTAGTTTTTTTCTTGGTGTCTGAATGGAAGAGCTGATCTCCAAGACCCTTATATGCTAGGCAGGAAACTGAATTTCTGAGTGTCTTTTTTTCCAAGTCCTAACACCTCTAGGGTCCAGCCCCCATGACAATCAAAACTCCTCCATTGTCCTATTCTTATCACCACTTTCAATCCTCACTCACCATGCTTTGGACATAGCTTCTACTAAGACAAAGAAAGCAGTCTGTGAAATTGAATAGCCTAAGTTCATTCCTGTTTCTTGTTCCTGATATAGATGGAAAAACTCCCATCCCACCCCCTCAATTTCACACACCTTCCTAACTTGGGAGAGAACAAAAAGGGGATTGATTATGGGAAAATAGCCCTTCTCATCACTTTATGGTGTCATTTATACATATTAATGTCATAGGCTTTATAAAATATATTAATTAATATTGTTATAGATAAATTCTAAAAAAAAAAAACTGCTGACATCTGACAGAGTCACAATACTGAACGCCATGGGTTTACATTTGTTTCTGCATATTTACTATGATCTAAATGCCAGATATCCTTATTGGAAATCCCAGGTGGGACAATAGGCTTTTAAAACAAAAAAATGAAGAGTCTTTAGTAACTGTTAGGAGAGGGGAGACAAGACAAGGTGCTACAGTAAAGGTACTTTTCATTGAGGCCTCTTAACCCTAAGAAAGGCTATGTACAATAGTTGGTTTATGAAAGTTAAGCAAAGAAGCAGATGTTATTGGAACCATACAGGTAGTAAATTGGCTGCAGATATATAAAACAGATAAAACTTAGCCGTCAACAGTTATTGAGTATATATTTTATTCCAGGTATTATGCTAAATACTAGATCATGACATGAATGAGACACTGTTATAATTCTCCGGTTTCTCACAGTCTGGCAGGAACTGACTGATGCTAGAAAAAGAACAGACAAAATAGTTTGTTGTTCAATTATTTCAGAACAACCTAAATCCACTAAACCCAAAGCAAGGAATCTTTAGAGATTACATAATTAGTGGTGGTGGTGGAGGCAATAGTTACTATAATATCCCTATAGTTTTTTCCCGCTATTACATTTAGCTCAAATGGCATATTAGGTCCTTTTAAAATGTGGTATCTATTGAACTAGTTATTCAACAGATTTTGAACAAAAATGTGACTTCTTTTTTATGAGAAATAATTTGATTCACTTTTAAATCAAATGAACAATAATCTTATGTTAATTATATTGCCTTATTAAAAAGTTTTTTATTTACAAAAGCAAAATGGAATTTATCAACCATTAAGATCAGGCTTACAACTGAACAGTTTATTGGTTAACACTGTGATTAAATAAATTTAGGAATGGAAATCTTGCTGTATGTTTCAATATCTTTCCAACTGTACTCCATAGGCACATTTGTGTGTGTTTGCATAGCCAAGTACATCCCAGTTTTCTGTTCATGGTGTCTCATTGATTTCTTCTCTTAAAAAACAGTCTACAATTTCTAAAGCCATTTGAGTAGCTGAAAGGATTCAATTGCTGTTAATTTAAACGGTCAGGTTGCAGGAGGAATAGATCTTAGAGGGTGAGGGGGACATCAAAAGCCCAGTTTTGATTGCATTAAGTTTGATATGCTCCTTAGACATCCAAATGGAGTTGCTATTATCTATTTGAATATGAGACTGGAGTTCAAAAGAGAGCGAATACCCTAGAGAAATGGAGGACGGTTGCCAGGGATCATGCTAGGCCCACTTAAAGTCAGCAATCATGAATTTAAAGCAGGAACAGTTGTGGGTTTTCTTCCAGCTATATTCACTTACATGAATGCTGTTATAGAGTAAGTGAACAATTATAATTATTCAGGTTTGTGTTTTGCCAAGTGAGGGTGATGAAGTGAAAAAGGAGAAAGAGAAATGAGGATCAATACAAGGATGTGATTATGCAATATTGTCATTTATATGACCAAAATATATTTCTTATATATATTTGGTCTTCTCCCAAGGTTCCTGTCTCACAGCTTTCAAGACCTTTGGAATTTACTGAGTGATAAGAGCAATAGGAGCATCTTTTGTAATAATATTTGGTCTCTTGTCCTCAGTTCCTGAAATTGGTTCAGAGTCATAAAGGTGAAATGGGGGTCTTGTTATTCATAACAAGTGCTTTTCCACCACAACTGAGTTTGTGTTAATAAGGTGACTTTGCAAAGCACCTAATGATGGGGGCTGGTTGCCATGGGAGCCAACCATGTGATTGGAGGATTGAAACCTTCAGTCCCACTCCATGACCTCTGGGGAGAGGAGTGGAGATGGAGGTTGATTTGATCACCAATGGCCAATGATTTAATAATGATGCCTATGTAATGAAGCCTCCATAAAAACCCACAAAGGACATAGTTTGGAGAGCTTCCAGGTTAGTGAACCCATGCAGATGCTGAAAGAATGGGGTGTCTGGAGAGGGCATGGAAGTTTCATGCACCTTCCCCATACCTTGCCCTATACATCTCTTTTATCTGAATATTCCTCAGGTATATATACTTTTATAATAAATGGGATCTAGTAAGTAAAATGTATCTGAGTTCTATGAGCCAGTCTAGCAAATCAATCAAACCGAAGAAGGGATTGTGAGAGCTTCCAAGTTGTAGCAGGTCAGTAGAGGCACAAGTAACAACCTGGACTTATGATTGACATCTGAAATAGAGGGCAGTGCTGTGGAACTGAGCTCTTAACCTGTAGAATCTGATGCTATCTCTGGGTGAATAGTATCAGAACTGAGTTGAATTGCAGGACCCCAGCAGATGTCCTGAGAATTGCTTGTTGGTGTAGGGAAACCACACATACACATTGGAATTGTGTGTGAGAACCAACAGATTATAATGACTGAACATAAAACTTAAGCTGTAAAAAAGAAACTGGGAGTATAAGGGATTAAAACACATTGGAAAGTTATGAATTTCAGGCCCAGGTGAGAACAAAGGATTGTTGCCGATAGCATACAAGAAACACAAATCTGAAAAGTTAGGAAAAAGTGATGAGAGAGTAGGTTGCATGGAATTGAGATTAGGTAGGGGTAGCAATTCCTGGTAATGATAGAGTCTGGGATATAGTCATGAGAGTAAGTGGATGACATAGGGTCAACATCAAGATCATTGAAGGAGAGGAGTTTAAGGAACATAGAGACTATGATATTGGAACAATCCTACACACATATGTTGAAATTGCCGAGAACAATTACAGGAGTAGTATTAGAGAGCATGTCAGTGAACCAGTAACTAAATTCCTCAAGACTATTCATGAGAAGAAGGAAAATGGTGGCTGGTGATCCAGCTATCTGTAGATGACAACAACACAGGATTCAAAACTGTGAGATATTTTAGGGATAAGGTGGAAAGAAAAATGGTCTGAAAGTTGCAATGAAGAGTAAGTATGGCATTAACATCACTCTCTAGGCTCAATATTATGAGTGGTGTTGGAAAAAAAGAAAAAAATAAAACCACCACCCAAAATGGTGGCAGGGGAGGCAGTGCCCTCAAACAAGAGCCAGAATTAAATCCAAGCAAAACTAAAGGTAGATCAGAGTTTCTCAGTCTCAGCACTATTGAAATTTGGGCTGGACACTTCTTTTTCATGTGTGGAGGGCAGCCCTGTGCATTGTAGGATGTTTAGCAACATCCCTGGCCTCTATTAGATTCCTGTAAGCTGTAAGAATACCCTCCTCAGCCCACTCTTGTGACAACTGAAAATGAGATAGATCATGAAAAGTTGAGGATATTGAGGATTTTTCCTCACAGTAAAATTATTTCAATCTTAGGCTATTTTTCCTATTAAAAATAATTAATGAAAATGAGATAAAATGTGATTTTGCTCACATATCATAAACTGTATTGTTTCCAGTGTGAAATTATAGACTTTCCTTCTGGAAGGAAAACATAGTTAATCTCAATTGAGTAGATACAGAACTTTTTCTATGTTATGGCATAAGGTAGACCCTAGATAAGTGTCCTCCACTGCAATTACTCTAGTTTAAGATATTGGAATCTTTCATCTGAATTTCTACAATGCCCTCATAACTGACCTACCTCCATTCAGTCTAGCATCCCTCCCTTACTCACATTCTCATAGAGTACTCAGGGTAAATATAATCAAATCATGCTACTCTCTTCACTAACTCAAAATGATTATGTTTCCTATTGCATAGAGAATAAAATGAAACTGCTAACAAACTCCGTAGACACTACATGATTTGGCCCTGCTAACCTCTCCAACACATCTCAGATCACTTTCCTCTTTGGGCCAGAAACTTCAACTATAATCTCTATTTTCCTTAAACAACTAAACTCATAATCATCCCACCTCATTACCAATGCATTGTCTGTTTTCTCTGTCAGTAATGCTCTTCCTTCACACTGGCTCCTAACTATGAAGATCGTGACTATGAAGATCATGGCTCATCTTTTCAGAGAGTCTTTTCCTCATCACTTTTTGTAAATTAGCACCATAACCTGAGAAAGTGACTGCCAGTCACTATCCTATCACTCTTTTAGTTCCTTCATTACACTTGCTACTACCTGAAGTTATCTAATTGGTTTATTTATATATTTACTTGTTATCTACCTTATTTACCAGTATAATCCCAACATCTGGCTCATAGTAGGTACTTTGTAAATACTTGATGCATAAATAAATAAATTAATTAATTAATTTGAAAAGTGGAACTGGTAATGTTTCCCTTGTCTCTTCTCTGTTCAATTTACTGTAACTTAAGTCTGCTTGAATTTTTCAGCTTTAATCCCACTATTAATTTACACACAGAAATCCATCTGTGGGGGTAATTCCAAATGTAATTTTGTGAAATATTGTGCTAAGCCAAGAGAGAAAAGGATTCTAATTTTAATACACTTTGAAATCATTCTGTTTACCTGTTGCCTAAGGAGGATCAAGAAGATTAAATTGGCTCTGAACAAACACAAAACTAATTAGAGGTGATAGGAAAAATGTAATCTATCCTTTTATAATGACACTTTTAAGACTTCTTCTATTATACACAAATTTGGCTAACATGGCAATGTCTGGTTTGGCACTGTGAGGATAACATGAAATTTGAGCATTACTTTCCTCAAGTACTTTTTAATTTATTACTTAATCTGAAGGGATTGGAGTAGCTTTTATATGATATTGAATTTTATTTCCTTATTTACACAGAACAGTTGTGGCATACACAGCAATTAAATTTAATCTATTCTCTACTCTCATCTCATTAAGTGATAGTCTCCAGCCCCAAGTCAAATAAATTATTGTTGCAAGAGATCAGGTAGGTTGAGTTTCAGTAAGAGCAATTCAGGAAAGTTTCCTCTCTCCCTTCCCACCCCCTCCAATTCTAGAAATAAAGCCAATAAGTTTTCTTGATTTCACAAATTATTTTCAGAAGGAACCATTGTCTCAGGCTTATTTCAGTGCAACTGTTATGCTAATATGTTAGTAGACCTAGTTATAACTATTATTTTTGTAGTCTACAACCTTGCAGAAAAAATAAGCTCTCTACAGATCTTTCCTGCCAAGTGTCCAAACATTAGGGCTACCGAGGGCTATTACAACTCTTTGTGTTTTTCAGCAGCAAATGTCATATTTATAACCATTATGTTTGAGGAAATGAGGCCTTTTTTTTTCCTTTCATGCCCTATTCCTTTTTTTTTTAGTTAAAAATTAATGTTTATTTATTTTTGAGAGAGAGAGCAGAAGCAGAGAAAGGGCAGGGAGAGAGGGATACATAGAATCTGAAGCAAGCTTTAGGCTCCAAGCTGTCAGCACAGAGCCCAAGGTGGGGCTCAAACCCACGAACTGTGAGATCATGACCTGAGTAACCGACTGAGCCACCCGGGCAACCCCCTTATTCCTTTGATCCACTTCTGTGGACCAGTGACATAAACAGGATTTATCTATGAAAAATAACCTAGATTTGACAAATCCCAGTCTATGGCTAGTTCACAGTTAATTTTAATCAAAGTACCTTATAAAAAGGAATAAAATCATTAACTGGAATCTTACTGTACTGCATACGTGCCTATTTTAATATTTAATTGTCCCTAGATCCCACTACTTGTATTATAGTCTGGTTTAGTGCCTTTTTTGTTGCAAGCAAGTGTCAAAAATGATACTCACTTTTTAGTATTTGACATAGAATCCAATGAGAAGGATCAGATAGAACCAAGAATTTATCTTTTCATTCAATAAACAGATATTTACCTCATACTATTTCAATAAACAGATATTTATCTCATACTATGTACAAGGAACTCTGCTCAGTACTGTTGATACAGTGATGGACAAGACAGACATGGTCCATGCATATGCAGTTTCCTCTTTCACAGCCACTTAGGTAAGTGATTATCTATTTAAGGCAAAGTAAAATTATTATTTGTGCTGACTGCCACACAGCAACAAAAAAGGAAAAATACTTGCTTACCATAAATTTTTAGCTGAGTATTTAACAGCATATGAGCTATTATTCTTTCTATCAAGGCTAGCAGTTGAAGAAGCAATGATGATGCCTGCTAATTTATTTGAAATATTCTGTAATGATGTCTACCAATACCCCTCTTCCATAGGATCTCTCAAAACATATTTGTGCTTATAACTATCTGCTCATACATTATTCTGTCTAGTATATGGGATTTATCTACTTTCAACATTTTTATCAGCACAGAGCATTGTTCTCCACAATGCATGACTCCTTGTGGAACTCTTTTCTTATATTTTGTTTGCCTTTTTGAACTACACAATATGATATAGTATACCGAAAGCAAGCACCAAAAATAACATCTATTTTTAAAGTATCTCTGGATGTTATAGAAGGAGTGAAAAATATCATTTGTTGGGTAAAGTACAAAATATTTATAAAATGAATGGGTATAAGCACAGATGTTGCAATAAAAACTGGAGGAAATAAGATGCCCTCTGCATTTATATTCATTGCAAAATATTCCTGTTCCAGTTGAAATACACATTCTTAACTAAATAAATGGTAATTTGTGTTTGGAACCATAAACTTGGAAAATAAATGATGCAGAAACAACTAAAATAATTAGAAACCACATAACCAGAACCCTCCATTAACCATCCCCCCACCGAATTCTTGGTTTCTTTTTGCCGAAATGGACAAATTTTAAAATATGCTGGTTATTTCTAGAGGTTTATCTGACAAAACACTTTCAAAGGAATGGTATGGAATCAGTAAGAATTCAGCCCATTTTTGTACCTTCTGTAGCCCCATCAATAGTTTTAGACAAAGACATGCTCATTATTAAAATATTTGAAATAACAGAAAGAAGAAAGCAATCATCTACTGTCCCACTATTTAAATTACAATTACTATCAGTATATTCTTTGTATGTTTCCTTTCACTATTTTCTAAGTATATGTGTGTTTGTTTCTTGCTAGTTATCCACTGAACATAGCTAACTTCATATAAATATGAAGGTAAAGCTTATCATATTTGGAATTAGCCAGGATTCATGTTTATAAGAAACAAAAACTGACTCTGAAGAACAAAAACAGAAAAGCATATGATTGACAAAGGAGTTATATCCAGAATGTGTAAAAACTCCTACAAATCAATTAAAAAAGTCAAGCAATTCAATAGAAAACTGAGCAAAATACAAAATAAGCACTTCACAAAAGAAAAAATCCAAATAGACAATAAAGATACAAAAAATTTCTCAAAATCATTAGTAAATCATGAAAATGCAAGTAAAACCATTCCTACTAGATTGGCAAAATATTTTTTAAAGTCTTGAAAACATCAAAAAGTTAGTGCAGATGTGGAACAAAAGAAATTTCTTATACATTGTTGATAAGAATGTAAATTAGTTCCACCATTTTGAGTTCCACCATTTTGGAAATAATTTGTTATTATCTAATGAGGTTGAAGAGATGTCTTGCCTTTAATCAGCCTTCCACTCTTGAACATATACCTTAGAGAAATGCTTACAAATGTACACCAAGATACATATATGGTAATGTTCATAACAGCAGCATTATTTGTAATGGTCCTATGCTAAAACAACCAAATGTTCATAAATAGTTGAATAAATGCATATGTTATAATATTTTAATGCAACGGAGTATTATTACCAATACCAATAAGAATAAATGAAGTATAGTGGCAAACATGCAGGTAATTCTTACAAATAAATGTTAAACCAAAAAAAAAGCACAAAATGATATGTAGATTCTTGTATCTTTTTTTAAAGTTTAAAAACAGACAAAATTAGACTATACTGTTAAGGATTCATATATAATGATAACACTGCAGAGTAAAGCAAGTAACTGCTTATCATAAAAATGATAGGCTTACTTCTGCAGGGAGCGGGATAGTTAAATGAAACTGAGAAGGGATACACTGGTAGCTGCTGGAGTGCTGTCAATGTTTTATACATTGATTTGGGTGGCTTTTTTTACAGGTGCTTGCTTTATAATCAAACATTATACTATACAGTTATGCTTTATGCACTTTTCTCGTGTTATGTCTCACCACAAAAGTAAAAACAAGAGAAAGAGGGAGAATGAAAAAAAAAACAGAAAATAAATGGACAGGAACCAAGTGAGGCTAGGCAATAAGCAACATAACAACGCTTGCTTCATCAGTATTTTTTCAAAGCTATTTAGGTGATTTTATTATACATTTGGAGTCAAGAATCAGTGTTGAGAGAAAAAAAAAGAGTATCTTAAGTATAAGTGCCTGACATATAATGTCCACCATCATCTGTCCACTTCTGAAGGTGACAATTCTTTTTGTTCATCTCTGAGCATGCAGGTCCTTGAGTAAATTATCAAAAATAACTAGGGTGCCTGGCTAGCTCAGCAGGTGGAACATGCAACACTTGATTCCAGGGTCATGAGTTTGAACCCCACATCAGGAGTAGAGATTACTTTAAAAAGATAGAAAAAAATAATTGTTGTAATGAGTTTATAACTATACTTAAATTTAATACAGACTTGGAAAGATGTATTTAAATATGTTGCAGATGAGATAGGTCTGTGGAAAGTGAAAAATTATTTCTTATGGTGTGTAATATATAAAGGCTCCAGCAAAAAATAAAAATAAATGAATACATTTTAAAATCTTTCAGGGGCACCTGGGTGGCTAGGTCAGTTAAGTATCTGACTTCAGCTCAGGTCATGATCTCACATCAATCGCATCAATCCCTGTGCTGACAGCTGGGAGTCTGGAGCCTGCTTCCAATTGTGTTTCCCTCACTCTCTGCTCCTCCCTCACTCACACTCTGTGTGTCTCTCCTTCTCAAAAATAAATAGTAAAAATTTTTTTAATATAAAAAAATAAATAAAATCTTTCAGATGGGGACTTTATGGTATAAACTGAAATTTTCAAAATTGTTAAAATTTTGATTACTAAGTCAAATACCAGCTTGTTAAAATTAATCTTTGTGGGGCATCTGGGTGGCTCAGTCGGTTGAGCGTCGACTTCAGCTCAGATCACAATCTCACGGTCTGTGAGTTTGAGCCCCACGTTGGGCTCTGTGCTGACAGCTCAGAGCCTGGAGCCTGCTTCGGATTCTGTGTCTCCCTGTCTCTCTGCCACTCCCCCGCTCATGCTCTCATGCTCTCCCCCCCCCCCACGTCAAAAATAAACATTAAAAAAATTAATCTTTGCAATATTGACTGAAATGGCACTAAACTTTTGTAAAGTATGGCAGTTTTTTTGACATATGGTGAAGGGTGTGATGGGATAATTGAACAGAGTATTCTGTAATTAATATGTGATTAATTTTCTTAGACAACTTTATATTTTTTACTGTTATTGTTTCAAGGAAATAGAAAAACAAAAAGATGAAATAAAAGCCACAGAGAGATCTTTAAAGCTATAAGGGTTTTTTCCCTTCAGTTTGATTTCAGGAATTGCTTAAATATGGAAAGTTGTATTTAGCTGTGGTAAAGTTTATTTTTATGAGGAGAGACACAAGGAAGAAATTTCTGGAGAGCTTCATGAAGGAAAGCAAGTGGATGAATCATGGGAGATGTTGATTCAGCACCATACAATTTTTCTCAAACTTGAGTCTTTTATTCAATGGGTCCAGTATTTTCCAGCAGATGGGGCTGATGAGGCAGGTGTGGAAGATTTGGGCCAAGAAAGAAAATGGCCAATAATGAGTGGTGGATCAGTGGCATTATTTCTGCAACTAGAACAGAAGCTGGAGCATGCAGTGAATATCATAGTGTAAATTGCACCCCAGAGAGAAAAATGGATATAGAAAATTATATTCGCATCAAAACTGTCATAGAGACTGACACCTTGGTAACACATGTTTTATTCCAAAGGTATTTGTATGAAGACAAAACAAAACAAACAGAAAGTCATGATTGGGGAAGGGGGGTTCTCTATATGCTGTATACAAGTAGTAAGAGATTCACTCCAGGGACTTTAGGACATTTGTATCACAAACATTTATTTTGTGGGAAAAATCATCTTAATTTTTTTTAAATCAAGATTTCCATCAAAGTTCTTTTTATTATTAAGCAGATTATCTCCTGTATGATTATGATAAATTGCTTTTATATCTCCTTTTATAGATGAAAATTATTTACTAATACATCATTTTATCTGAACAGAGCTGTCTGCTTTTGAAAACATCTATCTATGAATATTAGCTTATCAAATCTACAACATAAGTCTTGGGCAATGTCTACTGAATTTCCTACACTAGAAATTCTAAATAATTAAAATAATACTTTAATGCTTAAAGATTCATTAAGAAATAATTTTTTTGCCCAAACACCCATGCACAAGAATTTACACTGCAGTATTTTTTATTGTAGCAAAAACTATGAAAACTACAAATTAATAAATTGATGCATAGTTATACTGTGGAATCCTATGCTATTTAAACTGTGAAAATGAATGAACTAGAGGTTAATGTGTGAACATGACTAGCTGACCAAAACAAAACACTGAGCAAGTAAAGCAAGTTCCAGAAGAATTCAGAATATAATTTTCCAGCTCTTACTGAGTACCTACTCTATACCCAGAACTGTGTTAACATCCTCAAATACATTATCTCACTCTATTATCATCTTCATTATCTCCACTTAAAGATGGTGAAATTGCAGTTCAGTGACCTGCCCAATGTCACACAGCTACCAAGTTGTGGAATCAGGACTTGCACCCATATCAGTCTGACTCCAAAACCTGAACTCTTAAGCACTATAGAACCAAAGCAGTAACTAAAACCTATTCCTCCCAGAATTCATGACAGACCTTCTTGTTTGGGCCACCTAAGGAATCTCCTTGGGGAGAAGAGAATACCACAAGTCACATTAACTATATTCATAATCCAATAAGTCATTTGAATTTAAACTTACAATAGATAGCAACAGATAACTTCTAAACTAGCTATTCTGGTTGCGGTATATGTAGTCCATGCATACCTGCAAAAGTGGCCAAACCCTTTGCCCAGCTCCAGGAGAAATTATTCTCACAAAATTCATTGTGAATGGTGGCCTTGAGGTGGGACAGTGTAGAGGTCTTTTTGGCTTACAGTGTCTATTCACTAGTGAATGAAGGACACTCGCAGCAGGATATAAACTCTAGGGGAGCCTAGGTGGCTCAGTTGGTTGAGTGTCGGAATTGCAATTTTGGCTCAGGTCATGATCCTAGGGTCATAGGATCGGGCCCTGTCTCCGGGTGAGTGTGGAGCCTGCTTGGGGCTCTCTCTCCCTCTGCACCTCTCCCCCAGTACAGCTTGCTCTCTCTCTCTCTCTCAAAAAAGAAAAAAAGATACAAAGTATACATTATACCATAAACAACATCTTCCTTGTATAAAATATGCAGTTTTTTTTTCTTTTTTCTGTACCATGCTTTAGTTTAATGCCATTGGCTTAAATTGAGGTAGTTTATAAAAAGTATTTCTATGAAATTGATATAACTGTTTTATTAATTACCCATGATTTTACTACATTTTAAGTGCTAAATCAAGTGACTCTGGAGCTAAATTGTATAAGAATTCAGTTCTAACATTCATTAGTTATGTGTCATTGATTAAGTTATTTAAGCTCTTCCTGATTCAGTTTTCTCATCTGTAAAATAGAATGTTTCTCATAAAGGTTTTGTAATAATTAAGTGAGTTAATACATGTAAAATGTCTAGACCAGTGCCAAGCAAATGGTAAATACTACCTAATTTTTTTAGTACTATCTAATTGATAGCCATTGTCTTCGTTGCTGTTAATATCGTTTTTGTTGTTTTGTACTATTGAACATCCTCTGTATGTGGAAGACAGTTAACTGTCTTTAGGACAAAGAATAGTATTACATGTCCTGAACAATTGGTCTATATCAGAAGTGAAAGTCAAAATATTTATAACAGGTCTGAAATAGGACCTCAACCAATCAGGGAAGACCAGCTACAAACAGCCTCTCTGGCTATACTGGTGGACACTAGTTGAATATTAGCCCTGACTTACAGTCTATGAGCACTACAAAGTGGAAAACTGTCTTCATTAGAAAGCTCATGAATGTTTGTGCTCAAACATAGCAAAAATCTAGCACTCCAGGGTAGAAATATTCCTTATTTGTTTCTACTTTTAAACCCCTTTTTGGGGCGCCTGTGTGGCTCAGTCGGTTAAGCGACCGACTTCGGTTCAGGTCACGATCTCACAGTTCGTGAGTTCGAGCCCCGCGTCGGGCTCTGTGCTGACAGCTCAGAGCCTGGAGCCTGCTTCACATTCTGTGTCTCCCTCTCTCTCTGCCCCTTCCCTGCTCATGCTGTGTCTCTCTCTGTCTCAAAAATACATAAACATTAAAAAAAAAAAATTAAACCCCTTTTTAAATTCTCTGCCTTTGCAAGCTGTTGTAACCATTCCAGGAAAAGGTGTCAGAATGGTTTAGATCTGTTAGGATACTTCAGTTATATCCAAAACGGATGAAATAGACCTCCAGCAGCCCAAAACTTCATGTACTTAGAGAGGAAAGATGAGATATTTAAGCTGCATATTAAAAACTCGTACTAAATTTTTGAGATCAGATTGCATATATAAAAAAGTAGTGTGTGTGTCTGTGTGTATGTAGTTAAAAAAAAACAAAGAGAAAATAAGGCAGACAAAAATGGATGGAAAAAGAAAAACAGAAACAAAAACAGGAAATCCCTATTATTGAGATTCTCTTAGAGAAAAGAAATAGGATTTATAGTGAAATTATTTTCCTTACATTTTCATGGGATAAAATTTTGTACAGTGTAAAATAGAGAAGGAAATGCTACATCTGGCCCTTTAAAAAAAACGGGCTTTTAACCTGGCACTCAAGAACACTTCTTTGCCTATCCCTTTCATGGAACAGGTTGTACTAAAGAGCTAGCAATTACAATTGTAAAAAGCAGTCCAGTCTTCTTGCTTTCAGAGAAAAGAAATGCAGAAAACAGAAAGGAGTCCATTCAGTTGTAACCAAATGATTGGCTCAATATTAAGTGAGAATGCTATCTATCTCAAACATAGCTCAATCTCAAAAGAGATTAAAAAAAAAAAGAGTTCCATTATGGTCATTATACAAACATGAATTAAATACACTAAAGCAATATCCAAAAATGTAGAGCAAATTTTAAAAGAAAGAAGAAACAAAAGGACAAATATTTTAATAGAGTATTATTAATTAAATAGGACTCAATTATAGCTTTCGGTTTGCATATTTCATACAGTGTTTTGAACCATAAGATGTCAAGTCATGGTTGTGGGAAAGAGCTATGAACAAAGGATCAGTCTGAGTTTTTTGTTTTTTGTTTTTTGTTTTTTGTGTTTTTTCCCCAGTCTGAGTTTTAAAATCAGCTCTGCCACTACCATGGCTGTGAGACTTTGGATTACTCACTTCCACTCTCCAAATGTCAATCTTTTTATTTGATTCTCTTTTCACCATATTTTTAATTTATTTATTTAAATTCAAGTTAGTTAACATATAGTGTAGTATTGGTTTTAGGAATAGAACCCAGTGATTCATCACTTACATACAACACCCAGTGCTCATCCCAACAAGTGCCTTCCTTAATGCCCATTCACCCATTTTTCCCACTTCCTCACCTCCCCTTCAGCAACCCCCAGTTTGTTCTCTGTATTTAAGAGTCTCTTATGGTTTGCCTCCCTCTCTGTTTTTATCTTATTTTTCTTTCCCTTCCTCTATGTTCATCTGTTGTGTTTCTTTAATTCCATGTATGAGTGAAATCATATATTTGTCTTTCTCTGACTGACTTATTTCACTTAGCATACAACAGTCTAGTTCTAACCACATTGTTGCAAATGGCAAAATATCATTCTTTTTGTTTGCCGAATAATATTCCATTGTATATACGTACCACATCTTCACACACAATCTTGTGAGTTAAAAATCACTGACTGTATGGGTTAAAAGGGTGAATTTTATGGCATATCAATTATACCTCAATTTATAAAGATATAAAACTTTTTTTACAAAAACCTCTTAGTTTCAGCCATATACAAATGCCATTTTTGTCTATCAAAATTATTAAATCACCAATTTCATACAGTTTATCCTAATATAAGTAGGAAGTCCTTCCCAGTAATATGATAAAAATGGGTATTTTTACAAATAGCACTAATAATTCTAGTTGAAAGATTTATCAATTCTATAATCCTATTGAAGAGAAAAAAGCAAATAGTCTCATTTGCATTGTCCACCTACCTCTCATAAATCCTCCTTTTCTTTGCTAGTGGATCTTTGCTTGGTGGTTCATTACTGATGATAGGAAAACTGAATTCTGATAATACCGAGACCCAGGTGGATGAAGTCCCCAAACTATCCAATATATAAGATTCTCAGAAATTATGAAGTATTGATCAGCTACTGATAAAAAAAAATAAGGGGGCACCTGGGTGGTTCAGTCGGTTAGGCGGCCGACTTCGGCTCAGGTCATGATCTCGCGATCCGTGAGTTCAAGCCCGGCATCGGGCTCTGTGCTGACAGCTCAGAGCCTGGAGCCTGTTTCGGATTCTGTGTCTCCCTCTCTCTGACCCTCCCCTGTTCATGCTCTATCTCTCCCTGTCTCAAAAATAAATAAAAATGTTTAAAAAAAAAATAAGAAACAATCTCTGGGTAGCAATGACCACATGCTCTGATGCAGCCCTGCAGGCAATGTGGAAGCTGGTAGCATTTTTAGAAAACTACAAGGAAACTTCTATACATTCAGGAAAGCAGCTGTGCTGGGTAAATATAAATAATCAATATGTTGCTCAAAGAAAGACTAAAGAAGTTTAAATTGCAAGAAATGGGGAAACAAAGGCAAAGGAAAGGAAATATCATAGCTGAGTTAGGGCAGTAGACAGAGTCATTCACTGAAGGTGAATTTAGCTTGTGAATCTTTCCATTTCCATAAAGAAAATTATTTTGAGAAATATTTCATTTGATATCAAAGATATTTTCAAGTAAAGGTAGAAAAGGTGCCATTTCAACTTTTTACCATGTCTCTTGAGCAGGTGGTCACATTATCAGTCATCTTCATTCACTGACAGAGTTCGAAGTATAAACATTTAAGGAAACATTGACAGAGGAGAAGGCACCCCCCTGAGAAGCACTGACAGAAGAGAGGGCATTGTATTTTTAACTAAATATTTAGTAAAAGCTACAGAAGAAAACAAAGACTTGCCAAAGAAATTGAGGTGAAAGAAGTTCAAAGAGGTATACTTTATCTCTCTCCTGGTATTCTCTTATTCTCTCTTAACTTGTAGAAGAGTTTCTTTAGAATGTTCTAACTTGCACTCAGAGTAGAACAAGAGGCTTAACTTCATGAGACCAGTTTATTTACACACTATGTAGTTGCCTAAACTCAAGTATAAGTTGACTTACTGCTATGCTGATTCAGGTGTGTGACTTTTTAAAACGTGCACCTTCTCCCATCATAAAAACTTATTTGAAAATCCAAAAGTTAATATTATAAATGTTAGCTGTACTTCTAAACATAGCGTTGTCATTACTTTCTGTTTGTAATAATGCCACTGGATTGTAAACTTTTTGAAGCAATTGTTTTGTCTTTTAATGTGTTTTCTTCTTTAGCATCTAGTTCAACAATGGTTAGGTGGTAGTCTCTGCATTGGTACCCGTAGAATCCTCTACTGTTTCTCTTTTTGAAAGCGTCCTAAGTTGAAAGAACCCTGGAATGTGAGTTAGGAAGCCTAAGTTCTTGATCTATGCAAACATTAAATTCCTTGAATACACGGTAAGATAATCGGACTAATTGATTTCTAAGAATATGCCCATTTCCTGCTCAAATAAAACCTTATTAATTAATAGTGTCACTTCAATGTATACACGTCTCTCTCTCCTATACTATTCAGGGACGTACACAGCTTATGGAGATAATTACATAAAAATGAAGGTTTTTGTTTCCCCTCTAGATGATATTAATCATTATCCTGACTGAAAATTTAAATGTGATCCATTTAAAGGGGAAATGTCATATTCATAGTATGTCTTGATTACTAAATGCCTTGAACAAAATCGTTCATTACACCCTTCTTGGGAAAATAGGAAAATAGCTTATTGTGCAACTGAATGCATTCATAGCTGGTTGAATGGCAGATACCCATAATACTGTTTCCTTGAGGAAGGTCTCTAGAGGAATGCTTCAGGACTCCGCATTGAACCAGTTCCACGTTTCTTGTTATCAATGATTTTCATGAAAATATTTAAAAACTGCATCCCATAACTTGACATGAAGATAAAAGAATATGTTACTATCTTGAAGTAAACATTTTTCAAACAGCAGAAATTGTAATAATGGGCTTAAATAAACAAAAAGGAAGTTAATGTTAGGCAACTCCTGTGCCTGATTTTTGAATGATCGAATACATAAAGTAGATAAAGGGAATATTTAGCTTTCTAGCATCTTGAAATTAAATAAGAGCCAGGTGTATCTGTTTACAACAAACTCAACAGAAATCAAGACTGTGTTGGTAGCCAATCTAGTGAAGGATGGGTGAATGTTCTCTCTAGACAATAGATATGTTTGATTCTGGATCCAGAGAGTCTACCCCTGTTTCAGTGTATAGTCACAATTTAAAGGAATAAGGTTTTTGTGTCCTATTCAGAGGGAAAATAATTGAAGGTATTAAATAAAAGTTTGCTCTTAATGTTAGTAGTAGTACAAAGAACAATAATAGTATATCTCATTTGGGGAATATATCTATTTGATGTTATATTTTAAATAAAAATAATTAAATACTTTCCACTTAGTGATGGAATAAAATCTAAGTATAGGGAGCAGTCACTAATGCCATACCATACAATGAATTTACTGTAGGTTGTATATGGAGACGTGAAAGCTAGTTGATACTATCACATGACTTCACCATACACAGAGACATCACTCATGCCTGCTTCTCAATAGTCAAGTAAGTCAGGACTATTCTTCTATCTTTTTCTTTGAAATTGCACTTAGAATAAAATCCAAGCTCTGCATGGCCACAATCCTCTGTACAAGACCTGCTTACTTTTCCTATCTTACCCTGTGCTATTCTTCCTCTTTTTGCAGCTCTTTAGCTCTAGTGGTTTTCCAACGCATCCATTAGTACAACCAGATTCATCTAATGTACCGAAAACAGATAGAAAATGCCTGTAACATGTACCAAGCATGTGTAGAAAATGCAACGTAAGTAACATTAGTTGTAGCTTTGCCCATGAAAGATTAAGAAATTTTATAAATTCAATATCTAAGTATTATTTATGCAACTATTTGCCATAGTTGTAATCATCTTTCACCATGGCTTCCTCAATGCTAGGACTTCTAAGTAAATAAACCAATTTATTTTAAAAGGTTTACCAACTACATCTTTTCATTGAAAATACAAAAAATCATGGATAATATATGGCATGTGAAGCAGTGACAAAACAAAATATTAATTTTGGTTCTTTTTTTTTTTTTAGTGAGCACAATAGACCAAATTAAAATACCCATTCCATTCTTTAAAATAAAAATGTCCAAAATCTCTCACTTGGAGGAGGTCTGGATAGGCTAAAAAGGAATTCAGGGAGAAAAAAAATTGAAGATACATTATTGTGGCATGGTTTTGATTAAAGTGAACATTTTCTGAGCTTTGTTGTTAACGAATCTTGCATATGGAAATTACAGTTGCTCTTAATCTGCTTTGAGAGGACTGATGCAAATATTAAAAAGTAATGAACTAACAAGATTGTTTGTTAATGCCACATAAAAGTGCTAATTATACATCATTTCCTGCCTACAGCTAAACCCAAGAGACATCTTCTAAGAAATTGTTAAATAAGCTTCTTCACTAGAAATGTGAATATAGTTGTGTGACATGATGAATTTCCATTTAAGGACCCTGGTGCTATTTCACCCTTAAAAAAAGGGAAAACAAATACAAAAAATATAGTATATTAAATGTATTCAAGGAGCAAAGTTATTTTGCTAATGGAAAATGTTTCATTAATATATTTATACCCGATATTCAACATATGCTTTAAAGGGTAGATTTCATGTTGAACTATATTTAAAGAATATTTGGGGGCTCATTATTCAGAAGATTCTTATAAATTTCAGTGTTATTACTTTTAATATTTTAATAATATCAGTCATAGCAGTCATTTTCCAAAATATATTTGAAATGTTAGCCTGGTTTTTGGGTTTTATGGTTATAGTTATGTTTCTATATTATTCTCATAATAGTATTCTTTATACAGGTACAAGGGAAATGATTCCTGAGATTGTTTTGCCTTCGTGTAAATACCATTAAAGCAACTGTCTTTTGTCAATTTTAGTTTTAATTTACTTTTTAATACGAATTATTTTTCTATGTCTAATGTTAGCTTTTTAGCAGGTAATTTGCAGTTAAATGTCTGCTGGTCTTTGATCATTTACTGGGCATTTTGGACCCATTGGTTATGAACTTAAGCCACACTAGTATCTATTACTTCTATAGACAAATTAGAAGAGGGCACCCACTCGGTGTAGACAAATAAGAAAAGTTGCTTCTCCTCAGATATACTCCTTAACAAGCAGAATACAAACTGAATTTCAATCCCCATTTGCACCATTTTGGCTAGACACCTTTGTGCAGTGTACAAACTGTACAATCATATTCTTGATGTGCCTGCTTTTTATAGTCATTTTAAAGTATGAATATCATAATGGGCTACAGAAAATTTTTTTTAAGTAGGCTTCATGCCCAATATGGGGCTTAAACTCATGATCCTGAGATCGAGTCACATGTTTCACTGACTGAGCCAACCAAACACCCCTAGAAAATAATTTATGATTGGTAGTCTACAGTCTGAGTTACATTATATTCAGTTTTACAATGTTTACATTTTCCATGCTTGTCTTAACTTCCAGGTTTGAGTCACTCACATTCAATAGGAAATAGTGTAGAAGGGGAAGATACTGAGGCAGTTTGAAATTCCTAGCACCTTTGTTCCTGCCTACATCAGAAACATGATTCACCAATTTGACAGTAAATTTCATATATTAAAAAATAAAAAAAAAATAAATAAAAAATAAATAAATAAAAAATAAAACACCTTATGTAACAAAAAAAAAATAAATTAATTAATTAATTAATTAAAAAAAAAAAGAAACATGATTCACCTACATGTCTCTGACATTTTTCTGGCTATATATGCTCTTCCAGGCTGCTAGAATTAAAATTAGAATCAATGGGAATTAGTTCAATGGGAAATCAAGAAATTTGAATTGATAGGGGTGCCTGGGTGGCTCTGTCGGTTAAGCCTCCAGCTCTTGACTTCGGCTCAGGTCATGATCTCATAGTTCGTGAGTTCAAGCCCCACATCGGGCTTTGCGCGGACAGCACAGAGCCTGCTTGGGATTCTCTCTCTCTCTCCCTCTTTCTCTGCCCCTTCCCCACTCATGTGCTCTGTTTTTATCTCAAAAATAAATACATAAACTTTAAAAAAGAAATTTGAAGTTATAAGCATAGGTGTATGAAAGGGGGGAGGTGCCTGGCTGGCTCTGTTGGTTGACCATATGACTCTTGAACCTGGGATCATGAGTTCAAGCCCCACATTGGGTGTAGAGATTACTTTTTTTTAAAAAAAAGCAGATATATGAAAAGATTGTTAAACTGAATTTATATCTACTTACAGCATGCTACTTCAGCTGGCCTATCTTTTGACATCTTGCCTACCTAAACCTGCGGTATAGTCCAGATCCTATTTTTTGCTCATCCTCCTGATTCCTCACCTGTCTTATCCAGCCCTAACCCGTCGATGCTTAGTGTCTTGTGGAAACAGCCGAATATCAGATTTTGGCTAACATGACTAATACAGGGCCTCATTTCCCCAAGGACAAGAAATCAAATGTTGCAAAAACATAGTGGTCTTGAATTTGTCTCACTTAAACTCCTTGACTTAAACCTATAACTACTCTCATCACACTTGATATTTTTCTCTGTTTCTCTGAGTATCCACTTATTTAAAATTATGGTTACAAATAAAGTAAAATAAAATAAAATAATAAAATAAAATAAAATAAAATACTGGTTACAAATTATCTATAGCATTCTATTTTGTATTATATAATTGTCCCATTGCAATATAGAGTTGAAAGAGACCTTAGAAATCATACACAATGCCCTTTTTTTTACTTTTATATAAGCTCTACACCCAACCTGGGGCTCAAAACCATAACCCCATGATCAATAGTCATATGTTCTACCAACTGAACCAGCCAGGCACCCATATATAATCTTTGTTCTATCACAACTGTTAGTTTTAATTACAAAAATAAATTTTTTATTATAAAATTCAAAATATAGCTATGCGAAAATAAAAAATAGGTCACACTGTCACATACTTTTGAAATTTTTTTTACTTCAAATGCTTATAAAAGTTTTTATTTATTTTTTAATATTTTATTTTATTTTTTTTAATTTTAATATTTTATTTTTAAGTAATCTCTACACCCAACTTGGGGCTCAAACTCACAACCCCGAGATTAAGAGTTGCATGCTCTGTGGACAGAGCCAGAGAGGTGCTCCTGAAAGTTTTTATTTTTAAAATTATAATTGTTTGTTATTATTCTGATAGTGGCACTATATTCTATCATTTGAATGTACCACATTTAGTTTACTTCTAATTTTTTGCTGTTATAATGCTAAGATGAGCTTAATTGTAGCTAAAGATTTATCCCACCCATGATTATTTCCTTAGGTCAGACTCCAAGTGGGATTCTTGGATCAAATGACATTATAATTCTAAGGAATCTGTTTAATATTGCAGCATACTCTCAATAAATGTTCTGCCATTTATAGTTCTACAGATAGTATAGGAGAGCACCCATATGCCCAAAGCATCTCCAAAAATGGATATAAATATGTAAAAGAAACTTTGCTAATTTGACAGACAAGAAAAAATATTTCTTGAGGCACCTGGGTGACCTACTAAGTTAAGTATCTGACTTTGGCTCAGGTCACGATGTTGCAGTTTGTGAGTTCGAGCCCTGCATCAGGCTCTCTGCTGTCAGTGCAGAGCCTACTTCAGATCCTCTCTCTCTACCCCTCCCCATCCCTCTCAAAAATAAACATAAAAAAAGAAATCATATTTCTTATTTTAATTTACACTTGTAAAGGATTTTATTTGTTTATTAGCCATTTTTATTTCTTCTTTTGTAAATTACCTGGTGATGTCATTTATCTATGTTTTTATTTATTTATTTTTATTTTTTTAATTTACATCCAAATTATTTAGCATATAGTGCAACACTGATTTCAGGAGTAGATTCTTTAATGTCCCTTACCCATTTAGCCCATCCCCCAACCCACAACCCCTCTGGCAACCCTCTGTTTGTTTTCTATATTTAAGAGTCTCTTGGGGCACCTGAATGGCTCAGTTGGTTGGGCGGCCAGCTTCAGCTCAGGTAATGATCTCATGGTTCGTGAGTTCAAGCACTGCATTGGGTTATGTGCTGACAGCTCAAAGCCTGGAGCCTGCTTCAGATTTTGTGTGTGTTTCTCTCTCTCTGCCCCTCCCCTGCTCTCTATCTCAAAAAAATGAATAAACGTTAAAAAGATTTTAAAAAAGAGTCTCTTATGTTTTGTGCCCCTCCTTGTTTTTATATTATTTTTGTCTCCCTTGCCTTATGTTCATCTGTTTTGTATCTTAAATTCCTCATATAAGTGAAGTCATATGATATATGTCTATTTCTGATCGACTAATTTCTCTTAGCATAATACCCTCTGGTTCCATCCACATAGTTGCAAATGGCACGATTTCATTCTTTTTGATTGCCAAGTAATATTCCATTGTATGTGTACACCACTTCTTCTTTATCCATTCATCTGTTGATGGACATTTGGGCTCTTTCCATACTTTGACTATTTGTTGATAGTGCTGCTATAAACATGGGGGTTGCATGTACCCCTTCAAAATAGCACACCTATATGCCTTGTCATTTATCTGTATTTTATGAGAATGTGCACTTTTTCTACTGGCATGAATTCATTTGACTGCTCAGGTTAGCAATGTTGACTAGTCATACACTTGGATACTTTGGGATGCATATAGATTTCAGTTCTTTTGTGGACATGTCTAGCACTGAAGCAATAAAGTTCATATATCTCTGCAAAGATTTTTTTTTTCTTCAGAGATTTTTCTTAAAGGCATATCATTCTGTTAAATTGGGGCTTATCCATGATTTTACTTATAATCATTATAAGACTCTCTCATAGGTTTTTTTTTTTTTTTTAAATTTTAGAAAGAGGGAGAGAGTACTCATGAGCAGGGGAGAGAGGCAGAAGGAGAAAGAGAGAATCTTAAAAGAGGCTGTATACTCAGCACAGAGTCCAACGTGGGACTCGATCCCACTACTCTGGGATCACTACCTGAGCTGAAACCAAGAGTCAGACGCACAAGCAACTGAGCCACCCAGATGCCCAAGTGTTTGTTTGTTGTTGTTGTTTTTTTAACTATGAAACATTGTTTGTACTTCGCCTTTTTCCTGCAGATGTGACTTATTCTTAATACAGATTTAAAAAACAATGTTCTATGGATAAACAATTAACTTTTTAGTTAGGGAATTAAACACTGTTATCAGTACATTTATTGTACAATATGTTGCTAATAACTGTTGAGCACCAATGAATTTTAACACACTGTATAAGGATTTTATACCTAAAGGAGGTATAAATCTGCCACCTAAGAAAAATAATAGATTACCTGTTTTCTGATGAAGTGTTATTAATAAAGCCAGCAACTCCACCTCAGAAAATGATGATTTAGTAGGAGTGTAAAGACAAAATTAGAAAATGATCAGTGTACCTCATTAGGGGAAAAAAAGATTGAAGTTTAAATTAAAAAAAAAAGAAAACAAAAATTCAGGCTTTTGTTTATTTCAGAATTTGAAGAGCAAATGTCCTTTTGTGAGCCTAACTCTTTGCATACTTATTTCACTAATAAAGTTAGTCTTGATGATGACGTGTCTGCTTGTCAAAGCCAGTTTGGGGGCTTGATAAAACCTAAAACAGAAAGAGTTTCCAGTTTCACGTAAGGGAGTACGAGATTGGCTGCTATCTAAGGAAAGATGATATTTATAGGAAGGAATGAAGCTGTGGAGATAGATTCATTTTTAGGAAGGCTGGATAGTGTTTCTCTAATCACCTCATCCCCACCCTCTCAAATGTGTGGCTCCTAAACAAAACCTTTCTGTCATTAAATACTTAATCCATAGCACTTTTTTCATTTCAAACTGTCCCTTTCTACCTTCTCTGGGTTATATTTTTCTATATCCAAATTTATTACTTTTCCCACAGTACTTCTAATTTGCAGTTGCTCTCCATTCTAAAGCACTTCATCTCTTTTCAACTGACAGTGGTCCTACCCCTCTCTATTTTTAATCTTCTGTCTTTCTCCATGAGTTTTTTTCACATGTGCAAACACCATCGTTCAAACCCTGTCCTGTGCTCCTTGTGTTACTTTGCCTCTGAGTCAAAGCTTTTCAAATCAGAGTGTTGGATGAAGTCAGTTACAAATGAATATTTCCCCATCAATTATATGATTAAACAATTAGATGGACAAAATCCTTTATGGTAAGATTGATGGGTTTGGTTTGTGTGCTTTATATTATCTTATTCCACTTGGAGAAAGAGATTTTCAGAGTTGAGAAAAATACAGTCAGTTTATCTCCATAAAGTCATACAGGATACTGGTCCATTCTCAAAAAACAATGGAGGAGTCACTTCATAAAAATAAGTACCACAGATAAGTTCTTTGAGAAATCAAGATACGGAGAAAGCCTTTCTAAGTAGTAGTGAAGTCCCCAAAGGTGGGTGAAGAAGCATATGTATTTAATCAGTCTTTAGTAAGAGTACCACCTTCTCAAGTACTTAAGAAAAAGATTGTATGATGAAGCACAATTTCTCTGACTTCTCAAATCTAGAGTTGAGTTGATAAATGCAATACACTCCATTATTATAAGAAAAAATTAATATTACCACAGAGAAATAAATGGGTTATTTCACTTAATTTAGTCTCATCAGTTGTCTTTCTGGGGGAATGTGACTACATCCAGCTCATTACAAAAAAGACATGCAAAGTTCTGTGATAGCTATGGAATCAACTTATGACATGACATAGTGGTTTTTGTTTTTTTTTAAGTAAACTTTACACCCATTGTGAAGCTTGAATTTACAATCCCGAGATCAAGACTCGCATGGTCTACTGACTAAGCCAGCCAGGCACCCCATGACATAGTGTTCTTTAATCTGTCTAAAATTTCTTTTATCTCTGGTTTTGGCCCATTGATCTTGAAATAAAGTCATTTTACATAGTTCTGTATTTAGGGCCTACAAAAATCAGCATCTCTCAATAACACGTGATAATCCAAATACATTGTTATAGTATAATGTAATAGTTATGTAAGGATATCTTTCTCCTCCATTTTATATATGCTACCTAGTTATTGAGTGGCAGCCACCAAAAAAAAAACAAAAAACAAAAACAAAAACGCACTTATGCCATGGTAAATAAAGATAGCACTATGATCTCAACTTGAAAACTCCAGTGCAAATAAATTATTTGGTCCTGGTTAGTATTTGTTATAATAATTCTCAGAAAAATGAAGTGTACTTTTAATGTCATTCTGGTTTATGAAAGACTATAAACTTAAAAAATTTCATAACTTTGAACTTTAACCTTTTCAGTATTCTGCAGTTTGATTGGCTCCATGTGTACTTCTTCCATCGGGCTGCAGAAGTTGTAAACACTGGAAAATAGAAATGGCTAATGAATCATACTTGGGACATGGAAAAGGTCAAAGTTTTACAGTTTATGATTATCTTCTAGAAAATATATAGGACATTAAAATTCCAATGCTACAGTCTTGTGACAAAGAATATAATGAGAACAATAAATAATAAACAGTATGACATGAATCTTCTTGTGACAATGATTATAACTTAGAATAGGGAATACTTAACCAACCCATTCCCATTATTATCAGAAGAAAGGGCCACTTTATTAATGTTTATCTTTTCCTTTTGCAGTTAAGAGCTATTTAAGCCTCAGAAAAGAAAGGGAAAATGCTATATGTCCAAGAGTGTTGAATATATTTCATTATAAGCACTTTCCAAAATCAATAGGATGTTGGTGCTGTAGGGTTAATATTATCCAGGATAATTTAAAAATAGCAATTTTAAGGCAAATCACATGTTTAAAATTAATCTCCTACTGTCATGGAGGATGTTGACACCTATGATAACAAAGTGATACATTATTTCCGTACAGAAGGTATGAATAAACAAAAATATTTACATTTTGCTTGCATTTAACACCAGGATCCCAGGCTTATTCCATACTTGCATACCCTGAAATTTTTTATGCAGGCACAGAGCTCTACATAAACTAAAGAAAATATATTTATCCTACATCACAGAGTTATAAATAAAGTGTCAGTGTTTCAATTTGCTAATAGTTATTTTTTATTGCTCACTGTAGGTATTCAGTGTTTAGAAGTGATATAGAAAATAACACAGAGGGCATTAGGAAAGAGAACAGAGGGTTGAAAAAGAGCAGATTGTGTTGGTGGCCCTTTCTTGTTACAGAAAATTTATCAATCATGGATGGCTGTAATTGTGAGTAGTCTTTCTGAGCCTTTACCATGCTACTTCCTTTGAGAAGGAAAACTTATCCTGTCCTGCTGTCATTTACCACACCTTTTGGCAACTCTCCAGAGATGCAGCACTGTTGTTGACACAACAACTTGATTTCTTGTCAAAATATCTTTTAACATCTGGCTCAAAAGATATTTCTGATGATTATAAGCGTGCCCAACTCCTCTGTTCATTAAGGCTGAAAATTCAATAAGTGTTTGGTACGCTGAGACTAAGCTACCTCATAGTGAGCAGCTGTCAGATGATTTGCTGAATACTTCTGCTCAGGCCACCACAGTGAATTGATGGAATTGTGCCAGCTTTAGGACATATACGGAGTGAAGGGAATTTTAGCAAGCACTAACCAGATGCTCCTTCTAAGCTTTGCACTACCACCTGTAAATTTAAACAATCTATTATGAAATAAATGGAGACAAAACCCTTTATGGATCCATGTGTCCTTCGTGTCAGAGTAGCAACAAACCGGTTATTGGTGCTAAAAATACATCAATGGCTTTGGTTATAGGCAAGGTGCCTTTTGGATCTATAGGTTGTGTCAGCCTTTAACTGCTTACATCACCTACACCACCAGTTCTGGACATGAAAAATGTTTATTTGAAGACCCATCACCTAAAGACATTTCTAATTTAGTGGTTATTCATAGATAGTGACACTTTACTACATAGTGAATTGGGTTGTACCGTAGTTAGAATGACGGTCTTTCCATTCTGCATGTTGTGCCTATACCCGTCATTTGAATTTGAAAAAGCTCCTATCCAGGCATTGTGATAATCTCTCAGAACTGTCATTATAATGGGGCACTGCAGCACATTATAGAGTACAAACACAGCAGTATCTGAGAAAATCTCCTGAGTAAAATATTTTCATTTGTGTTTAAAAGTTATGAGTAGATAGTAGCTCTGTGTTCAGGCCAAGAGGTGAAGGGACCAGCCCTGTTCCACCTTGTTCCTGGACTTTTATTAAGCCAACTCTGTATATACCATGTACTTAAGTAACAGTGTAATGCTGAGGGGCAAGCTAGTTCAAGTTTGAAGCAATGGTCTACAACTCTCCCATCTCCCGTGCCTCTGTTCTTTCCTCATCTTTCAGCCTGGTTCTGCCTCTACCTGGCTGTGAAATGTTGGCTATTTCTCTCACCTCAGTCTCATCTGGCTATTTTTACTCTGTGCATTTTCCTCTACTATATAGACTTTAGTCTACTTTATGTACCTTATCAATACTGCTCTGAGCAACCCCCATAGCCTTAGGCAGGTAGGAATTACCCACCTTAGATTTGGCCTAGCAAGAACCCAATGGACCCTCTCCTCTAGTCACAGGGCTGCAAGCCACAGCTAGGGATTCAACTAAGCTACTTAGCACTAGCACATTAATGCTTTAATTTCCTTAAAGATAAAAAACAAAAGCCAAGGCTTAGGCTCCCAGGGTGATGTTTTTAAAAAGAATTCACAGTATTTCAAACTTCAGAATCTTTATTGAATCTCCAAGCATGTAAGGCACATTAGTGCTAAACAGAGTCTAAGAGGGTAGAGGGGTTTGAAATATAAAAACATAAATGAGTAATTTTCACTTTTTCCCCCAATCCTTTTTTCCCCTCCTTCCTTTTTGTCTTCAGTTGTTCTCTCTGTTTGAGGGCGCAGGAGCCGGCATACCCCAGGAAGGAAAATTGGCAAAATAAGAAGGCAGTGGAGGACCAAATATTGGGGGTGGAGCAAAAGCAATAGGCATAGCAAGAAATGGACTGAAACTTGGAGGTCTTGGAGGTATAAAGCAATGAGCGGTAGGGCGAGAAGGTAAACCTGGAGTACTGGAAGACAATGGGAGAGGCCTTGGCCAGTTCTCCGCAGGGTGCCGCAGGCCTCCTGGTGGGAAAGAAACATGAGCCAGCCTTTCTTTCCCAGTCATTCTCGTATTTCTTGAAGGCAGCTCCATCATCACCCCTGATCTAACGGTGGGGATATGAAGGGGGTCTCTTACTTGTGGACCCCTAGATGGAAAGAACCCCTGACCTTGTGGCAAAGCCACGTATAACCTCGCATTATTGCCACCTCTCTCGGTGCCCCCACTGCTGACCCTTGCGCCCCCTATCATCAGTGGGGGAGTGCTGCCAGAGAAATCCTGGGGCACATTAATAGAATTCTCTCCCCTAAGCCTCCAGCCTGCCAGCCCCTCAGAGCTATTTACTTCTGCTGTTGCTAAGGACTCTTCCGCAACAGCAGGTGGTGACCCACAGGGGTGTTTGTGAGATCTCGAACTATCGACAGGAATGCAGGCTCCCGCGGTCTGGAAGGGGCGCTCCAGCTGCTCTCTTGCCAGGTCGGTCAGCACATTAAGAGGAGGTCTCAGCAGGACACGATGGTGGCCCAAAGGTTCTGCATCATCTTTCGGCAGAGAACTCGGACACTGGAGGGACATGTCGTCAGGGCGTAGCTCCCGGATCCCACACTCGTCTGCAACTACTCCTCTGGGTGAAGGGGCATGCCCTCCAAGGCTTGAAAAAATAGAAATAAATAAGTCAATAAAAATGGGATTGGTGGCCAGACAATACCTGAAACATGTGATTGATTAAACTCGCTGGTATATACCAGGGGAAAGGGAGCGCCCGATCTCCTCCCACGTGTAATCAGCAAGCACTTTTAGAGCCCACTTTCACCATGTCAGGTGGCTTCTTTAAGAGGCAGACTACCCAATTTCTCCCTTTCTGGCTTTCTTGTGGCTCCACCCCATTCTCCATTTCCCCACCTCCTCAAGGCAGTAAGGAAGCTGAGAAAACCCAGAGAGCTTTCTTAAAATAAGTCTGCAGTGCGCCGGTTCGCCATGCTAAACACAGCTCCTTCCAGTCCCGATAGGACCTATATTCCACTAAAGCCCAGCATTCAGATTCTGGCAGGAGTGTTTTGGAAAGTCTTGTGAGTGAAAACTTTTTTTTTTTTTTCCTCTCCGCAGAAGTAGAAGAAACGTTATTTGTGTTAACGAACACTCCAGTTTGTTTTAATGAAGTATCATTCAACATTTTCACCGAGTTTTCTTAAAACTGTCTTTCATTCAACCTGTACCACAACCTAGAGTATGAATTTCCTCAAGTTTAAGCCCAATTGTTTAAACTAAGGATTTCAACTTTTGTTTCAAAATTACACTTGAAAATCCCCGCCCTTAAATCCAGTATTTTTAGTACTTGAGTTTGTGTCCTGCAAGTTTTTGTCTGCGATCCCCTCCTGCACTCCCTCCACCCACTTGTCCCTGTCCCAGTTACACAGGAAAACAATTCAAACTGCCTTTTGCCTTCAAAATTAAACAAAACTCAGTTTTGTACTTACACATTTTCAATACAAGCCATGGAGAAAGTAGGTCAGGAAAGCCTCCCTGAGGTGATGGAGAAAATCAGCTGAACGCCCACACAGGCCAACTCGGTCTGGAGAGACGACTCGTGCTTCTGCCTTAGAGCAGCTTGGCAACTCGAATGAAGCCAGGGACCAACTGCTTCTTTCTAGATTTGGAGTTCTCTTTCTGAGGTTAGCAGTTGCTAGGGAAGGGAGGGAGAAAAGGAGTGAAGAGGGGGAGGGGATAAATCTGTGACACTCCTTTGAAGCTAAATGTAGGACTCCTTTTTGCATAGTAGTAAGTGGATGGTAAGAGCATTCACTAAATCAACCCAATTGCAGACAAATCATTTCAAGATTTTAGAAGAATCATGGAGACATGATACTTTATGGAGAATTATTTCTTAAGTTTTAGTTAGGCAAGGTAGTTACCATCACGTCTCTTCCTAGAGTTTGGAAATACAAACATTGAGCAAGGTACCATGCTTAGTCTCCTAATTTAAATTCGAGTTTTGAAGATGCATAGTTGGTGGGGAACAGAAGTTTGTGGGGTTAAATTGCTTTTCAATCTGTCTTTCTTGTGAAGATGAAACAAACAAAAAGAGCATTATAGAAAAGTCCCCCTAAGAATCATACTAGCTTTTGTTTTTTAGCCCCTCAATTTATGTTTTTTTTTTCCCTTCAACCTACTTTCTAGATTATTGGCTCTGTATGTTGGTGTGTGTGTGTCTGTGTGTGTGTGTGTGTGTGTGTGTTTTATTTCCTGGAATACAGCTCTGTAAACTTCTCTACAAGTGGGAGGGGGAATAAAAGGCATAACAGCTATTATACATTTATGAGTATTACTCAGATTTCACCTTGTAACTTTTTTGCATAAGGCACTTTCTGTTCTTCCAACCTAAGTTTCATCTACTTCCCTCAATTTAAACAAGTACACTTCCCCAGCTTTTATTTTCTGCCATTGATATATAGATTGATTGCTCTGAAATTACAAAGGCCATATCCTCATCTAAGATTACTAATCTTGCTCTAAGATAAAGCCATAAACTTGGCTCACTTCCTTAAATTTACCTGAGATTTGTGCCTTTCAGACTAGGCTTTAAAGACCCTAAAATCTTTTATTGTTTCCAATATCAGAACATGCTGTTATATTTCAACAGTCATATATATATATATTTTTCTTTTTTTTAAAGAAAGATAACAGACTCAAACACCATGTGTTTCAATTTATATATGGAATGTGTGTGTATTTGTGTATGCATGTATGTGTGTAGTGGATAAGTATAAAATACTAATGCAGAGGAATGTTCAGTGTTGTGAAACAACACAATTCATGGTAGAAATAACCTTTTGGGTCTCTAAGTCCACATCTTCCTGCCAGGGTGCCTTGTCCCTGTCTGTACACTATTGAGTTGTTGTTGTTTTCAATCTCATTGAAAGATGAAAGTAACGTGTTTCCAACACTCCTCCCGGAAGAATCTATCCACTTGCCTAGCATGGTTCACTATTAAGAAATTTCTTGATTCCCCAACTTGATTATATTTTTCTTCAGTTTATTATTTCCTTGTCCTAATGTAAAAGAAAACTTGTTATTGGCAATAGAATTGTGGTGGAGCATTAAAGCTTTTTGAACACTTGCTATGTCAGAGGGGTAAATGCAACTTGGGCTAATGCCTAATAGTTGGTAAGTTATATTTACATAGTTTATGCATTTTTTCCCAAATAATGGCAAGGAAGCCCCAACAAACCTTTTATGCCTATCAAGTTATTTCAATCATTGGCTGTTTAACCTAGAAATGTCTGTTCAGTAAAAACATCATCTTAATTGGATTCCATGAGATTGAAGTATAATATAGACACCAAATAGTTGGACACAGTAACAAAATCAATGTCATCAAGAATTTTCCAAAGTCATAATAGGTATTATAAATTTATGGATACCAACTCAGATTTTGCCTCGTTACTTGTTAGTTTTTGTGAGATGAATGTTTATTGAATGCCTACTGCATTGACTATTTGGTTCACTGAGCATTATAACAAAAGTTAAATAAGCAATTAATGGGGACTTCAAGGAATATTCAGACTTTCTGGGGAGAGAAAATAACATCTATAAAAGAATTGAAAAATGGTATAAAAAAGAATAAATGCAGACAATTTGCTGCGTGGTAAAGACTAACACTGCAATGGAAATTCAGAAGAAGAAACTATAATTTTAGGTTAAAGTAGCCATGAAATATTTTATGTGGTAGGACTAATGCGATATACATGGACAGAGGAGGAGATGGTATTCTGTGTTAAGAACAGGTATAGAGGTAGTAGTAAATGAAAATTTTTAGAATTTTGTAGTTCAGATTTTTAATCCAATCTAAGGCTCATATTTGGCAGAAATAGAAATTTAAAGAGTCAACTGTACCCTCTAGAGATAGCAAGGTCAGCAAGATAATTAGGAAAATTGTACAAATGAGGTAATATTTGAAGGCACTCACATTTCATAAAGGAAAAATTAGATCATCTCAAAACCTACCGTTTGGAAAAAAAAAAGCGGTTAGGCTACTTCAATTATCCATCAAGCTCTGAAAATGAAATAGTAAATCGTGTGCCTTTTTTGTTTGTATGTTTGAGTGACTGCTTTGGGAAGAGAAAAATGGGTAATGGAAATTAAAGATTTGCCAAAAGTTAGCTTAGTTGTGAAAGCAGCTAAGTTATAGATGCCTTTCATTACCCATGGCTTCTTATTTCATGACACAGCTCCAGACATTACATATCTCTCAAAAGGTTTTGAAGACTTTATTAAAATGCTAAGTGAGGACCATGGAAGGAAATATTTACTTTTGCACAACAATTACAAGGTTATTAAAAATGTGGTTGTACTGCCAAAATAACGTTGTTGGGTTTTTTTTTGTTTTCAAAGAAATTTTGCAGATGTGTAAAGACATTTAAAATGCAATCTTTCTCTTTTGCTTAGAAAAATAATCCAGGGGATAGAGACATAAGAATGGCTTTCTCTGTTACCATCAGGCTAATCAGGAAGTGATGAGAAGATTGTCATGCTGATCTCTGGGAGACTATTGTCAAAAGATTTCATCCATTAACTCACTTTCAAAATGTAATGTGCCTATTCTCCTGGGAAGCTCTGCAAGTTTAGGATATCGAAAAGTACTTCTCAAAGATAGACCAGATATTTTTAAGGGTCTGTTTTTATTTAATTCAGTGTATGAAAAAAGCATGAGAGTAATGAAAGCATGATATTATCCCAGCGTAGGTCAGACAACATTATTCAGTTGCACAACTATAGGCAGTACTCCTGTCCTCTCTGCCACCAGCTGTCCTGCAAACTCTGTGTGGTAACTGATGAGAATGAACAGGTGAGAGTATGGTTATCTTACCACCAGCACTTGCAGAAGTGACTAATATATACCTCATGGTTGGACCTAGTTGACAATGAAGTTCAGTAGACTATCATTGCTTTTCTCAAGTTCCTTGCTCCAGATTAAAATATATATATATATATATATATATATATATATATATATTAGTTTCAAATTGGTAATTTATGGCAGTTACTCCAAAACAGGTTATTTCTGTGTATAAATCAGAGGCTATCAGTTCCTTGAACACCCAGTGCTCTATTTTTTCTTGATTTCCTGAGAGTCACAACTGGAAATTAAGTAGTAGTGGAGCAAGCCAGATGAGAAAAAAGAAAGAAGGAAAATGAAACCAGGGTTTTTTTAACCACTTACTCTGTACCAGACATCTAATATATTTTGTCTCATTTAATATTCACACAAAATTTTAAGGCAGTTATTAAACCTATTTCATAGATGATAATAAAGAGAATTGGAGAAGTTAAGTAGGTTTTTTTTTTTTCCAAGGCCCCACAGCTAGTAAATGGCGGCCAGTATTCAGATAGAGCCAATCTGACACCAAAGCCCACATTTCTTTCATATAACCACATGGCTGCCTAATGAAGCCATGTTTATTAGTTTATTTAATCAGGGACTCACTGACCCATCTTAAAGTAATTCTGCAATAAAGAAATTGTCTAAGCTGCAATGTATCCCAGAATGCCTGCCTCTGCAGGGATGCAGTAGGTAAAGAAGAGTAGGCATTTGGTGACACTACAGCAAGATGGTAAGGACTAAAACCCTGTCATGGAGCAACTGGAATTGGTGACAGAAAAAATAAATTAGCCATAGGACAGCACTGAGTGACCATTACTAATAAATTAATTTTAATATGTGGCCAATATTACTGATATTAAGCTTATGTTAATGCTGAACTCTTGAGATCAGTTATAGGATTCCTTTCTGTGGCACTAAGATGAAACTGAGCCTATAATTGTGGTTAGGTCATCCACCTTCCAGTATTAGAGCAAAAGGGAGAACTTAGAGTTAATTCTGTGTGTGTTGGGTGAAATGCTGAGTAGGATTGAGTTGTCCAAGTGAGTTATTAATGATAACTCTGGAGAATACCTTTCTGAATTAGAGGGATATATTAATTTAAAAATAAAATAATAGTACTGTGTTTTCTGTTCATATTGGTATATATTATAAATTAAGGTACAAAAATGGACTAACAAGTAAAATGAGGAAAGTCAATGAAAAATATTAGTTTACAGTAGCTCATTAGACCATAAATCTATAATTATATATATTATGTCAGAATTAATTGGTAAGCAAAGGAGATGAAGGCATACTTAATTTCTTGAACACGTGGTTTGAAAAACAAAAGCTATTTTAGATAATTTCTTCTTGCTTGTAATTAACACACTGTAAATTCATGTAGAGAACATCTTATCAAGCTTTATCAAAACGAATCATGTGCCAAGTTGTTAAGAGCTTTGGTTCTGGAATCAGGAACATAGACCTGGGTTAAAGTTTCAGCTTTACTACTTACCAGCTTTGTGACCTTGGGCAGGTTTCTTGACTTCTCTGAAGCTCACTCTCCTCATTTGTAATGTGGGATTATAGAGAGAATTACACTAAATCATGTGTGAAAAGTGACTTATATACTAGGTGATTAAAATATACTCTCTTTCCTTGTATATATACTAAACTCTATTTTCTCATATGTAAAATGGGGATGATGATACCTCTCTTACCTATTTCAGGGCAGTTGAGAAATTTAAATATGATAATTATGTGAAATTGCTTTGCAGTCTGTAAATCACTTTACATATATTAAGCTAATTGTAACTAAAGGTAATATTTCAGGGGCAAGGGAGCCTTAGGGCACATTTTAAATAGTACTGTGTGGGTGGTCACCTATTCCACCTACACCTAAGGCCATTTTTTCATTTCCTGAATCATTAAGGTGGGGAGGATTAGCTACACTATTTAAAAAGCCCCATGGTGTAAATACTTTAAACTTTTCAATTGGTACTACATAAATCTCACCCATTGTTGTACTTAATGCGGTAATTGTGTTAGAATAAAGAGACTGCATTTTTGTATTTGACTATTTAATTGGGCTTCAGAATCTTGTGTTTCACAGCAGGAAATCTTGTGTTTCACAGAAAGCTCCTGTGATGATTAGAATGAAAAGCCTGAAAAAAAAAAAAAGTTTGCTTTGGCTTCCTGATAGTGAAGATTTCGTTGATTCTCTGAATGATGCGCTACTTCAGAAGAAAAATAGTTTTTCCCTTTCCAGTTGCCCCCCACCCTATCCCTCTCAAGTGGTCAAATAAATAGGTTGCTAAAGAAAGTCTAACACTTTTATAGACTGACTGTAATTCAGTGTTCAAGAAAATTTGTTCATGAAACTCAAAATTAAAATAATAGAGCCCATCCAGAAAGACCATTCTTAATTCTTGTCTGAATTATGCCGTATGCTTATGTTGCTAATATAAGTGCTTGTTCAGAGGTTCTGGATAATCACAAGTGCTGTGGAGTCATCTATTTACCTTTATTTTTGAAGTGTTTCAGATCTTCCGGTTTTCATTTTTAGAGTAATGAATTGAAATGTGTTTATTTAAGGGAAGAATTCATCAGAAGAAAAGATCAGACTGTGGAGGGCCTGACAATGGGAAATTTCCTCTTGGAAGATTATTAGCAGATGACAGGAATCTTACTCAGATATCAGAGTTTCAACAGTCCTTTGGTAATATCTGAACCAAAGTGATGAACCCCCTTCCAGAGGTGCTTAATCATTCTGCATGTGGCCAAACCAGAGCAAGTGGTGGTATGGGCTATTGTACTATTTCAGGTAACCTACACATTTATATATGTCTGTGTTTCCCAAATTTTACTGAGTGACGGATTCACTTGGGGATCTTATTAAGATAAGAGATTCCTGGGCTCCACCTCCAAGATTTTTTTTAATTAATCTGTAGTGGGATTCAGTTATCTGTAGTTTAAATATTTATTGATTCTGATGTGGTCTTCAGATAACAATAGAGAAATACTCACTAGATGGTTTTATAGCCTTGAAGCTTAGCCTTCTGGGGATGAACTCAGCCTTCTAGTGGCCACGTATTCTCTACGTATAACCTACTGACTAGATACAGTAGCACTAAAACATGAAACCTTTTTGACCATAACCAGTGCCTCCAGTTCCTCTTTGTTCCATAAACCTCCATATATGATTACTTTTGAAAAGATGTGTTGAGTTCAGTTCATCTACAGCAACAATTCTGTAAGTGTGGTCTCGGGAAATCTGGAGCTGCCAAGATCCTTTTGGGGAGTTCACAAGGTCAAAATATTTTCACTATCATATGAAGACATTATTTGCTCTTTTCACTCTCACTCTCTCATGAGTGTACAGTAGAGTTTTCCAGAGGCTATATGATATGAGATGTCACTGCTTTGATGACTAATGCATATGTGCTTGTATATCCCTGTGTTTTAAAATTTTCTCAGTCTTAATTTCTAATATGATAAATATTGATAGATATAATCCACCCAAACAAAAATTCACTGTGGACTCCTGAATAATTATTAGGAGTGTAAAATGGACAGAAACCCATGGGGGAGGGGAAGGAAAAAAAAAAAAAAAAAAGAGGTTAGAGTGGGAGAGAGCCAAAGCATAAGAGACTGTTAAAAACTGAGAACAAACTGAGGGTTGATGGGGGGTGGGAGGGAGGGCAGGGTGGGAGGGAGGGGAGGGTGGGTGATGGGTATTGAGGAGGGCACCTTTTGGGATGAGCACTGGGTGTTGTATGGAAACCAATTTGACAGTAAATTTCATATATTAAAAAATAAAAAAATTAAAAAAAAAAAAAAAAAAGGAGTGTAAAATGGTCCATGGGGTGCCTGGTTGGCTCAGTACATAGAGCATGCAACACTTAATCTCTGGGTTGTGGGTTTGAGACTCATGTTGGGTGTAGAGATTACTTTTAAAAAATTCTAAAAAATTAAAAAAAAAAAAAGGTTGTAAAGTGGTCCCAAGGCTGGCATCCATCTTGCCAGTTAGGATGAAAAAATGAACACTAGAGGTCATACTGGACCAGTCTGTAGGAATGCAACCCCACTAGCTTACAAGTAGATAATCAGCACTACTCTAAAGATATAATCACCGGGGCGCCTGGGTGGCGCAGTCGGTTAAGCGTCCGACTTCAGCCAGGTCACGATCTCGCGGTCTGTGAGTTCGAGCCCCGCATCAGGCTCTGGGCTGATGGCTCGGAGCCTGGAGCCTGTTTCCGATTCTGTGTCTCCCTCTCTCTCTCTGCCCCTCCCCCATTCATGCTCTGTCTCTCTCTCTCTCTCTCCCAAAAATAAATAAAAAACGTTGGAAAAAAAAAATAAAAAAATAAATAAATAAAAAAAAATAAAGATATAATCACCAAATGTACCTAATGAAATCTGTAACATAAAGGTATTTTTCAGATTCCAAGTCTCTTGAGATGAAAAAGACCTTCACAGAACCAGAAAAAGTGACACCAGAGCATCTGCTAGCATGACCTCACAGACCTCCAATCAGTGACATCCACCCTTTCAGGAGACCCTTGCCCCCAAATTTTCCATTAAAAACCCTCAATTGCAAGCCATCAGGGAGTTGGGAACTTTTGAGCATTAGCCTTCTCCCACCCTCTTTGCCCTTCTCATTCTCCTGGGTGGTGCCACACTAATAAATAACCCATCTTTCTTCACTGCAAAAGCTCAGTGTCAGTTTTTACTGGCTTCAGGTGTCCACTGCATCAGGTGGACAAACTCTTGTTTGGCTCACATATAGCCATAGGTCAAAAAGTTTTAAAATTTTTGTTTTATTAAGCCAAGTTTTTTTTTGTTTTTTTTTTTGTTTTTTTTTTTTTGTTTTTTTTTTTTTGTTTTTTTTTTTTAGGGAGAAAGAGAGTGGGATGGGGGAGAGAGAGGGAGAGAGAGAGAGAATCCCAAACAGGCTTTGTACTGCCAGAGCAGAGCCTGATGCCGGGCTTGAACCCATGTGCTGTGAGATCATGACCTGAGCTGAAACCAAGACTCAGAAGCTTAACTGAGTGAGCTACCCAGGCACTCCAACCAAGCCTAGTTTTAAATGTGTATCAGTTAATGTAAATTGATAAAATTATTTCCAAATCTCGAGGAAATTTCAAACCTTTTTAAAATACTCAAATTCTTAATTTTTGCATCCTTTTATAAATCCTTAAGATAGAAATGAGTAGTATAAAACAAGTCAACAGTTACTGACTTATTGCATGTTGCCTGTATTATCAATACTATGTAAGCCACTGTATATGGGATAATAATATCTTTTGGCTTGAGGAACTTACATACATTTGGGGAAATAAAAATAAACCATACTAAATAAATGTCTAAATATAGAATGCTTATAGTATTTTCCTTCAAATTAATCAAAAACAAAGATGGGTAGGGCACCTGGGAGGCTCAGTCAGTTAAGCATCTGACTTTGGCTCAGGTGATGATCTCATGGTTCATGAGCTCGAGCCCCGTGTCCGGCTCTGCATTGACTGTGTAGAACCTGCTTGGGATTCTCTATCCCTCTCCTTCTCTGTCCCTCCCTTGCTCATGCTCTCTCTCTCAAAATAAATAAAAATAAAACTAATAAAAATTTTCTTAAAAATCCCAAATGATAGTGAATGGTTCCATTTAGTAAAAAAAAAGATAAAAAAAAAAAAACAACAAAGATGAGTGGAAGCTAAGCAATCTGATCACAGAGGGTTTCTCAGGAGAGGTAAAACTACAGCTCTACTTCAATGGATGAAAAATATTTTAACAGTAAAAAAAGAAAAGTTCTCAAATTAAATCTATTTCTAGGAACTACTGTTGCAGGATTTTTTTTACCACAATACCCAGGATTTCTTGTCTTGCTGCTTTGAAGAATGAAGAGGTGGACACAAAATGAGCAGCAGGCAAAAGTTTATTAGAATATAAAATTAGAAAGGAAGAATAGTAGGAAAGTTCTCTTTACAAAGGGGACATCAAAAGTGACTGCCCAAGTACTCTAGGTGAAGGTCCTTGTTTTATAAGGTTCTGGTCAGCCCTCCCCCTCCCCTTCCTTGTTCCTTCTCAGATTCTACTCTTATTGGCTTGATAGCTAGGTGCTGGGTTGTCCATTTCTGATTGGCTTGTTTCCATTGTATGAGGGGTGGTCTATGGCCATACCAATTCCTTGTGGGTCATAGGTTTTATGGTCCCCTTATTTTTTAGTCAGGTCTTTTGTCAAATTTCTGAAGGAAACCTGAAGGGGGAGTCACCTGAGGGGGTTTCCTGTTTTCAGACATTCCCAACATTGTTCCAAAATATGTCTTTCCCCACTCAGGGACCTCAGGTCCTATTCCTTTCCCTCTCTGCCTATTTTATCCTATGTTTTTCCTATCATACTACTACAAATAGTCTTTAAGAGGATCTTAATTTTCATCCTTGTATCTTTCTTTATCATTTTATTTTTTTACACTTAACATCACTTTACTAAACAGTAATATCATTTTTATTTTTGAATATTTATTTGGAGAGAAAGAGAGAGAGGGAGGGGCAGTGAGAGAGGGGGAGAGAGAATCCCAAGCAGGTTCTGTACTAACCATCCACTGCACTGTTAGTGCAGAGCCCAACGTGTGACTTGATCCCATGAATCCTGAGATCATAACCTGGGCCAAAATCAAGAGTCAGGTGCTTAACTGACTGAGGCACTCAGGTGCTCCAATAACATTATTTTTAAACAACAAAAAATATTATTTCAGAAATCTAAAGTAGAATCCAGACTATTGGGCCTAAAACATGCTACAGAACTTGTCTCCGTGTCTTAGAAATTAAGAAGAAACAGTTTTTCCAATGGAATTAATTTAACTCAAATAATTATCACAGACTTTTCCCACCTTTGGCCTTTGGCCAAAGCCACATAGAAAACTGTTACCAAAGCCTGGCTTCAAAATCAGATATTCCCTTTGTTTTTATTATATGTAGCTACCTCATTTTTATACACCTCTGGGTAAATTGTTTGTTATTTGATTCTGTTTTATGTATTTTTAACTGGTCAGACTATTTCAGACTGAAGGCCACGTGTGGAGACTCAAGCACTCTCTAGGGAGCTCCAGCTAGCATTATATACAGAGAGTCCAGTTCCCAGATTGCTTGCTCCCAGAGCTCTGTAATGGCTATTGGGAACTTTTCCACCTGTCCAGAGAAGGAACCAATGTCTTTTCTCTATTCAGTGCTGTCAATGGCTTGTAATTCACTTTAAAATCTCCTCATGATGACCCTCTGTATTATATCATTAGTAAATGAAAGCAGTTGTTCCTGTTTTTGCTAAATTCATCAGACTTTATTTTTATACTGGAGAAAAAAATCACCTTTGTCATTATATTTGTTTTCTTTTAACTCTGTTGTGAAGGTCCCTGAAAGGCTTTCCCAAGGATTTCTGGGTACTCAGTTGAAAGAAGACCATTCCTATGTATTTACTGTGCATCATATTGTACAATTATTTGGCTTCCGTAAGATTAAAATAATAAAAACATTTTTTATTTCTTTCCCTCTCCACCCTGTATTTCCAAGAATATTTCACCATGATTTCATTGGACTTGAGAAAACAGCAGGGGAGAGAGGTTTTAATTATGCAAATATGAAAATCATCAAAAGGAGGGTGCACACCAGATTTGATGAAAGCTCAGCCTCCTTTTCAATATTTACAGCTTGTCACCAAATTAAATTTCAGATTATATTTAGTAAGAGGATTACAGCATTTAAACAAATAATAACTTTATGCAGCAAAACCTAATTATATTTGTTTAGTCTTGTGCTTTGGATCACTCACAGAACAGAGATTTGGAATTGCCAATATAAAATTCTTAGTATTCATTATATCACATACCCTTGAAGGGGCTCAGAACTAGTTGCCCTAAAATATGCCATTTCAGCTTGCAGATTATTTCAAGCTGAAAACAATCAAAACCCAAAAGATTTAAGAAGATGGGGCACCTGGGTGGCTCAGTCGGTTAAGCGTCCGACTTCAGCTCAGGTCATGATCTCTGGGTCTGCGAGTTCGAGCCCTGCGTCAGACTCTGTGCTGTCAGTTCAGAGCCTGGAGCTTGCTTCAGATTCTGCGTCTCCCTCTCTCTCTGCCCCTTCTACCACTCATGCTCTATCAAAAATGAATAAACATTAATTTTTTTTTTAATTTTAAGAAGAAACCTTGACTTTTCCACTAACTGCCTAAAAGAATTTAGATCCAGGACCTGCTCCAGGAAAAGATTATACGATGTATTATAATGTAGTTACATTATAATAAGAACTAGGGGTGGTAGGCAGGAATTTAGCAAAATCTATTAAAATTCTTCTCTATGTCCTGTTGTCTCTGTGCAGCCCAGAAAACATGTTTGCCAAAAACTTACTCTTTTTCATCTTCCTGTGAATTGCTTTCTTTCTCTTTGAAGTCTAGTCCTTTTCCTCCTTCTCCTTAGTTCATAATGACATATACCTCATTTTGCCTGTCTTTGGAATTGTTGAAGAAGTGGATAAAGTACACCAAAGATGGCTGATTGGACTAAAACAAACTCTGGCCTCTAGCTTAGAGACCCCTCCTCTGGTTTCTTCTTCCTTTGCTGTGCGCGCGAAAACCCCCACAGATATGGAGACTGTCAGCTATAAATTACCTTCCCCACTGGCATTCCGGGCTCAGACGTTTGGAGAAACAGTCTCCTCCGAGCCCACCAGTGTTAAATAAATCTCCAATCCACAAAGATCTCCGAGTGCCGCTTGGTTTTTCCGCCAGCGTTCCAGCCTGGTTCCGTAACAGAATCTCTCATTTTTATGTGGATTCCCCATACATATGTAATGTTATTAAATATGATTTTCTCCTGTTAAACTGTCTCAGGTCAATTTAATTCTTACACCAGCCAAAAGACCCTTGAAGGGTAGAGGAAAAGTTTTCCTTTCTTACACCTTATTGTTTGCTAACAGAAGCTACATTTTATTTTATTTAAAATTTTTTAAACTTTTTTTTTTTTTTTTTTTTTTTTTTTTTTTTAGTAATCTCTACACCCAATGTGGGGCTTGAATTCACAACCTTGAGATCAAGAATCTCATGCTTTTCTGACAGAGCCAGCCAGGCACCCCCAGAAGCTACATTTTAGATTCCATTACCTTCTAAACACAAACCAACATATGATACATCTACATAGTCATTTTCCTCCATGGCTTGGGTGAATTCACAGTTCATGCTACTCAACTTTCTGTTATAAAAAATTTACAGTACAAAATTAACTTAGAGATTTTTGGAAGTGTAATATGGTTTAAGTATAAATTCATTTCATGGCAATATACTGGAATATACCACCATATAACAGGAAATTACAGTAAAAGGAAAATTGAAGCTATAGACTCTTTAAAACTTAAAGATGTGAAGAGAACTTATTAAGCAAATGTGGCATTATATTTTATCCCTGTGAACTTAATATGTGCATGAATATATGCATAAACATATTCCATACATCTGTCAAATATTTAAAGAGTCCAAATCTTGAGTACCTCACTATTGGTTGGTTTTGTTGTTAGATGTACAAATACCTTTTAAATGTTTATTTTTTACCTTTGAGAGAGAGAGAGAGAGAGTGTCCATGAGCATGAGTGGGGCAGGGGCAGAGAGAGAGAGAGGGACAGCAGTGAGCCTGACGCAGGGCTCGGACCCACGAACCACAAGATCATGACCTGAACCGAAGATGGACACTCAACCGACCGAGCCACCCAGGCGCCCCTGTACAAAAACATTTTATGCACACATTTTATTTAAAGTTTAGAACCCAGAAGCGGTGATGGCAAACAAAAATTTATAAACATCTATTGTCTAGAAAGTTAAACATACTAAAAGAGATTATGCTGAGATTACTAATGAAGGAAACAGAAAGCATCTTAAGAAATCTTCTTTGGGGAATGTGAACTAATGTAAGGTATACCATTATTAGGGCTATAACCAACTTCTTGAGAGTTGCAAAGCATGCTGATAAAGGCCTTCCATGCTTGTAAGTCAGGGAACAAAAATATATTGCCATTTTTGCTGAAAACTTACTTTTTTTTAGTTTTGTTATTTATTTATTTTGAGAGAAAGAGAGCGAGCATGAACTGGGGAGGGGCAGAGAGAGACGGAGAGAGAGAAAATCTGAAACATGCTTCATACCGTCAGCACAGAGCCTGACACAGGGCTCAAACTCACATACCATGAGATCATGACCTGAGCCGTAGTTGGATGCTGGACTGACTGAGCTTACCAGGCACCCCTGAAAACTTACTTGTAACTGGTCTCTGAAATTGCCCATACCCCACGCCCACCTATTGAAAATTAGTTTGAAAATCATTCCACTGAGCTTTGTAAATAGCTCATATTATTTTAAGTACAAGGGCAAGAGAATGAAATGAACCACTAAGATCAAGGTGATATTCAGTGAAAAGCTTTTGCCTTTTTTGAACGCTTCTGTTCTAAATATGCATCCATCTTTTGCTCTTGGGTATGTGTAAGATCAGATAGGACCTAGGAAACAGTGAGAGAAGATGGTAAGAAGTAACACAGAGAAAAGTAAGCTTTATGCAAAAACAAAATGTCAAATGCTTAATTCTTCAGAAGATTTGGAAGTAGGCAAAAAGTAAATGCCTGGTTAGGAGTTACAGGTCAAGCTCCACAAATGTTTATTTGTTGTTTATATTTTTGTTGTTGCTGCTTTGGAATTTAAAATAACTCTGAAAAATGTACTGAATCAAAAAAAAAAAAAAAAAAAAAGAACTGAGAACTGCTAGAAGGTCAAAATTGATGGCAAGTACTATTGTTAGCAAGCCCTCTTGCTCAATTATAGACCCCAACAGTTAAAACCAGAAATAGACAAGACTGCTTAACTCATGCTCTAACTAAAATCCGTAATGCTTGTTTCTTACTGCATCTTCTTGACGCATTGATGGTGTTTTGCAATGACCTAGAACATACCAACAGCCAGACCAGAAAAATGCTGATAGCAAGGGAATGACTAGAAGACCACACCCACATGTCCCCTTCCCTGCCCATGATCATAGGCTGAACACATACCGACCCCCCACCGATGACATGTGCTCTTTGCCCGTTCTCTAGCAGGTACCTCCCCAAGCGTCTCTACAAAAACTCTAGGTGTCAATCTTGTGGGTAGAGAGGTCGGTTGTTAAGGCTTGACTCTGCCACTTCCCCCATCTGCTGGCACCCAAAATAAATCTCTCCCAAACCCTCATTTCTTGAGTTATTGGCTTCTCTGTGACAAGTTTATCTACGTTTGTTCTGTAACATTGTTGGCAAATCCGGCCAGGAGTTATGCTCTTGATTTGTCCAGCCCCCTCAGGATTCCCTGGGATGGAACCATGGGCCACAGCAGTCCACCGAGGCTCAGCATTTGTTTCCTGAGTTAGCAGCTGTGATAGACCTTTTGGTAACACTATAAAGAAATTAATTTGCAACCACCTAGATTCTTCTCCCATATTTTCTGACCTAATTATTTTTGTTTATAATGGAATTCCACCTAATAGTATGGAGTTCAGTTTTACTAATTGTGAATTCTAGATGTGACTTTTTGATAAAATTTAGTGTTTACAAAATCATTTTTAATGTTACTTATCAATTCTTCCCTCTTTTAAAGAGGCAAGTAGAAAATAACACACATAACTAAACAACCAGAATCATGAGAAATGACAGTTGTAATTAATATTCTAAGTGAGCTAAGGATAAAAGTAGAAATATTCTAACTAGGTAGAAAGCTACTGAAATTTTCCCTTAGCATGTCTTTGAACATAGTGGTTAAGAGTAATGGCTCAGGAACTACCTGTGTGACCTTGGATAAATTATTTACCTTCTCCTAACTTCAGTTTCTGCATCTCTAAAATAAAGATAATAATATTTCCAACCTTATAGGGTTGTTGTGAGAATTAAATAAAATAGTGCACATAAAATACTTAGCAGTGTGCCTGGTAAATAATCATTATTCAATAAACTTGTTACATCATTTATGCAGAAAGTTCCCAGATTTATAATACAGCTTTTGGAAATACTAAAATACTTACTATTGTAATTATTGCCCTGTGCTTCCAAAATAGGCATCCCTCTGTATTTGATGTATGTACTGACCCTCAGAAAAAAAATATTTTGATAGCTAGGCTCACCTGAAATTTAATATTCTATTACCTTGGATAATATATGTCCCCTAGTTGGCATGGAAATACTTATGTTGTCAGAGGGAGGGTATTTCTAGGTAGTTCATAAATGTTTCCACAGTTGTCAGGTTTAAAGATCTGGGGTAAAGCAAATTTCTTGGTTGAAGGCATGCTTAAACATGGCATCTTTGTAGATTTTTTTACACTCATAAAATATTTACTGAAGACAGCCTATGAGCCAAGCATTTTTCCTAGCACTGTGTCAGGAAGCAAGAATTTTGGTCCCCTCAGAGGTCCTTCTGAAAGGGCGGGCCTCCGCCGTCGACTCCATCTTGTTCTGTGTCCTTCACCTAGACCACTGCCTCCTCCCCTTGAGTAACCTCCCGCTCACCCATTCAAACTTCCTGATCAAAACACGCCCAGCGACCTGCGTAAGAGGACTCTGACCCTTCCTCAGCCAATCGGCCGAGGCCACGACCCTTCCCCAGCCAATCGGCTGAGGCCACAGCCATTACCTCACCAACTGCCCCTAGGCCCCAATAAAACCTTTGTCCTTTTGAAACTCCCTCTCTCTCCCTGGTATCTCACCGCTGCTTCGGTGCAGGTAGGGGATTGAGCTCGAGCTAGCTCGAATAAAGGCTCTTTTGCTTTTGCATTGGACTCGGCTCCCTAGTGGTCTTTGGGGATCATGAATTCTGGGCATAACACTTCTAGCTGGACTAGAAATCAAATTGACGAAAGACAGATTAAAAGGAGAAATTCAAATTCAATTTAATAGGTGTTCCTACCGGGATTCCACATAGACATGGAAATTCCAAAGACAGGAAAATGATGTATATATGTCATTCTAAACAAAGGAGAAGAGGGTAGGAGTCTGGAGTTTTAGAGAAAAGGAATGCATTTCACAAGGTGATAAGAGCCGATGTTTGCTAATTAGATGTTTGCCTTACCATAACTGATGGGCCACTCAGATAAAATTTATCTGTGTTAGTAACTCTTATTCTGGGAAAGACCCCCAATTTAGATTCTTCTGTGTGGTTAAGGGAGGGACAAAAATTTCTCTTGAGCCCATAGAATCTCAAGTGCCTTCAGCTCAAAATAATCCACATGTCAAAGTGGCACATTTAAGGAAGGGGGAACATGCCCTGAAACTCTTCAACTGGGAGGTTGGACAGCCTAGAGTGAAGTCTCAGTCCTCTTGAAGTTGATAGTAAATGAATATGGATAAGATTATGAGTAGGAAGCAGGGCCAGTGTAGATTTCCTCCCTGGCTTCTTTCTAGGTTTCTACAAACACAGGAGTTTCACAGGGAAATTTGTGGCGTTCAAACCCAGGCTCATTGCTGGTGTTGGGAGACAGCGCATTACTGTAGAGTCTGGGGAACTAAGTAAATACCATGCTTTACAAATAATTATCTACAACTTTTTAAACATATGCAAATGATGCGATTAGAACAATATAAATTCAGGGGCCCTGGCTGGCTCAGTCAGTAGGGCACGTGAATCTTGATCTCGGGGTTGTAACTTCAAGCCCCACATTGGGTGTAGAGATTACTTTAAAAAATAATATCTTAAAAAAATGAAAAACAACAACAACCAAAATACAAATTCATTTAAAAGTGTTAATGAATGGAATGGATGTTAGACTTTATGTACTTTATTAATCAACAAATACTAAAATGTCACTTTTATGTAGGATCTATACAATTTTTAGAACTTAAAAGTAGTCTTCATTATTAAAAAATTTGGGAGCAACTGCTGTCAATATCTATGGATATTGTAAGAAGAACTTCGAGCATTCGGGCACATAAAGAAATGATACACGTGCCACCACTACATGCCCCCAATCATAAAGAAGTAAATTCTGTGGGATAGAGAATCTGAATATAAAAAAATCTGAGAAAATTATCTATCCAAAAAGGATGTTTGACAGGGTACAACATTTACAAAGTGAAGTTGAAGATTTTATTTTGCTTATAAAATGACATGTTTTTTTTTTTCTGAATGTTTCTCATTGGAGACACAGATCACTTTATAGAGTGAGAAATAATAAGGATTCAGATAAATTCCATTCAGAGAGTGCAATAGAACCTAAATTGATCTATTTGAAAGGACTTCACTATGTTTGATTATTTTTTCATATTTTATTATAATTAAGCTTTTTATGTTCTTCTAAGCTTATTTTCCCTTCAACAAGATTGAGCTATCCTTCCTTCTGTCTAATCAACCACAGTTGATTTCTCAACATGAAGTCATTTTTGTTGTGTTTTGTAAAGTGAAGTATGTAAAAAGTGCAGTATATTAATTTGAGTTGTGACAAAAATTGATTAGAAAAAATGGGCTAGGAGTAGGAATATTTTCTAGTCCTGGCTATGCCACTAACTTATTTGTGTAAATTGGGGTGTTGGGGAGGAAGAATTTTCTCTGCTCTTCATGGTCCTTCTAGCTGGACTAAGAATCAAATTGACATGAGACAGATTAGCAGGGGAATGCAATAGACATGGAAATTCCAAAGACAGTGAGGCAACATGATGCTTATATGAGTTAAGGAAAGGGGAAAGGGTCTGAGGATACAAAAAGGAGAAAGACCATTAGTAGGAAGAGGAAAGAAGATATTTGGAAAACAAAGGTTGTCCTACTATGTTTGTAAGTGTCTTAGGTAAAGAAGAAACTTTGTTAATAGCTTTCTCTGTGGTATAAGCAGGCAGTTGAGGGGGAGCTAAAGAGTTTTTCATAAATTCACTGGGTTTTGATTGCTTTTAACTGAAAATAATGTTTATGCCAAAGTGACCCATCTTGGGGCAGCCTGCCTGTCTCCCCTACAGGGCTCAAATTGAGACATTTGATCTCTCTAAACTTGAATTTTCTCACCAGTAAGGTGAAAGAATTTAATAATCTTTCTGGCTTTATGCTACTAGAAGCAGAACCTGGAATTAATAGGGCTCATTATTAGATGGATTTAGGTGTACTATTCAAACCATGTTGGTTTTAGGTCTGATAACTATTCCATTAAAGTCTTATTTAATATAGCCTAATGATATGGACTTTAGGTCTTTTTCCAAAATAGTAAAGTGCTGTGGTATAAATGTTTGTGTCCTTCCCAAATCCATATGTTGAAAACATAATGCCCAAGGTGATGATATTAGGAGGTGAGGGCTTTGGGAGGTGAGTAAATCATGAAGATGGAACCTTCATGGTAGTGCCCTTAGAAAAGAGTCCCCAGAGAGGAAGCTCTTCCCTTATACCATGGGAGGACACACAAAAAAGTTGGCAGTCTGCCACCTGGAAGAGGACCTTCACCAGACCCCTACCATGTTGGCATCCTGATCTTGGACTTCCAGTCTCCAGAGCTGTGAGAGATAAATTTCTGTTGTTTATAAACCGTACAATCGGTGGTATTTTGTTATAGCACAGACTAAGACAGAAAATTGGTACTGTGAGCAGAGTGCTGCTGTAACAAATATCTAAAAATGTGGAAGTGGCTTTGGAACCACGTAATGGGTATAGGCTAGAGGAATTTTGAGGTGCATGCTTGAAAAAACCTACATTGCCAAGAAGGGACTGTTAAGGGTGATTCTAGTGAAAGCTCATGAGAAGAGGAGTGCTGTATGAGAAAATCTCCATCTTCTTAGAGAATATTTAAGTGTTCATGAACAGAATGTTAGTAGAAATATGGATGGTAAAGGCCATTCTGATTGGGTCTGAGATGGAAATGAGAGATCTATCCAAGACTGGAGAAAAGGTGATCTTTCTTATAAAGTGGTTAAGAGCTTAGCTGAATTGTGTTCCTGCCAATGTTTTGCCAAATGTTTTGTGGAAGGTAGAACTTAGAATGTGTGAGCAATAACATTAAATATTTGGCTGAGAAAATATCTAAGCAAAGTGTTAAAGATGTGGCTTGGCTTCTCTTGAATGCTTATTGTAAAATGGGAGAAGATAGAAGTAATTTAAAGATTAAATTGTTAATCAAAAGTGGAGCACAACTTAAAACTTTGGAAACTCTCAGCCTATATCATACTGCACAAAAAATTAAAAAAAAATGTGAAATCATGTTTGGAAGAGAACACTAATGTGTGACTAAGTGACTGTTTTCATAAGGACATTAGCATGGATGTGAACCACAGACTATACCAGCTACTCCTGAAGGAAAACACTCACTTTGAACTACACAAGAAGGAGACAGAGAGGAATGAAGGAAGGTTGTCTCACTTCTTAGATTTTATAGGGCAGGACTGTGAAGCTATTTGTCTGAGAATGTATGCCATTTTTCAGGACAAGGGAAGAGGGCCCTCAAAGGTGCTTCAGTTCAGAGATCATCAGGGTTTCCTCCTGAGTTTCAAAAGTAGAGAGGGGAATCTCCTGGGTTTCAATCAGCCAGATGATCCCTGCCCAAAGCTGTGGGAACAAGACCCTAGCAAAGCCATAGTGAGTGGCTACCTCTACCTAGATTTGGAATGATGGAGTCTCCTGGAACCCAGGGCACATAACCCAGGCATATTGCCTCTGCAAGGACATGACCACTACAGACAGCCTCAACTAGGGCAATGCACAACAGAGCTGTGGGGAGTGGGGTTTCCCCTGTGACCCCAGACCAGTAAAGGCACAGATGTGTGATTCCAGCCCAGGACAGCCACAGACACACAAGTAGAATCTTATAGCTGCTGCATAGGCAGCACCCAGCAAAGTTGTGTGGTTGGGGAATGCCCTGGTGTATCTGGAAACAGAACCTCCACCTTATTTAAATTTTTTTTAATGTTTATTTATTTTTGAGAGAGAGACAGACAGAGTGTGGGAAGAAACAGAGGGAGAAACAGAATCTGAAGTAGGCTCCAGGCTCTGAGCTGTCAGCATAGAGCCCAAGGTGGTGCTGGAACTCATGGACCTTGAGATCATGACCTGAACTGAAGTCGAAAGCTTGACCATCTGAGCCACCCAGGTGCCCCAGAACCTCCACGTTAGAGGATAGGTAAGGCAGGGCATCAAGCCAAGGATAACTGTTCTCAAGACTTGATGTTTAGTGATTGCCCTTTTAGGGTTTGGACTTACCTTGAATCTATTACTCCATTTATCTTTTTTTATTTCTCCCTTTAGATTGTGAATGTCTACCCTGTGCCTCTCCTACCATTGTATTTTATAAGCACATAACTTGTTTGATGTCACAGGTGCTCAGCAAGAGAGAAATTCACCTCAGAATGAATCATAACTTGAGTCTCATCTATATCTGATTTAGATGAGATTTAGACAAGACTTTGAACTTAGACTTTTGAATTAATAACATGTGAGAAGAACATGAATTTTGAGCAGGTCAGGGATGAAATGCTGTGGTCTGAATGTTCTCCCCCACAAATTTGTATGTTGAAAACCCAATTTCCAAGATGATGGTATCAGGAGGTAGAACCTTTGGATTGATTAGGTCATCATGAATGGAGCCTTATAAAAGGGGCCTCATAGAGTTAGCTTGTCCCTTCCATCATGTGAGGGCATAGTACAAAGTTGGGAGTCTGCAACTTGGAAGAGAGGCTTTACCAGAACCATATCATGCTTGGTACCCTAATCTTGGACTTTCAGACTTCATAGCTGTGAGAAGGAAATATGTGTTGTTTATAAGCCACATAGCCTAGGGCATTTTGTTATAGCGTCCTGAACAGACTAAAACACAAAGATATAAGATATGTCACTCTTATCAACAGAGAAAAAACAAAGGGCTAGTTTTAGTCGAATGAACGTAGTCTTACATCTTCCCCATAATCTTCTCATATGAAACATTTGATGAACACATGTAAACTAAATACAGTACCTGGTGAATAATCTTTTGTGAATAGAACTACTAATAGTCCACGCTGATGGGTAAGACTTGATTCATGCCAGTAAGTCAATTCTTTCTAACTCCATGGGTATAGTCCTTTCTGAATGAATTCAGACAACAAGTTAAATGTTTTCCTCACAAATGAACAATTCTCTAGTCCCCACAAAATTGAAGAGTTGTTTTACTAGTCATCTCACCCAAGATATGTCTGTCTACTCCTTGATAAATTGCTTGCCTCTTTCTTTGGCTAATATCCTACAGGAGAAACAGGCGGCTTAACTCCCTTCCTTCCTCCCTCCCTTCCTTCCTTCCTTCCTTCCTTCCTTCCTTCCTTCCTTCTTTCCTTCCCTCCTTCCCTTCTCTTTCTCTTCCTCTTTCTTTCTTTCTCTTTTCTTTTCTTTTCTTTTCTTTTCTTTTCTCTTTTCCTTCCTTCCTTCCTTCCTTCCTTCCTTCCTTCCTTCCTTTCTTCCTTTGTCTTACAGCATGCCTACTTCAATATTGACCTTATACATTTAGGCTATGCACATATATATTTACTCATCTACACTGGAAGCATTAATGACTGGAATGAACTCCTGAAAGATCATCTAATTGTTTTTAGAAAGGTTAATTTACTACACTTCCTTCTTTTTACTTTGTGAATACAAGTCATTTTTTTTTTAATTTCTAACTCATATAATAAAATGTCCCTTCAGTGTTCCATTTGAATTTTGACAGGTGAGTACATTCATGTAATCGCTGCATAAAACAAAATGCAAATGAACATTTCCATCATCCCAGAAGTTTCTTTCATGTTTCTTTCCAGTCAATTCTCCCTCCCGTCAGAGGCAGTTGCTTTCTAATTTTTATCACTGTAGAATGGTTTTGCCAGTTCTAAAATAATCTTTAAAAGTTATTATTAAGTATGCACTTTCTTATGCCTAACCAACTTTTGTTTTTGAGACTTATCCAAACTAGTTCTTGTTTCATTAGTTTATTCTTTTTTATTGCTGAGTAGTATCCCATTGTATGAAAGTAGAACTGTGTATTTATCCTTGCTCCTGTTGATGGGCTTTAGAATTGCTTCCAGATTGGAGCTATTATTAATAAGTATGTTATGAAGTTTGTTATATAAGGTCTGTGTGTTATGAAGTTTGTTATATAAGGTCTGTGTGTGTGTGTGTGTATGTAAATATATATATATATATATATATATATATATATATATATATATATGAATATGTATTTGTTTTAAAATGGACTTGAAACTGCTGCTGTTGGATAAGAAGGAAGTATGCCTCACATCATGTATAATGCTAACAAAAACTGAAAAAATAGGACTACCTATATTAATTTCAGACAAAACAAACTTCAGAAAATGGGAAATTATTAGGAATAAAGTTGGAATTACATAATGATAAAGTGTCAATTTGCCTCAAGCATAACAATCCTTAATATATACACATCTATCAACAAAGCATCAAAATATATTAAATAAAAGCACAAAACTTCAAGAAAAAATACCATATGATTTCATTCACATGTGGAATTTAAGAAACAAAACAAATGAGCAAAGGGAAAAAGAGAGAGAGAGGGAGAGAGACAAACCAAAACACAGACTCTTTTTTTTTAATTATTATTTATTTTTAAAAGAGAGACAGAATGAGTGGGGGAGGGGGCAGAGAGAGGGAGACACAGAATCCTAAGCAGGGTCCAGGCTCTGAGCTATCAGTACAGAGCCCAACGTGGGGCTCAAACCCACGAGCCGTAAGATCATGACCTAAGCCAAAGTCAGATGCTTAATGGACTGAGCCATCCTGGCACCCCAAAACAGACTCTTAATTATAGAGAACAAACTGATGATTATCACAGAGGAAGTGGGTGGAGGTATGGGTTAAATAGGTGATAAGGACTAAGGAGGGCACTTGTGATGATCACTGGGTGTTGTATGGAATTGCTGAATCACTATATTGTACACCTGAAACTAATATAACACTATATGTTAACTAACTGGAATTAAAATAAAAACTTTAAAAATGGACAAATCATTATCATAGCTGGGGACTTCAAAAACACTCTTTCAGTAACTGATAAATCAAGCAAACAGAACATCAGTAAGCATATCATCGACCCAAATAACACTATCAATCAGTGTGATTGTATTGATATTTATAGAATATTCCATTTAACAACAGCAAAATAAACATTATTTTCACACTCAAGGAACATTCTCCAAGATAGATCACATTCTGGGCAATAATAGTTTAATAAATTTAGGAAAATATAAGTGATAAAAAGTTCTCAGAGTCTAATAGAATTAAACTAGAAATTGATAACAGGTAAAAGGAATATTACCAAATATTTAGAAATTAAACAACACATTAATTATTTCAATTAAACTAATTAAATGACTACAACTTATCAAAACTTATGGCATGCAGCAAAAATATTGCTTGGAGATAAATTTATAGCATTAAATGCATACATTAGAAAAGAAGATCAATGATCTCAGTTTCTACCTTAGAAGGCAAGAGAAAGAAAAATAATTTAAGTTTAAAGCAATCAGAAGGAGAGCAGTAATAAAAATTAAGGTAGAAATCAATGACATTGAAAGCAAGAAAGAAGTAAAGGAAATCCATGAACCCAAATACTAGTTATTTGAAAAGATCATTATAATTAATAAGCTCTTAGCCTGGCTAACCAAGGGAAAAAGGAGAGAAGTCACAAGACAACAATATCAGAAAGTGGGGTTTATCACTACTAAAAATTGTAAGAAGTGCTATGGACAACTCTATGCCTACAAGTTTTATAATTAGGTGAAATAAATTGATTCCTTGAAAGATACGAAGTTCCAATATTCACAAATAAGAAATAGGTAATCAAAACAGGCATATGTCTATAAAAAGTTGAATGAATAATTAATAAATCACCAAAAAGGAAAGTTCCAGTTTCAGATAGTTTCACTGAGAAATTCTACCAAATACTGAAGAAGTAATACCAATTCTCCACAATCTCTTTCAGAAAATAAGAGAGGGAACATTTCCTACCTTAGTTGATGTATGAGGCCAGCATTATCCTAAACTAAAATGAGATGAAAATGTTACATAAAGAAAATGTATAGACCATCATCTATCGTGAACATAGATGCAAAAATCTTTAACAAATAGGAAATTGAATCCAACAATGTATACAAATAATTTTATACTATGTCCCAGTGGGATTTATTTGAGTTTTTCAAGTCTGTTTTAACATTTGAAAAACAATCAATGCAATTCAACACATTCAAGAGGAATCATGTAATCATACAATTGACACAGAAAAAAACATTTGACCAAATACATCTATTCTTCATTTAAAAAAAAAATCTCAACATACTGAAAATAGAGTAATTTCCCTAATTTGATTTAAAAAAACCAACAAAAACCCTACAGCTAACATCATACTTAATGGTGAAAAACTTCTCTTAACCCTAATACTAAGAACAGAGCAAGTATACCCCATATCACCACTTCTATTTGACATCATACTGGAATTCTAGCCACTGCAATAAGGCAAGTAAAACAAATAAAAGAAATATATATTGGGAAGGAAGGAATAAACTCTATTTTTTCAGAGATGATATGAATACACATAGAGAAAAGCCCAAAGATTTAATACAGAACTCCTGGAACTATATGTGAGTAGAGCAAGGTCACAGGATACAAGATTAAAATACAAAAGTCGATTGTTCTGAGTTATTTGGGCAAAAATCATATTCCATTAATAAATTACAATGAAGTTTTATTTATTTATTTTAATTGTTTTAAGGTTTATTTATTTTTGAGAGAGAGAGAGAGAGACAGAGTGTGAGTGGGGAAGGGGCAGAGAGAGGGAGACACAGAATTTGAAGAAGGCTCCAGGCTCTGAGCTGTCAGCACAGAGCCTGATGCAGGGCTCAAACTCACGAACCATGAGATCATGACCTGAGCCAAAGTCAGACGTCTAACCAACTGAGCCACCCAGGTGCCCCCAGTGAATTTTTTAAAAATTATCATTTAAAATAGCATCATAAAAATGAAATACTTAGGTATAAGTCTAATAGATATGTGCAGGATCTATATGCAGCAAACTACAGAACTCCAATAAAAGAAATCAAAGATCTAAATAAATGTTTATGAATTAGAAGACTTAATACTGTTAAGATGTCTGTTTCTCTCAATTTGGTCTATAGATTGAAAGCAGTCTAAGCCAAAATCTCAGCAAGCCACTTTTTTTTATATATCAGCAATCTGATTCTATAATTTATATGGAAATGCAAAATACTTACAGCAAACACAATACTGAAGAAGAACAAATGACAGACTCACATTAACAAATTACAATACTTCCTATACAGTGACAATAATCAGTCAGTACCAAGACAGTAATCAAGACAGTATAGTATTGGGGGTGCCTGGCTGGCTCAATTGGTAGAATATACAACTCTTAATCTCAGGGTTGTGAGTTCAAGCCCCTCTTTGGGGTCGTTTACTTAAAAAATAAAAAAAAAATCTTTTCCTTGTAAAGGTTTATTTATTTATTTTTGAGAGAGAGAGAGAGAGAGAGCATGTGTGTGAGTTGGGGAGGGGCAGAGAGAGGGAGAGAAAGAATCCCAAGCGCACTTCACACTGTCAGTGCAGGGCCTGACGGTGGGTTTCAATCCTATGAACCATGAGATCATGACCTGAGCCAAAATCAAGAGTTAGACGCTTTACTGACTGAGCCACCCAGGTGCCCATAAAATAAAAAATCTTAAAAAAAGAAAAGACAACATGGTTTTGGCAAAATAACAGGCCCATATATCAGTGGATCAGAATAACCCAGAAATACACCTGTACAAATAAAATTAACAGAGTTTTGACAATGGAGCAAAAGCAATTCAATGGAGTAAAGCTTTTTATTTCATATTCTTTTATGAGATGATCAGTCAGGTGCAGTCATAATAGGAGACCAAGGGGAAGCTCAGGAAAAAAACAAAGTTTACTATACCCAAAGGAGCTAGAGACAGGAAGCACAGCACACCACAAAAAGTCACATGAGAAAGACACCAGGATGGTCAGGAGGCAGAAGACAGGAGTTGGAGGAAAGTTTAGGCCATGACCTTTATTGGGATTTTTGTAGGAAAGGCAAAACAGGATGAGATAAACAGCTTAGAATTGACAAGTTTGAATAATTTTGGCAGACTTTAGACTATAGGGTTGTTCCCTAGTTACTGGGTACCTGAATCTGGGATATTTAAGGCAGAGGAATATTATCTCCTGGGGTATACAGACCAGGTAGAGGAGATATGACTTTGCTATCTCTAACAATTGGTTAGCCTAGGGAGAAGCAGCTCTTCCCCACCTGAAAGGTTTTGTGTGTGTATGTGTGTGTGTGTGTGTGTGTGTGTGTGTGTGTGTGTTTTAAGATATCAAATACACAACACACTTTTAAACAAGTGGTGCTGGAAAAATTGGATATCCATAAAAATGAATAGAAACAGACCTTATACCTTTCATAAATTGAAGTCAAAATGGAAGGTAGACCTAAATATTAAAAAAAACTGTAAAACTCTGAAAAACTCTGAGGAAAAAAGTAGGAAAAAAATGTAGACAAAACTGTGTGGTGTTGAGATTTTAGATCCAACAGCAGAAGCATAACCAAGAACAAATTGATAAATTAGACTTTCTTAAAAATAAAACCTGTTTTGCAAAAGACACTATTAAGGGAATGAAAAGACAACCCAAAGAATGGAAAAAAATATTTGGAAAATATATCTGGTAAAAGACTTGTATCAAAAAATATATAAAGAACAGTTAAAACTCAAACATGAGTAAACAAGCAACTCAATTAAAAAAAACATTTTAAATCTCCAAAAATAGATTTGAACAGACACCTCACCAAAAAAGATATACAGATGACAAATAAACATAGGAACAGATGCTCAACATAGTTTTTCATTAGATAATTTCAAATTATAACAACAATGTGCACTACTACATACCTATTAAAATGGATAAAAGTTTTAAGAAATAACAACAAAAAATCTCCCCAAATCTGACAACACCAAATGCCAGCAAGGACGTAAAACAGAAACTCAATTCATTGCTAGGTGGGAATACAAAGTGGTACAGTAACTTTGGATATAGTTTAGGTTTCTTGCAAAGCTGAACATAGTCTCAACATATGAATCAGCAGTCATATTCCTAGTTATTTACCAAACTGCCCTAAAAACTTATGTCCACCCAAAAACCTACAAGTTAATGTTTACAGAGCTTTATTCATAATCACCAAAACTAGAAGTAACCAAGATGTGTTTCAACAAGTAAGTGGATAAACAAACTATGGTACAACCAGACATTGGAATATTATTCAGCAATAAGAAGAAATGAGCTATTAAACCATAAAAAGACATGAATGAGCTCTAAGTGCATATTTCTAAGTTAAATAAACCAGTCTGAGAAGGCTACATACTGTATGATTCCTATTACATGACATACTGTAAAAGGCAAAACTATAAAGATAATAAAAATCAGTGGTTACCAGAGGATTGCAGGAAATTTGGAGGGTTGAACAGGTGAAGTACAGGGAATTGTTGGGAACAGAGGAATTATTGGTATGATACTTTTAAGTGTGAGTACATAACACTATCTCTTTGTCAAAACCCATTAAACTTCAGAGCACAAGGAAGTAATCTTAATTTATACAAGTTAAAACACATCCTTTGTGAAGATGTGACAAAACCAGCTAAGTATATTACAAATATATAAAACAACCTCACTGAAAGAGGTGGAGGAATAACTTTCAGACCTAAGTAACTTTTTGGAAATGAGTAGAGTCTGTAAGACTAAAGGTAAAAAGGAGCTGTACAGAAACACTAAGCTCTAGTTGATGAATTACTTTACCATGGTTGTATGGGTTAACAATTTTTATATTTTTATACACATACACAGGAATTAAACAATTAAGTAAATAGATGGCAAATGGCGGGAGCCAGGTTTATCACTATCAGAGAGGGAGTTGACAGTTAAACATGGGAAGGAGGCTAGAATGATGCATGTGGTAAAGGATTAGAGTAGGAGAAATCAGTATGAACTCATGTGAATCTAGCTTAATATAAAGATGACTGCATATAGAAATATTTTAAATAGTTGTATATACATTGTTTATTATACACACATACATTCCTTGCTTTGTCAGCTGAGGGGGCCAAGAATCAACAACACCCAGTAGCAATGAGCACATGTAGTACCTAGATCTTGTATTTTTTAAAAAAAAATTTTTTACCTTTACCCATTTTTGAGAGACAGAGACAGAGCACGAGTAGGGGAGGGGCAGAGAGAGGAGACAGAATCTGAAGCAGGCGCCAGGTTCTGAGCTGTCCTCACAGAGTCTGACACGGGGCTCGAATTCATGAGCCATGAGATGACCTAGGCCGAAGGCAGACGCTTAACTGAGCCACCCAGGTGCCCCTAGACCTTGTTTTGTAATATCATTCTCCAGTAAGGGAACCAGGTATCCTTGGAGATACAGTTGAGAGGAGACTGGGATAGGAAATGTATAAGATGAAACGAGCATCTTATACTGCCAGAATGAAAGGAAGTGCAAAAATAAAAAGAAAGTATAAAGAAAAAACCACAATGAAGGGTGTATGTCAAAAGAACATAGTATTCCATTGAAAGTGTTCCTAATGAAGAAAGTTGAAACAATTTGAACAAATTCATTTAAGTAATATTGGATTATAACCCAAGCGTAAATTAAATATCCTTGAGTTCATGATGACATAAAGAAAAAATTGAATGAATAAATAAAAGGGGGACTAAGGGTAAACCTTTCTTGCATAAAAATTCCAAATATTTTATATAGTTACTCCATTCTCATTGAGGAGGATCATAATTCCCCATTCATTAAGTTGTGAGTTAATTTGAGCATAGTGACTTCCTGCTAAGGAGTATAGTCTGGAAAGGGGGAGAAAGAATACCTCTATAGTGGAGAAGCCTGAACAACACTACCACAGCCCATAGATCAAGGTTAACATCAAGAGAGATGAGTCATGTTAACAGTATGTGCTTTTGATATGATGTGATAAAAATGTTGTTTTACCTCTGGGTTCTTCTCACACAAGAAGTATGCATATGTTTTGGGCTGCTTCAAACTATTTTTAAAAATCATCACAGACAGTGGTGCCTGGGTGGCTCAGTCGGTTAAGTGTCTGACTTCGGGTCAGGTTATGATCTCAGTCAGTGGGTTCAGTCAGTGGGTTCGAGCCCCATGTCAGGCTCTGTGCTGACAGCTTGGAGCCTGAAGCCTGCTTCAGATTCTGTGTCTCCCTCTCTCTCTGACCCTGCCCCACTTGTGCTCTGTCTCTCTCAATATAAATAAACATTAAAAAATTTTAAAAATCATCACAGATAAATATTATTATTTTATGACATTAGAGCATTATAGTATGTTATCACCATAGCTTGCATTTTTCCCATTATGGTAATAATATCAAGATCACAGCTTCAGTCTTAGCTTGCAAACATTAGTTTCATATTATTTTACTGACTCTTCTCTACTGCATAAAAAGAACATTGAGAAGGAAGTATGTTGTAACCTTTTACTACATAAGCAAATCCAACATTTTCCTAAGCACATGTGGGTCAGTAATTTTGTCAAGTAATATTGAGGGTTTAATGTCATCATGTTAATTATAATTGCATTATTATCTTTAACACTTTTGAATAAATGTTAAAATTTCACTGTGGGATGTGAAACATCTTGACTAGGAAGAGAAAAATTTGAGAAAAGGAAAAAAAAGCCAAAGATATTTGAACGTAATGTCTTAAGAATACAAAGAATCTCTTCTGTCTTACTCTCGGTCCCTGAGGAGTAGCAAGAATTGGTAAAGGATGACAAGGCTTAAAGCATGAGCTGCATAAGCAGGTGGCAATCAGGAAATAGTCCTACGTCAAGAAGCTGAAAGCAGATGGCAAAGGTGAGCAGATGTTCAGGAATGACTGTGATACCTGCTGTAGAAAAACTGTGCCTTATTCAGACAAAGTTCTTTGATGCACTCTACTTAAAGTTTTCATAAGAAATATTTTTGTTCCCTTTTTTCAAAAGTGGAACTTTAAACTTACAAGTGCTATTATAGGCGTGCTGACACTTTTAAAGGCAGAGCCTGAAATAGGGGGAGGCAAGTGAGACAGCTTGGGTGCAAAATTTGAGAAGGTTTTAGCTCTCAGAGTCACAACATTGCCATACCTTCACTGAGAATGAGTGTCTCCTTGACTCTACTACACCCTATATACCTCATTTGCCTTACTTTTAGTCTGGGTCTGGTTTAAAGAATTGACATTTATAGGCTGGATGTTATTTGGCTACTTAAGATAAATAATATAACATTATTTGTTATTTCTAAATCAGTTTTGGTCGTTTTGTGCATTTTTTGTAAAACATTGCACCAGGTGTTTCTGAAGTGTTATAAAAGAAGGAGAATATATGTTCCCTCAAGGGGAACAAAACATATATGGGTAGTATAAAGGCAACATGCAGGAAGAAACATCTAAATATCACATGAAACAAGTAAAGAGCAATAGTAAATTTATGCCTGGGTATGAGCAAGCTAAAAAGACACAGCAGTATTTGATAATAGAGATTCACTGAGTGAATGAACATTTTTTGTGTGTAAATGGGCATTTTAAATTTGTGTATAAGCTCACAATTGTGTGCATTTGACTTCTATAGCAGCTCATAAATGTGCATAGAACTTCAAGTGAATTTCTTCTTTTGAAGACAGCTGTTGGTTAGTTGGTTTGCTTTTTTAAAATTCTAACTTAAAGTGAATACATGTATGGATTTGATTTGCTGTTGATAGGATTGAATTATTTAATTATGCTCCCATGAGAAATAGTCATACTACCCACAGAGTGGAGAAACATTTGTATTAGTTTCACTTGAGATCATACTCCTTTATTTGGTAGAAAAACCTTGAATCCAAGTCTTTTTTTGGACTTTGCTTACTGAGGATTTCAGTCACACCATTTTATAGTTCTAACGCTGAGCTTTTAAAAAAATAATTGTTAAAATTCAAAAAGAATGTGAAGAACATTAAGAGATGGATTCTTAGTAAAATCAATATGGAAAATCAAGTAACATATTAAAGAAATGATGAACAATTGAACAGTAGAAGGAACACAGAAGTTAAAACCATGTGTGTGAGAGAGACAGCTAAACAGATACAGAGACAGAGAGAAAATGAATTTAAATTAAATACATTGAACAGCACCTGGTGGCTGGGTCAGTTAAGCATTGGACTCTTGGTTTCAGCTTAGGTCATGATCTTATGGTTCATGAGTTCAACGATGGGCTCAGTGCTAACAGCTTGGAGCTTGCTTGGGATTCCGTGTCCCTCTTCTCTCTTCTCCTCCCCCACTCTCTCTGTCTCAAAAGTAAATAAATAAACTTACAAAAAAATAAACACATTGATCTCACAAACACACATATTTAACAAAATTTCCAAGTCTCACTGTTGATCAAAAACATCACTTGAGGGGTACCTGGGTGGCTCAGCTGGTGAAGCCTCCGACTCTTGATTTCAGCTCAAGTCATGATCCCAGCTCAGGTCATGATCTCACAGTCATGAGATTGAGTCCCACATCAGGCTCTGCAATGAGCATGGAGCCTGCTTGGGATTCTCTCTCTCCTTCTCACTCTGTCCCCACCCCCTCTTGAAAAAACATAGCTTTAATAAAAACAAGCAAACAAACAAATAAATATATTGTTCTTCTTTTCCCTAAAGTCAGAAACTTCTTGTGTTGTAATCTCTTTGAGAACCCAGATTTCTAAGTGCTCCTTCCTTTTTCTCCTGCCCTTTATTCATGGATAATCTCAAGCAATATTTTAGCCCTTGGAGATTCAGAATTGTTTATATTTTTGGATTGTTATCACTCTGCTGAAAATTTCCCTTTTAGTCTCTTCCTGTTTTTTCAATGCCAAATCTTCAATTAGGTGGTAACCCTAATACTATAGCTAACATTCTTATCTGGAAGTGCATAATGGTTGTTATGGCAAGAATTTGTAAGATTATTTAACTTATTAAAGTATACCTTTCAGACGTGGCTACCCATTCAAATATAGGACTCTCAGTTATATTTGATTTTCAGGTAAATTGGTCTCCTTCTGCCCTAAACTTGCAAGGGACATACTTTACATTACAAATTATTCTTTTGTCTGAAATTTTAATTAAACTGTGTTTTTTTATTTTCCTTTATTTTTAACATTGCTGTCTTACTTCTTACTTACTTAACAATCTTACTTCTAGGTAAAAGAAGAGAGCATTTATGTAACACTTATGTGCTCATTCCACTTGCCCATATCTTATTCTAGTTAATCCTCATAACAACCATGTGTTTCATGAATAATCATCCCCACTTTATAAATGAAGAAGTAAGCTCAGAGATTTGCAAAAACCATAAAGCTAATAGCTGGCATATTCAGGATTCAACTTCTCCTCTGATACTGGAACACAACAGGATTTTCTCTCCACAATACTGTCTCTCTCTCAGCTTTTCTTGGTTTCCTTGCATAATAGGAAACAAATAAAAAGGGAAGTCACATCTGCTTACCCAATGTGCTTTAAAATACTTTTCCCTGTTTAAAATTTAAATTATGAAAAATTCAAGCATTCACATAGGTAAAGAGAATAGTATAGAGAACTCCCATGTAGTCATCACCCAGGCTCAACGATTACCAATATTTTATTCCAATATTGTTTCATCTGTTTGTCCCCCTACTTTTTTTCCTAGAGTATTTTTAAGCAAGTCCAAGACATTATGTCATTTAAACTCTTACCCCAGTATTTTCACAAATTTGGTCTCTAATTAAATAGTTGACCAAACAACCATTCTTACTCCTCTTACACAGGCGATGCCTTTACTCCTCATTACTCTGTGTTCCCTTCCGTCAGCCTAATTGCTTAATTAATTTAGGATTAGTTCTCCTTTCTGAAAGTGGCACTTTTTAGCAGTTCAAACTATCTAATTTGGATTAGGTCTTCTTTCTCAAACTGGTAGTCTTTAGCAAAAACTTTGCTACAAATTGTTTTGTTTTCTTAGAATTTAAAAAATATTCTTAAACATACAGAACCACACACACGATAGCATAGTTATTAAAGAATTGTTTTTACCAAGTCACAACAAAATAACTTAATTAGAAGTTGGTTTGGGGAGACCCAATCACTTGCCAAATGATAAAACACTCCGGGTTTCAAAATAAATAAATTTCTCCTTCACAAAAAGTATTGAAGTGAATTCCTCCTCCTTTCCCTTTACAGAGCTCGACTCATCAGAGAACTAAATGTCATATGGAATTTTGGCCTTAAGTGTAATGTAGAAGAATTTTACCAGCCGTAGACAGTTAGAAACAGTGCCTGGGAAAAATGGTCTCCATCCTTAGTACAGCATAATTAGAATGGTGTTAAAGTAGAATGAAGTTAGCCATCATATAATTCTTGTACTGTATAACTGGTCACTATGTTTAATCAGAAAAAAAGATAGGAGAGGGGGTAAAATGTACATTTGCAAAATGCCTAGACATTCTTTAATAAATAAAGTTAATGCTGTCATTAGTGGCAGCTCTAAGCAAAACTTTTATCTTTTTTCCTATGGATAAGCACTCTTTGGGGAGATGAATATTGCTGCAGTCATATTGTGCTTTCCGTTAATGAGATGTGGGTTCTATTTGTTAGAGTTTTATGGTAATGAAGCTTATAATTTACTGACAAACTGGCTTGCTTTCAAAACATTCTCTTATTGCACTTTTTTCATCAGAAACATTGATGTGATAATTTGTGTGTTTATGGCAGCAGATGTGCACCTTCACTAAAAGGCTTCCAGAGTGAGGGGAAAGGACAGGAGAGAAAAGGAAGAAGGGGAGAGGTGTTCAGAGTTTCCAACTAGTAATAAAACCCATAAACAAATGAAAAAAAATGGCACAGTTTATTTGGAACATCCATGAACTCATTAAGTAGGTTATGTGAAATATCAAATATTTATCACTAAAATTTGTTTGAGTTACAGATATGCTAAGTGCCAAATTCTTTTATCTAGTGTGAAACTGAATGGCAAAATTGGTCATTTAAAATTCAATAGCTATAACAGGAAGTCATTAAGTTAAAACTAGGTGAAAAGCACTTTCCTCTCCTAAAGGCAAAGATATTTTCTTTCTAACTAAGGTGCATTGCAATTATTACCACTGGCTTTACAATACAGACCTCTGAGGTCTGTTTCCTCTCCAGCTCTGAAATTATGATTTGTAGGGGCAAAAACATTGTTCCCAACTTCCAAGCCCTCTTCTGTTATCGCCAGCTAAGTGAGGTGTATAACAGAAAACCTGGCATATTGAGGTTTCCTTTAGTAGGAAATTGAAATATTCTAATCACAGGTTTATAATCTGCAATAGAGGACATAAAACCACGATGATTTTGCAAACAGCCCCATTAAACACGAAACAAAGCACAAATCTCTATGTAACACATGTAATGAAAAAAAATGAAGGGAGAGTAAGCTGTTTATACTGCTTTCCATCTTAGTTGGGGGTAGAAAACAAGGGGGAGACTGAAGTAAAAAACATGGATTCACTGATAGGTAACAACTAACTACAGGTTGAAAGGCAGTTGTTGTTAATTCCAGTTGAAAAGTAGCTTCCAGAAGGTGCATCATAGTCACTTGAGGAAATAGAACACAAGTACTCAGAAAAAAACACTCTGTTCATCTTTATGCTAGATGTTTTGAGGTACATCTGCAACTAAATATTAAACTCTTATTTTCAGTGAATTCTAGAACATTTCAAATCCATAGAAAGGAAAGTGACTAAAAAGTTACAGAACATTTATAGCAGGCATAGTCCCTACCATCAAAGACCTTATAATCTATCTGGAGAGACAGAAAGATTGTATAATAAATGCACATAGGTATAGCAAAAAAAAAAATGCCAAGGATTTGAACAATTGCTTAAATAAAAATACAACTTACCCAAAGTAAGGCATTCGATATATGAAGAGCTTTTATTTTTTGTTGTTGTTGGTGCTCTTCTTCTTAAGACTCCATCCAACTATATGTATTTATTGCATAAGCTTTTGAGATCCTGTTTTACATAGTGTCTGACAGAAAATAGGCACTTGACATATTATGTAGAATTTGGAAGATATTCAAAAGGCACCATTCTAACAATAAATGCACCATAGCTCTATATGAAAATTGAAGGAGAAAATGTTTCTGCTTTCACAAACCCTAGATAGTTGAAACTCTGAATGAGATGCCTCTTGGTTGCTATGTTGTGAAAATGTTATTCCCCTCTACTTTCTCCCATTTCCCTCCTTCTTTTTTTCTAAAAAGGTCACCTTACCAGGAAGTAGAGATCTCCATTCCCATCTTCCCATTTAAGGCTCTTGATTGCAAGGGGAAAAAACAAATATTCATACAGAGTAATTAATTTAATTTTTTTGGTTATTTTCTTAATTATGTATTATGAATTCAATATATAGCATTTTGAAATTAAAGATAGAAACCTAAACTTAAATGTAATGGGTAGGAAAAATATAAAGTGTATTTTCCATTTGTGAAAAATGTTTATTTATTTATTTTTGAGAGAGAGAGAGAGAGAGAGAGAGAGCATAAGCAGGGGAGGAACAGAGAGAGAAATAGAGACAGACTCCCAAGCAAGCCTCCCACTCTCAGTGCAGAGCCTGATGTGGGGCTCTATCTCACAAACCATGAGATGATGACCTGAGCCCAAATCAAGAATCAGGCACTTAATGGACTGAGCCACCCAGGTGCCCCTTTGTTCTTCCATTTTATATCATGCTTAGGGGGTTCCTGGGAAATAATGATAATGATGTTAGCAATGATGACAAAATGAATAATAGTTAACACTTATTGAAAACTTACTATATGTCAGACATCGTTCCATGATTTATGTTCAATACTTATATTAACTCTATAGATTAGGTGTTATTTTCATTCTCCTTTTACAGATGAGGAAACTGGGGTACAGAGAGCTTAAGAGACCTGAGACCATATACTCAGAATTATTCAGGAAGATAAAGAAGAGACATACTTGAGGGAAAGAGTAGTATATGCAAGGAGGAAGAGAGAGGAGAGATTATTGGGGTTCAAAGTTGAGTACTATGGGTGTTTACTAACTGAAGATTCATAGTGCTGTCACTCACCATCTTATATTTGTCTTAAAAATATTACAATCTAGAGGTACTCTTCAAATGCTCTTTTTTTTAAAATATGAAATTTATTGTCAAATTGGTTTCCATACAACACCCAGTGCTCGTCCCAACAGGTGCCCTCCTCAATACCCATCACCCACCCCCCCCCCATCAACCCTCAGTTTGTTTTCAGTTTTTAAGAGTCTCTTATGTTTTGGCTCCCTCCCTCTCTAACCTCTTTTTTTTTTTTTTTTCCTTCCCCTCCCCCATGGTCTTCTGTTAAGTTTCTCAGGATCCACATAAGAGTGAAAAGATATGGTATCTGTCTTTCTCTGTATGACTTATTTCACTTAGCATAACACTCTCCAGTTATTCAAATGCTCTTAATGTTTCCTGTTAGCTACCTGAGAGACCCTGAGGTCCCCACAATCACTTCAGGGCTAGCCAGAAAGCAAACACTTCTTATTTGTGGATAAGGGCACCCTCCCCTGGACAGTGCTAGAAATGCTCAGGGTTTTATGATGCTCAAGCAAGAGAAAAGCTGGGGGAGTATAGATATGGACAGATTGTGGAGGCATTTAAATTTAGGTATCTAGAAACAATTAAAAGTCTTATCCTGAAAATGGCTTTAGACAGATTAATCTGATAGATTAATTCAGAATCATAAGGAGAGAAATTAGAGGCAGTGAGATTGGTTATAAAACTCTTGGAATTACAGTGAGAAAACATATAAAAAGAAGAATAAGAACAAGAACTCTGGGAACATTTGTAGTATTATCTAGACATTATATCTCATGTTAAACCTCTGAAACTCTGATTTCTCTGTTTTGTAGTTTCTGAAAAAAAGCAAAATACAAAAGTCGATTTGTTTTGTTCTTTACACTATATTGTGTTCTACCACATAAAATGCTTTCATGTGATGCAAGGTAAGCTAAATTATTTTTTATTTATAGCATACCAAGTGTGACTGCTCTAAGAAAACATAAAAGTGTTTAATCTGAAGGTGGGGGTCTTCATTTATAGAGCTGATCATGTCATCTTAAAAAAGTAATAGTCTTAAATGTTAAGCTTATAAGTCATATATACCCACAATGTTTTTATTCATGTAATTATTGAGAAATAGCTCCTATTGACATATTCTGATAATCACAAGTAGATTAAACGAAGCCCTGAGGCTTTGACATTAAAAACGTCAACCTGAGAGTAATACAGATTTAGAAAACATAATAATGTAATTTGCAATGATAATAAATGTTATTTTTACTAGTGAAAAGCATTGAGAGTTCATATTATTGAACAAACATAAGATAAAACTTATTTTATATTGGTACCAATTTTTATGCAACTGTCATTGCTCTAATATTAAAATTGTATATTTTATTCACACCTACATTTGCAGTGGAATAAGGAGAGATTTAAGGGATCTGATGGAAAGAGGTTTAAGTGGCATACAAGAAAGCAGAATTACATTTCCAATTATACCACTAATTGTGAGAAGTTGGGCAAGTTGTAGCACCTCTGAACCTTACTGTCTTTATTTGTACAAAGAAAAGAGTTGGAGTAGATGCAAAATTTCCTTTTAACCTTAATATTAAATAAGCATCTTGAAAGTCTACCTGGATGCATTAAATGATTTTTTTTAAATGCTGTGTATATTTACCCTGAAAATAATAAGATTTAAACAGCACTTAAGCTCTGAACTAGAAGTGAAGTGAAGCTATGAAACAGAAGCAGAGACATCAGCATTGATGTCTTATGAAACTTCTGAGGGTCCCCATTCCTGTCTGAGTATTGATTCTTAAGATGTTCCTTTTTTTTTTTTTTTTTTTTTTACCAATAATAACTCGGGCCACAATAAAATCTTTCTCAAACTAATTGTTAAGGGCTTATAAACCAACTGGAGGATATGTCTTTATGTAAATTATGTAAATTACAAATATTTAAATCAAAATGGACATCTTCTTATAATCTGTACAGACCAGTCACGTAGCTGGGCATTATGATATACATTATTAGCATTGTGAAACATGTCAAAGAAATAAAGCTAGTAAATATACCTGTGACTGGCCTGCAAGAGAATGGGCACCAGTATCATGGTTTAAATCCCTTTCTACCTTCTTCTTTGGCTCTTCAAATTATTATGTCTTTTCAAAAATTTTTTAAAATTTTATTTTTTTAATTTACATCCAAATTAGTTAGCATATAGTGAAACAATGATTTCAGGAGTAGATTCCTTAATGCCCCTCACCCATTTAGCCCATCCCCTCTCCCACAATCCTTCCAGTAACCCTCTGTTCTCCATTTTTAAGAGTCTCTTATGTTTTGTCCCCCTCCCTGTTTTTATATTATTTTTGCTTCCCTTCCATTGTGTTCATCTGTTCTGTGTCTTAAAGTCCTCATACAAGTGAAGTCATATGATATTTGTCTTTCTCCGACTAATTTCACTTAGCATAATACCCTCTAGTTCCATCCATGTAGTTGCAAATGGCAAGATTTCATTCTTTCTGATTGTCAAATTATTATGTCTTCATGTTGCATAGGAAAGTAAGCATGAGACCTGGAGTCAGAAGACCTGAATTGAAATTCTCTTTTTGTTACTTACCAACTAAACCCCAACATTCTCAACCATACAATGGCAATGGAGTGATGAAAGCAGCCGTACTTACTTCAGAAGATTGTTGTAAAGAAGAAAGGTATTAGAGGAAGTCACTGAAAGGTTGTGACTGCAGGTTGGCCTGTGAGCTAGACCCAACTGGAAGCTCCTTACCCTTTTCCCTGTCCTTGGAATGTACATTCAGCTCACCATTCCCACACTAAGAACCCCTTCAAACATGCAGCCTTAAAAGAGTAAAGTGTTGTTGAGACCATCTGGGCTATATATGTGACTGACCCCCACTAAGGCCTTTATTTAAACTCTTTAAGATTTGGGTGGGTAGGTGTGGAGATCTATTTGTCTTGCATCTACCCAAACAAGCCTAGTATCTAAGTTCCCTTGTCTATTAAAACTGCCACCTACCAATTTGGGGTGATCTTCCTCTTTCTTCAGTCTCTCCTTGCCCTCCATATATGGGGCCAGTTTTGAATTTCACCCAGGGAAATTTCAAGGTTGTAAACCAACAAAAGTGTTTTATAGATGGTGAAGAAATATCATAATGCATTATATTAATAACTCTATTATTGTTATGTGTTAAAGGTTTATACCTTGACTATATGACAGGTCACAAAGAGCTGTCAACATGTTGTAATTTTCTTGATAGAAACAAGTTGTTGAACTATCCCTACTTGAATAAAGCACCTCTGAAAAATTCTTTATCTGTCCATGAATTTTCTAATATCTTAATATATAGACATTCACTTGGTGATTTTGAAATTTATATTACATAATCCTGAAACAAGGCATTTTTAAATTTTTTGGAACAAAACATTCAAATATTTATATTTTCCAGAGCCACTCGGGGTCTTATATTTAAGAAGGGCATTACTTCTCTGGTTAAGAAGCTACCTCTGAACGGCCATGCAATAGCACTCACATTAAGATAAAAATATGAGTAGTTGGCATTATTTACATTCTTCTGTTACATATCCAACCTCAGGCCAGGTCACAGATGAACTTTATTGATTTGGAAAAATATATATTGATGCAGTCAAATGAAGACAGAGTGTGTGTCTTTACAAAGAATAATATTAGGATATGAGAACTTTTTAATTGTAATTATGAACTTAGTACCCTCTAGGATAAACATCTCCCAATTATCTCATTTTGTGCTTCATCCATTATGCACCTCTGTCAAAAGAGCTCTGTGTTCCTCCAAGGCAATTGATTAACATTGACCAGTTTTTCCTCACTTTCAGTTCAAAGTAGTGTAGTGAGATTAACAACACAATTATTTGCAGTGAGTTGAGTCTGTTATTTAATCAAAATAAAATCTTTCCATGAAAAGCAACTTGTTTGTACAAACACAACAGAGCAGAACTGATTCTTAAATTTTAATTTATGAAGAAGTGATTTTATTCCTTTTCATACAAGATAAAAAAAAGTTCCCTTTGCCATCCATGTCTGTTTTATTTTTTTATTGGCAGTGGAATCAGGGGAAGATAGGGTAATTTTATTTCATGAACTTTTTTGTAACAGAGAAAATTTGTTAATTTGATATGGCAGTAAAAGCATGAAATTGTCCTAAATTATTGTGATGTGAGCCTGCAGTGCCTAATTATTTCTTTAATCATTATGCTGTTAATTGCATTCTTCATTTCTTGGGGAAAAAGAGGGGGCAAGGAAAGGATAAAATAAAAAAGAAATCACTAAAAAGAGATATCTTTAACTACAATTTCAAATGACATTCTGTTACTAAAGTCAAATTAACATTTCTGGAGAAAGTTTTTTCCACCCCTCCTCTCAAGTCACCATCAAAAATCTGCATGTTAATTGTGTTTGCACATGTTTATAAATGCGAATGGGAGGTTAGTATGTACAGCTTCCCAGAAAGTGAACAGATTCCAGAAGGTTTTGGAAATGCTTTGATGAGGCTTACTTCCCAGAAGTTAAATTTACACTTTACTTATATTTTTTTCTTTAAATTCAATCACACATGAGCAATGAGAGTCTATCTGTTTGAGGGGAAATAATGCTTTACAATAACTGCCTTTGGTTGACAAGTTAAGCAATTGATACATTTTTAATTATAACACCTTGGAGCTTTTAAAGAAGTATTGTAGCTTTAAGCAATGAGAATCTCTGAAGCAAAACTTTGTATTGCTTTTTGTCAAGTTGATATAAATTTGCCTCAGGCAGTGCTACTGGCCAAAAAACAATTTGAGTAGATTAAAAACCAAACCAGATGGGCTTCTATAAATTGAGAGTGATCAATTCATAGATGGTTTTCATAGTAACTAGTTTTGACCATTATTTAAGGTGTAATGTATTATTTAACTAATCTTTTCTATTAATGGCTCATTTTTATGAATTCCTTATTAATGACAGGAAGAGCTGGATGATCCTATGGGGGAACTACAATTAACAAGTGAAAATAAATCCTAAGGTTTGCTTGCTAAATCTCTTTCTCTCACATTGATTATATATAATATATATGTCACATTTATTATATATATGTGTGTACACATATTTAACTGTATTTATAAGATATACATATAATGTGCATCTGTTTTTCCACTGGGCAAATGCCACTCTATTGCACAATCCTGGTTGAATCCATAAACTTTCTTAAAAGCTTTGAGAACTATAAAAACAGTGTAAGAAAAAGGAAGAAATAACCCAGTGCAGTAATGAGGAAGCAGTCATGCTTCAATGATTTCCTTAAATTGTGGATACTCCGTGGATATACTAGAAAAGATAGCTCATATCTTAGGAAATATGAGAGAAAAAAGGCTGTGTCACAAAGAATGGAGTTATAATAGGAACCCAATTTATTAAGGCATTAAATCATAATGTGTACTTTTGGCCTAATTTAGTATCCCAACACTAGGAAAAATTATGAGGTAAACAAAGTTTACTTTAAGAGCCCACAGCGTCCTTTTCTAATATTTCTTACATATCCTTCAGAACAGCCTTGTTCCATTATCCTCAATGGACACCCAACATCTTTCACCTTTCAGTCAAGACCAACACTTATCAATGATTGCTATCAGGGAGAGCACTAACAAATCTTTTTATCCTAAAATATTTAAGGTATTCATTCATTTTTAAAATTCACTCATTCAAAAATATTTATTGAGGGCTTATGAAATGTCAGACACTAGATGCTAAGCAGAGGTTTAATGGAGTCTAAAGCTTACATGATTTTGATAACTCACTTTGAAGACTAAAAATTATACATAATACATACAGAATTGCATGCAGGCCATTTAAATGAGGCTATGCAAATGAGAGTTCCTGAAGTTTATGTTTAATTATCTTTATAGCAGTAATTCTACTTCTCATGCTAGTGTTACAAGAGTGACACAACAGAAAGTTCTACCTTCATGGAACTGATATTCTAATGGAGAAGGTACTAAGTAAACAAATAAATATATTCAACAGCGTCACATATAAAGAAAAATAAAAAGTGGTAAGGGGTTCTAGAGCGTTAGGTTGCTGTTTTAAATATGATTCTCAGGGGTGTCTGCGTGGAGCCTGCTTAAGAGGATCTCTCTCTCCTTCTGCCTCTACCTCTTTCCTTCTCTGTCTTTAAAATAAATAAATAAATAAATAAATAAATAAATAAATAAATACAAATAAAAAAGATTCTCAGAACATCTCTGAGAAGATGACATTTGAGTAGAATCCTTAATGGAACATTAGGGGAATGAGCCAAGATTGGAGGCAAAGAACACAGAAAGTGCAAAAGCCCAGAGATGAGAGCGAGTTTGGCATATTTCAAGGAATATCAAAAACATGGGGTAGGGTTGGTGCAAGTCAAGGTAAGTCTTATAAGCTATGCTAAAGCTTTTCTAAATGTGGTGGAGAACCACTGGAAATGTTAAGCAAGAAATGCCCTGATTTTCATTTAGAAGATTCACTCTGGAGGTGGTGGCTTCTTCTTCTTCTTCTTCTTCTTCTTCTTCTTCTTCTTCTTCTTCTTCGTCTTTGTCTTCGTCTTTGTCTTCTTCTTCTTCTCCTTTTAAAAATTTTAAATAGCGATTCTTTTTATTCTGTGTTCTGCTTTTACACAGTGAGTTCTCAAATAAATACCTATAAATTTATAGTAAAACTTTCTGATTAAATAAAAACCCCACAATAGTGTGGCCAAATTAGAATTATACCAAAATTACCATATGCCAGCACATATAATCATTCCCTCTGGCTGAAAAACTGGCTCACAGCCATGGAGGGTACATTGTGATGAGGAAAGGCCATGCTTGGAGAATGCTGAGTCTTTTTGATCACCTTTACTCTGTTTCTATATCATCACCACTGTCCATACTGAACTTGAACACAAGAATATGCTAACCATCCTTGAGATTTAAGAAGACATCCTGAAGGTGCCATCTCTGAAAGGGGGGATCTCTGGATGAGCTGACATAGAGATGGCCCTCTGACTTGAATCCAGAGACAGGAATCTTCAACTGGGTACTGGCAATATCCACGAAGTTGTACTTGTCAGTGAGGTGTAGATAGTGGATGTTGAGAGGAGTGCACAGAGCTTCCAGGGACTCAGGGTGGCTGTGCAGCTGCTCCAATACCAGCTCGTAATAGGAAGCCCTGGAAAAAGCTTTTTGTATAAGGTAATATGTAAGGGCACAGCTCCCACTGACCACTACACTGGAAAAAAGGACCCGTTTCCCCAGAGGCAATGGCATTCTGTCTCCTGGAGACTGCCATTTCACAGTACAGCTTTCTTGAAAATCATCAAAGGAAAGTTGTTCTGTCAGTGATATAAGCACATGCAACAGAGAACATGTACTTTCCTTCTGGAGGTGGGAGAGTGGGTGGGAAAAGCCCACAGGCCTGCCTGCCCTTCTGGTTTCTTTTTAATATGAAGTTTTGATGAGTCTTCGAGTATTATTTCTCAAGTAGTGATTCCAGTATTACCTGAACTGGAAGCCCTTTAATTTTGGCAGAGTTCCTTTCTGACCTAAGACCATACCCCTCTCCAGATTTGAAAGTAACCTGTTGCCCTATCCCCTTCCAGTTGTTATCATGTATTAATTATGGATTTTGTTATAGACTCATATCCTGGAGCCCCACTTCTGGATGCCATATCTCATGGTCTACTTTTGCACCATGACCTTTCAACACTAATTATCCACCTAAATGTACTTTATTCTGAAAGCTGATGCTTGCATCTCCCATTGTTATCTGACTATGTGATCTGTCTTAATATGCATGTCTGTCACTGCCCCTCACTGTCTTTAATTCAGTCTATAAAACAATTCAAATGGTGTTTTAAGTGAGACAAAAAATGTGCATGTGTGTGTGTGTGTGTGAGAGAGAGAGAGAGAGAGAGAGAGAGAGAGAGAGAGGGAGAGGGAACAAGAGTAAGAGAGGTATGCTACTTATAATTTATGCCTACTTATCCTGCAAACAATTCATGAAATGTCATTAAATACACATCACATTAAGTTGTTTATAACTCTTATTTGATTAATATAGGAAGTGGTGTATATGCATGGTCAGACTGCTAAGTTTCGTTTTCTTGTACTAAAGTTGTTTTCCATAGTTAAACAAAATAACGGGATTATTGGTCTAAAATAGTATCAACATAACTGAAAGCATATTTTCCTTTGGGAACCCAAACTGGATTGTGTTGATTCTTTCAGTAAATAGAGTGAGTTCCTTGATTTGGTTAGTGCTAGTCTATCTTCAGTTATTACAAAATCTTAAAGAAAACAGGTTGTGTAAAAGATATAGTATGTTGTTTTTCTGAAGAGTGGTTTCCTGGAACTTGTTTTATGATTTTGTTTTAAGCTGCTTTACATCTTATGTAGTGGTTCTTTTCTTTATAAAAGCAATAATTACGTAAATAGCTCTGGGGATCTTGTTATGTTAATTGCATTATTGATTTGTAATAAAAAGAAAATGGAAATGCAGCTATTATGTGAAGTGACAGAATAGAGTACCAATTTCTACTGGCATCACTAAAGCAAAGTCTAAATTACCAAAAAATGTGAATGTTACAACAGAGCAAAGAGTCTCTTCAGCAAATAGTGCTGAAACAACTGGACATGCACATGTAAAAAAAAATGAATCTACATTCAGACTTTATACCCTTTACAGAGATTAACTCAAAATGAATCATAAACCAAAATGTAAACCACAAAACTATGAAACTCTGAGAAGGTAACATAGGGAAAACCTAGATGACCTTGGGTATGGTGATGTCTTTCTAGATACAACATCAAAGACATAAATTATGAAAAAAGATAATAGTTGGATTTCATTTAAATTCAAAACTTCTGTTCAGGCAATGACAAACAGACAATGACAAAAAAATGAGAAGACAAACCACAGACTAGGAGTAAATATTTGCAAGACACATGTAACAAAGGACTGTTTTCCAAAATATACAGAAAAACCATTTTAAAACTTAATTAAAAAAAAAAACAACTTGATTAAAAAATGATCCAAAGACTTTAACAGACATGTCGTCAAAGAGATCTACAGATGACAAACACATGAAAAGATGCTCCACATCATATGCCATCAGGGAAATGCAAATTAAAACAAAAATGACATACCACTACACACCTATTAGAATGGCCAAAATCCAGAAGGTTCACAGCACCAAATGCTGACAAGGATGTGGAGCAACAGGAACTCTCTTACATTGCTGGTGGGAATGCAAAATCATATAGCCAATTTGGAAGACAGTTTGGTGGTTTCTTACAAAACTAAACATAGTCTTATCATATGATCCAACAATTACACTCTTTGGTATTTCCTCAAAGCAGTTGAAAACATGTTCACACAGAAACCTGCACATAAAGGTTTGCCAAAGCTTGGAAGCAACCAAGATATCCTTCAGTGGATGAATGGATAAATAAACTATGGTATATTGAGACAATGGAATATTATTCAGTGCTAAACGAAAATGGGCTGTCAAGCCATAAAAAGACATGGAGGAACCTTAAACTGCATATTACTACATGAAAAAAGCCAATCTGAAAAGCTTATGTATTGTATGATTCCAAGAATATAACATTCTAGAAAAGGCAAAACTATGGAGGTAATAAAAATAGCAGTGGTTGCCAGGCATTGGGAATGGGGGATGAAGGGGCAGAACATAGAGGATACTCAGGGCAGTAAAAACACTCCATATTATATTATAATGATGGATATATGCCATTATGTTTTTTTTCCAAACCCATAGAATATACAACACCAAGAGTGAACCCTAAGTTAAGCTATGGCATCAGGTGATTAGGATGTGTTGTGATTAGTAAAAATGTACTATTTTGGTGAGTGATGCATGTGTAAGGGTAGGGGGTATATGATAAATCTCTGTACTTTACTCAAGTTTTGTTGTAAACCTAAAACTTCTCTAAAAAATAAAGTCTTTAAAAAGCTGAATGCTGAATGCTATGTTGATTCAAATAATGTGAAATAAATGTGATAATATTCTGCCCTCATGATATATCTACAAAACATCTTAGGAAACCCATTTCACAAAACTAATTTTTGACTATTCTAGCCCTAAATCATCAAATTGGATAATTTTCTTTATTTTTTCCTAAATTTTTCTAAATGTATAGAACAGGCTTAATCATCCAGTATTGATTTCCTGTAGACCCAGCCACCAATTTGGTATGAACCAGGAAGTATGCACTTGAATGTATCAGTCGTTTCTAAGTCTGACAAGGGAACAATAGATTGCTTTTAAGATCTGAGCTGTCACAAAGTTAAATTAAGAATGAAATCAGTTATATCAAGGTAAGAGCCACAAGTACTGTTCTGTGAGCTATTCAAAGTTAGAGTATTTAAAATAGGATTAGTCAAAGCAGGTAAAAACATTTTGCTAGAAAATCACAATGTCGTGATCCTAGAATAGGTCTGATTTCTAACTCTGAGTTGGCATGGCTTATTGTACTGATTAGCATCTAGATTAAAAAAGCAGTAGGAATGCAAAACTGAGATCTCTTTGCCTACCAGTGCCTCTAGATCTATGTATTAAGAATGTGCATAATAATGCCAGAGACAGAACTAATTATAACACCCAAGATTTTGAACTATTGTGATGCCAATAAGTGTTTAATGCTATGTTATCTTAACATTCAGACCATCTACACAGATTATTTTAATATATTGAAATAATCAATTTAGTTTCTTATGTTATCCTCCTCCAAAAAGATATTCAATTAGAACATCTGTAAAACCAGTTGGAGGAGTATTTCCCTCCACAATGTAACTTAATTTTATAATCCAGTAAAAAGTATCAATTTAGTAGCCCAATATAAAGACAGCTTGAAAAGTCATAATTTAACTAAATACTCCCCACTTTCCTACACCATGCATTTTGAGTATATCTAGTTGCTGATACAGATCTTCATAAATGACTTTTTCCATCAAAATTCTTCTAAATAGAAGAGGAGGATTTATATATTTAGTGATCTGGCAGCATAGCTAGAACTATCTCTATGGCAAGTGTCTGTGGTTGGATTTTTGACAGGATGTCTATTTTTAATCAGTAAATGTCACGTAAACATGAATACCTCATTGCATGTGGCCCTATTTAGAACTATTTAATAATACACTTTGTGAATGTAAATTTTAGATTGAGGTATGGTCAGCTAAGTTTCTATGAGAACACTTCGCATTTGGCCATGTAGCTTTATTGTCTTACTATAAACAGTTAGCAACAAAGTTGATCCTGTGCTAATAGAACTTTTCAAGAGAAATGTGAAAAGTAGGTTTTAAAGAGTAATACAAGATAAGAGAGGAATGGTTAAATGTATCATAGAGCTTGACTCATTCTTCTGTATGTTTGAATTGCAGTTGAGCTTGGTTTAATTAAAATTTCTGTTTTAAGATAGCTCCATAACTGCCACAGTTTGGGGTTGCTTCTAGTTAGCTCCACTCTAATGAGCAGTTATAGAGAATGAAGTAGAAATAGTAGTGCATCCAGTAGGAGACAAGTCAAAGTACAGTGCTTGAGAATGTCGGGCAATGAAACCAGGTGCCTCATTATTAGTAAGCCTCAGGTTTTATTCCCAGTACTTTTCCTGATATTCTGTTTGACCATTGGCAAATTGCTTTTGTCCTTCTGCCTCATATCCAGTGCTGAAAAACAAGGGTAGCAAATAGTTCCTTCTGATGTGAAGGGCTGAGAAAAAGAAACTTTGCAATATATGCCAAACAAAGCAGGCTGAAGGCTTTTGCCATGTTGTTATTAATTATAATTATTTTCACTAACCACTAGCACTAGCCCATGGTCATAGGATATACTTGTATAATCAGTGTGCAAAAGATTGTAGCTTACGTAAACTATGAAAGGGTTTCAAATATGGCAATAGAAAGGGCATATATTATAGCCCTTCTATAGAAAATGACCTGTTTGTTCATAGACTTGCCAGTCTGTTTGGTCTAAATGAAGAGAGAACTTTAGTTATACTAAACCATTTATTACTGTTGGCTCTAATTTCAAATGAGCAGGGAAAACAAACCCCTGTCCAGGTGGAAATTAGTTCTGTGCTCTTCTGCTGTCTTTCAAATCATCAAAACCAAGTCCTCAAAACATGACTATTTCACAAGTACTTTCTAATAGATTTCAGCACTTTGTTGTGTTCATTGGAAGTATAGCCTCACATTTGTGAGACAAAGTGTGCTGGCAATTCAACTGGCTTTGAAATGAGTATTTGCATATGAAGAGTTTTTTGTTTTTGTTTTTGTTTTTGTTTTTGTTTTTGTTTTTGTCTTCCCATCAACCCATGTTCAGATTGCTCACCTGGCTGTATGCATGCTAGCTTCAATATAGTCACCCTAAAATGTGCAGTAGCAGTCTCATACACTGAATTTTCCTTTTGAAGATTGTTTACAAGATTTCTGAGCAAAATGTGCTGTTTTTACAAATGCATACCATACCAATATATTTAATTTAGCCAGGATAGAATGCTTTTATGCCTATGGTGCTGACTATTTATCCCTACTTCCACTTGTCCTCTGATCTCTCCAACTCCTATCAATACTTCACAAGGGGGAGGAATGAAATTAAGTGTATTCATAGAAATGTGGGATTAACTATGGAAGATATTCGAAAAGTTTGTACCTCTGGAGTGACTGAAGTGATATTAAGGCACACTAACAATTCCATTCTGCTTTGTTTTACATGAAGCTCTGAGTAATTATACTATTACTACAAGCACTTATATAATTTTCAGTTTTTTAATGTCATAAATAGGCCTTCACCATGTCAGTTTTCATCAAAAGTCAAACTAATTACATCCGTTATTGGTACTTTTGTTGATTTAAAGTCCCCCCACCAAAAGAAGGATACATGTTATGAAGGAGAATGAAGGGGGGAAAAAAGGAGAAGGGATGGGATAAGGAGCCCACTGCATAGAAGTCTAAACTTTCTCAATCAAGAATTTTCTAAAGCACCCATATAATGAGAAATAGGAAATAGAAAATAAGCATGCTAAATAATTGGATCTTAAAATGACTAGTTCTCATGGTATTTTTCTAGAGAATGAAATATTTAATATGTGTTCAGAAATTCTAATTAGGTGCTTAGATTTGGCAAGGGCAGATTGGTTTTAATTTAGTAGCTTCTTGGGCCCTTTGGGGCTTCTGAGAGCATTAATATTGAACTTGAAGGAGATATGCAAAGCAGCAAATTTGATGGAGAAGAATTTGCCATCATTTAAGAAGGAAAGTAAAAATGATGCCCCATGGCTGGCTCCCCAAATTTAAAATTTTAAGCATTAAGACAACTAATTCTATAGTTTCTTTTTGAAGTGTGATTTCCAAGAAAATGTGGATATTTCCAACTTGTTATTCTCACCTTTTATAATCAATTATTAAACACATTTTAACTGAAGTTTTTAACTATTTGTACTGTTTTTTTTTTACTTCATACCTACATGGATTCTTAAGAAATTGATATTTTGTTTGGCATAGAAAGAAGTTTTATATACAGACAGTGGTATTTGACTTTGAAACCCTTATGATTTCCATGATCATTTGCATCAGTATCATGTCATTATCACTATACATACAATTGTTGAGAAAAACCCATGATTGGTAACCAATACCAGAGAAGGAGTTCAAATTACATAAAGGATTAGTAAAGAAAGATCATCACCATGCCAGACACCAGGTATAAAAGTCCAAACATTTCTGCCCACTGCATATTGGTTTTGGAGTCACCAAGGAAAATGTAACACAGTCAGACACTAAATGGAGAAAACTTTTTACATACCTAGAGAAGAAACAGAGCATGATCAGCTCCAGGAATGAACATCAGACCCTCATGGCCAGCGGGTGTCCTGGGCAACCAATGGGCACCACTGCCATACTCCAGCAGAAAGACCCCTTCCTCTTCATGCAGTCTGAAATACCAAAAGCTGGGCATGTGTCCGAGGGCCAAAAGTACTTATTTAAGCAAAACAGAGGAACAATTATTGAATCTTAAACAGAAAAAGATATTGTTATATAAGATGATAAGCCCAGGAGAGGCTCTTTGAGCCCTTTATCTCTTGATAAGGAGGTGTTCCAGGGCCAGTGCTCATTCTTATGTGGCTGAGTGGGGGTCCTAACACTATACACATGAGACTGCCTTTCCCAACCATAATCAGCCTTTACTTGACAGGGAAGATTTGGTGCCAGATATTTATAAAACCTCACAAATTCAAACACTTCTATCATGTTATTAGTAACTCACACATAGGTTAGATAGATTACCTTTTTAAAGTACCTGTGTAGAAAAAATATCTTTTAAGTAAATTAACCATGTTAATAGATTTAAGTATGTTTAAAATAGTCAATAAATCTTCCAAAGGTTCTTAGGTGTCAGGTATCTTTAGATACCTAACATATTAATTACAAACAGTTCGTGTGTATCTACTAGAACCCAGCACAGTATATAATGGTTAATTTTTTACTAACTTTGAATCCTGAAAATGCAAGAATTTCTTTATTGATTAACATGAGAGCTTTGGTGCCTGCAGTTTATGAGATTATGCTAGATACTCTGTACAAGACAATGGGGTGATACAAAACAAGTAAAACATAGCCTCTAGATTCAAAGAACTTGTGGCCCAAATGTGAAATCATGGCAACCAACATGTAAAGAAGGCTTCTTTCACCACAGGTTTCATATGTAATCTCTTTCTGGTTGCAGATGCTACATGAGTTAGTTGTTTTACAGCTGAAGACCAAAACCATTTAATATTTATAGTAATGGAAAAACAAAGGACAAGTCCATGCTTTTTCTAGATTACTGTTTTCAAGCCCAATTTGATTCAATAAAAGTATCTACTCTGACTGAGGCCCTTAGTGCCTGCAATGAGCACACATTTTAAAAATGCTTGCCTTAAAATTCTTTTCTGTTCAGGACCATAGTGCCAGGCAAAGCAAATGCAAAGCCCTGGTGAGGCAGAAATTCTTACACAGCCAACTATGTCTTCTACTTAAGACATCCTCTTCTCTGTCTGTATGACCTTCTAATCATCTTGCTTCACTGAATTGCTGAATCTCTTCACGTTAATTGTGGTTACCAGTTATCAAGTGACCACAATACAATTATCTGTAGTGACTCTTAGTGCATGGAACAACAGAGGGCTACTTTTTAAAATATGAGTAATGTAGAATTACTGTTCTATTCCTTTTGATGAGCTGATTTTGCCATAAAGTAATTTTATTGTGGTTCTTTACCAATGTACTTTTTTTCCTTTTTTTTCTTTATCTTTTTTTTTTTTTTTTTTTTTTTTTAGAGAGAGAGAGAGTGCAGGAGTGGAGTGGGGAGAGGGAGAAGGAGAGAATCTTAACAGGCTCCACACCAAGCATGGATCATAGATGCAGGGCTCAATCTCACAACCCTGTGATCATAAGCTGAGCCAAAATCAAGAGTCCAACGCTCAACTAACTGAGCCACCCAGGCACCTCACAATGTGCTTTTTGTTGTTTGTGTTCATTTTAGTAAGATATGTTATTTTTCGGGGCACCTGGGTGGCTCAGTCAGTTAAGTGCCTGACTTTTGATTTTCAGCTCTGGTCATGATCTCCGGTTCGTGAGTTTGAGGCCCATGGCAGGCTCTGTGCTGACAGCCGCTCTCTCTGTGCTGCTCCCCGGCTTGCACTCATTCTTCCTTCAAAAATAAATAAATAAATATTTAAAAAAAGATGTGTTAGGGGTGCCTGGGTGGCTCAGTCGGTTGAGCGTCCAGCTTTGGCTCAGGTAATGATCTTGCAGTTCATGAGTTCGAGCCCTGCGTTGGGTTCTGTGCTGACAGCTCTGAGTCTGGAGCCTGCTTCAGATTCTGTGTCTCCTCTCTCTCTGCCCCTCCCTTGCTTGCACTCTGTCTCTCTCTCTCTCTAAAATAAATAAACATTAAATTTTTTTTCTTAATTTTTAAAAAAGATGTGTTACATTTCCTGGCTATTGCTTGGACTACAACTTGCTTTTTTGCTGTTTATTTTATTTATTTATTTATTGACAGAAAGGGAGAGAGAGAGAGAAAGAGAGAGCATGCAAGAGGGAGAACCTCGAGCAGGGGAGAGGGCAGAAGGAGAGAGAGAGAACCAAGCAGGCTGCATACTCAGTGCAGAGCCCAATGGGCTCAGTTGCACCACCCTGGCTGGGATCATGACCTGAGCTGAAGTCAAGAGTCCAGTGCTTAACCAACTGAGCCACCTAGGCTCCCCTGCTGATTAGTTTTTAACGTGCCATGGGACCAAAGAACTTTATATCTGAAAGAAACTTTGAAGAACATATAATTGATTCACTTTATTTTACAAAAGATGAAACCAAGGCAGCGAGAGACAGAGACAGAGAAACAGAGACAGACAGATATTGAGACACTATTCAAGTCAGAACAGGGTCAAAATCTGTCTCCTGATTTATAGTCCAGTGCACTTTTCTCCAGTGCCTGGCTGTCTTCCATTTTCCCATGAGATTTATTAATAATGAGTAGGTGGCAGCTCCTCAAACACATTAAATATAATTTGAAATCTGAGTTAGTTACTCTTTGGATAGACAAAATGGTGAGGGAATGGATAAGAGGACATTTTAGAAAGACACTGAAAAAAAGTCAAGATTTTGACAAGAATCTAACCATCGGTAAATGCTATATAGATTTTCTTGTTTGTCCTTTTTATTTGCATACCATAGCAACTAGGATGGGGTTATTTTTGTAATTCTAAGATACAAAGGGCAGTTTCACCTCACCTTGTTTATTGTTACCGTAGATATTACAAATTCTAATTTTCATAGCCCATTCCATTTTTCCTATAAACTGTTACTGATATTATTATACAGTTCTAGCTGTGCAGTGGAATTTATTAGAGGTAAAGATAGGATTCAGTAGGCAGAAAGGGAGAAGCTAGGGTTTGAAGGTCCCTGGGTGGGGAAAAACGCATATTTTAAAACATCTCTTCTGGGAACATTTGACCTTGAGCAAACTCCCTCAGGCATAAAGTTCCTCTTAAAAATACAACAGACACCACCTACTCCCCCTCAGAATTATCTCAGGAATTTAACAAACAAAAAACTTGACTGAAAATAAGTAGACCACAAAACACATAGCCAACAAGGAACACTATGGCCATAGACCACACCTCATACAATGGAAACGAACCGATCAAAAAGGAATGAGAAGGCATTTAGTGTTACCTAGCCAATAAGGGTAAAACCTGAGAAGGAACAAGGTGGAAGGAAAGGGGTGGACCAAAACCCCATAAAGCAAAGTCCCTTTCCTATAGCCGTGGGCACTCACTTTCGAATGCCCCCTCTCTGTAAAGAGAGCTTTCATACTATTCTTACTTTCTGATCTTATACTCTAATAAACTTTTGCTTGCTGCTTGTTTTATTCTGTGTCCACCTTTTCATTCTTCGAAGTAGTGAGACAACAAATCCTGGGTATTGAGGTAAATAAAAAATCCTGCAACAGAATCCTTGGAAATCTTTTCAATGAACTATTTTCAAATGCAAGTCCAGGGACCTGTCTTCCCTACCAACAGGATTTCTAATGAGCTACAGCTAATCTTCGAACCACTTAAATTAAAATAGGTGCTTCAAGGCAAAGACACAATTTTTACATGAGGTATTTTAAGGTCCCATTATGATGATAAAGGCTTCCTTAGATGTGCTATACTAAAATAAAACCTACCACTTAAAAATCAGAACAGTACAAATTCTTTTCTCCAATTACCACTTACTTCACCCTTCCCTTACCAACTACTAGCACTTCCAAATTCTATCCTACCTGCTGAAAGAACCTCATTCCACCCAGAAACTCTTTAGATGGCTTTGGGTTGTGCTAATATGCATTATCCAGGAGGCTGCTACCTTGCTGTCTTTACTGATATTTTGCTTCTAGGGAAAATCCACTATCAAGTGTTTTGTTTGGTAATTTTCAAAGTCCTGGTTGTTTTTCGGCTGTTTAAAAGAAAAAAAAAAGTCTTAGTGACTTGTGGCTTCTGTAGGGACAGTCAAGAGAACTGCCGACCAATTTTTACATGTCTTTATAGAAGAAGTAACTGGACAATATTCCTTTCTGTTCTGTAGTTTGAAAGACTGAGACTATCAACATTAATGTGAATTATTCTAGTGTCCCAGAGAGAATTATAGTCCAGCTGAGGAAATAAAATCTTTTGACTTTCTCAAGTCTCAAATTAGCCTGGTATGAATTTTACCTAAATTAAATATTTTGGGGGTTTGCTTTTTTTGCTGTGTTGTATCCTTTTATTTAAAGCAAATTTCTTAAGGGCGCCTGGGTGGCTCAGTTGGTTAAGTAACCGACTTCGGCTCAGGTCATGATCTCACGGTTCGTGGGTTCGAGCCCCGTGTCTGGCTCTGTGCTGACAGCTTAGAGCCTGGAGCCTGCTTCAGATTCTGTGTGTGTCTCTCTCTCTCTGTCCCTCCCCTGCTCATTTTCTGTCTTTCAAAAATAAATAAATGTTAAACAAATTTTTTTAAAGCAAATTTCTTTTAAAGTTTATTTATTTATTTTTTGGGGAGGGGGCGGAGAGTCAGAGACAGAATCCCAAGAAGGCTCTGCGTCATCAGCCCAGAGGTCAACATGGGCCTCGAGCCATGATATCCTGACCTGAGCCAAAACCAAGAGTCAGACACTCAACCAAGCCACCCAAGTGCCCCCAGGTGTTGTATTCTTAATAAAAAAAAACAAAAACAAAAACAAAAACAAAAAAAACAAACAAGTTAATGCTTTTCTATCATCCTTTCTGGGTTTGAAATGAAAAATGGAGTACAAAGATTTTAATTCTTGAGATCTAGTCATTTCCCTCTCTCTGTTCCCTTTCCTGCCTTTTTTCCCCTTTGGAGAAGAAATGAGAAATTTAATGCAGTTGACCAAATGAAATTGGTTTGAGAAATGAAAGAAAGAATAGATTTGGGAGGAAGTGGGGGGGTGGGGAATGACACAGCCTGAAGTAAAATATAGATAAAAGAAAAACCTCTCAGTCACCAAGGAGGAGGCCTCAGAGTGACAATCTAGCTGCCTGAGTCTTTATATTGAAAGGAAGTGTGCAGTAGGGCCAGAGTGCTGTACCTCTATGTACAAATTCATAACACACTTGTGCTCAAGAGCCTAGTCCATGTTTAACAGCTCTAATATGGTCCTAGTCCTAGTTTAATGTCCCTAATATGAACCAAGGATGTAGCATCTTGAGCTAGCTGGAAATTTTACAAAGAAACAGAGACCTAAGTCTTTTATGTTAAAAATTTGGTATCATATGGCTTATATGCAGTTTTTATTATTTCTGTTATTTGTCATTTCAGAAAGAAATTTGGGAAATAAACCACCTATTCATTTGAATAATACATGTATTTTAAATTTTTTGTAATGTTTTTCATTTATTTTTGAGAGAGAGAGAGAAATAGACTGAGTGGGGAAGGGGCAGAGAGAGGGAGATGCAGAATCTGAAGCAGGGTCCAGGCTCTGAGCTGTCAGCACAGAGCCCGACATCAGGCTCAAACTCACAAACTGTGACATCCTGACCTAGGGAAAAGTCGGTCGCTTAACCTACTGAGCCAGCCAGGAACCCTGTGAATAATAATACATGTATTTTTAAAAAATTACAGGAGACTAAGAGCATGAAAACTGCTTCAGGTTTGGAGCTTTAATCTGAGCCTCAACACTTAGCTGAATGGCGTAGGACAAGTCACTTGAGTTCCTGAAACTCAATTTTTTATTGGTCAAAGGAGGATCTATTTTGCAGTAATCAATTGAGATAATGGGCATGATATCCCTATGTGAACTAAAAAACGCTAGGGAAATATACAGACACCATTCTGAGCCCCTGGAATAGTTCGCATAAATGGCCACTTATTCTCTTGGTTCTGGCAACACTCAAGTGGGGAAAAAAAGAAAAAGAAAAAGAAAAACTAACAAAGCTTATGTTGAAGGAACTGGATATACAGGAAGAGAATCAGAATATAATTATACCATAGGCAGAGAGGTATTAAAATTTTCTCCTTGATAACCCACAGTAGCATTTATCGAGAACTTAATATGGGAAAATCACTATATGTAGTGTTCTGCGGAGTTGCACTGGAGTACATTCCGTTGAGGGCTCTCTGATCCTAAAAAAAACTTAAAGGGTAATGAAAACAAGCAGTAATCAAAAAAAATTGTACCCCAATGTTTATAGCAGCACTTTCAACAATAGCCAAATTATGGAAAGACCTACATGTCCATCGACTGATGAATGGATAAAGAAGTTGTGGTTTATATATACAATGGAATACTACTTGGCAATGAGAAAGAATGAAATATGGCCCTTTGTAGCAATGTGGACGGAACTAGAGAGTGTTATGCTAAGTGAAATAAGTCATACAAAGAAAGACAGATACCATATGTTTTCACTATTATGTGGATCTGGAGAAACTTAACAGAAGACCATGGGGGAAGGGAAGGGAAAAAAAAGTTAGAGAGGGAGGGAAGCAAACCATAAGAGACTCTTAAAAACTGAGAATTTAAGGGAGGTAGGGGAAAGTGAGTGATGGGCATTGAGGAAGGCACCTGTTTGGATGAGCACTGGGTGCTGTATGGAAACCAATTTGACAATAAATTTCATATTAAAAAATCATACAAATAATAGGAAATAGTAAATACAGTAGAGAATATGTAATTATTTATACTTTGAGGGAATAATAGCAAAACTTTATTGATCACATACTATAGGCTATGCATTGACCTATATTATTATCTCACTGGTATTTCTTACAATTATTTCTTACAATTATTTCTCTGTCTCTCTCCACTCCTCTCCTCTACATGCACTCTCTCTCTCTCTCTCTCTCAAAATAAATAAATAAACTTAAAAAAGGCACCATTAAAAATATTTCAAGAGGCATAGCAACTCTAGACATAATGATTTTTATGTGCTTTACAGTTGTGGCGTAAGACTGGAAGCACTTGATGGAAGGACACTTATTTTGAGGACTTCAAATAGTAAGACTTTGAAATCCAGACCAAACTTAAATAAAAAGCTTCAGTCCCAGTAAATAGTTCCAAAAAGTTATATGGTAAGTTCTTATAAATAAGAGATACATGCCTAGATGTGCTTCACATCTGTTAGTGTATATAGTAGTCCTTATGGGAGGTTTCAGTTACCCATGGTCCACCACAGTTCAGAAGCAGATGATATTCCTCCTGACATTGTGTCAGAAAGTCAGTAGTAGTCTAATGCTGTGTCTCAATGCCTACATTATTCACCTCATTTTTTCTCATCATGTATGCATTTTATCATCTCACATCATTACAAGAAGAGTGAAAGCAATATAGTAAGATATTCTGAGAGAGACCACATGTATATAACTTTCATTACAGTATATTATTATGATTGTTCTATTTTATTAGTTGCTGTTGTTAATGTCTAACTGTACTACTTTATAAATTAAAACTTTATCATGAGTATATATGTATAGGAAAAAACATAGTACACTTAGGCTCTGGTACTAACCTCAGTTTCAAGTATCCACTGGGGGTCTTGGAACATACCGCCTGCAGATAAGTTGGGGGGAGGGACTACTGTATTTTAAAGTATTCTCCTATATACTCCTTGGTAATATTAAAAACTTAAGTGTTTCAATCACTTTCCTAGGAAAGCAGCTATCTATTTCATTTTGTGTTTAATTTATTTTCAAGTTAGTTAACATACAGTAGAGTCTTGGCTTCAGGAATAGAATCCAGTGATTCATCTCTTACATATGACACCCAGTGCTTGTCCCAACAAGTGCCCTCCTCAATGCCAATCACCCATTTACCCCACCTCCACCCCATCAACCCTCAGTTTGTTCTCTGTATTTAAGAGTCTTTTATGGTTTGTCTCCCTCTCTGTTTTTATCTTATTTTTCCTTCCCTTCCCTTATGTTCATTTGTTAAGTTTCTCAAATTCTACATATGAATGAAATCATGTGATATCTGTCTTTCTCTGACTGACTTATTTTGCTTAGCATAATACCCTCCAGTTCCATCCACATTGTTGCAAATGGCAAGACTTCATTCTTTTTCACTGCTGAGTAGTATTCCATTATATCTATCTATCTATCTATCTATCTATCCATATGTATATGTATACACCACATCTTCCTATCCATTTATCCGTCGATGAACATTTGGGCTATTTCCATAATTTGGCTATTGTTGATAGCACTGCTGTAAACACTGAGGTGCATTTGCCTCTTTGAATCAGCAGTTTTGTATCCTTTGGATAAATTCCTAGTAGTGTAGTTGCTGGGTCATATGGTAGTTCTAGTTTTAATTTTTTAAGGAACCTCCATACTGTTTTCCAGAGTGGCTGCAGCAGGGAAGACTCCTCTTTCTCCACATCCTCACCCACATCTGTTGTTTCCTGAGTTGTTAATCTTAGCCATTCTGACCAGTGTGAAGTGATATCTCATTGTGGTTTTGTTTTGTATTTCCCTAATGATGAGTGATGTGAGCATCAGAAAGTGGCTGTTTAAATGCAAACTGCTATTAGCATCATTTCCCTAAACTTTTATTTTTTTAATGTTTAATCATTTATTTTGAGAAAGAGAGAGAGCACATGCAAGCAGGGGAGGGGCAAAGAGAGAATCCCAAGCAGGCTCTGCACTATCAGTACAGAGCCTGACAGGGGACTCAAACTCATGAAACTGTGAGATCATGACCTGCGCAGAAACCAAGATGCTTTACCAACTGAGCCACGCAACCATCCCTCCCTAAACTTTTAAAGGGGAAAAATAGGGATTTAGGAAATAACATCCCTGTGATGACTAGAGACTAAATTAATCATAGTAAATAAGTTATTCATAAGAATAAATTTTATGTTGGACTGATTTTTAAAAAGAAAGTAAGAAACAACATTGAATAAACTCTAATGTGTTTTGTAGTGTATTGAGCACATTACATATATTATCTCATTTAATCTTCACACTAACTATAATGTAGATAGTATTCCACCCTCTACCAGATGAAACTGAAGCTTAGATTAAGTCACTCATCCACAATAATAGATACTTTAGTGACCAACCCAGGGTCTCATATAATGCCAAAGTCTGTTTTGTTATTACAGTTTGCCACTGAAACTCTACAAAAGCAGTTTAGCTAAAATGGATATGGCAGTACTACACTGACCTCAAAAGGATGCCAAAGTTTTCTAATTCCAAGCTGTTCTTTATACCATCCCTTCCCACAGGCTATACACAAAGAGTACCCAAATTATCACACATAATAGATCCCAACTCTCCTCTCTGTGTAAGGTTTGAATCAGAGCCACCTTACAGTTAGTATTTTTTTTTTATTGAAATAGTGACTTTTAAAAGGAAGAATAGTAAGAAATTTCAGGTGATCAAGGTGTCACCTGTCTACGTGGGCCAAGTAAGAGCAGAGAGTTTTATGGGAGGCACAAAACAAAGATTTCTCAAAAGGACATTTCTGAAGCTAAAAGTCCAGTGCTTCCTTTTGCAAATCAAAATTATTTAAGAGCTTTCTGTATCACTGGTATTCAACTAGCTTAAAATCTCACTTTAGTGAGTAAGGCATTAAAATCCTGCTGGATTATTCTGGAAAGGTTTATATTAATAAAAGGTGGCTAGATTCTTCATATCAATCACATGGTTACCTTAAGATGGGATGAGTTGATGTTGAGGCTCAAAAATAAATCCCCTTTGAAGTCATCATATTTCTTTTTTATGTAGTTTTTATTTTATTTTTATAAATAATACATGACCATTGCTTAAAAAGTCAAAGAAAGAAAAACAGCAGTCTAGCTCCCCACCCTATCTTCACCCTCAGGCATCATTCCCCAGGCTAACAGCTTTGAACTCTTTTAGATGTTTCTTTTGATACTTATCTTGCTGTTTCTAAATAGCATGCTAATACTTGCCTTTTTTTTAAGTTTATTTATTTATTTTGAGAGAGAGAGTAAGAGAGTGCAAGCAGGGAGGAGCAGAGAGAGAGAGGGAGAGAGAATCCCAAGCAGGCTCTGTGTTCCATGCGTGGAGCCAATATGGGGATCAGTCTCATGACTGTGAGATGAGTTGAAACCAAGAGTCAGACATTTAACTGACTGAGCCATCCAGGTGCCCCAATACTTACATGTTCTGATTTTTAGTTTTAGATATTATGTCTTGACTTCTTAGTTTGGGATATGAGGATTTCTCTTTAAGCATCATCTTTTTTAAAGTTTATTTATTTTGAGAGAGACAAAGCACATAAGTGGGGAGGGATAGAGAGAGAGGGAGAGAGAGAATCTCAAGCAGGCCTCACCCTCAGCATGGAGCCTGACTCATGGCTTTTTCTCACAATTGTGAGACTATGACCTGAGCTGAAATCAAGAGTTCATCACTTAACCAACTAAGCCACCCAGGCACCCCTAAGCATCATTTTAAGGGTTGCATTTGCCTCACCTTAATTCCTGTATCTCTATTTTGTTTTCATTTCATGGAATACATTCTTCAGTAGCTTCTTGAGAAAGTCTGCATATTTGATTTTTTTAAAAATCTTCCATGTCTAAAAATGTATTTATTCTACGTCTCACTTATTTGATGCTTTAGATATAATTTTTAGGTTGGAAATTATTTTCTTTTTCCTTTATTATTATTATTATTAATGTTTATTTATTTTTGAAAGAGACAGTGTGTAAGCAGGGGAGGGGCAGAGAGAGAGAGAGGGAGAGACTGAATCTGAAACAGGCTCCAAGCTCTGAGCTGTCAGCACAGAGCTTGAGGTGGGGCTTGAACTCACAAACTGTGAGATCTTGACCTAAGTTGAAGTCGGACGCTTAAGCAACTAAGCCACCTAGGTGTCCCGATTTTCCTTTTCAATTTTAAAAATATTTCTCCAATACCATCTACCTTCCAGTGTTTCTGTTGAAAAAACTGATGTTATTTATTTTTAAGTTTTTATTTAAATTTCAGTTAGTTAACATACAGTGTAGTATTAGGTTCAGATGTACAATATAGTGATTCAAAACTTCTACACATCACCTGATGCTCATCACAAGTGCCCTCCTTAATCCCTATCATCTATTTCACCCATCCCCCCACCCACCTCCCCTCTGGTAACCATCTGTTTATTCTCTATAGTTGAGAAAACTGATCTTATTCTTGTTTCAGATCTTTTTTAGGCCACTTTCTTTGTTTTTCTGTTTGTTTTATTTATATTGTTTGTTTTCTTTAGGGAAGCTTTTAGGATCTTCCCATTGCTCCAGTTCTCTGAAATTTCACAATAATCTGCCTTTGTATAAGCCTTCTTTGACTCATTATATTTGGTTGACACCGTTATCACGGAAGTTCTTGTTTTTCAGTTATGGGGAATTCCATTTTATTATTTTATTGATAATTTCTTCTCTTGTGGTTACTTTTCAAGATTTTTTGGAAATTCTGTTATGAGGAAGGAGGATCTCCTAAATTGACCTGTTTTCTGATCTTTTCTGTCATTTCCAAGGTCTGACATTTTACCTACTTTTCCTGTGAAGTATCATTAACTTTTTCTTCCAACCATTTTGTTGATTTCTTTTATTGTTCAGTGCATGGCGATGATGATGATGATGATGACATTCTGTTGTGCTCCCTGTACAATCTCTGTTTCCTCTAAACTCCCAATTGTGTTTGTTTGTTTTGGTTTATTTTTTATTTTAGAAGTTTTCATTGTAAGAATTTTTCATATTTAGCAATGGAGTACTAAAAACCTGATTGCAATCTTTCCACATGTATTATTTTTCCTGGGTCAATCAGCCCAGGAGGAAATCCATCCACCAATTCCTTTCCTAGGACTTTAATCTTGGTTGCCAGTGTTCTAAAACTTGAGGGAAAAAGGGCTGAGAGCATTCCGTCATTCATGATGTGGATTCCCAGATAATACTTTAGTTTTAGTTGTGGCACCTGCATTCTTAGCTGTGCCAATGATCTATGAGTCCAGAATCCCTTTGTTTCAATGTTTCCCATTTTATGTCTGAAATGGGAGTAGATCTGGAGGTCTAAGTGCTCTTTACACAGACTATAAAATGCTCTTCTTGTTTTGTTTTGTTTTGTTTTGTTTTGTTTGAACCATGCCCCCATCTAGACCTTCAGAACTGCCTTGTGATTGTAATTTCTGATCCTATCCTAGGTTCTGAACACAAAAATGGACTGTTTCATTGCTATTATCCATCCTGTTTCTGCATTCCTCTTATGTACTTAGCTTTTAGCCTTCTAAGTTTATTATATCTATAACTAGTTCCCCATGTTATTTGCACCTCTCCTCTATTGTTTTTTTCCTTTTCCATTGTCTTTAATCTTGTGATTTTTATCTAATTTTTATTATTTTCATAGATTTAATCTGCCATGCTTAATCAGAAGTCACCAACATCTTTATTTCCTCCTTTTGTGAGCAAATACTGTCCCGTACTTAGTGTTTCTTAAAAGAAGAAATGCAAATCTTAGAAAACGTTAAAAAAAATGTTAAAGTGACTTCACTACCACCAGACTTTTATGTTCTTTATGTTTTGTCTAAACTAAAAGGACCTATATCCCTCTAATGTAATCAATGGGTACATTTTCTTTCCACATTTCCCAGAAACAAGACTACCAGAGAAGGTATTGCAGGCTCACCTGATATGATTCTAGAACATGTAAGAAGGTGATGCATGTAGCACAGAATATGTTTTGTTTTTTAACATACTTCACAGTTACAGAGTAAGATTGGAAAGACTCTCACATGGAGGATTTCAGATATTAAGACTCAATTTGAAATTTCACTATGGTAATTTATATCTTACCTAGGCCAGAGGAACTTAAGAATTATTAGGCATTGGCATTTATTCTAAACACTGCTGTGTATGAGGGATTCAAAGCTCTTCTCTAGAAATAGTGGAGCACACAGCTGGCCATGAAGGCTCCTGTCTATTTCAAATTACAAATCTTTTTCCTATAAGACATTTACTCTTTACCTCAGCAAAAACTATCTGGACACAATCCTGTTAGAAGCCTGTGTACAAAACAACTGGTGAGGGAACTACAGATGCATCTGACATTCCTGTTGAGAAGATTGCACATTTGGAACCTAAATCTTATGGCAAGATACACTTGCCTGTCATCAGTAGCAGAGAGATTCTATTATACAACAGTCTGAAGGATAAGGAAATCTTAAGATATTAATAAAACACATAGTGTTTAGCATAGCATAAGCAGGGCACCAATGCAGAGGGATTTTTCAAATAGGATACTTCATGCCTGAAGCCATTCTCTTAGGCATAGAAAGAAGAATGCTTCCCGAGGATGTCAAAAGATGCAAGCGGTAGTTACCAACATTAAAATTAAGACTATATATTCTATACCAAGAATATTCTGTGTTAAGTATATGAGGTACTCTATACTTATGCTTTAAAGTTGATTAGCACAAGTGAATGAGAATGCATTGGGAAAGCTCATCAACTATTGAAAAGCTTTTTTTTTTTTTTAATTTGGTGTAATAACACTCCTATTTGTCAATGAACAAATGAAACAATTAGAAATATTGAACTATTCCTGCTGTGGCCTCATCCTTACATGAAAACACATTTGACCTAAAATAAGGGGATAGATGAACAGATGAATCCCTTTATGAAAATCAACTGTAGGCCAGAGAAAGCTTGGGTTAGAATAAATACTGACATCCGCAGAGAGAATGAATTGCAGGGCAATGTTTAATATATCTCAGCTTTTCTTGTTTAGCATTTATTGAGATTGGGCAGTGTGCTGGCAGCTGTGCAGAATGTGAGCTTAACATGGTTTCTTTCTTTAAGATTAGAGGGAGAACAATATTTCCTGGTTAAAGAGAAATCAATGTGAATATAATTTGTATGCATTTGTTTGCTGAATTTGAGAAGCCCACATTTATAAGATCAAATGAAGTTAACAAGTAGGTGAGTATCCACTGTGTTTTTCCCGTGATCATGGGATATAGGGAAATAAAATGTAGTCTTACCAAGGAAACAGGCCTAGTTAATATGAAAAAATAAACACTGTATTAAAGAAAATAGAAGATGGTATATAAACAAGTGCTAGATTGTAAAGGAATTAAATAAGACAAATACTAAAGGAGGTCAAAGAAGGGAGAGGCAACTGTGAGCTGGAGTATTCAAAAGAGGAGTCATGGTAGAAATGAAAATAGATTGGACTTCTGGGGCACCCGGGTGACTTAGCCAATTGAGTGTCTGACTCTTGATTTCAGCTCAGGTCTTGATCTCAGGGTTGTGAGTTCAGATTGTGAGCTCAAGTTTGTGGAGCCTACTCAAAAAAAGAAAAAAGATGAAAATAGATTGGACTTCTGGTATGCAACTTATGATAAATATTCTTAAATTCTAAGATATAGAACATGAAAATATACTCAAGAAATATTGAGTAAAAAAAGTGAAATTTTAAAAGAGTATATTTACTAGGCTCTCATTTATATAGAAATAAGTAAGTAAATAAATAAATAAAATCTGGAAAGAATATATTCCAAAGTGTTAACAGTGGTTACACCTGGAGGAAAAATAAGAGACTAAAATTTTTCCAATCATGTATTTTTATATCATTTTATTTTTTTAAACAACCATAATTTGCTTTTGAAATTAGAAGAGAGTGAAGTCATATCAGACTTCCAGGTAACTTACTTCATCCCCAATTTCAAATATATCTACAGTCCAGAGTACAGCTTTACCTGGATATATGCTGAAAACCAAAATTTCTAGACTAGGTTTATGTAATTAAAATACAGGAAAAGTTGCAAACACAAACACAGCAGATATTAAAAGATAAATGGGAAATATTATGGACATTATCTTAATTTTGAAAACATGAGTGAAATAAAAGACGACATAAAGCTTCTTATTTGTCTTATGTGATTATTAACAAAATGACATCAGTATTTAGAAGTCTTATCACACAAAAATCACTATACCCAGGTAGTTTTATGTGTGTTTTCTATCAAACATTCAAGAAATGGAATATTCTAAACTTGAAAGGAATAGGAAAAAAAAAAATACTCCAAACCAATTTTATGAAAGCATTATAATTTTTATACCAACACAAGGAAAGGATAAAATGAAAAAATAAAAAAGTATAAGATCCTTATCCACTAGCATTAGACCAAAAATTCCAACTAAGTTATAAATGCATGAATTCTAGACATCTATAAATTAGTCAAACCATTATAGCCTACTTGGATTTAAGAATGATAATTTGATTCAATGTTAGAAGCTCTACTAATGTAATTTACCACATTTAAAATTAAGGAGGAAAAAAACATACAATTAACTTAATAAATGCAGAAAAAATAATTTGGTAAAATTCAACATCCATTCATCATTTAATATAAATTAGCAAAGTACAAATGGAAAGAAATGGCACTAACTTTAAAAAACTATTTAGGGCACCTGGGTGGATAAGTAGGTTGAGCTTCCAACTTTGGTTTAGGTCATGATCTCACAGCTTGTGGGTTCAAGTCATGTGTCATGCTGTGCACTGACAGCTCAGTTCCTGGAGCCTGCTTCAGATTCTGTCTCCCTCTCTCTCTTGCCCCCTCCTCTCTCTCAAAAGTAAATAAACATAAAAAAAAAAAAAAACTTCATAAAATCTATAGCACAATTGTTTTGAAAAACAGCTTGGCAGTTCCTCATAAAATTAAATATAGAATTTCCATATGACCTAGGTTTCCTCATATACCTGAGATAAGTGATGTATATACAAAAACTTATACAATAGTTATTAATAGCAACATTATGTTACAAAGGCAAAAAGTAGAAACAATCCAAATGTCCATCAACTTAATGAACGGATTTTAAAATAATGGTATATCCATACAATAAAGTAGTATTCAGCAATCACTACTAATGAAATACTGATAATTGCTACAACATGGATGAACTTTTAAATCATTCTTGTAAGTGAAAGAAGCTGGACACAAAGGTCCCATATTGTACAACTGTATTTACACAAACTGTCCAGAATAAGCAAATCTATACAGACAAGAGAAAGATTAGTGATTGCCAATGATGGGGGGTTGAGGGGATTTTATGTTTGGGGTGATGAAAATATTCTTGAATCAGATACTGGTGATGGTTACAAAAATTTCCGAATATAGTAAAAAACTATATACTGAATATGATATACTATATAATATATATATTATATATATATACTATATGATGAATTATGTACTTTAAAAGGACAAGTTTTATGATATGTAAATTATATACAAATAAAATATTTTTTCATTTTTTTATTAAGTAAATTATACCCCCAATGTGGGACTTGAACTCATAACCCCAAGATCAAAAATTTCATGCTGTACCAACTGAGCAAGCCATGCCCCACAAAAAATAAAATATTTTTTAAAACCTACAACAAGCATCATATTCTATGACAAATATTAAAAGCATTCTCTTTAAAATCAGAAATTAAGATAGTATGTGTTCCATCACCACATCAATTTAATAGTATTGGAGGCCCTAGTCAATACATTTGGAAATTATATTTAAAAAACATAAAGTTAAAAGAGAAGAAACAAACTTTCATTATTGCCTGACAGTATGGTGTCTATATAGGAAATGCAAAGATTCAAAATAATAAGCAGAAAATAATATTAAAATGTAAAGAAAAATTTTTAACAAATGGTGCTGAAACAACTGGACATCTATCTGTGAAAGAACAAGAAGAAAGAAAAAGAAGAAAGAAAGAGAAAGAACAAAAGAAAGAAAGAAAGAAAAAGAGAGAAAGAATGGAAGGAAGGAAGGAATCTAAAGACAAACCTCAGGGATGCCTGGATAGCTCAGTACGCTAAGCATCTGACTATGGCTCAGGTCATAATCTCATGATTTGTGAGTTTGAGCCCCACAGTTGGACTCTGAGCTGACAGCTCAGTGCCTGGAGCCTGCTTCAGATTCTGGGTCTCCCTCTCTCTCTGTCCCTCCCCCATTCATGCTCTGTCTCAAAAATAAATAAACATTAAAAAAATTAAAAAAAATAAAGACAAGCCTCATACCTTTTATAAAAATTAACTCAAGGGCTGCCTGTGGGGCTCAGTTGGTTAAACTTCCGACTTCGGCCCAGGTCATGCATGATCTCATGGTTTGTGAGTCAGAGTCCCGTGTCAGGCTCTGTGTTGACAGCTTGGAGCCTGGCGCCTGCTTTGAGTTCTGTGTCTCCCTCTCTCTGTCCCTCCATTGCTCGCACTCTGTCTCTCTCTCTCAAAAATAAATAAACATTTAAAAAAATTAACTCAAAACGAATCATAGACCTAATTGTAAAATACAAAACTATAATACTTTGGAAGAAAATGTAGGAGAAAAAATAGGTGACCATAGGTTTGTCAATGACTTTTTAAATACAATATCAAAAGAATGATCCATGAAGGAAAAATAATTGATAAATTGGATTCATTAAAATTAAAAACTTCTGGGGCATGTGGGTGGCTCAGTCGGTTAAGCGACCTACTTCGGCTCAGGTCATGATCTTGCAGTTTGTGAGTTTGACCCCGCATCGCACTCTGTGCTGACAGCTCAGAGCCTGGAGCCTACTTCAGATTCTGTGTCTCCCCCTCTCTCTACCTCTCCCCTGCTCACACTCTGTGTCTCTCTCTCAATAAATAAATGTTAAAGAAAAAAATTGTAATTAAAAACTTCAGCTCTCCTAAAGACAATGTCGAGAGAATTAAAAGACAAGCCACAGATATGGAGAACATTTTACAAAAAACACATATAATAGAAAAAAACCCCACATATAATATGGAACTGTTATCCAAAATATACAAAGAACTGTTAAAACTCAACAATTAGAAACCTATAATCTCGATTTAAAAATGGGCCAGGGGCGCCTGGGTGGCTCAGTCGGTTAAGCATCTGACTTCGGCTCAGGTCATGATCTTGCGGTTTGTGAGTCTGAGCCCCACGCTGAGCTCTGTGCTGACAGCTCGGAGACTGCAGCCTGCTTCGGATTCTGTGTCTCCCTCTCTTTCTGCCCCTCCCCCACTTGTGCTCTGTCTCTCTCTGTCTCTCAAAAATGAATAAATGTAAAAAAAATATTTTAAAAAATGGGCCAAAGACATTAATATACAGATCACCAAAGAAGATATACAAAAAATATATGAAAAAATACTCCATACCACAAGTCATCAGGGATATGCAAATTAAAACAACAATGAGATACTACTACACACCTATTACAATGGCTGTAATCCAAAATTCTGAAAATACCAATTGCTGGTAAAGGCACAGAGTAACAAGAACTCCCATTTTTTATTGGTGGGAATGCAAAATGTTATAGTCACCTTGGAAAGCAGTTTGGTAATTTCATACAAAACTAAACATACCCTTATCATATAGTCTCACAATTATATTTCTTGGTATTTACCCCCAAAAGTTGAAAACTTATGTCAACACTAAATCCTGGGTAAAATATATGGGTATTTATACCAGCTTTACTCATAATTGCCAAAACTTAGAAGCAAGCAAGGTGTCCTTCAATAAGTGAATGGATAAATAAACGGTAGGATATCCAGACAATGGAATATTATTCAGCACTAATAAGAAATAAACTATTAAGGCACAAAAAGACATGGAAGAAACTTAAATACATATTGCTCAGTAAAAAAAAATAAATTTGAAAATGCTATAGACTATATGATTCCAACTATATCACATTAAGGAAAAGGCTAAACTGTGGAGCTAGTAAAAAGATCAGGGTTTATCAGTGGAGTTAAAGGAGATTAGGCCAGTGAGACTCTGTAATGATGGATACATGTCATTATACATTTGTCAAAACTCATATAATGTACAACACAAATAATGAGTCCTAATGTAAACAATGACATTTTGTTAATAATAATGCATCGATATTAACTTATCAATTGTACAAATGTACCACACTAATGCAAGATATTAATAATAGGTAGGTGGAGGGAGGGCAATATGGGAACTGTGTTTTTTTCCACTGAATGTTTCTATATATCAAAAATTTCTAAAAATAAAGTATATTGATTTTAAAATGCTGTGGCCAAAGTATAAAAAGTTCTAGCAATAAATCAGGTATAACATCACTATACAAAAATTCAATTGCATTTCTATACATCTACAACAAATAGAAAATGACATTTAAAAATACACCATTTTCGTTTTGAATAACATTATTAAAATCCAGGAACAAATATGAGAAAAGATATACACAACCTTTGTGTTGAAATCATTAAGTACTTTATTAAAACGCATGAAAGACAGGATTTAGAGTCTGAAACATGTCAATTTCATTTGAATAGATCAAGCAGTATTTTGCAATTCTGCTTTTATTAGAATGCAGCATTTCTAATGGATACTTGATTACAATTCAAAATATGTAAAGAACTCGTATGATTCCAGAGGAAAAGAAATTACCCCAATTTAAAGAAATTGAAAGATGGGGTGCCTGGGTGGTTCAGTCAGTTAAGAATCTGACTTCAGCTCAGGTCATGATGTCACAGTTCAGGAGTTTGAGCCCTGTGTTTGGCTCTGTACTGACAGCATGGAGCCTAGAGCCTGCTTTGAGTTCTGTGTCTCCCTCTCTCTGCCCCTCCCCCACTCACTCTCTGTCTCTCTCTTTCTCAAAAATAAACACTGAATTCTTTTTTTTAAATTGAAAGTCAAAACAAGTATTTTACGGAAGAAGAATGTCCATAAATGTGAAAATACATTTAATCTAATTTTTAATCAGAGAAATTCAGAGTAAAACTATAATGCATTATTTTTTCCATATCAACCAGATTGAGCAAAATTTTAATATCTTACAACAGGTACTGTTCAGTGATGGTGAGAAATTGGAATTCTCATCCACTGTGGGAATGTAAATTGTTACACTCATTCTGGAAAATAATTTGGCACTACCTATATGGTCATATCCTACAACACATGATTCCATTACCTAAATATTTTCTTCCTAGATAAACTGTCATATATTTTTATTAGGAGTCATGTAGCAGAATGCCAATAACAACACTAGACAATAAGAAAAAAAAATCAGCACTAAGTTCAATTAATGTGGTGAAACAAATATATATAAACTATGATATCTTCATGTTCAACAAAATATTATACAATAGTGACTATAGATGAATGCATCAACATGCATGAATTTATTTATTTTTTAAAAAAATTTTTCTTAACGTTTATTTATTTTTGAGACAGAGAGAGACAGGGCATGAACAGGGGAGGGTCAGAGAGAGGGAGACACAGAATCCGAAACAGGCTCCAGGCTCTGAGCTGTCAGCACAGAGCCCGACGCGGGACTTGAACTCACAGACCGTGAGATCATGACCTGAGCCGAGGTCGGCAGCTTAACTGACTGAGCCACCCAGGCGCCCCATCAACATGCATGAATTTAAAAAACATAACATAATGTTGAGAAATAAAAATAAGTCAAAATAATAGAAACAATATGATTCCATACACAGAAAGTTCAAAACATGGGTGCAACTAAATGATATATTTTTCAAACTGGATAAAAATGTGATAAAATGATAAAGACAGCTAATGAAATAATTGGTACAAAACTTAGGGTGGGATTTACTTCTGATGGAGAGAAAAGGAGATTTAAAGCAAGAAGGGGACACACAAAAGGTTGCAATGACACAGGTAATAGTGTATTTCTTAAATTGGGTACGAGCTATTCACTCTATTATTTTTAACATATATTTAGTCCTTTGAAGTTTATTGAAACCTTTTCTTTTTTCATCTCTTTGTACTTCAATTTGTACGGCTTTTCTAACCTATATTCTAAAATCTAGATAACTAATTCTCCCTTTAACTGTGTCTATTTTTCTAATTAACCTCATCCAATAAATTCCTAAGTTTGATTATTACATATTTCACTTCCATAATTTCTGGTTGTTTAATTTTCAAATCTGTATTATTAGCTTTCATAATTTCCAGTTTCTTGCTACATTTTTAAAAGTTAGGATTTTATTTCCATAGCTATATTAAGCACAGTTGTTTTATACTCTAAATCTGATAATAACAATGACTGTCATGTGTATCATCATTGATTATTTGACATGCATTTTATTTGAAAAAAAATATTTTTTTTTTAAATTTTTTTTTCAACTTTTTTTATTTATTTTTGGGACAGAGAGAGACAGAGCATGAACGGGGGAGGGTCAGAGAGAGAGGGAGACACAGAATCAGAAACAGGATCCAGGCTCCGAGCCATCAGCCCAGAGCCCGACGCGGGGCTCGAACTCACGGACCGTGAGATCGTGACCTGGCTGAAGTCGGACGCTTAACCGACTGCGCCACCCAGGCGCCCCTGAAAAAAAAATATTTTTAGAAATCATTTTATATTTAAGATGATGTTAACTTTCTTCAGAAAAGAACTGCTTTCCTCCTGCTTCACACCTGTGGTCACTAGCAGTCCAAGATCAATGCATTAAGGTGTTACAGTACTATCTACCCACTATTCTAGAGTGCAGCCCTTTGGGGGTAGTAAGATAGGGCAAAGAGTTTTACATTAGGGTAACATTTGTGAATAAGTGTCTATTCATAAAGGTATTAAAGAAAACAAAAAAAGAAACCAAAGGTATTTCTTTCCTCAATTATTGTAATGCCTTTCTAACTAGTACCTTTGTCCTCTTTTCCCAGCCATTTAAACATTGCTGCCTGAATAATCTTTTAAAAAGCAACTGATCATGTGTCTCTTCTGCTTAAAAATGTCCAAAGCTTCCCTTCTTCTACAGGAACAATTCTAAACTTCGTAGCAAAGTCATTTATTATCTGGCTCTAACCTGCCTTTCCAATCTCACCTCTTGTCCTTACCTCTAATCACTATGCCCTACAGTTATAGGACTTGTCGACTCTCCCTGAACACACTACATTCTTTGAAGTGTCTTCAACTTCATTCCTTGTACCTAGAATGTCTGTGTGCATATTCTCTACCTGGTGAACTCATTCTTTAATACCTACTTAAACTCCCCTTATTCGTCAAAGCTACCCTAGTCTACCAGGCAGAATTAGTCGCTCTCACTTCTAGACTTCCCTAGTACTACAATAAAATGAAAACAAACCAGTTTTTGAAAGGCAATTGGGAAATATTTTCCAGATGCAATAACCTGTGTTACAAAACTTCCACCCCTAGGAATGTATTGCACAATGATTGATAAACACAAAGCTTTTTATTGGAATATTCTTTGCTTTGAAATAGCAACCACCTGAAAACTAACAAGGTGAACTTAAGAAGAGACTGGTTAAGTCAATGTGGATTAAATCCACACAATAAAATGCCACTTAGTTATTAAAGAGAGTGAGGAGTGGGTACTGATATGGAAAACTCCCCAAGATATTCTAAATGAAAAAAAACAAGATACAGATGAATGGGCATAATGTGTGTACATGTGCATATGTGTAGTGAAAATTTATAGAAAGAAATATAAGAAACTGTGAATAGTGTTTGCCTTTGGATAGGGGACTGTTTAGGGTGATAGTGTCACTTTTTATTATAAATCCTTTTGTACTCCTTGAATTTATTTTATTACATGTATTGTTTTCTCTTTCAATACCAAGATTTTTAAAATTAGAATTCCTGCACTTTTAAAAATGAGAATTTAGCCTGTCTATTACAGTGTAGTTTATCTGCTTATATGCCAGTTTTCCCCACTTGACTGTGAACTTAACAGATAGAACCTGTCTTACTCATCTTCATATACCCAGTGCCTAACACAGTGCCTTATTGCAATAGATACTCAGGCAACAAAACAAAAAGATGAATAGATATTTATTGATTTAATGGGTGAATGAAGGAATGAATGCTTGAATAAATGAATGAGTGAATGGTAGACAAGAACGCCAAATTCATTAAAGGACATTATTTACAGTTCTTCAGTAACTCCTCTATGGTCCTTCAAGTATGTTTTGAGGATCCATTACAAGAAGAAATTCTGGAAAAATATAATTATTTTATATCCAGAGGTGACCTAACTGATGAAGACTACAGAATGATATTAATTATGCACAGGAGCAATGAAATACATTTCATCCTAGACTGCATCAAAAGCAAGTCACTGTGAAATGAACTGTATGATTTAACAACACCCAATGCATAAAAGGTCCTCCTCACCTTAAAGGTCTTCAGGACAGCCTCTTAATTTGATTTCTGTTTTGTTGTGCTATCTTCATTTTATGGTCTTTAGTTCTCCTTATTACAAATGTAATTTTTAAGGGTCAAATTAATTTAATTTCACTTTGGCTTTGGGATGCTTGAATGCAAGGTTGCAAAAACCACTAGCTTAAAACAGGTGCTCTGCAAAACTTTCTGCCAAGCCTTCTAAGTCACCAGGACATCTATAAAAATCAGTTGTGAGCAGGTGCATTCAGAGCTATGCTAGAATAGTAAGGAGAAATTATAGATGTTTCACAAACTATATCAACATCAGGTGACATTGTCTTTGCTCACATCACATCCTCAACTCCTGCAGCCTGCAAGGCTTGTTTTTCCCTTTTTTAAACCTCTTAAAATCTTACCCGTATTTCAAGACACAGCTCAAATCTACTCTCTTCTTGTGATGTCTTTCCTTATTGCCTCAACTAAAATTATCTTTCCCTTTCCAAGCTGCTTATTTAGAAGTGAACATATCTTGTCTTGTATCTTATACCATATTTACTTCTTTTACCATCTCAGCTCCTCAAGTGAATCATGAGCTCTTGGAGTGCAGGGAACATGTGCTACACTACTTTGTATCTCCATGATCCTCCCCCTGGTTCTAATAAGTGTTCTTTTACTTTTTTTGGATTCATGGACAACTTTGAGAACTTAATGAAAGCAATTTTCAGGGGAAATATGCATATGCAGAGTAAAATTTTCCATACAATTCCAAGAGTTCAGGAGTATCTGATCTACTGCATATTCAATTAATGTTGATTACAATTAAGGAGGCAACACCAGCTACATTGATGAGCTCGGAATTAAACGCCTTGAGTTTGTATCACAGTTCTGCTACTTATTAACTCTGTGACCTTGGACAGATTACTCAGCCTTTCTGGGTCTTGATATACTCTCTTGTGATACAGGAATAATAAAAGCACTTTCCTTTTAACATTGTTGAGAAGACTGAATAATAATAGAAAATTAGCATAGTGCTTGGCTCATTGTATGCACTTAATGAATTTATGGTTTTCTCACAACTAAATACTTAGTGGAGCCAGGATTCCAATCTGGGTTTGTGTGACTTCAGACCTTACTGGAGCCAGGCAGACCAGGGTACAAATACAGGCTTCACCATTTACTAGCCATTTAATATTGGCCAAATCAGTTGGATGATCTCTAATACAATATAATACATTTTCTCAATTAGCAAGTACAGTTTTTAGCATGTTTGTTGTGTATACATAGAATTAGGAAAAGTGCCTGAGATAACAAAGAGAGTAGAAAGAAGGCATAGTTTCTGTCCTCAAGGACTTCAGAATTTCCTTGGGGAAGGAAGATACTAGAGTGATAAATAATAAGTAAGGCTTAATAAGTGAAGTGTAAATGATCTGTGAAGGCTGTAGCATGTGAATCAAAGGAAACAGGCAAGGCCATCCAGAAAGGCTAGCTGGTCTGATAGGAGCAGGCAAGGCTTTTTCACATTGGTCTTTTTGCTACATCTTATGCATTCAGTAGAGACAGTACCCACTTACTTTCAGATTCTCAGAATGGCTTTCATTGTTATTCTCTTATCATTTTTTCTTTTGATTTTACTCATCTTCTGAGACTGCTGCATGGGTTCAAAGCTGAGTAAACTGCTGCTTCTGCATGTCATCACAAAACAGTGATATAGATATTGACTCTGTCAAACATCAAAATGATCTTTTAAATTGCTTTGATGACTTATAAGGCTGTGTTTAGTGTAGAGCTACTTTTGTTGTATGATGACTAGCTCTTGTTGCCTAGAATGGACTGTTCAGGTTTTCTAGAATAAAGTAAAACATTTTGCTAGTTTCAAAGAATCTGACGTCCCTTTTGACTTCTGTCCTGATTAGAGAAAAAACATCTTTCATCCACCAGTAGACAGAGACAATGCCAAGTGACCAAATAGATTGGCATAACATGGGTAAACCCCAATTTTCTATTCCCATTCAAGCAATTGAATTAAAGACACTTCTTGGAACAGTTGGATAAATGATTAAAATGGGTAATTGGAAGTATAGCCCTTCAGGAAAGGAGTTTGTTATAGGGAGAACATTCTCCAAAAGAAAATTGGGAGCATCTACATAAAATCCTCTGATTTTATTCAAATAAAGTCTATTTTTTTTCTTGCTGAATTTACTATTTTCTTGGTTTTTCATCTCATGCTAAGGGCCAATAATCCAGTCTACAAAAGTGTCCTCCTGTGTTATTGTCATACATGCTGCCCCTTCCTGGAATGTCTACCTTAAACTCTTTCCCTATTTAACTCCTTATTCCTCAGGTCTTGGTTCAACTGATATTTTCAGGACAAACTTCCATGACTGCCACAACTATGTCAAATACATGTATTATAAACTCAAATAACACATATGACTTTCCTTCACAGAAACTGGAATAGTTGCAACTTTATGTTTGTGCAATTGTTTTATTAACGTCTACCTTTTCCCCTTTATGCTATAAATGCTTGAGAGCAGGCACCTGAACACATAAAAATAGTTTCTGGCTCATAATGGTGCTCAGTAATCATTTGGTGAATAAATGAATGGATTTCAGTTTTCCCTAATTATATAGTGTTAATAACATATTAGCTTTCTTAGTAAGATGCAGGCATAAGCTATGTTTTAAGAAAACTCAATATACACATTGAAAAGTTTCACTTGTGAAATTAAAGACAGTTAGGAGTGGAAAGTTGTTTACTTGTTTGTGGCAAGGCAGAATTAATCAGATTCCCATGTGACTTACCGTTCTGGACTGTGCTACATATAAGAAGTATCAAATGAGTATCTGGTATTATAAACCCAAGAGCTCAGTAACTCTAGAAATGTAGCTCTCTACCTTTTTTGTTGTTTGTTTGTTTTTATAGCTCTCTACTTTTAAGAAACTTTCTATCAGTGTTTGGGATCTTAACATCAAACAAACAAACAAACAAACAAACCCTACGAGGAATTAATGAAATAATGTAATATGCTCAATAGCTCTAGAAATAAATTGGCATCACAGCTGAAATTAACACCTACGTTCAAATGTACAAGTCAGAGATTCTATCTTCCTCACATGCTGGTCAATAGAATACATGAGATTTAAACAGTTATTTGAATTTACACTGTTTTTTCTCACTTTCCATTGAAGGCAGAGACTGATTTATTCATAAAGGTAACTAATGTACCTTGCACAATCCCTGATATGTTGCAATCTCTCTCTCTCTCTCTCTTTCTCCCTCTTCCCCTCTTGTCCTCTCTATCTCTATCTCCATATGGAATTTACATGTCTAAACATGTAGACATGTTGAAAAGTTCATAGAATGGAAGTCCAGCAACCTGGATTATAATCTAGTGTCAAGTCTGTCAATAATTAACTATGTGATCTCAGACAAGTTATTTAATCTCCCTCTGCCTTATTTTCTTCATCTGTCAAATTTGGCTAATCATGCCTGTTTTGCATACCCAACTGTTGTATGAAGAAGAACAAATGAAATAAAAAATATGAAAATGTTTTAAAAAGTGAAAAGTATCATTCAAATGCAAGTGCAATGGAAAGCCTGTGCTATAAGCAGCAAAGTACAAGTCTAGGCCACAGAGTGTTAATTTCAAACAAAATGAAGAGGCTGAAGCTCATTCTCTGGAAGCTCAGGCTACACAGCCTAACTTGCATAATCATCCTCTTATCCGTCAGCAGGGCTCCTTCCAGCATTGAAATACCCCTATAAATCTCTCACTTCCTCTCTTGTTCCACTTGCTAAATCAGCCTTTGTGAAAGTATCCCCTCCAGTGTGTAATATTTTGAAGAAACTTTCAAGAAAACTCAGTGCCCAGAGAGTGCTGATTCAGCATAACAAATGAGGTGACAGAGATATATTTGCAACATTTCATTGGCAGGAACCTGGTCTGACCAAGTCTACACAAATAAGGACTTACCTGTTTGGCTACAGGAAACACATTGCTTACAAATCACTGTATATGTCTCTGACTTTGGAGGCACATGACATGTGGGGCAAAAAGGTACCACCATGTTTTAAAGGCATCATCCTGTGCATTCAAATAGTCCATATTTAATTTATGGCACATAGTAATCCCTTTTCCTTCTTCTTATGCCTCCATACATAATACAACACCTTCTAGAAAATGTACCCTACAGTGTTATATGTCACCATGCCATAGGGCATGAAGTAGAATGGCACCTTTTTCTATAATGTATAAAAAATAAATCAAAATTATTCATAAGCATGATTGAAGACAAATAATTCTTGGCTTAAAAAAATCATTATGCTGCAACTGCTTTACTCACACACCTGTAGTTTTGACTGGCAGAGTCTTACATTCTGGTGATTTTAATCTTTAGTAACACAGTGCTTTCCTGAATCTTGTTCACACTTATTAGCTGCCAGATGCAGAAGACATTTTAAAGTGTTATTTTCAAAGATATCACAATGTGACAGGAAAGCATGTATGCCAGTAATAGGTGGTAGATTAGGAATGGTGGTGTTGGGGTGCAAACTGAATGACCCTTCTTCAAACAAGCTTACAAAAGCAAGTCACTCAAACTAATTAGACAACATAAGTAGATTACTTGCATTCTTCTGGGATACCACAGATATTTATCACTTTAAAGTAGATAAATAAAACACAGTCCAGTGAATCATTAAAATGAAGTAACAGATCAGTTCTCTATAAGCATTAAATCTGAACTTTCCCATTGATAGCTGGTTAAAGAGAAAAAAAACACGTTTACTATAAAATCTAATTTCTATGGCTTTCCCTTTCAAATGATTCATTTTTTTCATGGCATGAAGAAAACAGACTTACTGGAAGTAATCTAAGGAAATAAGGAAAAGCTTGAGGAGAATAATGTTAAATACTTTTGCCAAATACACTTTAACATTCATTGAATATGTGTAGTGCTTCTATCAGGTTGATTTTCATGCAAGCTTCAAAAGTCAGCCAATATTTAGAATGTGCCAGAGTTAATAGTGCATTTGATTGTCCATCATTCCATCTCTGTTCCCATCTGTCTGTAAAGTCTAATGATTGTTGTGAAAGAGATCACAGCTGTTTTTCATCTTCATTTTGAGGCATACATTTTTATTCGGACTTACTATTATGTATTTTCATTTCCTGAGGTTATAGAAGCAACTTAGATGGAATCATTTCCAGCTGGAAAGGTAGCTCTTCTTTCTTCTGAGTCACAGTTGGATGCTGTGATGCCTATTCCCAAGGTCATACTTTGACAACTGGCAAGTAGATGGGCTGTTTTTGACCTTCCTATCTTATTTTTTACTATCCATCTTCTCAGGCATCCCAACCCTCAATCCCGGCCTTCTCAATTAAGCACCTTTCCAAGATCTATATCCTTCCCCTTTTCTAATCAGAGATAAGAATTTTCTTTTTTAATGTTTATTTATTTATTTTGAGAGAGAGAGAGAGAGGCAGAAAGAAAAGGAGAGAGAGAATCCCAAGTAGGCTCTGCACTATCAATAGGGAGGCCAACGTGGGAGGTGGGGGTGAGATTGATTCCAGGACTGCAAGATCAGGAACTGAGCCCATATCAAGAGTCGGAAGGTTAACTGACTGAACCACACAGGCGCCCCACCATCAGAATTTTCTAATCTTGTAAACGTTCCCCTCTTCCTACAACAGGCCATACGATTTGTTTAGAAATCAATCCTATGAATTATGAAAAGTTTTAATAGAAGTAATAAGTTAATGCATTATGTATCCCAGGAATATTGCATTCAAACAAGAATTCCCCAGTGGAATTAGTTCCTAATCACAGAATCGCAGGCCTCATTGTCAATTGTGGAAGATTACACTACTCAAAAAGCAAAAACTCTTAACAGACAAGTTGAGTGAACATCTTTACTAGCTTAGAGAAATAGTTTTTCACGAAGGGTTACTGTACTCTAAGGACTTGTTATTTTAAAATCAGAATGTAAAAGCAAATTTAGAACAAGCAGATTTTTTTTTTTTATTCTCAAGTTACTTAACAAACAGTGCAGTCTTGGCTTCAGGAATAGAACCCGGTGAATCATCTCTTACATATGACACCCAGTGCTCATCCCAGCAAGTGTCCTCTTCAATGCCCATCAACCATTTCCCTCACCCTCCAACCCCACCTCCATCAACCCTGTTTCTTCTCTATGTTTAAGAGTCTCTTATAGTTTGCCTCCCTCTCTGTTTTTATCTTATTTTTCCTTCCCTTCCCTATGATCCTCTGTTAAGTTTCTCAAATTCCACATATGAGTGAAATCATATATCTGTCTCTCTCTGATTGACTTATTTCACTTAGCATAATACCCTCCAGTTCTATCCACATTGTTGCAAATGGCAAGATTTCATTCTTTTCCATCACCAAGTAGTACTCCATTGTGTAAGTATATCAAATATTAATCCATTCATAAATTGATGGACATTTGGGCTCATTCCATACTTTGGCTATTATTGATAGTGCTGCTATAATAAACATTGGGTTGCATGTGCCCCTTCGAATCAGCACTCCTGTGTTCTTTGGATAAATTCCTAGTCCTGCAATTGCTGGGTTATAGGTTAATTCTATTTTCAATTTTTTGAGAAACCTCCATACTGTTTTCCAGAATGGCTGCACCGGTTTGCGTTCCCACCAACAGGGCAAGAGGGTTCCCATTTCTTCACATCCTCGGCAACATCTGTTGTTTCCTGAGTTGTTAACTTTAGCCACTCTGACAGTATGAGGTGGTATCTCATTGTGGTTTTGATTTGTATCTCCCTGATGATGAGTGATGTTGAGCATTTTTTCATGTGTCTGTTTGCCATCTGGATGTTTTCTTTGGAAAAGTTTCTATTCATGCCTTCTGCCTATTTCTTCACTGGATTATTTGTTTTTTGGGGTGTTGAGTTTAGTAAGTTCTTTATAGACTTTGAATACTAACCCTTTATCTGAAATGTCATTTGCAAATATCTCTCCCATTTTATTAGTTGCCTTTTAGTTTTGTTGATTGTTTCCTTTGCCCTGAAAAAGTTTATATCTTGATGAAGTCCCAATAGTTCATTTTTGCTTTTATTTCCCTTGCTTTTGGAAACATGTCAAGTAAGAAGTTCCTGTGGCTGAAGTCAAAGAGGTTGCTGCCTTAGAACAAGTAGACTTCTTTATCAAATTAACAAATTTTCTAATGGAGAAGTTTATCTGCTGCCTCAGTATTACCCCAGATTAAATTCTATCACAATAGTTCTAACAGAATAAAATATGTAACTACCTCAAAGACAACTATCTGTTCTCTTAAGCTGTGTCTTTCCTCACCTGATTACAAAAATTTCTTTTTCAAACTAGCATCATAGAGAATAAAATTTTAATCCTAACAAGAAACCTCTTGACATACAGTGTTTTCCCCCCTCACTTTTATAAATGAGTCCTATGTTTTACTGTTTTTGTTTTGTTTTTGAAGGTACGGCAAGGAGTATAGGAGTAGTTACCTTACTTTCTGAATTAAGAAAACTCAGTAGATATGGTCTGAGTTTTTGTGATACTTCAAGACCAGGAGATGATTTAAAAAGTGTAGTTTGATTGGTGAAATATTTTAATTTTGTGACAGTTAATGCGTAATAGAACTACTATTTAAATTGAAACTTTTTCTATCCAGGACAGATGGTCACCATAGATACAGTGTTAAGCCATTTTTTACATCTGATCTAAATTTGTTTCTGTGGAATTTTGATCTGTTAGTGGTTCATGATTTCTAGAGGCATCAGAGAAAGTAGTTTGAGGAGGTGGGAAGACAAGGTAGGTGGCAAAGTGGAAAGCACTATGGGTTTGAACTTAGACAGAATTGCTCAAATCTTGGCTGATACATTTTCTAGCTTTATACTTTGGGGCAATAATTTGCATTCCTGAGCATGTTTTCTCTTCTTTAAAACTGGAAGGGTTATAACAACCAAATGATAAATTTTTATGTGCACTAAATGGGAAAATATATAAAATACTCGTAATAGAGCGATCAACATATGTTGGGTACTTACAGTATAATCATTACTTTGTATCCCCTCATTTTCATTTCTATGAGCTTACCCAAACTGAGGATCCTCATGTCATTATCTGAGACCTTCAGGGTCAGCTTTTTCTGTTAAGTGCAGGTCATGATTAGTGTTACTATTATAGCATGCTATTATTAGACTTAAAGTACAAAACACAAAAGGACAGAATAATCAGCAATAGCTTTTTTGGTAAATACAGTGCAGATCAATTAAACTTGGGGGTAGGTGGCAAGGGGAGTGTAGAGCATTGGGAATCTCTCTCAAGTGTTTCCTGAATGTTGTATCCTTGCTATTATCTGCAAAATGTATTAGCTCCTTATTGAGCTGACATTGCACTGACCTGAAAGAGATGAATCACATGGGTTGGATGATAAGAAGGATAGATATAACAAAAAATGTGGTCTAGGTATAATTTGGCTCAAGACAGAGACTCAGGGTACTTAGAAAAACCACATTGAGAGAACAATCAAATGAAAGCATAGTCTAATACTTGTGAGGTAGTTCAGGGGCAAAATTGAATTCACCTTTTATTCATAGACTCTTTTACAGCCCCCTGCTATTTAAAGACATTTGTCACCTGAAATGAGGTTCTTAGGTTCAGCCTTCCTGATTTACTGTCTATAGTGTTTCTAAAAGAGATATCAAACTATGGCAGATAAACTAGTGAGTTTATCCCCCTTTTTGCTGATCTAATTGTCTGCTCTGGTAAAAATGTCCTCACAGTTGAGATATGCTTTGTGTTGAGGTATTTTCATTCCTTATGCTCACCTATAAAGTGGTAGCCTCAACTAATGTTAGCCTATCCGTTTTCATCTCTGATAAGTGTTATCTGAAATTCATTTATGCGTTTAGGAACAAGGTGACAAAATGGTGATACGCTCTTGATAAATCTCACATACAGTATGGCAGCCTATGAGTCATTCTTATAAGTGGTGTAGACTTTATTGTCTTACATGACTTATGCTTATAGCCATACATAAGTCACACAGAACTACCAGAGGAATTTTAGTGTTTAGTCATAATAGAATAAGAGATTTCAAAGATGGTCTCCATCAAGTCTGAATGAGGTTGAAGAAGGAAAGGATTCCCAATAAATAATTGGTTTTAACTTCATGTCAGCTAATGATGAATAATTCTATACAAAATTTTAACGAGGAAACTTCATTTTGTTTTATATGTGCTCCAAGTCTGTGAAATGGAGCCTCTGAAAAACTTGGAAAGGTTTTTCTTAAGGTTTAGTATTAGAGGATTTTAGTTTAGAGAAGGGGATTAATCACTGTCCAGATCTCATGAGGCTTTAGTTTAGTATTAGTTCAGCTCAATCAAGAGTACATCATTCGTTCAACAAACATTTATAGATAAATACCGGTAAGTTTTGCATGCCCCAAAAGTCAAAAACCCCAAATAACTAATTGGAAAAATAGTAGAAACTTGTTTATTCATTTTTTCATTTAGCTCATTTAAGAAAAAAATCTAATTTCTATAGTAAGAAGTTTCCACAAATGTCTAAGTAAGAGATAACTCAGTTGTTAAAAATTGGCAAAGAATTATCATACAGTTTGCAGAAACTGAAATATGAAGAAACAAGGAAAATACAGAACTTCATGAATAAAGAAATGAAAAACAAAGCAAAACAATACCATATTTTACCTATCATATTGACAAATGTGGAAAAGTTAGAAAATGTACACTATTCAGAAGAGAATTCAAATGTGTTCACTTATTTTAGAGTGCAATTTTGCAATATATATTCACATTTTAAATTCATACACCATTTGATTCAGCTAATTCCACCATAGGAATCTGTTGTGCCAATATACTTGGACAAGTTAAAAAAAAAACTGAGTATTTTTTTTTCAGTATACTTTTGTTTATATAAGCTAAGAAAGGAAGCAAATGACATATCCCTAATAAATGAATGAGAGGAACTTATGTGATTAGGGTACATCCATACAATGGATATGACAATATTGTTTTAAAAAACTAGTTTTATCTATATTTGCTTTTAAAAGAAGTTAAATCTATGTACACTGATATGAAAGATAACCAAAATATATTATTAAATGATAAAGCTAAAGTGCAAACGTATCAGTGTAGTATTATCTCATTTGTTTAATATGGATACAAATGCAAAGTTCTGGGATATATAGTTATACACTATATTTGAGATTTCAAAGTGAGATTTGGGGGAGAGGGAGAGGTAGTTTTACTTCTCATTTTTTTAAAGATTTTATTTTTAAGTCATCTCTATACCTAGTGTGGGGCTTGAATTTCTAAAGTACAATACACCCCTTAATAAAAACAAAAAAATCAAAAAAAGGAAACACTCAAGTCCATTTAGTACCTACAAAATAAAATCCAAACTCAAAGACCTAGACTTGACACCAATTTTTCTTTCTAGTTTTCCCTTCTACTATTATATCTCACTGAAACAAGCCAGGCAATTCAGAATACTACTTAATCTCCCCTAACACTATACATTCATACCTTGTTGTTTTTATTACTAATTTATTCATTTGTTTCTTCAGCCATTCAGCAAATATTTAAAAACATCTATTATGATAATGGTGGTAGATATTGAAACATATACATGAATTCAAGCCATATTTGGAAAATAGAATTTACAGAAATTGGGTATTGAGGAAAAGAGGCATAAAGGTTGATTCCAGTTTTCTGGCTTACCCAATTGGATTTTTCTAGGAGATACCAGAAAGGAACCACCTTAACATGAGGGTGGAAGATTATGAGTCTGGTTTTGCACATGTTCAAATTGAAGTGCCTTTGATGTGCCAAAGAGGAGAGACTAAGTTGGCAATTGGATATAGAAAGCTGATCCTCAGCACTGGAAATAGAAATTTCAACTCATCTGCATGCAGTTGATAATAGAAACCATGGACATAAATGATATTCACTAAGGAGAAATTATAGAATAAAAGAAAAGACAACCTAGAATTGAAATTCCAGCTCTTAGTAGAAGGTGATAAATTAAATTAACCTACAAAGTAAACAGAGTTATCATAGCTGGAGAGGTAGGAAGAAAATGGCAAGAGTGAGATTTCATGAAGCAAAAATAAATGAATAAAAAGTAGTCAATGTTCCCAGAATGAGGGAGTAATTTATACTACTCAATAACGCTGGAGATTACATAAAATAAGGACAGGAAGCTTCAGTTGAATTTAGGGACGTGAAAATCATTGATTATTTTAAGAACATTTTTTAATAGCATGATGGAGACAGATGCTGAAACAAGTGAAGGAGTAATAGGGAAGTGATTAAATGGAGTCAAGAAGGTTGGGCACAAGATATGTGGCTAAGAGGAGAGAGAGAGAGAGAGAGAGAGAGAGAGAGAGAATTACATGGGATTATGGGGTTTTAGCCTGCTTAAAATTTGAAGGGTATAACCATGTTTGGAGGGAGATATTAAATAAGAGATAGCAAAGGTAGGGGGAGAGACACTAAACTACAGCACAATATTTTTGTACAGTGTCTAGTAATGGTTTTAGTAAATGCAAAATAAATTTTAACTCTGATTATCATGCTTACCGTTCAAAAAATGTTAAAGCAAAATTATAGATTAGAACAGTAGAGCATCAGGAAAAACTATCAGAAATAGACTGCTCGACTTAAGAAAGTTAGTTTTAGGTATTATGGAAAGAAGTAAAAATGAAAAGGAAAGGGCAGGAAGTAGTAATATATATATGTCTACCATAAGGTGCAGGGAGGGCAGCATGGTGTTCACCTTTACTTCATTTCTACTATTTTGGCATCTAAAACATAAGATAGGAAAAACTCTTCTGGAATATTCCCTTTTTGTTGTGCACAATATGTTCCTGTAGCTTTTTTACTACCCTGGCTAGATAATAGAGGCATTTGAAGATAATATCCCTTTCTGGCTCATCTTGTTATCCCCTGCAGTGCAGACAACAGCATACTCACTACATAAAGATTTGTGCTGTCCACTAAAGTAGATTTGCTCAGGTTTGCCTTTCTTCTTACAGTTTATTCACTATTATCTATTAGGAACCTACCTACTGCTTGCATAGGTCTCAAAGATAATAGGTAGAAGTACCTCAGATAACGTAGCATAGTACCAGAAAATGTAATTTTCATGCGTAATCAAAATGTATATACACAAAGTTGCCAGAGAAGGTTTTGGGTAAACTGTATGGTACAGAAAGGCAAAGCCACTAAAGCCAAGCATTCATTTTTATCAGGAACCAGCACTACTCTTGGAAATAAGGCGATTAGAAAATATATTGTTTTCTCCTTTATGCTAATGCCTTTGTTCTAAATGCAGTTTTAGATGAAGAGTGAGGAAAGTATAAATAAAAGATCTCTAGAATACAGTGATTTACTCCCCTCTCCCCACTGTCAGTAAAAATTCTTTTTGTTTACTTGTTTATTGTCTTTCACCTCCACCAAATTGTAAGTTCCATAAAAACAGAGATCGTGTCCTTTTTACTTGCAAGTGTATATACTCAGTGTAGTGCAATGTTGAGCATATAGAAGGTGCTCAATAAATTGGGGCATCTCTGTGGCTTAGTACATTAAGCATCTGACTCTTGATTTTGGCTCAGGTCATGATCTCACAGTTCGTGAGTTCAAGCCCTGCATTGGGTTCTGCACTGATAATTCAAAGCCTGCTTGGCATTCTTTCTCTCCCTCTCTCTCTGTCCCTCCTATGCTGTCCTTCTCTCTCTCTCTCTCTCAGTATATATATATATATATATATATATATATATATATATATGATTAATGAACAAATGGGATGATTTATCACATTGTAATAAAATTCATATTTTTTGCAAGTAGATGATCAAAATTTACCTTAGAAGTAGGGAAAAATACACAGTGTAATAAGTTTTGAAGCCTTTTTCCTGTAAGTAAAAATGATTTACTGAATATTTTTCCTCAAATAAGTCTAAAGATTCCTCTGAATTTCTGATTATTTTAAATTCGATTTGATTTATACCCAGGATCTGTGGAACTAAATAAATCCTATCCAGTTATTTTTCATTCACTATATACAATGTGCACTGCTTTTTCTAAAAAAATTAAAAAAAAGTGAGATGAATGAGGAAGTGACTTAGTGTTTTACTTTGGAAGCATAAGACTTGTTATTCTTTCGCATGTGAGCTAGAATTTCACTGACCTACTTAGATGAAGTTAAGCTAAAATTTAATTATGAAAATGGAACTGTATTAAGCACGGTTCTCCAGAACAGTTGGCCATCGAAAACCCAGGGTTTCTGATGGTATAGTTCCAATCCCAGTCCAAAGGTTTGAGAACTAGGACAGTGGGTGGTTTAGTTCCAGTTTGGGTGGTTTAGTTCCAGTTTGATTCCAAAAGCCTGAGAACCAGAAGAGCTGGTGGTATAAGTTCCAGTCTGAAAGCCAAGAGACCCAAGACCCATGAAGATCTGATGTCTCAGTTCTAGTCTGAAAGCAAAATAAGATTCATGTGCCAACTCACTGAGGCAGGAGTAGTTCCTTCTTACTTAGGCTACACTAGTGTTCAATCTTCTTGCATTACCAATCTCAGTCCCAAACACCTTCACAGACACATCTAGAATATTTCACCAAATATCTGAGCACCCTATGATCCAGCCACATTGTTGTATAACATTAATCATCACAGCTACTTCTAACAAGTAACTTTTGAGATATTATAAATAATATCTTTTATTATATTTCCATTGCTCTGCTTAGTTCAGTCAAATCTTGGGTCTTTGTGAAAACTACTAATTTTAATATATGAAAATGAACTTCTAGTTCCACAGTGTCCAGATAAGTTTATCTGCAGACAATAGGGTGATAACACTTAACTATGATAACATATTTTTGGTTAGAAAGAGCTATTGTATGATTGGTTAATTTCTTAACATTTAGTAAATTATGGAAATTGCTTGATTGAGTCTTCTCTATTGACCCTCAAATAGAAGCAGTTCTGCAGAACTTCTTTTTAAAAACAAATGATTAAACTCTGGTATTTAGAATATTAAAAAAGGAGAAATTTCTGGTTGAAGCAGGATAAATGGCAGAACATAGAGCCCTGCCTCCACTCTTTACTACCTCTTTACCCCCTTTTATACTCAAGCCAATACTAAGGCTCCTACACAAAAGGCTGGGGTTACATAAAATACAATTTGATGATCACTAGGTATTAAGGCAGTAAAATTATGACTAAATATGCTGTGGAAAAGAGATTACAATAGTGGATTCACCAGACATTTTCTCACATGGCATCTAAAGTCTCTAGAAGATTTGCTAAAAACACAAAGCTGTATTTGATATTTTGGAAGATCTTGAAATGGCACAGTATGTGACTTGCAAAGGAGTGTGGGTACACTTGTAATAGAATCTGTACCATCTTTTAGACTGCGTTGATGTGTAATGAGAAAATTCGTGGAGAGTGGGCTAAGAGAATTGACCCATTTGGAGAAACAAATTTAGACCTTAGTATAGCTTAACTTGGACTAGGCTTTTGATTCTGTCTAGGTCTACCCCTTAAAATAATCTAAGTAAGTTGCTTGTAAAAGGCAAGCTTCTCACACTTCTTTTTTTTTTAATTTTTTAATGTTTATTTATTTTTGAGAGAGAGAGAGAGACTGACAGAGAGTGAGTGGGAGAGGGGCAGAGGAAGAGGGAGACACAGAATGTGAAGCAGGCTCCAGGCCCGAGCTGTCAGCACAGAGCCTGACGTGGGGCTCGAACCCACAAACCATGAGATCATGACCTGAGCTGAAGTTGGATGCTTAACTGAGTCACCCAGGCACCCCCAGATAATGTCTTATAATTCACTGTCTTTAGTTTGAAAGTTTTCTTTTTCTATTCATTTTAAATACTGAGTGCTATATAGTTGGGTTATTTTAGCAGCAGCTCTGGTACTTATATAAATTGCAGAAAATGAGGAAACTGAGGCTGAGATAGTAAAGTGTTTTACCGTAACTGTGCCAAAGTAGAGCATTCTGCCTATCACAGCACAGAACAAGGACTTTTCTATAAACTGCAGTAGGGTCTCCTCAACAAATGTTTCCTTCCAGGACAAGGATTTAAACATTTGCCTTTGATTTGACATTGTCCCTCATTGTCTCAAGTCAAGCATTCAATACCAATGGCTATACTTAGAGCTTTTCTGAGGATCTTCTGAGCAGTATAAGAATTGAATTGGATCAGTCTTTCTCTTATTAAAGCTCTTCCAATTCATTTCTTTGGTTCAGTTGTTTGTTTTTGTTTGTTTGTTTGTTTGTTTTGTTTTGTTTTGACCTAAACCTCACTGGAAACTTGTTTGGCTCTAAGCTCTCCAAGGAGAGGTTGTAAATACCTAGAAGATATGTTTAAGCTTTGGCAGTGGTTTTAATTAACTATACAGATGTCAGATACTAATGATACTTTTGGGGAATGGAACTAACACTTGCTATATAGACTCACTGTTCAAGTGTTCTTTTAATGGAGTTGTATTTAAACACATTGTACCTGACATTGTTAGTACATAGTTTAAGGCAAATCAATCTTGTATAGTAGAATGTGCATAGGCTTTGGAAATAAACAAACCTGGTCTTGAGTCTTAGCTCTATCACTTAATGGTTGTGTGTCTTAAGCAAGTTATTTACCCTTCCCAAGTTTAATTGTCCTTATTAAGATAATCATGGCACCACGTACATTCATGCCTCAACTCTCCCTACACACACACACACACACACACACACACACACACACACACTTAAAACAGATAAATAAGTAAAGAAGCATTAAAATAATAAAACACTATTTTATTGCTTCTCCATTACCATTTGCTCCTTGAAGTTTGAAAAAAATTTATTTTGTTTCCAAGTGAAATGTGAGAGAAGTCTTTCAAATGTCAATGTCATTTTATTCAGTCACAAATTAAAATCTAAATATACTTATTAGAACCAAGGAAAGAATATAAAGGAACTTACATTATGGTGCTCAGTATGTACCAGTAATATAAGCCTCTGAATAGCAAGACATTTTAATGTAATGGCTTAAATAATCTTATTAAGTATATTATTGTCATCCTACCGTTAGTTGGAAAATAAACCTAGTGCTTATGTCTTAAATGCAACTATTTGAGGATTAAAAATGCTTGCTTTTTCCTAGGTGCAGTTTGGAAACAGAGTTAATTGCCAAACACCAGAAAGTGTAAACTACTATATATTTGTAAATATTTTTCTTGCCATCAATATAGAATGTTGCATTTGAATAAAAAGCTGGTCATAGAAAATAAATTAACATGGAATTTTATTGTTGAGATTAGGAAAACTTCTTTCAGTTTTCCTTTATACTTTTTTCATCTTGCTGTTCAGGTTGTCCATTTTGGATGGTTGGTCTGCTATTAGTACATGTCATATACTGCTAATAAAAAGCTTAGAGCCTGTTGTTTTCTCTGTAGTCTCAGACTTATACATGTGAGGCTGTGTAGAGATTTAATTTAAAGACAGCTCATTAATTTGAAATTCTTGTGGTGAGCCTGCAAAATAGAAAAGTAATGTTAAAGTGAATCACAATTGAATCTTTAAGTGATTGTTGTTCGGCAATTGGGTCTCTTTCAGGTTGCAAAACTAAAAAAAAAAAGTACTTTAAATTTTAACAAAACAATTATTTGATATAATCTGCTAGGATAAAGCATATGTAAAGTAAAGGAATACTAGTAATCAAAAATATCTCAGCTTTTGTCCTCCATTAAAGAACTTTTAAGGCAACACAATCATCTCTGAAGAGCAATTTTAGTTTAGTGCAGGAAATTACTACCGGTTAAGCTAGAATGATAGAGGAGATACTGAAGGAAATAACATTTGAGTTAGTGAAATAATAAAGCATTTTAAAAAAATTAACTGTACTCTGTCTTTACAGGTTTTTCCAGATAATAATGATAATAAAGCCTTATAATTTTAGGTGTTTTACAACAAATCAATCACGTGTCAGTGCAGCATGCAGCTACTTTTAGGATAGAACTTAAGAGAATTTAGATATATAAAGCAACTCTATATAACAATTAGTCAGAAGCAATAAAAGAACACCATGAGCAATTAGAGCATGCTAATATACAACTGTTGCACAGAAGCCAATTCAGCATCATTTTCTTTCATCTTTTAGAAACATTCTATTGAAGGAAGGGAAAGTGGGTGATGAGTATTGAGGGGGGCACCTGTTGGGATGAGCACTGGGTGCTGTATGGAAACCAATTTGACAATAAATTTCATATTAAAATAAATAAATAAATAAATAAATAAATAAATATTAACATTTAAAAAATATTCTATTGAAATACTTAATATTCAACTGAAGATTTATTCATTCTAAAGCTCATCAATTTTAAGAAACCATATCATGTTTAAATGTGTGAATGAAAGATGCAAATTTTCAAATTTAATTTTTTCAAATTTTATTTGAAGAGGTATGTGTCTTCAAAGTCAGATTTTTGAATCAGGTATCATTTTATTTTAACTAGGTAGAGCTTCCTCATCTCCAAAAAGTGTTCAGACTAAGTTGGATATAGTATGGTTAACAAAACATGAAAGGTTTTTTTTTTTTTTTTAGGTTTAAGAATATATCTCAGGTTTATAAAAGTTTAAGCTTTCTTTTAGAAAAAAATTATTGCACATATATGTGAATATGTGTATAGATGAGTGTGATTTTCCTTTAAACTGATGAGCTAGGTTAGTGATAGCAGTTTAAGAAAATGTAACTTCCTTGCATGTATCAAATTGCTTTATAGTTATATCTGGGGATGGATAGACTTTGAAATACTTCTTAAATTGATCATGTCAGTGTCTCTAGTCAAACTCTCCAACTTCTGCTGGCTTACATTTATTTGATTTGCTTTAATATGGGTTATGGAAAAAGAAAAACTGTTGGGACTCCATTTAGAGCTGCCTGGCAACAGACAGGTAGGAAAGTCTTTGAATTACTATTTTTCATTATTGGAGGGTCTCTTAGGACTACATTGGGAAGAATTCTGTCTACCCCAGATAAGAGTCTCCTAGCAGTTTAATGTGCCAATCAGTTGTGCTCAGCAGCCCAGAATTGTCATATTGCAGCTATTGAATAGTTCCAGACCATATGTTTCAAAGCATGGAGAATGTGATATGTGACATACGTCCAAAGAATGATGATGAAGAGCATTAATATGCTGCTGATAATGGAGAAGGGGAAATGTAAGAGACTGTATTATGTGGAATCAACAGTGCCTTAAGATGGGGAACAATTATATAAGCAGTAGGCACCTCATGGGGTCTACAATTGCACGCCCACTATAGCCATATTGTCCAGTCAACACTAATGTTCACAGTTCTTGTCACCACTAAACAGCAACCCTTAAAATCATAGGGCACAGAAGTACTTTTCAGAGAGACAGTGATGGAAGCTAGTTAGCTTCTCTTTCAGATCCAGATTAGTATATGCTCTATCCTGAGGGGTCACCATCAAAATCTATCTTGAATAAGATTAACTGGAGCCTGTTTAGCATCTGAGGTTGCCACCATAATTTTGAAAACTAAAACAAAATCCTGAATATGGTGACTTTAAAATAAAAAAGTGATGGGGAAAGGGTGCATTTTATTCTTTTTCATCTTGAAAGCCCTCCTCTTATAACTCAGTTTATACTCGTTTTTGAAGAAGCTGAATAAAATGTGCAACATATGTTATACACACACACTTAGCATGGAATGTTGTTTGTCAAAGAATGGTGACATAGTTTTAAGTTAGGAGTAAGTAATACCTTTAGAGGTCCAAAAGACTAAAAAGAAAATTGTTTCCCACTCCCATCCTTGATATATAATTAAAAATAAGTTTAAAGAAGTCCCATGGCAACTACTGTGATAATCAAATTATTTTAAAGAAATGTTTGGTGACTCTATTTTGATGGTATCCTTAGCATGTGTATCGACCAATTAGATAATTCAACATATAATTTTCAATATTACAGCTCAGTAGCCCATGGCAAGGCCAGCTGCCCTGGTTACGGGATAGAATGAAAAGGTGGAGATGCAAATATTTTCCATAGGATGTGCATGAAAGCCTCTCTGATGAGGTGGGAATTTAAATGAAGTCAGGGAGTTGGCCCTGTGGGCAGCTGGGGAAGAGTTTCCTAGGCATAGGGAACAGCAAATTTAAATATTCTGAGCTTGGAGCATATATGCTATGTTTGGGGAACAGCAAGTGGCTAGAGCAGAGTGAAGAAGAGTGAGGGAGAACATTTATGTTAAGAAAAACAATATGAAAAAAGCTCAGGAGTAACAGATGGCTCTCCGGCATCAAGATTACCTCACTTCTGAAGTCAGACAGCCATCCTTAAACGCCACTCAGAATATCACTATGTAGCTAAATCTGTGTCCAGAATCAACTGCATAAACATGACTTTTTGATCTCTCTGAAGGTCACTGAATAGACTGGGAACACCAGGGAACTCAGATGGCTAACATAAGTAACATAAGGTTTACATGAAGAAGACAAATGGACTAAAGCTAGAATTCTGAAAACAAAACAAGGCAAATAAAAAAGACAGTTTTGTTTTGTTTTGTTTTTTGCTTTTAAGCACATGACCACAAATCCTGTGTTATCAATTCAGAAAACTCACAAGATGATCATAATTATGCATAAGGTACACAGAAACTGATGAGTTTTATTAAAATACAGAAACTTGGAGTGGCACACAAAGGAGACTGATGAATGGTAAAATCCATTGACAGCAGTGGTAGCTAATACATTTTTATTATCTCACAATGTTATTTGAGTACAAAGGCATATGGACATGAGCAGAAGCTCTAAGGTCAGAAAAGAGCACTGAGTGTATTATAAAAATTCAGTGAAATATATGGTCATAGTCATAGAGGGATACTGAATTTACCACTTTAAAACATGATCAGATAATTACTTTTGTTCAATTTTTGTCTTCACTTAATTGGGGACTGAATAGACCAAATTGATAGTTTGGATTTGGGGGGCACTATGTAACACTGTATTAGCATTAATCATGCCAAGTTCAAACAATTTCATGAAAATTGGTCCACAGAAAGGTTTTAAAAAGCAAAATTGATTGACATTGTGAAGTGATAAATATGTTTCAAGGAAAATACTTATTCATATATGCAGGTAAAGCCTGTAGCTTTTGTTTTCTCTCTTATATCAAGAGTCTAGAACTGTTCTATAATACCATCTTACATTTGTGTATAATGCTTTATACTTTTACAATACTTTTATATATATTCATCTTCTTTATGAGATCTCTGTGGCCTTCCTGTTTAAATGAAAGCCCTAGTTCCCTTCTCCTGCCCCGCCTTATTCCACACTTGAATCCCCTAATCCTGCTCTATTTTTCTGCATAAACTTATCACCTTGTATCATAGTATATCAACTACACATATATATATATATATTTTTTTTTTCTGCCTCCCTCTTTTAATACGTAAGCTCCATGGCAACACGGCTGGGTGACTTGACAGGGGCCACAAGGAAAATTAGTGGCAGTTCAGAATGAACTAAAGCACAGTGTCTTTTTCCCCAGACCCGTATTTCCCTTGGAGAATCCAATTTCTCTTTTGACAGCTATTCGCAACTATGGCTGCACATTAGAATCACCTTTGGTACTCTAAAATATTATGCCTGGGTCCACTCCCAGGAAATCTTGTTGCAGATTGGGCATCAGTATTTTTATCTCATTCTCCTCCTCAATAAATTAAGTCAGTTTTTCAAACATTTCAACAGTATAGTGGACGAGAATCAGACAGAACTGGGTTCAAATCCTAATATCTCTTTTTAAAAATAATTTTGAAATGTTTATTTATTTTTGAGAGAGCGCATAAGCAGGGGAGAGGGATGGCAGAGAGGAGAGAGAGAGCAAAAATCCCAAGCAGGCTCCATGCTCAGCCCAACATAGGGCTGGATCTCACAACTGTGAGAACTGTGAGATCATGATCTGAACTGAAGTCAAGAGTCAGATGCTTAACTGACCAAGTCAGCCAGATGCCCCAAATCCTAATACCTCTTTCATCTTGGCAAGTTCCTCAACCTATAAACCTCAGTTTTCTCACCTCTCAAATAGGGATAATAACACCAAACTTGTAGGGGAATGCAAGGATCAAATGAGATAGTGTGTATGAAAGACTCTGACACATAATAGATGTTCAATTAATGTTACCTTCTGCTTCTTTCCTATTGTGTTTTTTTTTATTTCTGCCCACAATATTTTTGACTATTTCAATGTAGTACTGCATCCAAGTGATACTGTAGGGTTATTAATATTTGCTAGCTACTGATGTTGTCATTGTGATTTTACTATTTATCATTTATTAGTCTCTGTTATACCAGTATCTGAGACCCTGTTTTAATAAGAACCATCAACTCATGCTTTGGGTATAATTATGATCATGCAATGAGTTCTCTGAATGAATAGTACAGTATTTATTTTCATGGGTCAATAAATAATCACATGTCTGCTGTTTAGGTTTGATTATATTTTTCCATCTCCCAGTGTTTGCAGATTAGGTCTGTTTTGGGGAATTTAATGCTTAGCCAGGCAGTTAGCCAGGGTCTGCCTTGGCCTTTACTTCTTGCTTGCATAGAGCCTTAACATAAGACAGAGGTGAGAGCTTAGTGTTTTCTCAGGTCTTTTGGGAGCATTTCTCTGACACTGGACATACCTGTGGCCTCCTACATTCCCTAGAATATGCAGGTGTTTTTTCAAAGCCCTTATTCCTAGAAACATCTCTTTATCCTCTTTCTTTCCAAGCTTTTTTGTGTATTGCCTATCCAGTTATCCTTTGCTCATAGCAGCAGTGGCTAATACATTCGCTTTAATGTTGACCAGAATGCTGCCTCAGCCCTAGGGAGGTTCTGTGGCATGAAAAACCATTCAAACCCTTGGGCCCATCTCTCAGGAAGCCACCAGACAGATAAAAACCCAAAAAACAGAATTTTTAAAGAATAAGTTCTGTATGTCTTCCTCTAATACCTGTAACCTGCAACAGAAATGAAAGTTGTCACCATTAAAGTAGAGTAGAAAGTGGGAGATGTTAACAGAGCAAGTCAAAATGTCACAGATTTTGGGATGCCTGGATGGCTCAGTCGGTTAAATGTCCATCTTTGGCTCACGTCATGATCTCCAGGTTCGTGGGCTCGAGCCCCGCATCTGGCTCTGTGCTGACAGCTAGGAACCTGGAGCCTGCTACAGATTCTGTGTCTCCCCCTCTTTCTGCCCCTCCCCTGCTCCTGCTCTATATCTCTCTTCTTCAAAAAAAATAAACATTAAAAAAAGTCACAGATTTTTCTTATGTAAATTCATCACCTTTTCTTCATTCAGCATATCCCTGGTTTTTACAATATTTTAATTTCATTCCATAATTGTGAGAAAGTTGATACTGACAGTTTGCCAGATTACTTATTGCTTTTGTGAAGGGATAGAGTTCTGGATTACCCTACTTTGAAATTTTTGGTGACTTCATTTGATAAGAATCACTTTTAATCAATAGATCAATTTGAGGAGAATTCCCGTTTTCATAATATTGAGACTTTAAATAGAAAACATGAATTTTATCTCCTTTCATTTAGATCATGTTTAATTTCAGCAATGGTTTGTAATTTTCATTGTACAGGTCTAGCAATTCTTTTGTTAAATTTATGTCTAAGTTTAAAAAAATAAATAAATTTATGCCTAAGGTTTTTCTTTTTAATATTTTGAATGAAATATTTTTATTTTTATGATTCTCTTACTAGTATATATAAATACATTTGCTTTTTGTACATTGTTCTTGTATTCTGCAACTTTTCTAAATTTTTTTTTCATGTTTATCTATTTTTGAGAGAGAGAGAGGCAGAGCGTGAGCAGGGGAGGGGCAGAGAGAGAGGGAGACACAGAATCTGAAGCAGGCTCCAGGCTCTGAGCTGACAGCACAGGGCCTGACGTGGGGGACGAACCCACGAACCATGAGATCATGACCTGAGCCAAAGTCAGACGCTCAACCGTCTGAGCCACCCAGGCACCCCTGTGTTCTGCAACGTTTCTAAACGTGTTTATTAGTGCTAGTAATGTGTGTGTGTGTGTGTGTGTGTGTGTGTGTGTGTGTGTGTAGGAAAGCCTATTTTTAAGATTTTCTACATTAAAGATCTTGCCAATAGGGAGTCTTTTTTTGTTTTTTTCTTTTCAGTCTGAATGTTTTTATCCCCTCTCTTCTTTTTTTTTTTCTTATTTCACTGACCTAAATCACTATTTATAATGTTGTATAGAAGTGGCAAAAGCAGACATCTTTGTTCTGTTCCCAATCTTAGGTGTCATGCAATCAGTCTCTTATTATTAAGCATGACGTTGGTTTTAAGTGTTTAATAGATGTCTTTAAAAAAACATTCATTTATTTTCAGAGAGGGGGATGGGGGTGGGACAGAGAGAATCTTAAGCAAGAATCTTAAGCAAGCTCCTCATGCTGTCAGCACAGAGCCCAATTTAGGGCTCTAACCCACCAAGCTGCAAGATTATGACCTAAGCCTAAATCAGGAGTCGATCGCTTAACCAACTGAGTCACTCAGGCACCCCTTTAATAAATGTCTTTTATGGTGTTCACCAAGTCCCCATCCTTTAGTAGTTAGGTGAGTTTTTATTATAAATTAGTGTTAGATTTTGCCATTTTTTTTCTCCTTATTGAGAGAGTTATGTGGCTTTGCTCTTTGTTAACAAAATGTATTACATTAATTAATATTTTGAGGTTAAAACCACCTGACATTCCAAGGATGACTGGTCATTGTATGTAATGCTTTTTTGTTTTTTTATTTATTTATTTTTCACTTCTTCAACTGATTTCTAGTTTTTGAAAGGAATATATTTTGAGGAGAAAAATATGGGACAGAGGTTTGGAATAGAAAGTAAATACAAATGAAAGTTGTTTTGCTAATTGTTTTTATAACCACAACAAATTTGCACAGAGAATGCCCTGTACAAAACAACACAATAAAGATTCAAAGATTGAAGTGTTCTCTTAGGCAAGGCTGAAGGTCTCAGTCTCTGGTATTTGGAATTCAGGCTGCAGTCCTTGCTTTTGGATGGGTCACTGGGTATGTGACACAGTCCATGCTTTTAACCAGATTTGAACAGAAGAATGGTCACTTGGCCCAGGTAGAAGTAGATGAATGGTTTCTTGTGTCACCTAACTATCCAAGTTCCTCCCCACGATGCCGTGTCAGGTGGGGTTGTACATATCAAACTTCTTCTCAATATGGGCCACAATGTCCTTCTCTATGTTATATTTCTCCAGTGGCTGAGTAGCACACTCCACGGAGTCCTGTTGTATCTCCCCCAACATACTGGTGTTTTTGATCACGGCCTTTCGGGCCTTTCCGTTGCACCAGGTTACCAAGGAGCTGGGAGTGGCCAACTGCAAAGGTCTCCTGGGAGAGGGGCTGGCAAAGCTCAGACCCTCTTGGGAGCTACCTTGACTACTGTAGGGTGGCACAACTCTGTAATGCTTTTTAAAAGTTTTATGTATTCAGCTTCATAGTATTTTGTTGAGAATTTATATCTGTATTTTACTACTTGTTTTTTACATGTTTCACATCTTTTTGTTCCTACATTTCTCTTTCGTTGACCTCTATTTTGTTGCATAGATATTTTTTGCTGTGCCACTTTAATTGCAATTTAATTTGCTGTTTGTTTGTTTTTACTGTTTTTTAAGATTACTTTCTTAATAGTTACTATAGGGTTTATGTCTCAGTTGGCTCAGGCTGTATTATATGGTATTATAACAAAATACCATAGAAAGAGTGGCTTAAACAACAGAAATTTATTTTCTCATGGTTCTGGAGGCTGAAAATCTGGTATCAGGATGCCTGCATGTTTGGATTCTTCTGAAATCTCTCTTCCAAGCTTGCAAATAGCCACTTTCTCATTTTGTGTTCACAGGGTCTTTCTTCACTGTGTGAATGAGACAGAGAGAGAGAGAGAGAGAGAGAGAGAGAGAGAGAGAGAGAGATCTCCCCTTTCCTCTTTTTTTAACTCTACTAGTCCTGTTGGATTAGGATCTTACTCTCATGACCTCATTTAACCTCAATTATTTTCTAGAAGCCCTATATACAAATCCACTTAAGTTGGGGGCTAGAGCTTCAACATATGAATTTGGGGGACACAACTTACGCAGCTTACAATATTCTTTTTTACTTATAATATTCTTCAGGTTGACGCTCATTGAATTTCAGTAAATATATTTGCTCCATTGTAGCTCTATTCTCATCCCACTTTAGTGCAATTATTGTCCTATATATTTATATGTTATAAAGCTACTAATACAGTTTTATCATTATTGCTTTATGAAATTATTTTTTAAAATAATTAGAAGAAAAAATAAAATAATACATTTATACTCTCATGTTTACATTTACCTTTACCAATGCTTTTTGTTTCTTTGTGTTATGTTGTTTCTTTTCATTGTGAAGGACTTTCTTTGGATTTTTTGCAAGGCAGATCTGATAGCTACAAATTCTCTCAATCTTTGTTTATATAGGAATGTCTTTTTTTGCATATTCACTTTTGAAGAAAAATTTCACTGGATATAAAATATTTGGCAGGCATTTTTTTCTTCCCACACACTGAATATGCCAACTCACTACCTCCTGGCCTCCATTATTTCTGATTAGAGGTAAGTTATTTATCTTACTTTGGTTCTGTTATAAGTGATAAGTTGTTCTTTCTCTTTATTTAAAGAGTTTCTCTGTGTCTTTGTCTCCCAACCACTTGTCTACAAGTCTCTAGACATGGGTCTCTATGTTTACCTTATTTTGATTCAATTCAGTTTCTAGGCTGTATAGATGAAAATTTCTCTTCTAAATTGGAAATGTTTTGGCCATTATTTCTTCAAATATTCCTTCTGCTCCTTGATGTTGCTCTTCTCATTCTAAGATTTTTGCTCTGCATATGATGGTACGGTTTGCCTCGACCTGAGGGTCTCTGAGGCTCCATTCATCTCTCTCTCTCTGTCCTCTTTTTCTTCTTCAGATAGAATAATCTTTATTGATTTATCTTTAACTCCAGTGATTCTTTCCACTCTCAGCTCAAATATGCTGTTGAGCTCTTCCAGCAAATTTCTCACTTCAGCTAGTGTACTATTCAATTGTAACATTTCCTTTTGGTGTTTTTTAAAATATATTTTGTCTCTATATTAATATTCTTTATTGAGTCATTGTCAACACATGCTCCTTTAATTTTTAAAGCATGGTTTTCTTTATTTCTCTAAGAACATTTGTGATACATGCTTTGAAGTATTTTTCTACTAAGTCCAACATCTGGACACTATTAGAGGGACAGTTTCTCTTGATTGTATTTTTTCTCTGCATATGGGTTACATTTTCTTATTTCTCTTCATGTCTTGTAAAGTTTTTGTTGAAAACTGATAATTTTAGAGGAATTAGCTTAGTGCCTATGGATTTGGATCCCCTGTATGGATTTTTGTTGTTGTTGTTGTTGTTGTTGTTGTTATCTTTTGTCTGTTTGGCCTATTTGTTTGGTGTCTTGCCTAGACTAATTCTTTAGAGCCTGTTTCCCCTGTATCCCATGTACTGTGTGGCCACTGATGCCTTTGTGCTATTTTTTAATTATTTCATTGTTTTTATTTTACTTTAATTATTATTTGTTTTAATGTTTATTTATTTTTGAGAGACAGAGACAGAGTGTGAGTGGGGGAGGGGCAGAGAGAGAGGGAGACACAGAATCTGAAGCAGGCTTCAGGCTCTTAGCTGTCAGCACAGAGCCTGACACAGGACTCAAACTCACGGACCGCGAGATCATGACCTGAGGTGAAGTCGGACGCTTAACCAACTGGGCAACCCAGGAACCCCTGGTTTTATCTTACTTTTAATACTGCTTTCATAGGAGTTACCTCGGAGTCATCATAAATTAGTGGTAAACCAGCGATTGATTAAAATTTATGCTTAAACTCCTTAAGTGAATAAGATTTACACCCTTTGCTTATCCATCTGTGTGTAGATTAGGGTACACATTCTAACTTCAATCAGAAGTCAGTCCTTATAAAGTCACTCCTTTCTGGGTGCACAAGGCTTCATGTTCAGATAGGAATAAATAACCTTCTCTGATTGTTTTTTAGCAATATCAATAGTGGCGGTGACAATACCTCTGGCTATGAGTTTTTATTCTTTCTCTAAATCAAGACAGCTGCCTTACACTATAAGACTTCTAAGACTTTATGGCCTATCTTGCACTGGTAGGGTTATTACAACATGGAGCTGGAGCTTGGAGATAGAAGCAGCCCCAGGTTGAACTGCCATACCCTCCCATTGTCCTTATTAAGGTTTAGTGGTTTTTCTTGAACAAACTTTTTTCAATGTTTTGTATGGCTTTGGCCAATCAAGAGTCCTGAAGTTAGTTTTTCATGAATCTGTCCAGTTTTATTATTGCTTTTTGCTGAGCTCCTTACTTTGCCATCCCAACAAAACAAGGAATATATGTCTTCCTGCTCATTTTGAAGGATAAAAAGGATGAATTATTATCAAATGGCTATTGCAATTGAGTGGAGACGGTTTAATTGAATCATTTGTCATAATAGTTAAGAGTACGTATAACAGTTGATTTCTATATTCTCTACTTCTACATATGAATCTATAAAATCTTATTGCCGCTTCACACATTTCTGACCTTTAACATGTTATACCCAAAGGATATTTTTATCAACAAGAATAATTTGTAGGCTTTTATAAAAATGCACCCTGTTTTCCAGAGTTTCTAAGGTTTTGTTTGTTTGTTTGCTTGTTTTTGATTTTTGCTATGCTGTTACAGATTTGAGAAAGAATATGAAATTATGTAGTTGGCTCTAAAATATGCAAGGTTTTAAAAAAAGTTTTGCCAAATTGTCCTACCTTGATCCATAAATAGCTGAAAATATGAAATAATAATACTAATATAAAACTAAAAGAGATCCTACTGTATTCACAGCCTAACAAACAACTTCTAGTAAGCCTGTCCAAGAAAAGCTTATAAGAACTAATTAGGAGGTTTTAGCCTGGAAAATGATCCAATAAGAATGGCATGAAGGAAACTTGTAAATCAATCTGGAAACAGGAATTAAAAGAGTAGACTTATTTAGACCCTTCAGATATTGCTTCAGTATATTTCCACATAGAAATAACCTAGTTCTATACAGTTGTATTATTTTTAACATAAGAATCCACTCATTATTTCCTGTTGAGCAGTGAACAAATTGTTCTAGAAATAATGGAACATTTTTGATAGGGGGAAATGGTTTGCAGAAGGAAGTTTTAAAAATAATAATTATAATAAGAAAAACACAACCAATCTGTTTGTATGGCTTACTATCACTGGTGAAGCCAAATCAAGAAAAATAATGAAAATTTTATTTCAGACTAATTAACTACAGCCCATCTTTAGACCCTTCAGTTTTACTTTTTATCCCCTATTATCTGTGTAGCCATAATTTTCACCAGCAGGTGCTATTTTTCTAATTGTGAGTGAATGAATCATTGAATTTTAGAATTATAAAGGGATTGCTGTGCCCATTTAGTTAGAAAAGCTAACATGTGTAAAACTCTAAGCCCTACACAAATAATAACTGTAAAGGAATCTCTTTTAGGAGAATGATAAAAAATAAGATTTGTTTTCCTTCCAAATAAGTGCCTTTTAAGTATAGGGCACCTAGAATAAACTGTCAAGAAATCATGACTGTAGGTAATTCAAATTTCTAAGATTTATAGTTCAAAGTTAACTAAACTAAAATGTAAGAGATTTTCTTGTGTCTCTCTTAGAATAGTGTCTGTCACATAGTAAGTGCTTTTAGAAGTATATGTTGTTTTTGTTAAATAATTCTTTTTATTTGATGTCATTTACACTAAAGATGAAAGGCATGCCCTATAGATATTAATCTCAGCAAAACTATGCAAACACTATTTTGACATTGAGCTCAATATATACAAAAAATTTTTCAAAACAAAAAAAGGCATTTTTCCAGTAAATTTGACCAAACAACATTATCAAAAGTCTACCTTGAGGTATAGATAGCACAGATGGGTTCTCTATGTTGACTATGCTAGTTGGAATTTACTAAAGCTCCAGCATTGTGCTTTGTGATTTAGATACAGCTCTGTTTGCAGATGCCTAAATAATATTTAAATGGTCAAGTTAATCAATCTTTAATTTGTTAATTATATAAAACTTAAACTATACACTCAACTTAACCCTTAACCCTTTTTTTTTCAATGAAAAAAAAAACTGTTTCCCTGGTACCTTGAAGGGTGCCTAACAGATAGTAGATACCCAATAGCTGTTCAATGGATGGATGGATTAAATTTGAAGTTGTCTAGAAAAAAAATTAGTTTCATTTATGGCAGCATCCTATTGTAAATTCAAAGTTGGCTTCAGATGTACAAGTTTACCCAGTACCAATTCATCTCCATAGAAGTTAGGTCATATATATATATATATATATATATATATATATATATATAACATCTGGTTCATTTTTATCAGTTCAATATAGTTTTTCAGCACAGATGATGTCAGGGAGATAAAAAATAATACCCTGTGATTTGACAGAATATTTCACTTTCCTAAAAGTTGTATTGTCATCTTATAAACATGGCTGATGGAACACACTACAACTATTTTTATTCTGCATTATCTATCTCCCTCAAATGTGAATGTCCCCTAAACATTTCCACTTTGACAGTGGTCTAAAAAGAGAGTTTAATACATGGTCAGCTGAGTTTAAGCCAATATACTATGTAAGAATGTCATCAGATATTTGACCACAATTCCATGTGTTTATAGTGATGTGAATGTGACACCTCTTAACTTACTTGCAATCATCTATTACTCTGGAACACGCAGCTTCATAAAGTCCTGAATTAATCTTCAGGGAGAAGAATGCCTAATAAAGAACACAATAATGTGCAGCAGCTCTGGCAATAAATTTGATGAAAGGTTTCCTGAAAGCCACAGCAAAGGGTAAATGAGTCCACTTATTAGCTCTGTGTTGGTGTTATTTATGTTCTGTAACCCACAGGGAGATGAGAGATTTTATTTTGCAGCCTGGGCCTCTTTCCCAAGGCTTCAGGATGTTGGCATTTTGGGACCAGTGTTTGTATACTGAGTGGGAAAATTTTTTCATCTTGAGAAGTGTGTTTCTTTCTACATGAAGGAATCTTGAAGAATGTTTGTATGTGTGTTGTTGTCGTTGTTGTTGTTTTGGTTTAGTTCATTGTTTTTAAATCTTAAGATCTGGGAGTTTGGGAATTGTGGTGTACTTTGGTGGCTTGGGGGTTTTACTAAGAGTTATAAGGGAAAATGATCTTAACACCATGGGACATGCAACAATTCTCTGTGAAGCATATTTGAGAAGCAGAGAATCAAAGTGAATCAAGTAAAAGTTTTGTTAGATATCTTTCCAAAAATGTGCTGTTCTGTGTTTATATTAGTTTGATGTCTGATAACTGTAGAAAATATGCCATCTCAGTTTAACTGGTGTCTGTTGGGAGATTTATGTGTGTTTTCAAAATTTTATATTTATATTTTAGAGTTAACTTTTAAATGTTTATAAAGTTTATTTATTTATTTTGAGAGAGAAAGAGAGTGAGCAGAGGGGAGGGGCAGAGAGAGAGAGGGAGAGAGAGAGAGAGAGAGAGAGAGAGAGAATCTCAAGCAGGCTCCACGCTGTCAGCACAGAGGAACTGTGAGATCATGACCTAAGCTGAAACCAAGAGTTGGACGCTTAACCCACTGAGCCACCCAGATGCCCCTAGAGCTAACTTTCAACTGGATTATTTTCAAAGTTGAATTGAAGGAATGACTATGGTTTATTACACTTTATGTTCATAATTAAGTTCATCTGATAACTCAGTTAAAGAAAGAGAGCAATGACCAGGGAAAATGTTGGCCTTACATCCTCTCTCTTTAGCAATTTTGCATTGGTCATTTCTCTTCACTTAATAACTCATAAATATCTGAAGTCACTAATACCATTCCTTGAATACTATATTCTTCTTTTCACTAATGTCAGCACTGCCTTGGGCCCATCTTTGTGGGTTTCTTTTATTATTACTCCTTTTGTTGTTAGCACTTTTGAGAAAATTAAGAAGATGGTGCTCATTGGGGCTTTACCTGAGTATTTGAACTTGTGTATTATGATAATGTTTTTCTCTTTTGATATTACATTTTAACTATGCAGCATTCTGAGCTCCAGAGTGTGGGCAGAGGAGGGAGAAAGAGAGATAGATGAAAATAGTGTTATTGTTATTAATTTTTATGGGTCAGCTTTTTATTTTGCATTAATTCCCTATATTTCCTATATGCCCAATGTCTGTGTTAACTTAATATGATGGTGCAAGCAGAGAAATTAGTCATATAACTCAGACAAGAGGAATTTGATGCTATTTAATGAAAAATATAATTGAAGTGATAGATTATAGAACATTTGGGAAAAAATACTCCTTTTTCTAGAATAAAGAGAGAGTTGTACAGATTAAAAAATTAAAGAAAGAAGAGTGTGCAACTTAAAGAAAGAGAGCTACAGGTTCTGGTTAAATTCAGGGTTTTATTATTATAAAAAATTTAGAATTTAAGTGTATGTCTTTCTCCATGGGAATAAATAGAACTCTCTTCAATGTTCAATTTATTGACATTTACTCAATCACCAAATGTATATTTAATGCCAGTTTGTGTAAGATGCTGTTCTACATAATATAGAGTAGAATGATTCATGGTCTCCTGCTCTCAAGAGATTTACAGTCTGTAAACATAGTAAAAAACAGTTTTATATGAAACAAAATTAAATATAGTTTTAAGCAGGATTAGTTGCATAAGCAATTTTCTATAAAAATGCAAACAAATGAAAGATTCATTACGAAAAAAGTGACTAAGAAAGATTCAAGAGCAAGTTATATATAAAACTGGAAAAAATAGCTTGTTAATTCAACAAATGAAAAGTTGGAACAAGCTCATTTCATTCTGGATTGAAGAAAATAAGCAGAGGCAGAGAGGTGTGGAAATATGTATCATTTTTAAGTGCATTCAAGAGGATTATTTGATGTAGACTTGATGGGACTAGCAACCAACTGGCACTTTGGCAATGAAAAGAAAGTGAGAGATGAAACTTTGTTCTGAGGATAGAAATAGTGTCAAGAGAAGGATTTTCGAGTAAATTAAAGAATTGACTATTAATTGGCAGACTGGTAAGAAGGAAGCAGTTATTGACTGTTGTATCCCTTTGTGTTTTATTGCACTGACATTTAAGGATTCAGTTTTGAAAGGAAACAATATCATTTTAATAATATTGCTGTTAAGAAAAATTATCTGAAGAATAAATTAGTTGGGGGGATTGGGAAAAGACTGGGTCTTTGAAACAGGCATGGCCCCCCATTTGGCTTAGAAAAGAAATTGTTTCTGGGCACCTGGGTGGCTCCCTCAGTTAAGCGCCCACTTCAGCTCAGGTCATGTTCTCACGGTTGGTGAGTTCAAGCCCTGCATGGGGCTCTGTGCTGACAGTGCAGAGCCTGAGGCTGCTTCGGATTCTGTGTCTCCCTCTCTCTCTGCTCCTTTCCCACTCGTGCTCTGTCTCTCTCTGTCTCTCAAAAATAAATAAACATTACAAAAAAATTTTTAAAAAATTGTTTCATCAACATTTCTATAGCAAGTTCTTCAGGATAAATAGGTAAGGGTCACATGGAGTGGGAGGAAAGAATATTAAGAAGGCAAATACATTCAGAGATCTCTCAGTTCAGCAAGGTTAAATGTTTTATTACTGCTGCTCATGACCCTGTCTTTAATATACTAATAGCACTGTAAATCTTCTAGAGAAGAATGTACAGTGCAGGAACTCCTAAAAGTAGAATTTGACAAGTAGACATTTTTTTTTTCTGTATAGCATCTCACAGAACATGTTCCACGAGAGAATATTTTGAGAAACATGGCCTTATATAAATGATTTTTTAAAAAGCCCCACCTAAAAGATTCACTGACTATATGATAGTCTCCAATTTTGAAAGTTTCATTCAAAAAACATGATGTGCACATTACGTTAATTCCCACCCTGAAGTTAACATATTATCTTTTGTATTGCTCATTTTATGGCTAGCAGGTGTAACAGTTTTACTACTTCCACACTACTTAAAGCTCCTGAAGAAGAGTTGGAGGTAAAATAATTAAAGTTCTCAGTTCTGCAAAATTTGATGACTCCTGGTGGTGTTACAGGAGGGTGGGAGAGACGCTGGTCATTGTCTCACGGAGTCAAAGAATGAATCTTGCAGATAACAGAAAGTGAGCAAAGGGTAGAATTTATTGAGGGAAAGTATAAAGCTCTCAAGAGTGAGAGGGGTCCCCAGGGGCCACTGGGGATATCTGCCCGTGGCTTTCTATTGGGACCTTATCAGAAAGTTTGTGAGACCTCACACATGGCACCTAGCCCAGGCAGGTCCGGAACACGTTTATCTTCTCTTTCTCCCCAAACTCCCCTGCTGCAGCTTCTTCAGCCTCCCACTTGTAGCTGCTGTCTGCCTCCCTGAAGGTCCCTTATCTCTCCCTGCCTAATGTAACCCTTTCCCTATTCAGTGGGATTCATTTCCAAAGAAACTGGATATTTAGTATTTTAACTGTCCAGCAATTTAGAAACATCCAGGCCAAAAGCCCATGAAAATGAAAAAAACTGTGGGAGGAAGAGGATGGAGAATTGTTTACTTAAAGTCCATATTTCTTTTTTTTTAATGTTTATTTATTTTTGAGAGAGAGAGACAGAGACAGAGCGTGAGTGGGGGAGGAGCAGAGACAGGGAGACAGAATCCAAAGCAGGCTCCAGGCTCTGAGCTGTCAGCACAGAGCCTGATGCAGGGCTCAAACCCACAAGCTGTGAGATCATGACCTGAGCTGAAGTCAGAAGCTTAACCGACTGAGCTACCCAGGCTCCCCTTAAAGTCCATATTTCTAAATCTGTTGTGTGTAGCAAAGGGAACTGTGCTTATACATCTATATCTGTGTTGTGCTTGAGTCCTGGTTAGTGTTTTATTTTCTTTAGATCTCTGTAGTTTTAGGCTGTTATGGTTTTGGTTAGGTTTAGCATAGAGAAGTGTGTTATTAAAAAGATAGACTGTTTAGTTAAATTACAGTTTTAGATTTACAGTAAGAAGTATGGAATTTCTTTGAGAAGAAAATGTGATAACAGAAGATAATGTATATCTACTGTCAACACTTCTAGCAAACAGTTGGATAGGGAGTCCACACTGGAAACTGAGGTCACAACATATTAAAATGACTGCTTTTTGGCATGTTGAAGAGTTTGATATCAGCCAACCTGCTTGATGGGACTCATACACTAAGGCTCTACTTTTATCTTGGAACCAAAAAATATAGCCATAACTACTTGATGTGGTGCTAATATATAGAATAATAAGGCATCACACATACCATTCTTACTGGAAATAAGGTAATTGATTAAAATGTTGCTTTTTAAAGAAACACCTTATAATTATCATCACTAACTGTTCAGAGATTTAATTTACACTAATGAGGACGCTCCTGTTAATGGTTTAGTACTGTGATATCTTCTTCAACACTGCAATACAGAGTAAATATTCATACCTAAATATATAGGAAGAAAGGGAGGGGAGGAGGGAAGGAGGGAAGGAGGGAAGGGGAAGGAAGAAGGAAGAGGGAGAGAGGAATAGAGACAGAATGTGTTTAGATTAACTTTGCAGAGTTCATGCAATGACTCTTCAATGATGGTTCTAAACGATTACACCAGATTTAATATCCCTAATTGTATAAGAAAATATATGTAATAATAAAAAACCAAGCAACACAGTTTATATTATAAAAGAAGAACATAACATGAAGACAGAGAGCCTTTGACAACATGTTAGCATAACAGGAAAGTAGGGTTCAAACTATTTGCAGAATAATTCACTACATAAACTATGGTACCAATCAAGATTAATGTGGAAGATATATATCTATATATACATATATATATACATACATATATCTATATCTATATATATACATACATAATCTATATCTGTATCTATATCTATCTACCTATATCTATCTATCTATCTACCTACCTATATAGATATATCTATATAGGTAGGTAGATAGATAGATAGATAGACAGGAGTGCTCCTGCTCAAAGCAGCTTGAATTTAGAGATAGAGGAGCTTAAATAGAAACCTTTGCGGTAGAAAGTAGTTTATAACTCTTGGAATCATTGTCTAACAAATCCATTAAAATACCAAATTACAGACTTTAACGGCATTCTTTGGGAGGTATTATAAGCCAGAATTAGCATCATTCCAACTAAGGTTGTCTATTCACTTGTAAATAAAAGATGTGCCAGTTTCTCCAAAGAAGAAAAACATTTCTAGAGTTTGAATAACCCAAGTGGTCTCTCGCAGGAAAGCTTACTGATGTGCAATATTTGGTGGAGAATGTCAGTGCCCTGTTAACAATATGAGAAATGATGCTACAAATGAGACCAAATATCCCTCATAGTGAGAGGGCTATTTGACATTATCTGTCAGTTCAAAATTTATTTTCCCCTTGTGATTTTCCATAGCTCAATGGAAATAAGTTTTTTGTTGTTGTTGTTGTTGTTTGGAATTCTATGCATTGTGCCTTTATCATTTAATTAACAAAGTATAAATTTATGGAAAGACTTAAGAAATTTCTCACCCTCTTCCTATGTTCTCCCTCTATTTTTTCCTTATCCATCTCCTTCTTTCTTTTCCTCTTCCCTCATCCTTATCTTCATTTTATTGAGTAACATTTATAGCTACTATTTTTTGAACACAGCCATTGTTTTAAGTGCATATATATATATATATATATTCTTTATTCATTTCACAAATATATGGTGAGCACTTCTGAGGAAGAAAAACTATTCTAGGAAAAATTATCCTTGCTCATATAGAGCTTACACTGTACTTGAGGTAACAGATATGCATGTAAATAGACAAGATAATTGTAGATTATATTAGGTATTCTAAAGAATGTAAACAAGGTGACAAGATAGTATAACCGGGTAAGGGAAGTTAATAAAGACCTCTCTAAGGTGGTGACATTTGGACTGAGATAAAAATAAATCAGGATCTGGGGTTAAAACATTCCAGGCATAGGTTACAAAGGAGTTTAGGATGTTAGAGAGGGAGGCCTGTTTTGTTAGAGCTTATTGAGGAGAAATTACATGAGATGATGTTGGAGAAGTGGTCTGGAACTAGATCATTTAAAAACCCTCTAGGCTGAGTAAGAAATACAGATTTTATCTTGGGAGCAATGGGGCTCCATTGAAGTATTCAGTGCAGGGGAGAGATAGTATCTGATTTGCATTTTCAGAATTTTCTTCTATTTATTGTGGGGAGAATGGGTAGTGAGAAGTGAACTGATTGGGGACTTATTTTGGTGGTAAAGCCACAGGTTTTGGTGATGCATTGGAGGTGGAGAATTAAAGAAAGCAACAAATTGATGATGAATTCTAGGTTTTCAGTTTGAGGAACAGAAATTTTACAGTGGTACATCTACTAAACTGAGGGTAACTAAGTGAGCAACAAGTTGTTGTTCTTGATTTTGGATGAAAATCATGAGGTCTTTTTTGACACACTAACTTTGGATGCCTATCAAATATCTAAGTGGTGTGATGTCAAAAAGTTGCAAAATACAAATCTGGATCAGAACAGAGGTCTGGGTTTTAGATGGAAATTTGGAAATCATCAAGAAACTAATAGTATTTAAAACCACGATACTAGAATTGAGTCTCCTAGACAGTGATTATAGAGGAAAAATGAAGAGTGAAGAGGAGAGAAAAGAGCAGAATGGAAGAGAAGGATCCTAAGATTAAGTCGTCAAACACACCAAGATTTAAGACTGCACAGAGAATGTTGGACTGGCAAAGGAGACTGAGAAAAAGGAGTAGACAGTCAAGAGAATGTGGTGTCCCAGAAATGAAGAGAGGAGAGTGCTTCAGGAGGGCATGTCTAGTTGGGTTAAATGCTGTTGAGAGGGCAATATATTAATTATATGTTCTATAAGTAAAATTATTTGCAATAATATGTAAATAATATTTTAATATGCCATTGTTAATCTTGATCATTGCTACTTCGAAGTTCTGGGTGCAGAAGATAGAAATAGATAGACTAATGAATTGGAGATCATTATATGAACTCATTTAATCCTTGTAAACAAACTTGAGGACTATTACCACTTAACAGATGAGAAAATTGAGACTCAGAGAGATTAAGTAATTCATTAAGTGTCACAAGATATTGATGGAGGCAGGATTCAAACCAAGGTCTCCCTAACGTCAAAGATTGCTGCCCTTAATCACTACACATCAGGAATTCAGGTTTAGAGAATGAAAAGGCTCAGAATTTGGAAAACATAGTCTATTACATCAGTGCTGCTAATGTTCACTTAGTAGAATCGGTAAGTTACCCGCTTCAAAACAAAAATGGATCTTCAAACTATCTTTAGGAATGGGTAGGCTTCAAGGGGCTTCTGGCATTTTTCAGTGTATCAACTTCTATTTCACAAAAGGCAATTTCTGCTGAGCTGTAGCACTTCTTGGATTGTGAGAGTAGGGCTGTCTGATACTCTATGGCAATGAATTTCTAGTTTTAAGGATTTTTTTGATACTAGCAAACAGTTATTGACTTAAGAGCCTGTCCTAGTACATTACAGAGAACATAAACCTCTGTTTTTTACAATTGATATTTCACCTTATGATTTTGGAGATGTGCTTATCCACAAAATGCCAGATGGCATTGAGATACTGATTGTTAACTACTCAAGAGTAATTTCATACACAAAATAAAAATAAACAGAAATTGACAAAAAGTCTTTTCTATCATTATAAATCTCAAGACATTTCATAATATCTTTAATTGGCGTGTTCACAATGTATATTAAGTCTCTTTTGAGATTCTTCACAGGGTAAGTATGAAAAGTTAATTATACCATAATAGAGGTAGTATCTGTGTATTTTAAGCAAAAATAGGGGCACCTGGGTGGCTCAGTCTGTGAAGCATCCAACTCTTGGTTTCGGCTCAGGACATGATCTCACAGTTCATGAGATAGAGCCACGCTGTCGGCACAGAGCCTGCTTGGGATTCTTTCTCTCTCTCTTTCTGCTCCTCCCCCACTCATGCTCTCTCTCTCTCTCAAAACAGATATATAAACTTTGAATAAATAAATATGCTATAAACCATTGTCTACCACTTCATACCTCAGATGGTAATATGACACCTATATGGAAGCTTTGATATTAAAAGATTTCTATGACTCACACCTTTAGCCTGATCAAATTGCCCAGGTAATGGAATTTCAGACTGAACATGCTTTAATTTCAGTGAGTGGATGTTCCTTAGGGAACTTCTTGAGATAATCATTTATGCACCACACAGAAAATTGACATTGAAGGTATATATTGCAGATTGCCCCATGGTTATTGCAAAATAAAAAGTTGATACAAGTGTGTTTTGGCTACACAATCTATGTATATTTGGAAATTGCCTACATGAAACATTGGCAGGAAGATATTGTGGCCTGAACTGGATTTCAATATTGAAAAACAACTGTACTGAAACGTAGTACATGCCAGACTACTTGGTCTAACTTGTTAAGGTGAGTAGAAGATGATGGTCACTAATACTGATTAAATGTCTTTTGTATGCCAGCCACTATGCAAGGAGAAGCCTTTCCTGTTTACCTAACCTAATCACCACCACAACCATACAAACTCGGTATTATTATCCTCATTTTACATAGAGGGATTATATAACATGTATAAACTCCCACAGTGGACCACTGTCAGAAATGAAATGCAAGAGCTATGAACATTAAAATGTAGATTGTATATATATTATTTGTCTAGAATCCAGATTAGTTTTGCTGGATTACAAAATAAATGACTAAAAGTATGTCCAAATCTAAAATTGCAAGATACACAAAATAAAGGATATATATTTATGTATATTTCAATAGTGTTTTATATATATATGTATATATATATATATACATATATATATATTTAGTTTATTTATTTATTTTGAGAGAGAGAGTGTAAGAAGGGGAGGGGAAGATAGGGAGAGAGAGAATCCCAAGCAGGCCCTGCGCTGACAACATGGGGCTCTATCTTACAAATCATGACCTGAGCTGAAATCAAGAGTTGGATGCTTAACTGACTGAATCACCCAGATGCCCCAATAGTGTTATATCTTTTCAATATAACATTTTTCTGCTAATAAAAGAATATAGTTTTATTGTAGAAGATTCTGAAATTTTTGAAGAAAATAATACCTAACAGTATAACAGTGTTGGAGCAGTTACTATGGATAAGATATTCTGCTATTTTTTCCAATGGATTATTTTATTTAATGCTCACAACAGCCAAAGGCAGAAGATGTTATTGATATTTACTTTTCTACAAATGAAGAAACATGGTGCAGAAAACTTCAGAAATTTTCCTAAGGTATCACACTTTAGTCAAGATTCAAACTCAAGCAGTCTATCTTGAGAGCCTACACATTACACTGCCACTCATAATCCCAATGGCCAAAGAAAACTGTCAGTAATTTGACCCATTCCCTTATATGTGTTAATTCTTTAAAGGTGGTTGCTAAAATAGGCTTCCAATTCCCCATTCCAAAAACTGGATTAAATCTCTCATGAAACTCACTTTTTTCTAAGTTTAAATGTGTATCCCAGTATACATAAATATATCATATCACCAGAAACTCATCGATAAGGTTTAGGAAAAAACAGGTAATCTTTTTTTTCCACTTAATATATATCTTACATTTCTATGTTATGATCAGGGTTCTGACATTTGTAAAAGGCAAAAGTTCGGGGCCCTGAATTTCCCAAGTTTCCAATTCTCTGCTCTTATCTCTGTATTTTTGTTATCCTGTAGAGATCCCAAGGCTTTCATTAGCCCTGTGCTGCCCCTCTGCTTATACTTCATAAGGTTTTGCCTTTAGGGAGTCATTAAAAATGATATACATTCTGCCAGAAATCAGAATGCAACTAACAAGAAACACTGATCAAAAATATTTTCCCAGTGTAGGAGCCTTGATCCCCATGTGGGACTTTGTCTACAAAAATGCAACTTAACTAACATTTTGAAGTCACAAATGAATTCACCTTGGCCTGTGCTATCAGATATCAGATCTTCTGGCTCCATGTAAGACATTACTCATAGCACCTACAAGTGTGTTTTCATTCTTAAATAGTAACTCTTTAATCTAGTTGGATTATTCTCCAGTGTAGAAGTATGTGTACTTTTTCCAGGCAAAACTTGACACCCCAATCCCACTGTCTATCCATTGAATATTAATTGTGGTGTAAATCTGAATTCTTGTGTATCTCTGTGTCTAAGGAACTGATACTGATAGCCCTAACCATTCTAAATGCATGTCACTGCCACCACCCCCATATTAGTTTGCTTGGGCTGCCATAACAGAATACTAAGGGGTTAGTCAGTCTTTTATTAAAGTTTATTCATTTATTTTTGATAGAGAGAGAAAGCGAGAGGGCAAGCAGGGGAGGGGCAGAGAGAGGGAGACAGAGAATCCTAAACAGGCTCTGCGCTGCCAGCACAGAGCCTGATGCAGGGCTTGAACTCACAAACTGTGAGATAATGACCTGAGCCGAAATCAAGAGACAGATGTTTAGCTGACTGAGCCACCCAGGTGCCCCTAGGCTGGGTAGTCTAAACAACAGAAATCTGTTTCTCAAGTTCTGAAGGCTGGTAACTCCAAGATCAAGGTGGCAGCTGATTTGGTTACTGATGTGGGTTCTCTTCCTGGTTTATAGACAGCTTCCTTCTCACTATGCCTTCATATATATATATATATATATATATATATATATATATCCGGAAGGGGAGGGGGAGAGAGAGAGACACCTCTTGTGTCTCTTCTCATAAGGACACTAATCCTACCAAATCAGGACGCCACCTAACCTTAATTACCTCTTATAGGCTCTATCTTCATATGTAGTCACTTGGGGTTAAGGCTTCAAGAACGAATTTTGACGGGGACATAATTTAGTCCATGGCATTCCACCCATGGGCCTCCAAAATGCGTGTCCTTTTCACATGCAAAACACATTCATTCTACTCCAAAAATACCAATGGTCTTAACTCATTTCAGCGTCAACTCTAAAGTCCAACGTTTCATCTAAATATCATCTAAATAAGATTTGAGTAACACTTGAGATACTAATACTAAACTAATACAGTTCATCTTCAGGTAAAATTATTTTCCAGCTGTGAACCTGTGAAACCAAACAAGTTGTGTGCTTCCAAAATATAATGGTGGGATAGGCATAGGGTAAACATCCCCATTCCAAAAGGGAAAAATTGGAAAGAAGGAAGGGATTATGGGTTCCAAACAAGCCCAAAACCTAGCAAGGCAAATTCCATTAGTTTTTAAGGCTAGAGAATAATCCTCTTTGGCTTGATGCTCTGTCCTTCAGGACCACAGTGGTGCAGTGTCACCCACAGAGCTGGAGGGGACCCCGCCCATTCAGGTCAGATGGATAGCCTTTCCCCTTTGCTCTCGGCAAGGCTCTCATTCTCCGGAACTGAGGAAAAAGCAGCTTTGGCCTCTGAGCCTGTGTTGGGAAGTGGCAGCCCTGATGATCTCCAACACACCTTCTGGGTGATTTTTCCCTTCTTTCATTTGATCTCATTTTTTCTGTGTCTTTTAGTCCCAGCTGGCAGTGCTTCTGTTGATATAATGCCATTTCTATTGCTTGCTTCTTCTGTGGTTACTGACCATATTTGTGGTTCATACCCATACTAATTTCCTTATCAAATGGTTGTTTAGCCACACCCTTAATGTTCTCTTCAGAACCGTCTTCCTTATTTGTTGTATTATGGACATGGTTAGAGTTTTCCAGATCTTCAAGTTCTGGTTCCTTTTGCTAAACAACTCCTTAAATTTATCTCTCTCCTCTTGCATTTTACTGTAAGTATTAAAAAGGGGCAAGGCCATACCTTCAACACTTTGCTTAGAAATCTTCAGAACTAAATATTCAGTTTTATCACTAGGAAGTTCTACCTTTCATCAAAACTAGAACACAATTCAGCCAAGTACTTTGTCACTTTATTACAATGATTGCCTTTCCTCCAGTTTCTGATAAGCTACTCCTCATTTCCACCTGAGATTTGGTCAGAATGACCCTTAATGTCCTTATTTCTATCAATAATGTTTTCCATGATTATGTATTCTCTAAGAAGATGGAGGCTTTCTCTACAGCTCTCTTCTTTTCTTTCTGAGCTCTCACAAGAATCACCTTTAGCATCCATATTTCTACCAACAGTCCCTTCACGGCAATCCAGGATTTTTCTAGCACACACCTTAAAAATCCTCCAGCCTCTATTCAGTACCCGGCTTTAATTCCATTGACACATTTTTAGGTATTTGTTACAGCAGCGCTCTGCTTCTCAGTACCAAAATCTGTGTCAGTCTGATCATGGGGCCATAACAAAGTACCATAGCCTGGGTGGCTTAAACAACAGAAAATTATTTCTCATGGTTTTGGAATATGGGAAGTCTGAGATTAAGGTGCTGGCTAATTTGGTTTCCAGCGAAAGCTCTCTTCCTTGTTTGTAGATGCTACCTTCATTCCGTGCCTTTACATGCTGGAGAGAGAGAGCTTTCCTATGTCTTAGGAGGACAGTAACCCCACTCTTATGACCTCATTTAACCTTATTAACCTCCTCAGAGCCTCCATCTTCAAATAAAATCACATTAGGGATTAGGGTTCCCAGCATATAAATTTTTGATGGACACAATTCAGTCCATAGTACTCCCCCTCATCCCACCACCTCAAGTCATTTATTTATGAGAGTTTATACTTGTCTATTCCAAAATATATTTTTCAGCTTATTTCTGCCCTTTCTTATCTTATTCTTCCCTGAAGCTTCTGGTCTGAACCCCAAATATCTTTATTTTGCTGGACACATATTTCATTACAAGTGACCACTACTGGTGCCAACAACAGTCTTATGGAGTGGCATGTTTATCTTCATGTCTAGGGTAAGCACTGGTATCTCTTACAGCTTGCCAGTATGGTCAGAACTCACATATAACTTCTGAAGGTAAATTTGTCAGCAACTGCTGCCCAAGATATTGGCTTCCCCAGAAACTGTCCACTTTCTTAAACTGCTGGTGCTGCTACTGATTTTGTTGCTTTCACTGACACTTGTATCAAAAGGTCTGGGCTCAGGAATGACATTTATATCTTCCATGATTGCACGTGATTAGAGGCAGCTCATCTCTACTGTCTTGAAATCTAGGTTCTGAGAGGTGAGAAAGTCCCTCCAATCAGTAAAAAGGCCTATTTCATTTTATCCTGTAGGATTAGCCAATCCTCTTTAAAGGAGAAGAGCTTCCTACTCAACAGATTGTGGTATTTCTCATGTGAACAAAAATACATAAATACAAATTATTACATTGGTATATATCCAAGATTTGCATTTTTCTGTTTTGTTCAAGGTCACCTTCTTAGACATAAGTCCTTTACTAGCTGTTTATAATAGCTACAGTCAATCTAAAGAAACAGGCCCAAGGCTCAGGAAGGAAGAAATGTCAATTTTAGTATAGTGTATTGATTAAACTTGCTCTAATGCTTTGCACCTTTCCCCCACATACATCCCAGGGCTTCAGTGAGTAGCAACACATGATAGCTGTTGAAGAGGCTTAGAAGATGCCCCCTAACCCCTTGAACTCACACTGGTTTCAGTTTGGCCTGTATAAGGAAGGTGAATGGATCCAAACACAAAGCAGCCTCGGGCCTAATTCATTGTGGCAACCCATAGAGCGTGATTCTAAAATAGGAACCAAAAAGATAAGTAAAGAAAGCAGTATAGAACATGCCACAAAGAAAGCAGAACTTTTAAACTATTCACTTATTATATTGAACTTTAATTGCCAGCATTGTGTTTCAATAAAGTCTTTGCATTTGATCAATTATTTTTTTCACATCTTTATTGAGGTACAGTTGACAAGTAAAATTATATTAAAGTATACAACATAATGATTTGATGTATATCTGCATTGCGAAATGATTACCACAATCAAGCAAATTAACATATCCATCACCTGACATAGTAAATACATTATTTCTCCACAGAAATTTTACCGATGGGGGAGAACAAAGAATCACACTGGAAGTTAAGCTGAAAAGGTGGGCGTACGCCGGCTGACTCCATCTTGTTCTGTGTCCTTCACCTTGACCACACCTCCTCCCCTTGAGCAACCCCCCCCCCCACCTGCCTAACAGGACTCGGACCCTTCCCCAGCCAATCTGCTGAGGCCACAGCCATTACCTCACCAACTGCCCCTAGGCCCCAATAAAACCTTTGTCCTTTTGAAACTCGCTCTCTGTGCCCGATATCTCACCACTGCGTCGGTGCAGGTAGGGGATTGAGCTCTAGCTAGCTCGAATAAAGGCTCTTTTGCTTTTGCATCGGACTCGGCTCCCTAGTGGTCTTTGAGGATCACGAATTCTGGGCATAACATTTGGGGGCTCGTCCGGGATCCCCAAGACCCCTGAGGGACCCCCGACCCGGAGAGCCTGACTGGCCACGATTAGTGTCTGTCTGTTTGTTCTGTCTTTTCTGTGTGAGCTCATTTCTGGAATTCTGGTAGTGCCCGACGCGGTCTAAGTGGACGCACTGGAGGATCACAGGCCGGGAGTTTCGGAAGACGTTCCGATCCTCCCTTCTGGAGGGACATAGAATCCCCTCATCAGTTTTGGAGGGATGTGGAATCCCCTCAAAGGTCTGAGACGAGGCGGGTCGCTCCCGCTGGTCGGCGTGAGGCCGTTGTCTAGCTTTCGGTTTTGGAGGGACATGGAATTCCCTCAAAGGTCTAAGCTAGCTTTCAGTTTTGCTTCCATGGAGTTGGAAGACTTTCTAGGGGCCCTCTGTTTGTCTGTTTTTGTGTTTCTCTGTTTTGTTCTGTTACTGGATGGACATTATGGGACAGACTCAGACTACTCCTCTAAGTATTATGATTGATCACTTTAAGGATGTGAGGGGAAGAGCTAACAACCTCAGTGTGGAAGTCTGAAAGGGTCGGTGGCAGTTTTTTTGTTCTAGCGAGTGGCCAACTTTCAATGTCGGGTGGCCACCAGAGGGGACCTTCGACCTCCCTACCATCCACCAAATCAGGAGTATCATCTCTCGGCCTAAGACGGGCCATCTTGATCAGCTCCCTTACATTATCACTTGCCAGGACCTTGTAGAAGACCCACCCTCTTGGCTTAAGCCCTTCCTAGCCCCGCTCCCTCCGGAGCCAAAACCCATTCTTGCTTTGCAGGGGACAAAGAAGAAGAAAAGTCTTACCCAGCCTTCAGCACCCCTCTACCCTGTTCTACAAGGGGGGACTGAAGAAGAATTAATTTTTCCTCCCCCATATAACCCCTCTAGGATGCCGGAAGAACACCATCCTCCCCCTCCGGGGGGAGGCAGACACTGTTCTGAGAGTGGGAGGCGGAAACTCTCCAGTGGGAAGCCCGCCCTTTACCAGACAAAGGGCTCAGAGGGAGCAATCCGCCTCTGCCACCAACTCCACTATTCTGCCCCTGCGAGCCACCGGACCCCCAGACGAGGAGGGGAATCAGCCCCATCACTATTGGCCTTTCGCCACTAATGACCTCTACAATTGGAAAGCTCAGAATCCTAAGTTTTCCAAGAAACCGGCAGGGCTTATTGATTTATTAGACTCTGTTCTTTTTACCCATCAGCCCATGTGGGACGATTGCCAGCAGCTTTTGCAGGTCCTGTTCACAACTGAAGAAAGAGAAAGAATCCTCAATGGGGCCCGAAAACTAGTTCCGGGCACAGACGGGAATCCCACCACCAACCAGGCTCAGATAGATGCCTCCTTCCCCTTAAGTCGGCCCCAGTGGGATTTCAACACGGCAGAAGGTAAGGAGAGGCTCCGGGTCTACCGCCAGACTCTAATGGGGGGTCTCCGAATGGCTGCTAGAAAGCCAACCAATTTGGCCAAGGTAGGAAATGTACAACAGGGAAAAGATGAATCTCCGGCTGCCTTTTTAGAACGGATCATGGAGGCATTCCGTACCTATACCCCCATGGATCCAGAGGCTCCGGAAAGCAAGGCAGCTGTTATCATGGCCTTTGTAAACCAATCGGCCATAGACATTAGGAGAAAATTACAGAAAATAGATAGACTAGGAGAAAAAAGTCTGCAGGACTTACTGGTGGTAGCCGAAAAGGTATATAATAACCGGGAGCCTCCTGAGGACAAGCAGGCTCGCGCCATGGCGGCTGCCAGCAGTAAGCAGACTTGAGACCTGGCCAGAATACTACTAGCTACCACTGCTGACTCCCCTGAGGAACGAGACTGCCGTCTCCGGCAGCTGGCAGACGACACAAGAAAAGGTAAAAAGAACCACCAAGGGGGGGAAGCAGAGGCTGCAGAAGGATCAGTGCGCATGCTGCAAGGAGATAGGGCACTGGGCCCGAGATTGTCCAAAAAGGGCCGGTGGGAAGGGAAGCAAGACTGATCGAGTAAAAGTCCTAGAGCTAGATGAACTAAGTGATTAGGGGAGTCGGGGTTCGGACCCTCTCCCCGAACCCAGGGTAACTCTTAAAGTGGAGGGGACCCCTGTTGACTTCCTTGTCGACACCGGAGCACAACATTCGGTCCTCCGCACCCCACAAGGAAAACTAGCCAGCAAGAAGTCCTGGGTACAAGGGGCAACTGGTATGAGCCAGTATTCATGGACTACCCGAAGAACAGTAGATTTGGGAACGGGCCGGGTATCCCACTCCTTTATGGTAATACCAGAATGCCCCTACCCGCTGTTAGGACGGGACTTACTGACCAAGATTGGAGCTCAGATAACTTTCAGACAAGGGGGGCCTCAGGTCACCGATGGCAAGGGCCACCCCATCCAGGTCCTGACCATGAAACTGGAGGATGAATACCGCCTCCACCAGGAGGCACTCCCGAGAGAGGATAATATAGACAGATGGCTACAAGAATTCCCCTCGGTTTGGGCAGAGATGGGGGCAATAGGACTAGCCGCTCATAGGACCCCAGTCCTGGTAGAGCTCAAGCCAGGAGACAGTCCAGTAAGGATCAAACAATACCCCATGTCTCAGGAGGCCCGGAAGGGGATCCAGCCACACATCCGGAGACTACGAAGCCTAGGGGTACTAGTTCCTTGCCAGTCTCTCTGGAACACCCCCCTACTGCCGGTCAAAAAGCCTCATACAAATGACTACTGACCAGTACAAGACCTCCGGGAAGTAAATAAGAGGGTCACGGACATACACCCAACTGTTCCCAACCCATATACTCTCTTGAGCTCCTTGGCGCCTTCCAGGGTCTGGTATACTGTACTAGATTTAAAGGACGCCTTCTTCAGTCTGCCCCTGGCACCCCAGAGCCAACCCTTGTTCGCCTTTGAGTGGCATGATCCGGAGGAGGGCTACAGTGGGCAACTCACCTGCACACGGCTACCTCAGGGATTCAAAAATTTGCCCACCATCTTCGACGAGGCACTACATGAGGACCTGGGTGAGTACAGAAGGGAGCACCCTGGCCTCACCCTCCTACAGTACGTAGATGACATCCTGATTGCTGCCAACATGGCCAAAGACTGTGAGTGAGGGACCCAGGACATGCTGGCTACCCTGGGGGCCTTAGGGTACCAGGCATCTGCGAAGAAGGCTCAGATATGCAGGGAGAGGGTAAGTTACCTGGGATATATCCTGGAGGGCGGACAGTGGCGGTTATCAGATGCCAGAAAAGAAACTGTCCTAAAGATCCCTACTCCCACCTCCCGAAGAAAAGTGAGGGAATTCCTAGGATCAGCCGGCTACTGCCGCCTCTGGGTTCCAGGTTTTGCTGAGATCGCCAGGCCCTTATATGAAGCTACCAAAGAGGGGAAAACATTTAAATGGGCTGAAAAAGAAGAAACTGCCTTTAATCAGTTAAAAAAGGCCCTCCTAAGTGCCCCAGCCCTGGGCCTACCAGACATTACGAAGCCCTTCTACCTCTTTGTAGACGAACATAAGGGAATAGCAAAAGGGGTTCTAACTCAAGCCTTAGGCCCCTGGAACCACCCAGTGGCTTACCTGTCCAAGAAACTAGACCCAGTGGCTGCCGGCTGGCTGCCATGCCTAAGAATTATTGTGGCAACAGCACTCCTAGTCAAGGATGCAGACAGACTGACCCTAGGACAGGAGATCTGGATCACGACCCCACAAACCATTGAAGGGGTCCTGAAACAGCCTCCTGATAGATGGATGAGCAACACACATGTGACTCATTACCAGAGCCTCCTACTCAACCCTCCACGAGTGCAGTTCCACCCCAGTGCAGCCCTCAATCCTGCAACCCTGCTGCCTGACCCTGACCTAGGTGCTCCACTACATGACTGTGCAGGAATCCTGGAACAAGTACATGGATTCCGGACAGACCTGACCGACCGGCCCCTCCCCGATGCCAAGGCTACTTGGTTCACTGATGGCAGCAGCTTTGTGCGAGACGGACACAGGTATGCGGGTGCAGCGGTGGTCACCGAAACGGACATGGGCGGAGGCTCTACCCTCCGGAACATCAGCCCAGAGAGCAGAGCTTATAGCCCTCACCAAGGCGCTGATGCTGGGAGCTGGAAAATGGCTTAACATCTACACAGACAGCCGTTATGTGTTTGGCACTGCTCATATTCATGGGTCAATTTATCAGGAGAGGGGGTTACTGACGGCAGAAGAACAGACTATAAAAAATAAGCAGGAGATACTTAACCTGCTTACGGCCTTATGGCTTCCTGCCAAGCTAGCCATTATCCACTGCCAAGGGCACCAAAAAGCTGATAATCCAGTAGCTAGAGGTAATCAAAAGGCTGACCAGGTAGCCAAGGCAGTAGCCCTTACTTCAGTCCCCACCATGACCATACAACTACCGGACCCCGGAGACCCAGTTTTACCAGACCTGCCCAAATACTCCCAGGAGGAGTTACAGCAGATCAAGAAACTCCCCATGGCCCAGGAGATAAAGGGATGGTGGTATACACCTAACAAGGAGCTCGTGCTGCCAGTCCGGCTCGGAGTCTCAATATTAGAGCACATGCATTGGTCTACTCACATGGGGGCCCAAAAATTAAAAGACTTAATCCGACATGCCAGAATCAAGATTCACCAACAGGACACCAAAATAGAGCAAGTTGTATCTGCCTGCAAGACCTGCCAACTCACCAATGCGAGGGCCACATCAAATAAAAAAGGAACAAGGCTCAGAGGCACCAGACCGGGAGCCCAATGGGAAGTCAACTTCACTGAAGTCAAACCAGGAAAGTATGGTTATAAATATCTTTTAGTATTTACAGACACCTTCTCTGGCTGGGTGGAGGCATACCCAACCAAGTATGAAACGGCTCAGACGGTGGCTAAGAAGCTACTAGAAGACATCTTACCCAGGTATGGTTTTCCTGCCATGGTAGGATCAGACAATGGACCAGCTTTTATCTCGCAGGTAACACAGGCAGTAGCCAAGGCGGTGGGGGCAAACTGGAAATTACATTGTGCTTATAGGCCCCAGAGCTCAGGACTGGTAGAAAGAATGAATAGAACCCTAAAAGAGACCCTTACCAAATTAACCATGGAGGCTGGCGGGGACTGGGTGACTCTCCTACCGTACGCCCTTTACCGGGTTAGAAACACTCCTTACACTCTGGGTTTTACTCCCTACGAGATCATGTTTGGCAGGCCACCCCCTGTTATTCCCAGCCTTCGAGCTGAACTTATTGCTGAGTTTAAAGATCAAGAACTTTTTCTTTCCTTGAGGGGGCTCCAGAGGGTGCACGAGGATATTTGGCCGCGCCTCCGTGCCATCTACGAGGCTGGCCCGACCCCGACACCTCATCAGTACAGGCCGGGAGACTGGGTCTACGTCAAGAGGCACCACCGAGAGACCCTTGAGCCGCGCTGGAAGGGACCCTACATCGCTCTCAACCCCCACCGCTCTCAAAGTAGACGGCATCGCGACCTGGGTCCATCACACCCACGTTCCGCCAGCAGACCCCTCCTCGATCCGGAAGGACTTTGTCACGCGATGGGCCATCAGTCAGGACCAACACAACCCGCTCAAGCTCAAGCTACAGCGCATTTGACCCATCTAATATTGGTAACTCTGTTAACTCTGCTTGTCATTGCTCATGCTTCCGGGAGTCCCCACGCCCCCCAAAACATCACCTGGCAGATCGTAGACACCAGCTTGGGGACAATACTTAATCAGACCTCCCAGAACCACCCCAGGGACACTTGCTTCCCAGAACTTTGTGTAAACCTCCAAACTCTGTTCCCCTTGTCACCATAAATGCAGCCGGTCCCATGATTGGGTCTGTAAGCTACATGACAAGGGGGGAATGAAAGGGCAGGCCTACGCCGGCCGACTCCATCTTGTTCTGTGTCCTTCACCTTGACCACACCTCCTCCCCTTGAGCAACCCCCCCCCCCCCACCTCACCTGCCTAACAGGACTCTGACCCTTCCCCAGCCAATCGGCTGAGGCCACAGCCATTACCTCACCAACTACCCCTAGGCCCCAATAAAGCCTTTGTCCTTTTGAAACTTGCTGTCTCTCCCTGGTATCTCATCGGTGCAGGTAGGGGGTTGAGCTCGAGCTAGCTCGAATAAAGGCTCTTTTGCTTTTGCATCAGACTCGGCTCCCTAGTGGTCTTTGGGGATCACGAATTCTGGGCATAACAAGGCTGGGTTACTAAAATCCTTCTTTATTTAACGTTTTATAGATGTTTTTGTTTTTTATATGCTTGTGCACATTTCATATCAAGATTTTTAAAATAAATTTAATATTGCTGCTATTATTACTGGGACTTTTCCTCTATTATGGTTTCTAAGTGCTTTTGTTGGCATGTATGAATTATAATAATTTTTGTAAATTTATGATTTCTTTCTGGCTATATTTTAAAATATTTATAATTCTAGGTGATTTTTAGTTATCTCATTGCGTTTTCAAGGCATAAAATTACTCTATCTGTGAATAATAATGTGTTTGTTGCTTCATTTCTGAAAGTTGTACCTGTTAATTCCTAGCTGACTTTCTAGAATCACATCAACTAACAGGAATGATAAAAGGCATCTCTATTGCTGGTATATATGAAAGCTGATTTTAATGGAAATTTGTTTCCTGTTTCATTATAAAGTATAACACTGGCAGTTTATTATAGGTGTTTCATTTAGGAAACAAGTAATAGAAAACTTGACTCAAACTGGTTTGAATAATAAGACAATTTTCACCTCATAAATGAAAAGTTAGAGGTAGGACAGGCAGGAGCTAGCCATGGCACAATACCGTCCTTAAGGACCAGTCTTTCTGGTATTGTCCTTGAATTTGGCTTCATAATAGGATGGCTACAGCAATTCAGGTTGCCACATCCAGTAAAATATCCAAAAGAAAAAAAAAACAAAAACAACTGTAGATTCCTGAGTCCCTTTCTTAGGAGTGAGAACACTTCATAGAAGTCCTCCAACAGAATTTCTCTCATATTTTATTGGGTAGAATTGGGTTAAATATTTGTTTCTAAATCAATCATTAACAAGGAGACTGTGACTACCTTAAGTAGCTTAGAGTAACATTTTAAGGTTGGAATGGATATTGATGAATCAACCACATTGACCATAAAAATGCATTCTGATTTCATTACATATTACTTTTTCTAGGCAATACTCTTCTACCTTTTTGGTATTATAATAGTATTAATCTGTAAGTCATCATAGCAGTTGGGAAGAGCACAGGATTTGGAGTCATAAATAAATACTGTATTAGTTTTAAGAGTTTTTGTTGGAATCTTCAGGGTTTTCTGTATATAAAATCATATAATCTGCAAACAGAAAAATTTTATATCCCCTTTTCCAATTTGGATGCTTTTATTTTAAATTCTTGCCTAGTTGCTCTGGAAAAAATTTCCAGTTCTATGTTGAATAGGAGTGGGGAGGGTGGAAACCCTTGTCTTTATCCTGATTTTAGCAGGGAGGCTTTCACCTTTTTACCATTCAGTCTGAGCTCAGCTGTGTTTTTCATATATGGCCTTGATTATGTTGAGGTACCTTTCTTCTATAACCAATTTGTTAATTTTTTTATTATAAAAGGATATTAAATTTTTCAAATGCTTTTTCTGCATCTATTGAAATGGTCATATGATTTTTATCTATCATTCTATTAATGTAGTATGTCACATTTATTGATAGGTGTATGTTGAACCATATTTGTATCTTCAGGATAAATCCTACTTCATCAAGAATCCTATGATTTTTTTTTAATGTGATTTTGAATTTAGTTTGCTAGTACTTTTTTGATAATTTTTACATGTATATTAATCAAGGATTTTGGTGTACATTTTTTTTAAGTTTATTTATTTATTTTGAGAGAAAGAGAGAGAGCAGGGGAGGGACAGAGAGAGATGGAGAGAGAGAATCCTAAGCAGGCTCCACACTGTCAGTGCAGAGCCTGACACAGGATCTCAATCCCATGAACCATGAGATCATGAACTGAGCCAAAACCAAGATTCAGATGTTTAACCGAGACACCCAGGAGACCCTCTTTTCTTTCAATGTCCTTATCTGACTGCGGTATCAGGGTGATGCTGGCCTTGTAACATGAGTTTGAAAATATACCCCTCCTCTTCAACTTTTTGGAAGATTTTGAGAAGGATTGGCAGTAATTATTTCTTAAGTATTTGGTAGAATTCACCTGTTAAATCATTTAGCCTTGGGCTTCTTCTTTGTTGGGAAGTTTTGGATTACTTCTTCAATATCCTTACTTGTTATTGGTCTGTTCAAATTTTCTGTTTCTTCCTGATTCAGTCTTTGTTGTTGTGTTTCCAGGAATTTATCCATTTCTTTTAGGTTATCCAATTTGTTGGCATGCAATTGTTGATAGTAGTCTCTTATGATGTGTTATATATCTCTGGTTTCAGTTGTAATGTTTTCTCTTTTATTTTCTGATTCTATTTATTTTAATCTCCTCCTTTTTTTTCCTAGCCTGGCTAAAGGTTTGTCAATTTTGTTTATCTTTTCAAAAATCTAACTCTTAGTTTCATTGATCTTTTATATTGTTTTTCTGGTCTCTATTTCATGTATTTCTGCTCTGATTTTTCTTATTTCCTTCCTTCTGCTAACTTTGGGCTTTGTTCTTTTTCTAGTTCTTTAAAGTGTAAAGTTAGTTTATTTATCTTTATTTTTTCTTAAGGTAGGTTTTCATAACTATACACTTTTGTCTTAGTGCTTTTGCTGCATCACATAAATTTAATTTTGTTGTTTTTTCACTTTTTTGTTTCAAAGTATTTTTTTGAATACCTTGTTGATTTCTGCTTTGTTTCATTGGTTGTTCATAAGTGTGTTGTTGAATTTCTACACATTTGTGTATTTTCCAGTTTTCCTTGTTATTGATTTCTAATTATATATTATTGCTTTTCCTTGTTATTGATTTCTAGTTTTATATTATTGTAATCAGAAAAGATACTTGGAATGATTTCAAACATCATACATTTGCTAAGACTTGTTTTGTGATCTATTATATAATCTGTCCTGGAGAATATTTCATATATGCCTAAGAAGAATGTGTGTTATGCTGCTCTTGGGTATAATTTTTTTGTATATATCTGTTAGGTCCATATCCAATGATTCTTTACTGATATTTTACCTAGATTCATTGTTGAAGGTGGAGTATTGAAATTCCTTACTACTATTGTATTGTTGCCCACTTATCCCTTCATATCTGCTAGTATTTGCTTAGCGTATTTAGGTTCCTCCAAGTTGGGTGTATATATATTTACAGTTGTTATATTCTTTTATGTATTGACTGCTTTATTATTATATAATGAACTTCTTTTCTCCTGCTACAGTTTTTACTTGAAGTCTATTTTTTCTGATACAAGGACATGTACCCATGCTCTCTTTTTGTTTTTCATTTGCATGGAATATCTTCCTTATCCCTTCACTTTGATTCCCTGGTGTCCTTGAAGCTGATGTAAGTTTCTTGAAAGTAACATATAGTTAGGTCTTTTTTTTTAATCCATTCATCTACTCTATGACTTTTTATTGGAGAATTGAGTCCAGTTACATTTAAAGTATTTATTGATAGGTAAAGATTTATTAATGTCAATTTATTAGTTGTTTTCTGGCTGTTTTGTGGTTTCCTTATTCCTTTCTTCCTCTTTTGCTGTCTTTCTTTGTGAATTGATTTCCTATGGTGGTATGTTTTGTTTCTCTTTATCTTTTGTGCATTTACTATAGGTTTTGGCATTGTGGTTACTATGAAGCTTACACAAAATATCTTATAGATATAACTATTTTACACTGATAACATATCTTTGATCACATACAAAAACTCTATTCTTTTACTTCCCCTATTTATATATTTTTGATGTCACAATTTACATCTTTTTATATTGTGTATACATTCACAAATTATTATAACTATAGTTATTTTTAATACTTTTTCCTTTCAACCTTTATACTAAAGTGATTAACACACTATCATATTGCAGTATTAGAGTATTCTGAATTTCACTATATACTTAACTTTACCAGTATGTTTTATACTTTTATACATTTTTATGTTACTAATTAATACCTTTTTATTTCAGCTTGAAGAACTCCTTCAATATTCCTTGTAAGGAAGGTCTAGTGGTGAGGAATTCCCTCAGCTTTTATTTGTAAAATTCTTTATCTTTCCTTCATCCCTGAAAGACAACTTTACTTGATAAAGTATTCTTAGTTGGCAGGGTTTTTTTTTCTTCTTCTCCCTTGTCCCTGACCTATAAGGTTTCTGCTGAGATATCCACTAATAGCCTTATGAAGATATCCTTCTATGTGAAAATATTTGTTTTCTTTGCTGCTTTAAAAATTCTCTTTTTCTTTGATTTTAGACAGTTTTATTATAATGTACTTTGAACAATATTATTTTTTAAAATTTTCAGGTGATCTATTAGCTCCATGAACTTGGATGTCTTAATCTCTCCTCAGATTTGGGAAGTTCTCAGCAATTTTTTTAAAAAATAAGCTTTCTATACCTTAAATCCCCTTTCTCTTTCTGGGACTCCAATAATGCATAGATTCCTTCTTTTAACCATATCCCACAATTAATCTATGATTTCTTCACTCTTTTTCCTTCTTTTTTCTTTGTGCTCATCTAAATGGATGATTTTAAATGACCTGTCCTCATGTTTACTATTCTTTTCTTTTGATTAGTCAAGTCTGATGTTTAAGCTTTCTATTGGATTCCTTAGTTCAATCAATGTATTCTTCAACTTTAAGATTTCTGGAGTTTTAAAAATGTTTTGTACTTCTATGTTGAACTTCTCATTTTGCCCATGCATTGTTTTAATGATTTTATTTAGTTATTTACTGTGTTTCTTGTAGGTCTCTGATTTTTTATTAAAAGGATCATCTTGAATTTTTGTCAGATAGTTCATAGGTTTTCATTTTGTTATGGTATGGTCAGACATCGAAGTTTTATTAGTTTCCTTAGGTAGAATCATGTTTCCTTGATTATTTGTGATTCTTATGGCCTTGTGTTGGTGCATACACAGTTGAAGAAGCACCTCTTCTAGTTGTTATAGACTGACTTTTGTGAGCAATTCACTTCACCAGCCAACCCATCCAGAGATTCTAGATAGGTTATCTGGTAGAGTCTATAAGCAGACTTGCTGTTGGAGTCCTTGGGTGGGTAGGTTTGGTGCCTAGTTCAGCATGAGCAAACCTAGTATTTAGGTATACAGGCCTGGCTCCATGGATTCAGACCTGCAGCTTGGGTTCAATGGGGCAGGAGTGGTGCTTGGGTCTATGGTGATGGGTTTGGACATGAGTTTACATGGGCAAACCTGGATTCTGGTTCCACAGGGGCCAACCAGGCACCAGAGACCACTGGTATGGGCCTAGCACTTGGGTCCTTGGGAACCTGTCTTGTACTGGGACATGCCATGAGCTTGTTTTCATAGAAGTTAAGCTGGAGGCTGGGGCCTTGGTGGCAAGACTGCGGATTTGGTCTGTAAGGTCTAGTTTCTTGCTGGGGTGAGATGGGTGCTTGGGTCCATGGGAGCCAATCTTGAGGCTTGACTTTGCCCAGTTTTTGATATTGATTTTAGGGGTGTTTTGTTTAAATTGGATATTAAAGTGCATTAAAATATTTATCCAACCTCGTGGTTTATATTCTTTATTTATTGTCTATTTTGACATGTGGATTTTTTTCCTTAAGTTTTTTTAATGTTTAATTTATTTTTGAGAGAGAAAGAGAAAGAGTGAGCAAGCAGGTGACAGGCAGAGAGAGAGGGAGACACAGAATCCAAAGAAGCAGGCTCCAGGCTCTGAGCTGTCAGCACAGGGCCAGACACAGGGCTCGAACTCACCAACTGTGAAATCATGACCTGAGCTGAAGTTGGACACAACTGACTGAACCACCCAGGCCCCCTACATGTGGATGTTTTATTTATTTTTTTTTATTTTTACTTTTTTTTTTTAGCGTTTATTTATTTTTGAGACAGAGAGAGATAAAGCATGAACGGGGGAGGGTCAGAGAGAGGGAGACACAGAATCCGAAACAGGCTCCAGGCTCTGAGCTGTCAGCACAGAGCCTGACGCGGGGCTCAAACTCACGGACCGCGAGATCATGACCTGGGCCGAAGTCGGCCGCTTAACTGACTGAGCCACCCAGGCGCCCCATGTGGATGTTTTAATTTTTAGTATTTAAGTATATTTAAAACTATTGCTGTTTTCCTATCTTTATTTTATGAAATAATCCTTTCCTGTCATCCATGGAAAACTTCCCTACCCCAAGATCAAGTCTTTCACCTGTATTTATTTCTCTTTGTGTAGTTTGACTTTTTTTTTTTTTTTTTTTACATATTTCTTCAGTCAGGAATTTATTTTGGTTTATGGTATGAGAAAATAAGTTAACTTTTCCAATTGTTGACCAATTTCATGAAGACGATTTGTTGACTAATAAATCTTCTACCTTCTTTTTTGAAATGGTACCTTTATCAGATGTAAGTACTTAACTATGTTGTGTTTGTTTCTAATCTATTCTGCTTATCTCCATATCTATTCCCTCACCAGTGAAATATTTTATGAGCTACAGCATACCATGAACCTTTGTTATTTATTGTCAACTACACAGTTTTAATTCTGCTGTTGCAGTTTTAATTTCCTCAAGATAGTTTACTTTAGCTGGCATCCTTTTTAACTATAATTGTCTCTATCCTTTTTTTTTTTTTCAAAATCCCATTCTTATGCTTCTTTATGACTTATATCTCATTCTTATATACCATATTAACTCAGTAATAATACCATTTTCCTAAAATATTTTTGTTTTTTTAAGAATTTACTTTAGAAGTATGATTTTCTGCAACTCTTAAATGATATCTACATGAGCTAAAACCTTGTTTAATTGTTTACAAATTTAACTTTTACTCTTTTTCCATTCTTAATTGAATAAAGATTATCCAAATTCAATATTTGCCAACAGGAAGCACACATTAGATTGCCCCTATTCCTACATGCTTTCCATTTGAGGATGAGTAGAATCATTTCTCAGATGTGTTGCTGGAAAGTAAATTAACAGTAGAGAGCCTACTCTAATTTCTGGTAACTAGCAAACTTTCATTTTGTTGAGTTCTATTCTCCTCAATTGTGATTACTTCTTATCCCTAATGGCTTGATATTTTAGCATTCCAAACCACCAGTATTCAAAGCGTGACTCCTGAACCAATAGCATCAGCATCATCAGTGGACTTGTTAGAAATGCAGATAATCAGACTCCACCTCAAACCTACTACAGACAACTACAATCCAACTTGATATATTATCTATGTTCTTTTCATCTCCACCCTGAGCTACAGGTTTTTGTTATAAGAATAGCACTTTCTTAGCATACTATCCCAAACCCTACACATACAGAGCTTGCCAGGGACAAACCCATCACATTTCTTCCCCAGTTGTTTTCGGGGAGTCATAGTCTCCAAATAGGTATAGTAGAGGATGTATTGTATTGGTAGTGGTATGGGGAGTACAGTTCTTGTGCCTCTTCAATAAATGAGTATCACCTTAATATTGATAGTAAAAAAAAATGTTATCCAGTTTTCTGCTTTGTATTGACTCTGGGAGAAATCCTAATGTGTTTCTTACCTTATTTCTGCTTAGGAGATTTGTTCTGTTTAAAGTGTCAAAACATACATGGTCCATTAACTGTGTTCTTAATTCATTTCCACAGACTACATTGTTTGTGAAATGTACTTTCAAATTATCAAATTGGGTTAACTTTCACTCCTACTTTTAGTGTTATTTTAACTTATCTTCCCCCAAGCTCCACTTGTTTTCTTGTTGTTGTTGTTGTTGTTGTTGTTTATTTGCTTTTTTTTATATGTATACATTGGCAAAGGAAACAAAAGCAGAATTAAACTATTGGGGTTATATCCACTTGTTTTATAGGTATTTTGTGTCAGACTTCGTATTTTTGTATTCAGTGTTTGTGCAGATACCTGAGCCTTACACAAGATTCATAGCATCTGGATTGCAGTTAAATGAGATTTAGGGATCTACATATTACTATTATCCACAAATATGTTTTATGTACAATTAAAGTTGAATACATCCTTGGTCTAGAAGCATTCATGGGGAAGATCTCAGAATTTTAGCACTTCTTGAGTGAAAGAACATGCTTGTTTATAATGAAGGGTACTTTTTATTTTATTTTTCCTTTTCACTGTATGCTAAGAAGTCAAATGACTGTTAGAGATTTGTTTTTGTAAGTTCTTTATGATCTATACCTTTTGTATTTTTATACCTTCAATAATTTCATGTTACAGTGATTTACTGAAAGATTAGTTCTGTATGTTTGTGTGCATGCACCTTCACACAGGTATAAATTTCCCAACAGTTTGAGTAGAAAGAGCAATGGGCTAGAATCCAGGAGAATGAGTTTTATTCCTGAATTTTTCCTTGAATTTTCTCAATTATGGTCTTGCTATCTCTTATGGAATTGATAAGAATGGGAATTGCTAAAATTGCCGAAGTAAAAGGGCAGCTCTTAAAAGTTGATAGTCATACAGAACATAGTATCTGGAGGGAATAACAACAGAATATATTTGGTGTTAGTATTTGTCCACATGGAGAACCTTGGATGTAGATGAAAGGAGTATGTCAAAGATCTGGTTTCTAAAAATGAGGTCCAACATGGTGACTATGTCTTTGGGGGAAAAAAAAGCAAGGCAGAAGCCCAGTTATCAAAATCTGGCTTGAATTAGCATAGGACAATTTGATGCTGATTGATACTGAAATAGAGGTCTCTAAATCTCTTTTGCCTAAATTCAGGATTGGTTCTATGACTGTGAGCTTCCAAGCAAGGACCAAGACATATAAATGATGGCTATTGACAGGAAACCTGACAGAGCATAACAGATGATTTAAGCTTTCTAAGGTGAGGTCTTATTTTGGCCTGTGTTCACCAGAAAGCAGACCTGATACAGAAGATTTCCATACTATTGTTTTATTACAGAGTCAAGTCTCAGAGAGAAGGAGTGAGGAACCAGAAGAGAAAATCAGGGAAGGAAGAAGAGCTAATATGAGGAGGTGTTATTGAGCTGGCTGTTAAATGTGATTGCCTGATTCTTGGAACTGATAGCCCTCTATGTTATATAGACTATGTAGACTGTCCCTGGAGGGCAAGGGTGTGAAGAGACAGCAGAAGGAATAATTTGTTCATTTGCTCCTCCCGTTGGTCAAAGATTTACTCATGGGGCTTTAGTTCCTCTGTATTTCTAATTTGCTCATACATGGGCAAGGGTACTGATCCCATGACAGTGTTTATGGTAATATTAACAGGAAACCCTGGGGTAGGAGGCAAGAACCATACTATGAGGGCAGAATGTCAGGGATTCTGACATTGCACTTGTAAAAAAATTAGTGAAAGCCAAAATGACCACATAACTTATAGTCCAATTTAAAACACTTATGACAGTGAAAGGGGACAATGTTAATAATCAAAATGAGACAAAAGATTTACAAACTCTTCCAGTCAAACTGTGATGTATGGTCATGTAATGAGATCCCAGGCAGAAGTGGGAAAAAGACAAAAGAGAGAGAGTGAGAGAGAATTATAATGATTATAGGAAGTGTCTGAGATAGTTCCTTTCATTCACAAATATGATGAATTTTATGTAATTAATTAAACAGTTTTCTTTGGTTTTTTTTTAGCAACTTTTTTTTAAAGTCTTAAATAGAAACCAACTATGTGGAACAAATTAAATCAGAGCTATTCTGATTGAAGTAAAAAAAGTAGGACTTAGAGACCTGCCTGTTTATCTCCTCTAACAATTTATCCCCTGCGTGGAGAAATCTTTAGAGCAACACTGTCCTATGGAAATGTTATGTGAGCTACAACTGAGAGATGAATAAGTGATTTTAAATTTCTAATAGCCATGTTAAACAAGTAGGAAGAAGTAGATGCAGTTAATTTTAGTCATATATTTCATTAACCTAATGTATTAAAAACATTAGCTTCAATATGTTACCAATATAAAATTATTAATGAGATATTTACATTTTTGGATTAAATCTTCAAAATATAATGTGTATTTTACAACTATAGCATATCTCAATTTGGACTATTCACATTTCAAGTGCTCGAGAGCCATATGTGGTCAGTCGTGACCTTGTTGTATAGCAGCACAAGTGCTCATGAAAGCATGGTTTGAAACATTTCACAATAAAGGAATGCTTTACCAAGGGCTCTCACTTCTTGATACAGTTCAATGTACCACTATCCATGAAAAAACTTTTTAAATTTTGTTTATTAATTCCAAATATACATTGAGAAAAATATAAGAAAGAAAGCAGTTAATTTTTTCAAAAAGTCCAGTTTCATATTTGTGAAGAATTGACCATTCTGATATTCTTACCCACTGAGATTCGCAAGGGAACAGATTTAGTTCTTTAATGGAATCAAATAGACTTTCATTTTAATATCATTTAAATAAAGTGATAGAGCACTGATTATGATCTCAATTTGATTGAATAAAATCTTTTTGGTATGATAGTTCTAACTCTTAAAGTTTCAATACATTAATAGGATGTACTTTTATGACTATTTTAAAAATCCATAAGAAATTAACATTTTATGAGGTTGGAGCTGGGGGGGAAATTGGGTGAAGGTTGTCAGGAGGTACAAACTTCCATTTATAAGATAAATAAGTGGTAGTAATGTAATGTACAACATGATGCCTATGGTTAACACTGCTGTATAATATATGAAAGTTGTTAACAGAGCAAATCCTAAGAGTTCTCATCACAAGGGAAAAAAGCTTTTTTTGGTCTAAATGAGATGATGGATGTTAACGAAGCTTTCTGTGGTGATCCTTTCACAATATATATGTCAAATCATTATGCTGTACACCTTAAACTTATACAGTGCTATATTTCAATTATATCTCAATAAACTAAAAAACAAATCCACACTTTTACTTTCCATAAGTGACTAGTAAAAAGGTAAATTTGCCTCATAATGAAGGAACCAAAAAAGAAATATCAAAGAGAAGTCTTCCCTTTTGAGTTTCTATGCACTTATCCCTAAAATGGCCAGTTCTAATCTACTCTGTTTATTCTTAGGAGGGCTTCAATTCTAGTTGTTTTAGTAATAATAAGGATAAGTTGCTCTAGTGCAGTGATTTCCAACTTTCTAAATTCCAGGAATACCTTATAGAAATGAAATCTTATAAATATAATATGTTCAACAGATAAAAGCAAATCATTTCAAGGAGGGGTTTTGGAGCCTCACTTTCTGCTTTCATTTTCCTCCTTGAGGATATTATGCATAACCTTAGGTTTTCCTGAGCACTGTTGGACAAACACTACTCTAAACCATGAACATTTTCTGACCTATGCCTTTGAAAATCAATAGCATCCACTTTCTGGGTAGTTGATACAAATTATGTTTAGAGAACCAGCCTATGAGTACAGAATATGTGAATCCAAACTGTGTGGCTCAAAGATGGGACAAAATGCCTCTTCATAATAACTTTCTCTACTCACTTCCATTCCATTCAATTCAAAAACCTTTTTATTGGATACATGCATTGTCAATGAACTGTATAAGGTGGTAAGAAAAATAGAAATGAATTAGACAAAGCCCCTGTCTTCAAAGAGAGTATCATCTTCTTAATAGTTTAGTAACTGATTACATAGCTATTTAATAAGGGATAGATAATCTAGATAGTCATTAATTCAATAAATATTCACTGAAGCCTACTATGTTAGAGAAAATCCACCATGCATGGCTGGGAATGGAGAATGGAAAATTGAGTAAGAAAATTTTCATCCTTAAAGAATGCATATAAAGGAAGAAAATAAAAACATACACCTTGATACTGATTTATGCCTTAAGTAATTGCTATTATAGTATAAAATATAAGTGCATTTTTAAAATATATGTGTGGATTATATCCTTGGCGTTGTTTAATCTTATGCTCTGGAAGCAACATTAGCCTATTACTGAATTTTGCTTTGTAGTATTAGTAGTGGAAGAAGTGATTAATTGTTTTATATCTGTGGGATGGTATAGAGCCTCCAATATTAAGATTTTGTTGTTGAATTATTATATTAGTGCCCCAATTATAATGAGTAGAGTTAATACTTTCATTCATCAGATTTCACATTTTAGCTATGTGTTTTTCAGGAATCAAAATAAGCAAAACAATACACTGAGTAGTGAAAAAAACACATGAACTTGATCCAAAATACCTCTTTCAAGCCATCATGGAACAACCAATTGACTTAGCATTATTTTTTAGAGTATGTTTACTGATTTAATGATTGTTGTTAATTGCTTCATTACAGCTGATACAGTATTGTATTTGAGGCTGTAGCTAAGGAGAAGGTATATTAAAAGAGGTGATAGACTGAGCAATAACAAGGGAGGAGATAGAGGTAGCAGAATGAACAATTATAGAATAATGTGTTGCATGTTCTTATGTGATATCAAGCATTCTCCAGCAGCTAAGTAACTCCAGACGGGCATAAAGGAACAACAGCAAAAAAGCATAAAAATTGAAACCCATAGGTTGATCTGCCTTTTATAAGAGTAGTTCCTTAACCCAAATGGAGCAGTAATTAGTGGCAAGTTTCAATATGTCTGGGAAAAATGTGAAGGGGAAACCAGAGTCCCTTATCTACTGAAATGGCCTTCTTCCCAGATCCTCCCCACCCATTTTGTAGAAAGACATAGGTTGATTGTGACTGGACTCGGCACTTCAAAGAATCCCCAACTCCTCTGCTACATCTTTCAGAATGAATGACATCTGGCAGTTGCAGCTAACATTAAGATTTAATTAAGGAAAAAAGTGGGAGAATACCTAAGTGTATGATTTGATAAATTGTTACCCAACAATGTACGGGAATGAAGCGTTTTGAAAATCAAAAAGTCTATTTAGTAGATATTTATCATATACATATATTACTATTATTCATAGAATTAGAATACAAATAAAATAGATCTAATACAGACCATGTGCTGGGCATAATTTAATCTTCCCTTGTTGATTGAGAGAACACTTCAGTATAGCGTATCACTGACAGTCTATAATTATGAATATAAGTTCTCCCAATAAATACAGCATTCCAGTTGGATTTTATCTATTTAGACAACTTTATTTGGTTTATGAGACACAGCCAAATGAATAGGAACAAAATTTATTGAAGATAATCCATTATAATTTGTCATCTGTATACTAGGTATCTGTCCTCATAGCTATGAAACAATGGAAAGATAGTTTATATCAAAATGAATAGGTATACATGTATTCCTTACTGAATTAAAATTTAGCTAAACTTTTCACATTTATATTTAATTCTAAAATATTGTAATAATAATATATTTTCATTCTATTAATGACCTCATACACAAGGAGACATTTTGCCAGTATTATGATTCACTATGCATAAAACTCAGAAGGCTGTTGTAAAATCTTTAAATCACAAATCATCATGGATAAAAATGAATAGTAGAAGCAAAATGCAAGGTTATAAAAACTACTATCAACAAGTAAATGTCATGAAAACATAAATTATTTTTCACCGAGCAGGATAACAACACGAATAAGAGAACATGTAATAAATAACTTGTTATGATAAATTCAGTACAATAAAACAATTCATTGAAAGCTTGTGATAAAATATTCAGTGTACAACATACATAAATATACCTTAGCACTGTTTAAAAGGCCCCTTTACTTTAACAAGTCACATAAACTGCCAACAGCAATTTATATAACTATAAGGAAAACTGAGTTTGATACTTATCCTTTTATCATGATCTTTTTTTTTTAAACTCAAAATACCAGAAAGCCTTACATTTTAAAGTTATGTGAAATGTTTGGAAGTCCCCAACGTATTCCTGAATCTGATACTTAAGATTACTTTGGCTATGATGGTACTTATGATAAATAGCAGTACTTCAAAAATCATAGCTTCCATGACATTCTCTCTTATTTAAGGGGAATCTAAAAGGAGCAATAAAGTCTCCAACTTCACTATCTGACTTCTATACTTCATTAATTTGTTTAGATGAGTATTAAAACGAATGTCTGTATGTATTTACTAAATCAGTACTTGGATGATATAAGCCAATGTATCCTAGCCTCACCTTATCATAAAAATCACCTAGGACTGCAGATCTCCGGGGACGCCTGAGTTGCTCAGTCGGTTAAGCGTCCAACATCAGCTCAGGCCATGCTCTTGCGGTTCACGAGTTCAAGCCCCATGTCGGGCTCTGTGCTGACAGCTTAGTGCCTGGATCCTGCTTCAGATTCTGTGTCTCCCTCTCTCTCTGCTCCTCCCCAACTCATGCTCTCTCTCTCTCTCTAAAGTAAATAAAAACATAAAAATTAAAAAAAAAATTCAGATCTCCATTTGTCATCCCAAACCTACTCAATCTAAATATCTAGGTAAGGACCCCAGAGCAAATTGGAGGCACTGCTAAAAACTATTGTGTAAACATTTTTTTTAAATTCCATATGTAACTGAAAACATATGGTATTTGTCTTTTTCTATTTTTCACTTAACATAATACTCTCTAGGTTCATCAGTGTTGTTGTAAATGGCAAGAGCTCATTCTTTTATGTGACTAATACTTCATTATATTTATATATATATGTATATATATATATATACATATATACATATATATATAATCTCCATATGGATATATATAGAGAGAGATATAGATAGAAATATGTCACATTTTCTTTATCCAGACTTTATTCTGAATACCTGGAATTCCTCCTAAAGGAGAAAACAGTTTCCTTGAAGTTAACTCAATAATTTAATATATATTTATAGAGTGTTTATTCAATAGACTATAAAGCATGATGGTTCTTACTGTTTCATAACTCTGGAAGTAGACTACCTGGATACTAAATTCTGGCATTGCAACTTACTAACTGTGTGACTTTGTTTGTGTTACCTAAACTTTAGTTTCCTCTGTAAAATAGGGATAGCAGTTTACATACTTCATAATGTGAGGATTAAATATGTTTTTATGTGTAAAAAAATCTATATCTGGCACAAAAATGCTAAAGAAATGCTTACCACTAATTTATTGACTACTACTGTGATTATTACTAATATAGGCAATATTCTATAGTTTGGTTGGGGGTGAAGTTACAAATGAATAGGAGCTCGTTAGTAACTCATAATTTAGTATAGGATACAAGTACATTGCCATATTAGTTGTCTTTTGCTACCATGACAAATTACCACAAATTTAGCAGCTTTAAATTTATTTTCTCATAATTTCCGTAAGTCAGAAGTCCAAGTACAATGTGGCACAGCTAGATTGGCTGCTTAGGTTCTCACAAGGCCAAAGTCAAGGTAGTGAACCAGATTGAGCTTTTATCTGTAAACTCTGAGAAAGAACCTCACTTTCAAGCTTATTCACGTTACTGGCAGAATTCATTTCCTTGAGGCTGAGGATAGAAACAAGATGCAGGTTTCCTTGCCAGCTGTCTGCTGGGGGCTACTCTCTTGTCCTAGAAGCTGGTTATATTTCTTTTTACTGTGGCCCTTTCCATCTGCAAAATAACAATGATGTGTTGAATCTTTCTCATGACTAGGATTTCTCAGCCTTCCCCGACTGCCTTTCTTTCCTGTTTTGAAGAGCTAATCGCATTATATTTGGCCACACTAATAATCCAAGATAATCTGCCTGTTATAAGGTCAGATGATTAATGACATTAATTATATCTGCAAAGTCCCCTTTTCTATTGTAACTTAACATATTCAGGGGAGTAACACCAGACAGTGGAAATTATGGTGGCCAAAATTCTGCTTATCTCAGTGAATAATTATAATACATAATATTAAGTCTAAAGGCACAGAATTTTTTATTGACAGCATTAAATTAAAATCCCAGTTCCATCATGCTTACCAGTGATTAGTTTTCCTCACCTGTACTGAGGGGTTGGGAATATACCAATCTCACAGGGCTCTTAAGATTATAATATGTGAAGTCTTTGTAAACCTAAACACTACTTAAGTGTTAGCCAACTTGATAAAGTTTTGTACAAATTCAATGAAAATGGAAAAGAGTGCTTAATTCTATCTAGAAGAGTAAAGGAACACTTTGTAGAAGAAATGCCATTTAAGTCAGATGATAAAGTATAGGTGTATAAGGCTGCCTGTTTTATAGCAGCCACTAATGAACATTTAAAGCATGTTAAATGCCAGAGGTTGTGCTAAATATCTTATGTGCTAAATGTGTTAAACGATCATTGAATTCTACTAACCCAAGAAGGTAGGTTTTATTAACTCCACTGTATACATGAAGTTGATTTTGATCAATAGTGTTCAAAGAGAAAGTGGGAGTGCATGTTGGAAACACTTGAACACTTTCAAACAACTGTGCATATATATGTATATATATGTATATATATATCTGGAGATGTACACAAAATTGTTCTAAATATTTATTTATTTACTTACTTATTTACTTATTTATTTTTGAAGGATAGATGGGGAGGTGGGAGAGGGCAGAGAGAGAGGGAGAGAGAAAATCCCAAGCACACTCCATACCATCAGTGCAGAGCCTGATAATGGAGCTTGAACCCACGAACCGTGAGATCATGACCTGAGCCAAAACCAAGAGTCAGACAGATGCTTAACCGACTGGGCCACCTATGTGCCCGGAGACGTAAATAAAAATTTTAAACTGTGTTACATTCTCTTGAAAGGAATTAAGGTAAGAACTTGAGACTTTCACTTTTCACTTTGTTGCAAACACTGTTTATGTCTCCCCACAGCCATTCTCCTTTTCTTCAATATACTATCCCACATTTTTACCTGGACATATGGCTATCCAGAATGAAAACTCCATTTCTCAGCCTCCTTGAAACTAAATTCGGCCATGGAAATGAGTTTTGTCTACCTATGTGATGTACGCTGAAGGGCTTTGTGTGATGTAGTAGTTTTTTAAGGCTGCCCTAGTCTTAGTACCATAAACTGAGTAGCTTAAATGACAAACATTTATGCTCTCAGTTTTGGTGGCTAGAAGCCCAAAGTCAAAGTGTCAGCAGGGTTGGGTCTTTTGAGGACTGTGAGAGAAGCTTCTATTCCAAGCCTTTCTCTTTGGCCTGGAGACGGCTATGCTCTCTCTGTGTCCATATATGTCTTTTGTCCAAATGTCCCCTTTATATAAGGACACAAGTTATTTTTAGATTAGGGCCACCTTAATGATCTCATCTTAAGTAATACATCTCCCATTACCTGATTTCAAAATAAGGTCACATTCTGAGGTACTGGAGGTCAGGACTTCAAAATACGAATTTAGGAGTACATAAATCAACCTATAATGTGATTTCTCATAAAATGTCTTTAAATGAGAAAGGAAGGTAAATCCTTCTCTTCAGTGTTCCCTTCTTTACAATAGAATGCAAACATGATGTCTATAGTTCTATGATTTGGGTGACAGCAGAGCGACTAGATAGAAATAGTCCTTGAAAATATAGAGGTTGCCCAACCATCCCTGAGCTACTAACTTCTGGATTTGGTTTATAAGAGAAAGAAATAAACTTTTTGTCATGTTTCAATAACTGTTATTTTGAGTTTCTTTTATATGCAAATAAACTAATGCATATTTTAAATTATGTTTTAATTATTTTTACACATGCATTATTTTTAATTAGAAGTATTTTTATTTTCCTTATTTAGTGAGCTCTCCTGGTAAATGGAAAACATGATTTTAAAAAATCCAAATAACATTTATTATTTTGGTGAAATATGCCATTGCTTCACATCAAGATAATTTTTGTGCAAATGATTTTTTAAATATCAAATCAGGAAAAATTTATGTTGCCCTCCTTATGTAATTGATATATATAAATATTTATCCTTTTCTTTTTTGGTGATTTGCATATGTTTGTCTCATGAAAGACAGCATTTATCCATGTCATTGACCCTACATTGGACAAACATTTGTTTTATGGTTTTGCAGACTCTTTGCAGGTTGGAAAAGAAGCTCTTTCTCAGCTACCTCTTCTCTCCGCTTCTGTTTTCAACTCATACGGTAAGTTGAAAATAGTACACAATGATAGGTTAAGATAATGGCTTGTGACAGATAAACAGTGGGTAGCTTCACACATGGGCTGTGGGATACTCTTGCTGCTGCAACCTTTACCTGTTTATATGAGAAACATTTTAATTCTATATGCCAGTGGTTCTTATCATCTTTTGGGTCATGAACTTATTTCAGAATCTGTTGAAAGCTATGGATTCTCTCCCCCCAAAATGCACATATCTGCAAAAATTTGCATACAATTTCAGGAGGTTTACTGACTCTGAAAATTCAACCATTAAAACCAGTTAACTATCCTTGCTCTGTGTAATCCTGAAACATATTTCCATTACTTATTTATTTGTTTCATTGCTAAGTTAACTTTAAAAAGTACATTTTGAAATGTAAAGGAGTTGTGGCAAACACATGAAAAAATTTTAAATTAGTGCAGTTTTTTTTCCTGGAAACCATGCTTTCATTTTCTGACTTTTTCTTTCCTTTCATGTCTCTCTCTCTCCACCCCTTCAACGTATTGGCCCTTTCCTATAGGAATCAAGAATAATTATTTTCTTATCAAAATATATTTCCCTACTAGAAAGGACATGATAAAGTATTTATAACTAAAAATATAAATATATAACGGGAATTAAAGTGATACCCCTCTCAGAGATATTTTCCCTTTAGCAGAAGATAAGAAATATGGAGTCAAGTAAATTCTTCTCAAATAGTAAATTATAGGCATCTGGGAACACATCATAGGAGGGGAAAGATTTGGGGGAGCCTATTAATCTCACCATGAATGCAGTTAATTATTCTCCAAATGAAAACCTGGCCATGTGGTAGAATAATACTTTATAATGCAGGTTTTACTTCATTTATAGTTCTGTGATGGTTTTTCAATTATTTTAAGCAATTAGTCCTTTAACTTATTTAATTTTTTATAATAATATAATTAAGCCATGCCTTGATGATATTCTAGTGTATGTTTTGGTAGAAATGATAAGTTCAGGAAATCTTTCAACTTAATAATATTTCCATTTAATACTTGGCTCTTCAGAGTCTAAATGTAAGATTGTACATTTACCTATTAAGAAAGAGTTTTGTTATAGAATTTCTTTTGCATAAACTTATGGTCAACTCTTCCAGGAGTCAAAATAGAGTGCTACTAGTCCTGCTAGCTTAAAGAGAAAGCATGATGATGATAACATTTTGGTTCAATGAGTAAATGCAAAAATATTTATGTACTATAGCATTTCAAGGATGCTCACTTGCTTTGTTGATGAAAATCATTCCGCTTAGAATATTCCATTTATATTATTTTTATGATTGTCCCATTGTCACAATGCAGTAAAATGCAAAGTAAATAAGTAGAATGGAAATTTTTAAACATTACTCTTCAAAATTCAGCAGACTACGCTTCTTTACAAATGGAGGTCTAGCCCATAAGAAAGTGTCTTTCGTGTTCTTAAGAGCAGAGTTCTTACAATATCTGCTTGGAACGTTCTTTCTGTCAAGAAAGACAAAGTGATGCAAAATAAACAAACAGCACTAAAATCTAAATGGCTTATGTATAAGTTTTCTAATTCTGTGTAACAAATTTCCACAAACTTGGCGATTTCAATAATTCCCATTTATTATCTCACTGTTTCTATAATCAGAAGTCCTAGTATGATGCAACTGGTTTCACTAAGGTCTCACTAGTTTGAAATCTCACTAGGGTCAGCTGGCTCTGTAATCCCATCTGAGACTAAAAATCCTTTTCTAGGCTCCAGTTGTTGGCAGTTCCTAGCAGTTGTAGACTGAGGTCCCAGTTTTCCTGCTGGCCTCCAGTTAGTTACTTTCCGCTCCTAAAGGTTGACTTCTGGCCCTAGCATGTGGCCCTCTCACAACATAGTAGCTTGCTTCTTCAATGCCAGCAGGAGAATTTCACTGTAGTGACTAGAGGGGAGTCTATGTAATGTAGCAAGTGTAACTGATCACTTTTGCCATATAAGGCAACTAATCAAGGCAGTGATTATTCCATCATAGTCTTAGGTCTTCTCTCACTCCAGGGATAGGATTAGACAGGGGATGTACAGCAGGGAACAGGATTATTAAGAATCAGTTTAGAACCCCGATAAACACAGCTTATGACAAATGTTGATTTCTTGTTTAATCAAAGTCAGTTGCAGGTATGTGTGACTCTCCAGGGCAGCCATCCTTCACACTTAGCAATTCTGACTGCTTCAATCTTTTGGCACTGCTATATCTACATGATGCTTTTTTTTTTTCCTCAACCACTTTGGCAGGGGATGAAGCACTGGAGAGATAAGAACCAGCAATTAAATATTTTCAGCCTGAAGTGATATATGCCACTTCCACTCATATTTTATTAGCCACTGAGAATCAAGTGGCTATGCCTGACTTCATGAGAGAAGAGAAATAGAATCTTTCCACACACATGGAATTAGATGATAATCAGATATTGGTAAATAGTAGAAAGGCTTACCACAAAATATTGATATCAATACCAGGCTCCTTTCTCATAGTGGGTCATATATTAGAGTAAGATGAGGGTTTACTTTTTTAAAGAGCTTTTTTGAGATATAATCTATACATTATAAAGTTCACCCATTTAAGATACACATTCAGGTTTTTGGGGGGATTTTTTGAGAGAAAATGTGATCGGGGGAGAGGCAGAGGGAGAAGGGGAAAGAAAATCCCAACTCCCACTCATAAGGGAGCCTGGCACAGGGCTCAGTCCCATGACCATGAGATCATGGCCTGAGCCGAAATCAAGAGTTGGACACTCAACCAACTGAGCCACCCAGGTACCCCTAAAATACACATTCAATGATTTTTAGGATATTTACCAGATGAGTTCTTGAATGAGTAATTTTAATAAGCATTTCTTAAGTATCTACTGTGTGCATAATAATATTAAACCCAATGTAGAGAAAAAGAAAATAAATGATATTTTTACCTTGAGATCACAGTCTAACTGGGGAGGAGAAAGTGAATATATAGGAAATTACTAGAAAATGATCTCAAATATATATATATATAAAACATTATTACAACTGGGAAGGGAAATCACATGTATTGAACATCTACTACTTGTCAGGCACCATGCTAAATGTCTTAGGTATACTATCTCATGTGAGCATTATAATAATCCTATTTTCTCCAATTTTTGCGATTTTGGAAGTTAAGGCTCAGAGAAGTTAAATATCTTGCTCAATTTCACATAGCTAGAAATTAAGAGTCAAAACTCACTTTCTTTTTAAAAATTTTTGTCAGGGTTTATTTATTTTTGAGAGATAGAGACAGAGCTCGAGCAAGGGAAAAGGCAGAGAGAGACAGAGACACAGAATCTGAAGCAGGCTCCAACCTCTGAGCTGTCAGCACAGAGCCCCATGCAGGGTTCTAAACCATGAATCGTGGTATCGGGACCTGAGCCGAAGTCGACGCTCAACCGACTGAGCCACCCAGGCGCCCCTCAAAATTCACTTTCAATTCATTATTTTCTAAAATAAATTTATTTATTTAAATTCAAGTTAGTTAACATACAGTGTAATATTGTTGTCAGGAGTAGAACCCAGTGATTCATCTCTTACATATAACACCCAGTGTTCATCCCAAGAAGTGCCCTCCTTAATGTCCATCACCCATTTAGCCCATCCCTCCAACCACCTCCCTCCAGCAACCCTCAGTTTGTTCTCTGCATTTAAGAGTCTCTTATGGTTTGCCTCCCTCTCTGTTTTTACCTTATTTTTCCTTCCCTTACCCTATGTTCACCTGTTATGTTTCTTAAATTCCACATATGAGGGAAATTATATGATATTTGTCTTTCTTGACTGACTTATTTTGCTCAGCATAATACACTATAGTTCCATCCATGTTGTTGAAAATGGCAAGCTTTCATTCTTCTTGATTGCCAAGTGATATTCCATTGTATATGTATGTGTGTGTGTGTGTGTGTGTGTGTATATATATATATATATGTATATTGGGCTGACACATTTCCACTGATAGTATATATTTTGATATTGATTTGATATTATATTTGTTTAACTGTATATTGATTACTGAATACTGTGCAGATTTTGAGTGTATGGATGGTCTTGCTCTTTTTATTACTAATGGGTTCATTTGCCTGATAATCTTTCAAGAAGCATGCCCCTGTGGTGTTCATGTTTTGTTTTGTTCTATGTTTTTTTTTTTTTCTAATCATGAGAAGTTGTTGTTAAGGATCTTGAAAATTACTTAGGAAGCTGTTATCATCATGTGAATTTGACTGACCAGCTTCTTGATTCTAGGAGGTTTGTTTGATCCTTTACTGACTGCAGTGGGTAACAGGAAGTAAGAGAACAGTGACTTACACAATGAAAACTCCATCACTTCCTTCTCTTCCTTTTCTTTAACTAAACAATCACTTCAAATCCAATCGATTTAGCTGTCACATTTTCTGTGGCATATCTGCATAGCTATCTAAATCTCTCCCTCCCTCTTTGTTTCTGTATCATACATAGATGGATATCCACAGATGTAGATAGAAAGAGAGAGAGGGAAAGATAGAGAGGGAGACATAAAACTGCTTGCATCCTAAGGTAGGATATTCTGCTTAAGAAAAATTTAATTCACAGTTGCCTCAAAACATATATGCTATTCATATAATTTTTGTTTATTTGAAAACTCTGATATTTCCATGCTATATTTCATTTTTCTTCTCTTTGTTAACTCTAATTCTCCCTGTTTTACAATTGGGAGAAATTGACTTACAAAGAAATTGAAAAGCACCCAGCAGCCAGCTAGTGACCAGGGGAGAATGTGAAATGATTCCCTGAGCTAAATTCCACCTATTAGCTAGTTCCAAAAGTAAAAGAATTAATGTATTTTTAGAGAAAAATCAAAGAATTAAAATTTATCTTTGTATTTGCCATGAAGAGGAATTCTATGTCTGCCTATACTAAAGCCATCAAAGTGAAACCTTTTGATTGTACAAACACGTTGCACAGACCTGTATTTGCACATATAATAAAGGTCAAACTGGTAACTTATTATCAGAAGTTACTTTATTTGAATAGCCAGAGGAGAAACTGCTTATATTATTGAGGCTTTCTACTAATTTGCTTTCCTGAATGTGAAGCATGTGATGTGCTATGTTATTTCATTTGAGCAGTTGCAAGAGAAAACAAACTTGTGCCATATATTGGCAGATGAATATGAAACGTCATTAGAAGGGTATTAAATTTTCAAACCAAAGGAGTAATCGAGCTAATTTTCAGTAATTGGTGAGATACAGTTGATTTCTTAGAAAGATATGGATTCAAATCTTGATTGTCATTTATAGAACAAATGACCTTGACAAAGTTAGTTAACCCAATGATTCTAAGAGTTTTAGGTTTTGAGAAGCAGTAAAATTAAAAAAAAAAAGTGTTATAGACTAAAATGGGCATTAAGGAGCGCACTTGTTGTGTTGAGCACGGGTGTTGTATGGAAGTGCTGAATCACTATATTGTACACCTGAAACTAATATTACACTGTATTTTAACTAACTGCAATTTAAATAAAAAATTAAAATTATGTTTATAATCCTCAAAGAGTCTAGTGCATGCCTTATATACATGATAAAAACTGAGTTTTATACACTCAATAAATGATTGCTGAAATAATTCTTAAAAAATTAAATATGTAAACATAATTCAACCAAAAATAAATAAATAAAATGCTCCCAACTTCTTATTTCTCCAGGTAAAGATACAATAAAATACCACTGATAAACACATGAAAAACTATCAGTTATCATCACCATTTGTGGAAGATACTGCTAGTTGCCTACCCAATATCCATTTTCCCTTTTTTATCATGTATGGTATCTCAAATTTTGTTCATGGATGCAACACACCCATGGAAAATTAATTTGCCAGTCTCCATTGTGCCTAAGGGTAGCCATAAAATACAGTTCTGGGCAATGAGATATCAGGGGGAGTCTGCTGGGATTTCTGGAAGACTTTTGCATTCCTAATATAGGGGGCCACCTTCCTTGTCATGTCCTTCTTTATTTTTTTCTTACTTGGACATGAAGCTGGGGTTGAGACAGCCATTTTGTGACATGTGATGGACATAAAGAGAAAAAATTGCGTGCTAGGAAGTCAGAGGAGAAGATGAAAAAGAGCATTATCAACAGCATTATCGACCCACCTTATCAGCTTTAATTTACCCACTGCAGGACTTCCATGAGAAAAAGATACTCTACTTTTTAAACCATTATTTTCTAGGTTTTTGTTACTAATGATGAAATGTAATTCTGATGGGCATTTCAGCATTTTGTAAATTAAAGGATATTTTAATACAAGTGTCTTGCCTTGCTTTCTCTGTAAAGGATCTCTTCTTTTCTCTATATTTTTCCATCTCTAGCATACTGTCAGGGCATTTTTAATTCTGTGCTACCTTGGCAGCTGCTTCTACCTTCTGCTATGGAATTACTTAGGTTTATGTATTATATCTCCTAGATGAGTCTTGCCCTACTTCTAGATATTTCTTTTAGTTGAGCAACCCCCCTCAGGATTTTTCTAAATAGATGTTCCTGTTGATGCTTCCAAACCTGTATTATCATGGGCTAAGAAAGAATGAAAATGTCCTCTGCCATTTGTTCCTTAAAACTTTTCTTTTCCTCTGCTTGAGAATTTTCTAGGTTCTGTGTAACTTGTGAAACAGAATGGAAGAAAGCATCCTTTTACTACTTTTTTTTTCTGAAGCATTAGTATATGCCTTGAGAGTTGAATGCTGATCTCTTATTTCACTACTCTTTTGAAGTAGTCCCAACTGAATTGCATTTCAAAGAGCATTTTATTTTTATATTTTGATTGCAGTTATTTGGAGAATGAAAATTTATGACTGTTATGACCATTATAGTTTCATTGTGGATTGTATCCTTTGTCCAAGAGTTTAAAAAATATCCATTGTTTGGATTCATCATTTTACCTTGAATTATATTTTTTATAATAATAATCTGAATCTCTTTTCTTATGATTATATCTGACTGATATATCTTTGTCTAATATTTAATTTTAACTTTCTCATATCATTTGCTTTATAAATGTATCTTGTAAGTATCATATAGATGATACTTGTAAGTATCATATAGATGAATTTATCTCTAAATCCAATCTAAGAGTCTTTTTCTTTTAATAAGGTGATTTATTTTAAATTTACTCTGGGAACTAAATTCTTGTTCTTATTTCATTATCTTATTTTGTGTTTTTTCTCATATCTATTTTCTTTTGTAATAGAAAATATTTGCTATAGTCTATCACTTAAAAAGTATGCATTTTGTTTTTATTTATATTCATGGTAAACACTGAGTATTTTAAAACATATTTGAATACTTGAACGTATCAATATTTAATTATCAATGCCATAAATGATATTTATTGAGGTCACCCACATGATAATTATTGTCATATCTTTTTTTTCTTCTACTTTCTGAAATAACATCTTTCTTCCCCATTTTCCTGATTATTTACTTATCTAGCATGTAAAAAAATGTTTCTACCTCTTAGGCAGCTCCATTTTCACCTCAAACTAACCCAGTTTCATCTCTTTTTATATGTGGTCCATACTTTACAGAATTTTACAAATCAAAAAGAGCAAACCAGACGTACAAACCAGAAGCAGATTAACCAAGGAGGAATCTTCTGAATCCATTGCCTATAATACCTAATATTAGGTGTGGAATAATTTATTTCACAGTCCCTTGAATCCAAGGGGAGAATCAAGATGTGTCTGCTAAGCTCTTTCCAAAGGTTCTTGAGTGGATTTCTGGCTGAATTCTGGCTAATGTTGAATAAGACCAGAAACATCCCTGGGTGACTATCAGTCATGCTCTTAAACTAAATGTGCTAAGATCATATTAATTAGGCCTCTTATATGTGCTCTGCCATCTACAATGCTCATTCCCCAGATACTTGAATGTTCAGTCTCTCATTTCTATTCATAGCATCACTTAAATGTTACCTCCTCAGAGACATCTCTCCTAATTTCTAATCTCTTACCTCACCTTATTATTTTTCCATAGCTGTTATCATTGCCTGTATTTCTATTAATTATTTATTCATTTATTAATTGTCCATATTCCCTCATTTTGCCTCTTCTCTTATGACTCTATTTCCAGAATCTAGAACAGTGCCTGATACACAAAAAGTACTAAAAAATATTTATAGAACAAACTGATTTTCCCTTGTCCCCTGAAGCAGCAAATCCATAAATATAGGCTTGAATAGGGTAGGAGTGGTAGTGGAAGGATGAAATACAAGGGAAAAAATAATTTCAAAAATAATGCCTTGGCACACCTGAATACTCTGACTCAGTCTATAAGCATCAAATTTTTGGAAACAATTTAAAAATTATAATGCTCGGTGTGCATTACTCCTATAGCCCTTCCGTGCTTAACCTTCTCCTGTGTTTATTTAACATTAGAAGATACAAAACACCTAAGATACTACCTCCTTTACTAAAGTCACATTATATATTTGAGGATTAGAATTCAAGACAGATATGGCTGGGGGAATTGAGTATGGTAGCTGTTGGATACAATATCTTGACATCCCTAGAAAGAAGCTACTGTGAAGTAGAGGATGCTTTCCCTTCTTTAATATTTTTTGAGGTTTATTTATTTTTGGAGAGAGAGAGAGAGAGAGAGAGAGAGAGAGACAGAAACAGAAACAGAGTGTGAGTGGGGGAGGGGCAGAGAAAGAGGGAAACAGAATCCGAAGCAGGCTTCGGAGCTGTTAGCACAGAGCCCGATGGGGAACTCAAACCCACAAACTGTGAGATCATGACCTGAGCTGAAGTCAGAGGCTTAACTGAATGAGCCACCCAGGAGCCCCTTCCCTTCTGAAGACCAGTTATTTCCACTATTCTCTGCTTAAGGACCTCATTTATTAGAAACTACTCCTATTGTGTGACAGAACTTTGACTATCATTCAACATCTGTTGATATGTTGCATCACTTACTGAGATGGGAAGTTTGGGGAATGTGACCACATAAATCTACCAAAATTTTTAAAAGTAGAAATTATGGGGGATCCTGGGTGGCTCAGTTGGTTGAGCATCCAACTCTTGATTCTTGGCTCAGGTCATGATCCCAGGGTCATGGAATCAACCCCATGTCAGGCTCTGCACTGAATGTGGAGCCTGCTTAAGATTTTCTCTCTCTCTTTCTGCTTCTCCCCCCCACCTGTGCTCTCTCGCTCTCTAAAATTTAAAAAAAAAAGTAGTAATTTTTTGTCAGATTTTTAATTTATAAAGAACACTCTGGCAGTAGTGTAGAAGGCAAATTCCAAAGAGTTAAAATTAGAGGGAAAGAGATCAGTTAGGAGGCAGTATAACAGAGATGATTAACCTGTGAATTAATGATACCGTAAGAAGAATGGGGAAGAGAGGGAAGATTTGAAACAATTTAGAGGGAAAATCAACAAAAAGTTGTAATTGATTGGATACATGGAAGAGTAAAGGAGAGATAGATTAGTACTAAAAATGACTCCAAATTCATTCTCTTGGAAGACAGGGCAACCAAAAAGGCCAGTGACCTTGTGGAATACATGAGGAAGGGTAGACTTAAGATGAAAATAATCAACGCTATTTCAGATATATTGAGTTTAAGTGTATTTGAAACTGAATTGGATACAGTCAATACATATCTGACTATAGAAGTCTGGAAATGATGGCAAATCTCGAAAAGCAACTATAGAGCTGGAAAATAATTGATGGAAGCAACCATTTTATTGGTTTGCAAGTATACAAATAGTTTATAATTTCAGAAGCACATATCATTGAAAAACTGATGAAATTTGAATAAGAACAGGGGTAAACTTTGGTGTTTTGGCCAATACTGATGTTCAATTGACGCAGGGGTTCTGCCAGGACAGGATAAGCCGTAAAGAGCAACACATTCTTTTCTGTGATAGAAGAAGTGGGGATGATATTTTCAGAGGCAGGTGAGCAGAGCAGGGCCAATGACTACTATCTTGAGGTTACTGTAGTATGTGGAGCAAGCATGTTCCTTGCTAATGATGTATGCATGAGAAGTAGAGATCAGACTTCTTTGACAATCCCACGTATTCCTGGGCACATTTGAGACTGCACATAGGAGACCCAAAAGAGCTAGTGGAATCTAAAAGACCAGGTAGGCTTGGAAATGGTCTAAACTTTGAATGTGCTCCTCTACCCACACACAGATTCATTGGCAGAAGACAAAAGCTTTACTATTTCAAGGTTGGCAAACAACCTCTGTAGAATTATTGCCTAACCATTAAGCTATTTAGACACAGGAAGTCCCGTAGATGTGAAAATTAAAAATAAAAATAAGAATATATGTAAGTTATAGACAAATTAATTAATTTAAAAAAATTGAACTGAGACAACAGCATCTGTAAATGGCAGGGAATACAAATGTCATAGATTTAACCTAGACAAGTTATTAAACAAATCAACAACAACAAAAACCTTTAGGAGGAAAATCAAGATCCAGATTTGCTATAATATATTACCTAAAATATCTATAACAAAAAAATTAAGAGATATGCAAAGAAACAAAAAAAATGCCCCATACTTAGGAAAAAAATCAGTCAATATAAAATGGTCTCTGAGTGTACCAGGATGCTGTATTTAGCAAACAAGTGTATCAAGACAGCATTTACCAATATGTTTAAACATCTTTTAAAAAGCGTATTTGAATAATTAAAAGAAAATATGACAATAATGATTCAACAAATAGAATTCATCAAAGATATAGAAATTATACAAAAATAACAAAATAGAAATTATGAAGTTGAAAAGTACAATAATTGAAATGCAGAATCCATTAAAAGAAGCAAACATTAGAATAGAGGTAACACGGGGCACCTGGGTGCTCAGTTCATTGAGCGTCTGACTTTGGCTCAGGTCATGAGCTCACAGTTCATGAGTTCGAGCCCCGCATGGGGGGTTGTGCTGACTGCTCAGAGCCTGAGGCCTGCTTTGGGTTCTGTGTCTCCCTCTTTCTCTGCTCCTCCCCCGCTCATACTCTGCCTCTCTCTCAAAAGTAAATAAACATAAAAAAATTAAGGAAAAGAATAGAAGTAACAGAAGATTCAGTGAACTTGAAGATAGATTAATAGACATTATCTAATCTAAAAAGCAAAACAAAAGATTAAAAAAATAGAGTCTCATGGGGCTCCCGGGTGGCTCAGTTGGTTGAGCGTTTGACTTCAGCTCAGGTCATGATCTCGAGGTTCCCGGGTTGGAGCCTCATGTCAGGCTCCATGCTGACAGCTCAGAGCCTGGAGCCTGCTTCGGATCCTGTGTCTCCCTCTCTCTGCACCCCTCCCCCACTCATGCTCTGTCTCTGTCTCTCAAAAATAAAAAACAAAAATGTTAAAAAAAAAATAGGGCCTCCAAGACTTGTGAAGCAACATCAATTTTACCAAAATGTGAGTCCCAGAAGATAGGAGAGAGAATTATATTAAAAACTTATGCACACAAATTATTGTAAATTAGATGAAATGGACAAATTCCCAGAAAGACACCAATTACCAATACTGACTCAAAAAAATACAAAATATGAACAGACTAATAATGAGTAAGGAAATTGAATTAGTAATTAAAAATCTTCTTTAGAAGAAATATTCAAGCCAAGATGATTTCACTGGTGAATTCCATAAAATAATGAAGAAATAGTACCAATTTTCCATAAATTCTTTTGGAAAACAGAGAAGGAAACAATCCATAACTCATTCTATAAACAAAAAAAAATCCTTAAGAAAATTTTAGCCAACCAAAGTCAGCAACATATAAAAAAAGTTTACACACTATGACCAAGTAGAATTTATCCTAGGAAAGCAAAGTTGATTTAACATCTCACAAAAAATAAATGTAATACACTAGAATAAAGGAGAAAAAAATATATTACTATCTTAATAGGCACAGAAATATCATTTAACAAAGTCCAACATCATTTCATGCTAAAAACATTTAAACAACTAACAATAGGAGAGTACTTCCTCAACTTAATAAAGGGCATCTATGAAAAAAAACCCACAGCTAACATTCTATCTCATAGTGAACGACTGAATGCTTCACCCTTATGATAGAGAATAAGACAAGGATATACGCTTTTGCAAATTCTGTTCCACATTATAGTGGAGATTCTGTCAGTAAAATAAGGCAAGAAAATTAAAGACATCCAGATTAGAAAATAAGTAGTAAAACTGTCTATTCATAGATGCCATGGTCCTGCATATAGAAAATCCAAATGAATCTACCCCACAAAAAAATAATAGGGCTAATAGACAAGTTCACCAAAATCACAGGCTACAACATCACTTTACAAAATCAATTGTATTTCTGTATACTAGCAACAGCCATAAAATCGAGTTAATAAAGCAATTCCATTGATAATAACCTCAAAATAATAAAATACTCAGAAATAAATTTAACATGAACATTTTAGTTTCATGAATTGGGATATTAAATATTATCTGAAGGGCAATTCTGTCCAAGTTACTCCATAAATTTAACAACAACAACAAAAACCCACAGAATTTCATCAGGCTTCTTTGTAGAAATTGACAAGCTAAACCTAAAATTCAAATGGAAATGCAGGACACAAGAATAGCCAATACAACCTTGAAAGAAAAGAACAGTTTGAAGACTCACACTTCCCTGTTTCATAATCGCCTTTATAACTATAATAATCAATATAATACGGTGCTCTCAAAATTATAGACATGCAACAGAATAGAAAGTCCAGGAAAAATACTCATATTTATGATCAAAGCATATTGGACAAAAGTGTCGAGGCAATAAAATGGGGGAAAAGATAAGCTTTTTATCAAATAATGCTGGGACAATTGGTAGCCACATACAAAAAAATGAACTCACATATTTACCTCACACTCTACACAAAAATGAACTCAACATGGATAATAGACCTAAATTAAAATGTTAAAACTATATAACATAAGACTAAATATTCACAATCTTGGTTTTCCCCAAGATTTTTTAGATACAACAAAAAATCATGGTCCATAAAATTTTTAAAAATCACAAACTAGACATCACTTAATTGAAAATGTTTGTGCTTCAAAAGAAACCATTAAAAAAATGAAAAGTCTAGCCAAAACTGGTAAAAAATATTTGCAAATAATATATCTGATAATGGGATTATATCCAGAGGATGTAAATAAGTCTTATCTTAAAAGTTCTCATCTGGCACAAAAAAGGACACTTAGATCAATGGAACAGAAGAGAAAACCCAGAAATGGACCCACAAACGTATGGTCAACTAATCTTTGACAAAGCAGGAAAGAATATCCAATGGAATAAAGACAGTCTCTTCAGCAAGTGGTGCTGGGAAAACTGGACAGTGACATGCATAAAAATGAACCTGAACCACTTTCATACACCATACACAAAAATAAACTCAAAATGGGTGAAAGACCTAAACATAAGACAGGAAGCCATCAAAATCTTCGAGGAGAAAGCAGGCAAAAACTGCTTTGACCTTGGCCACAGCAACTCCTTACGCAACACGTCTCCAGAGGCAAGGGAAAGAAAAGCAAAATTGAACTACTGGGATCTCATCAAAATAAAAAGCATCTGCACAGCGAAGGAAACAATCAGCAAAACTAAAAGGCAACCAACAGAATGGGAGAAGATATTTGCAAATGACAACAGATAAAGGGTTAGTATCCAAAATCCATAAAGAACTTATCAAACTCAACACCCAAAAAACAAATAATCCAGTGAAGAAATGGGCAGAAGACATGAATAGACACTTCTCCAAAGAAGACATCCAGATGGCCAACCGACACATGAAAAAATGCTTGACATCACTCCTCATCAGGGAAATACAAATCAAAACCACAATGAAATACCACTTCTCACCTGTCAAAATGGCAAAAATGAACAACTCAGGAAACAACAGATGTTGGTGAGGATGCAGAGAAAGGGGAACCATTGTGCACTGCTTGTGGGAATGCAAACTGATGCACCCATTCTGGAAAACAGTATAGAGATTCCTCAAAAACTTAAAAATAGATCTACCGTATGACCCAGCAACTGCACTTCTAGCTATTTATCCAAAGAATACAAAAATGCTGATTTGAAGGGGCACACACCCAATGTTTATAGCAGCACTATCAACAATAGCCAAAGTATGGAAAGAGCCCAAATGTCTATTGACTGAGGAATGGATAAAGAAGATGTGGTATATATATATTTTATATATAAATATACATATATATACATATTAATATTATATAATAATATTATTATATAGGTATATATTATAATATATACACATATAATACATATAAATATATAATATATGTAATATATATAAATGGAATATTCAAAAAGAATGGAAGCTTGCCATTTGCAACAACGTGGATGGAACTGCAGTGTATTATACTAAGCAAAGTAAGTCAGAGAAAGACAAATATATGATTTCACTCATATGTGGAATTTAAGAAACAAAACAGATAAACGTAGTGGAAGGGAAGGAAAAATAAGATAAAAACAGAGAGGGAGGAAAACCATGTGAGAACCTTAAATACAGAGAACAAACTGAGGGTTGCTGGGTTGGGGAAGGGTTAAATGGGTGATGGGCATTAAGGAGTACACTTGTTGGGATGAGCACTGTGTGTTCTATGTAAGTGATGAATCACTAAATTTTACTCTTAGAACCATATTACCCTATATGTTTACTAACTTGGATTTAAATAAAATAAAATAATAAATAATAATAAAATAAACAAAACAAAAGAAATAAAACAAAAAAAATAAATAAAATAAGGTAAAATAAAATAAAATAAAATAAAATAAAATAAAAGTATTTGTGAATAATCCTTCAATGATACCCTTTATTTAAAAATTGGCTTATCTTATATATCATTCCTTTAGTTGAACTTGAGGGTCACTTACTTGGGCTTAAAAAATCTTTAACCCACAATGCCTGGATATTCTGATTAGAATTGAATTAATCTTTAATTGTGGAAAAATAGTCATCTTTACATATGGATGTATGGGTCTTCCCAGACACAATTTATTGATTGATAATGTTTATTTTTTAGAGAGAAAGAGAGCATGAGCGGAGGAGTGGCAGAGAGAGAGGGAGACACAGAATCCAAGCAGGCTCCATCCAGGCTCTGAGCTGTCAGCACAGAGCCCCACAGGGGCTCAAACCCGCACACCGCAAGATCATGACCTGAGCTGAAGTCGGATGCTTAGCCAACTGAGCCACCCAGGCACCCCTTCCATACAGAATTTACTAGATGTCTTTATTTACATTATCTGTACACACAAATTATTTATTTTATTTTTTAAAGTGTATTTATTTAGAAAGAAAGAGAGAAAGTGCGTGTGTGGGCAGTCGAAGGGCAGAGAAAGCGGGGAAGAGAGATTCTCAGCAGGCTCTGCGCTGTCAGGGCTGAGCCCAACGTGGGGATCTAACTCAGGAAACCTGAGATCATGACATGAGCAGAAATCACGTCTGTAATGCTTAACCGACTGAGCCACCCAGGCACCCCATGTACAAATTATTTTTATATACTGGGTTATTTGTCTTCATGTAATTTTCTTCATGTAAGTCCTCTTCATTTCCTGTTAAAACATATTCCTAGCTTTTTTATAATTTTTCTTTTAATGTAAAATATCACCTTTCATTCCATCTTCTAATTGTTAACTATTGAAATATAAAGTATTGATATATATTTTTATTTTTGAGGCCTCATTACTATTGTGTTAATATACTATTATTTTATATTATATATTTATTATATATTAACAATTAATATATTATATATTAAATACATATTATTAACATGCTATTATGTTAGTATACAGTGTAGGGTTTCTGAATACAGATTTTAAATCCATCAGCGACTAGCTCTGCGACATTAAGCTAATCATCTAACCTGATTAGTACTTCTGTTTCCTTATTTGTAAAATGGGAATGCTAATAATCGTATTTGCTTCATAGTTTTGCTATGAGCTTAAATTATTTTATTAATCTAAAGTAGTTAGAATGCTGTGTAGACATTAGCAACTGTTTTTATTTTCCATTTTCAGAGAGGTTCCAGGCACATCTAATTATCTGTAAATACTTTAAAATGTCCTCATTTTTCCATAGTTACACTTTTTATTTATTTAATTAACATCTTAATCACATTCACATTGGACAGAATTTCCCAGCCAATATTAACTAGTGTCTCTTGTTCCTAATTTAGTGGGATTACCTTTATTGTTTCACAGAAAGCGTGGTGTTATCCATTGACATAAGAACTAATCTTTGTCACATTAGTAAGTATTCTTTCTTTAGTATTGGGTATGGAATGGAATTATCAAATACTTGTTCAGTGTCTATTAATATCATATTGAAATTTGACCTATTAGCATGACATATTTGGAGATTTCTTAATATTAGGTCATTCTTGGTTTTCTAGGGGAGAGCATTTTGGTAATTTAAATTTTCCAAAAATAAGCATTCCTTTAAGTGAGATTTTCAAATTTAAGTAGCCTAAGGTGACAGTATAGCTCGAGTCAGACACTTGTATTTTGTGGGGCTTTGTTTTGTTTTGCTTTTGTTCTTTAGGGAAGTTACTTTTAAACTTAGACTCAGTTCCCTACTGTGTAAAATGGTACCTATCTTACAGGATATCTGTGAACATTAAATGAAATATTTCCTGAAGATTTATCACAACACTTGACACTTAATAAAGAGTAAGTGTTAGTGTTGCAGGATTCTTTACCTCAATACCTGGGATTTGCTTGTCTTGCCACCTAGAGGAATGAAGAGGTGGACACAAAATGAGCAGCAGGCAAAAGTTTATTAGAGTATAAGATCAGAAACTAAGAATAGTATGAAGGCTCTCTTTACAGAGAGGGGGCATTCGAATGTGAATACACCTGACTATAGGCAAGGGACTTTGTTTTATAGGGTTTTGGTTGCTCCCCACTTCCCTCCCCCCTTGTTCCTTCTCAGGTTCTACCCTTATTGGCTTGATAACTCTAGATGCTGGATTGTCCGTTCCTGACTGGCTCGATTCCGTTGTGTGAGGAGTCAGACTATGGTCATACTGTCCCTCATATAACATAAGTTTTATGGTTTATTTATTTTAGTTAGGTATTTTGATTGTCAAATTCCTGAGGGGAACCTGAGGGGGAGTAGGTGGTGTCTGTTACATTCTTAAGAGGAAACTTAGGCCTGAAGGAGTTTGCTCATGGTCAGATGTGTTTTTCCCTACCCAGGAACCTCAGGTCCTAACCTTTCTCTCTCTATCCTATCTTTTCCTTATCATATTACTATTATCCATTCAGGTCTCATATCTTCATCATTCCATGTATGCTTAACTTGTATAAAATGAATCTGTTCTTGGGGTGCTTGGGTGGCTCGGTCGGTTAAGCATCCGACTTTGACTCAGGTCATTATCTCACAGTTTGAGTTTGAGCCCTGCGACAGTCTCTGTGCTGACAGCCCGGGTTCTGTGTCTCCCCCTCTCTCTGCTCTTCTCCCACTCATGCTCTGTCTCTCTCTCCTTCAAAAATAAATAAACATTAACAAAAAAATTTTTAATAAAAAAATGAATCTGTTCTTTCCAGTCAATGATTTATCACTTTAAATTCTTCTTCATCTCATATTGTGTTTCATCTATTTTATTTGGGTTTGCAATTTTCAAAAAATAATATTTCTGCCTTTATTTTTAGCCTTTTATGTGTAATCCTTACAAATAGTCTTCTGTGTATTTGATATCATTAAGTCTTGTTTTCTACACTTCTGTAACTGATACTTTAAGACTAAAGGCAAATGAAATTATTTATTCAATACGTATATTCTGAATTTTTCTGAACTGACTCTGTCATTATAGGCTTTGAGATTAAGGGGTGATACTACTGAAATATATAACTTCTGTCCTCATGGAGCTTACACTCTGAAATATATTGACCTTACATATATCTACTAACTATTTTTTGTTTACTCTGCCCAATGATGTATTCTGCATAAGGCAGTTGCTTTATGATGATTATGTATGGAAGTAAGAAAATAAAAAGTTACCTAATTTATATATCTGTAATTTGTGTGCATTGATAGTGTAAATACTTTTTATACTTAAGGAGCCTTCATTTAGTCAGATCTAGAAGTTTTGCTGCTCTGCCAACTTTGATGACTTATGTGCAGTGGTTAGAAAAATATTACATCTTACTATAGCTACTTGAATGGAATCTTAGTTAGATATTCCTTTCTGTATGAGTGAATATAAACCTCCCAACTTTAAAATAAAGACCATTTCTCTTCAGTGACGCTGGACATTTTGCAAATCTGTATGAACTCAAAAATCTAAAATATTCTCACTAGTCCTACTGAATTAACAAACTAGAATTTAAATTCTGTCTACAAGAACCATCTACTCTAAAGCCCCCACATTGTTACTGAGAGTTAGATGTTAGCCACCTCCAGTGTCTTTAGAATGAATACATCTAGTCATTATTTTTTTTCTGAAGAAATATCAGTTTCCCTATAAAATATAACCTATTACTGTGACTTTTCTTATTTCACACTGAAAAAAAATGTGTATGTTCTTTAGGAAGGGAAAAGATAATCATAATTGTGTTATTAAAAATATATAAAAAAATGTAGGATTAGGATTTCTAACTTAAATTAAGTGGTTTATTTATATTATATTACAATTCCTTTATGCTCAATCTAGCCTACCATTTGGCTAAATTACTAGTATAGGGAATTGAGTTAGATAATTCAAAATGACATTAACTCTCAAGCGCATGGACTTACAGGGTGGCATTTCACAATGACAGAATCTCATTTTATAAATTTGCTGTGTAGGTGGCTTTCTAGGGATATTTTTCTCATTGCTTCTAAAAATCAAGTTGAGAAGAAGGTCGAATTTCCCACTTCTTATTTTTCAATATTACCTTGTTAAATTAATTAAGTATAACAGATCTGTAATTGCTTAGCAACTAAGCCTAATGGGATTTCTCTCTCCTTTACTTCTTTTCATTTCTGCATCCATGCTTTGTTCTCTCCTCAATTTGTTCTTCTTATTTTTCTCTTAGGATGACTTTTATTAAAGTATAATGCTTTATTTTTCTTGCATTTGTTTCTAAATTATATGTAAGATTTTGATATTCAGTTCATGAAGTCTCATGACTATCCACATTTCTCACCATCAACAGATGAATCATTTTAGAATAAATTATAGACAAATTGATACCCAAATAATCAAGCTATTTTATCTAAAACATCATTATCTTTCAGTTATGGGCTGAATGTGTGCGTCTTCCCAACGTAAATGTGTTGAAATCTTAACCCCTAATGTGATGGTATTAGGATATGGTTTTTTGGAGGTGATTACAACATAGAGATGGAGACGTCATGAATGGGATTAATGTCCTTATAAAAGACACTCTGGAGAACTCCCTCTCTCCTGCTGTGTCAGGACACAGTGAGAAGATGCTGTCTATGAACCATGAAGTAGGACCTCATCAGACACTGACTCTTCTGGTGCCTTGATCTTGGACTTTCAGGCCTCTTGAACTTCCACCCAGTCTATGGTAGTTTGTCATAGCAGCCCAAACAGACCAAGAGAGTATATGTATGTATGTGTGTATGTATGTACACATATATACATTATGATAAAAATATTTTTATATTGGTTTATAACTTCCAAAGTAATTGCACATATATATTTTATTTATACCTGATAATAGTAAGACTACCTAGTAGTCTTTTAATAAGACAGGTATCATTGGTGCTTTCTTTCATACTAAAAAACTAATTCTCAAAGAAGTTGTGTGTCATGTCAAAGTCCACAGAGCTAGAACACGGGCTGTCTGTTTCCAAGTCTAGTGCCTTTTCCCAAGCTGTAGTATGTTTCCTTATGGTGTAGTGAATATTCATAGGTATGAGAAAGCTGGGTGAAGTAATATTTAAGTGTTTTCTTTCTTATAGAACTATTCAGAGATGTGTTATGTGAATAGACTTTCTAAATCTTCAAGAGGAAGAATGTGTTATACAGCATTTCCCATGTTTATCCAATCCCAGAAACTTTTTTTCCTGTGACACATCTATCAACATATCCCAGAAGAGTGTTTTCTAGATCATAGTTTAATAAACACTTCATGAGGCCAACACTGTCTCCATAATGCCTTATAGGTGTGTGGTACTTAATTTGCAAAGAAGTTTCATACCAATTTTTATCTTTTAAAAAGTTTTATACTCACTACAAACTTATAACAAAGAAAGAGATAACATAGTTGGGACATGTTAGGGATATTTTTTTTCTCAACATCAGCTGGCCATTTCTTCCATAATTATTTGAAATAGTAATTTTCCCATAAACTACAATGTAGAATGTCAAAAACAATGAACAATATGCATCCTCATCAGCATTCTTCATTTCTGATTGTAATTATTATTAGTTAGGTGTAGTAATAACAATAAAAAATCGTGTTACATAATTGTAGTAGATAAAACTGTACAACATTCTTTCATGAATTAAACTAAACCTTTGAGGTTCAGACAACTCCATTAGGTTCTATGATCTCATTTTTTTCTCAAAGATCTTGTGAGAAATGTCCTTTATATCTCATGTGTTCTGTTTTTATTTTTTTATATTATTATTGAGGTATAATTGATATAAACTGCATGTAATTAAAATTTAGTGGATTTTGACATAGGAATACACTCATGGAACCATCACCACAATCAATATTATAAACATATCCATCACCCCTAAAAGTTTCCACTTGTTCCTTTGTTATTCCTCCCTCCAGCCAAACCCCTACCTTCTGTCTCTAGGTCTCCAGGTACACTGGTCTACTTTCTGTCAACATACATTAGTTCATCTTTCTAGAATTTTATGTAAATGGAATAATATTCTTCTTGGTCTGGTTACTTTTGCTCCACATAATTATTTTGATATTCGTCCATGTTGTTATGTATATAAATAGCTCATTCCCTTTTATTACTGAGTAGTATTCTATACATTCACCTCTTCATGGACATTTGGGTTGTGTCCAGTTTGGGGCTGTTACAAAGAAAACAACTATAAGCATTTATCCACAAGTGTTTGGTGCAGACATACACTTTAATTTCTCTAGGCTAATTACCTAGGAGTGGAATAATTGATTCATACAGCAGGGGTTTACTTAACATTATAAGAAACTATAAAGCTGTTGTCCAAAGAGGCTTTACTAATTTACACTCCCACTAGAAACATTTCAGTTCCTCTGCATCCTTGTCAACACTTGGTATAGTAGTGTTTTTAATTTTAGCCATTCTAATAGGTCTTTAGTAATACCTAATTGTGGTTTCATTTGCACTTTCCTAATGACTAATTCCTATGCTTATTTGCCATCTGTATATCTGCTTTAGAGATACATCTGTTCAAATTATTTGTCCTTTTTTCAGTTTATTTATTTTGAGAGAGAGAGAGAGTGTGAGCAGGGGAGGGGCAGAGAGAGGGAGAGAGAGAATCTTAAGCAGACTTCGTGCTATCAGCACAGAGCCCAACATGGGGCTCAAAACCACGAAACATTAGATCATGACCTGAGCTGAATTCAAGAGTCAGGCGCTTAACCAACTGAACCACCCAGGAGCCCCTATTTGTCCCTTTTTAATTGGGTTTTGTCTTCTTATTATCTGGTCACAATAGTTGTTTATATATTCTAGATACAAGTCCTTTTTTTAGGATTGGGATTTGTATCCCAATCTATGGCTTGATTTTTCATTGCTTAATAGTGTCCTTTGAAGAGCAAGAATTTTTAGTTATGAAGTTAAGTTTATTGACTTTTTTTGGTACTCCTACTTGTATGTTATAACTAATAAGCCCAAGATTACTAAGATATTCTCCTGTATACCTCTAGAAATTTTATACTTTTAGCTCTTAAAGTTAGGCCTATAATCCAATTTGAGTTAATTTTTTTTTCACTTTTTTCAAGTTGAGTTAATTTTAGTACTGAGTGTGAAATAAGGGCCTCAGTTCCTTTTTCTCTCTTTCTTTCTCTTTCTTTCTTCTTTCTTTCTTTCTTTCTTTCTTTCTTTTTCCTTTTTTCATATGGTTATCAAATTTTTCCAGTAATATTTGTTGAAAATAATTTAAAGTCTATTTAAGCTATCTTAACAACTTTGTCAAGAATCAAACTGAGCCTCTATGTGTAGGTGTATTTCTGGACTTGATATTCTTTTTTATTGATCTATTTGTCTGTCTATGCCAATACAATACTGTCTTGGTTATTGTAGCTTTATAAGAAATTCTAAAATCAAATAGTGTACATCCTCAAAATTTGTTCTTTTTTTCCCCTAAAGTGTTTTGTTTATTTTAGGACTTTGAATTTCGATATGAATTTTAGAATCCACTTGTCAATTTCTAAAAAAATTTCTGTTGGTGTTTTGATTGAGATTGTGCTGAATCTGTAGATCAAATTGGGGAGAATTAATATTTTAACAATATTTGAGTCTTCTAATCCATAAAATCATATTTTTCTATATTTATTTAGGTATTTTAAATATCTCTGAAAAGTGCTTTTTAGTTTTTAATGTACAGTTCTTGCACATACTTTGTCAACTTTATTACTAAGTATGACTAAATTTATTACTATTATAATTGTTGTGTTTTTGTTTCAATTTATGATTTTTCATACAATTATATAAAATATAAATTATTTTTTGTCATTGATCTTGAATCAGTTGTGCTTAACTTTTTTGTGACTTTTTGCATCTTTTTTTGAAGACTACAGGATTTTATATATAGATGAACCTATTGTGTGACCATAAAGAGTTTTACTTCTTCCTTTCCAATATGGATGCATTTATTTCTTTGTCATACCCTACTGCATTGACTAGAACTTCCAGTACAATGTTAAGTGAAGTAGTAGAAGTGAACATTCTTTCTTTGTTATCTGATCTTATGAGAAAAGCATTTAGTCTTTCACAATTAAGTGTGATGTTACCTGTAGGTTTTTTGCCAAAGTACATGATAAAGTTAAGGAAGTTCCATTTTATTCCAGTTTACTGAGAGTTTTTGTTATGAATGGATGATAGTTTTTGTCAAAAACTTTCTGCATCTATTGAGATTACCATACTTTTTTTATTTTAAATTTCTTAATTTACATTGATTTTTAAATCTTAAATTAACCTTACATTTCTACATTCTCCTTTATATGTATTTCTGGATATGATTTAGTAAAATTTTGTTAATTTTATTTTGTGTCAATGTTGATGAGAAATGTTGTTCTGTGATTTTCTTTTCCTATAATGTGTATAGTTTTTGGTGTCAAAGGTAATGCTGACTTCCTGGAATGAGTTTGGAAATGCTTCCTCTTCAATCTTCTAGAAAAATCTGTGAAAAATTGCTATTATTTATTCCTTAAATGTTTGGCAGAGTTACTAATGTTGCTATTTCATCCAGGAGATTTTCAGTTGTTTGGAAATTAAATAACTCATGTCTAAATAACCCATGGGTCAAAGAAGTAAAAAAAATAAATAAAAATCAGTTTTTATTAAAGTAATTAAAATCAGTTTTATTAAAATAAATAAAATCAAATTTTATTAAAATGGAAATGAAAATACCACATATATAATTTTATAGGATACAACTAAAGAAGTAACTTAAAGAAAATGTGTAGCACTAAATTCTTATATTAGAAATAAAGGAAGGTCTCAAATCAACAGCCTTCAATTCTGCCTTAAGAAACTAGAGAGGAACAAATTAATTAAATAGTACAACATATTCCATTATGTCCTTCACCCAGATTCCCCAAATGTTAATGCTTTTAACATACTTGCCTAGCTATTGGTTCTTTCCCTTCTCCTTCTCACTGTAACATTTCAGAGTAAATTGAATACATGATGTCACTTTACCTTTAAAGACTTCAGAGGTAATTCCATCCTTTCAAAAAAAAAGGGGGGGCATTATCTTACATAACTACAGCACAATTATTAAAATCTGGAAATTAATGCTCACCTTGTTCAGGTTATTACTGTCATTCTAATGTCCAGGACCCACTCAAAAATTACTCATTACATGTAGGGAGCAACATGGTGGAGAAGTAAGGGGACCTGAAGTTCCCTCGTCCTTCAAACACAGCAGTGTTGAGGACAAAGGACTTTGAATTCCAAGAGTCCCGGCTGCAGAGTGACAGAGGCCCAGGAGCCCACAGGGAAAATGGCAGACCATAGGTGCGTGATTGTGAACTGGGCTAGAGAAAACCGACAGTGTAGGCATGGAGAGGAAAGATCCCCTTCTGTGGAGAGAGAAAGAGAAGAGAAAGAGAGACTGTGGAAGTGTAGGACTGTATTTGGATGAGAGAAAAACCATGGACCGGGAACGGAGAAAGATCCAATCTCTAACTTTGGGGCTTTCTCCAGGCTGGGGCCGGGGGCTGTGTTTGCACACCTGTGGAGGAGGGGAGCCAGCCCCAGGCTTGGTAACTAGTTGAGAGGCACAGTCTGCAGTGGGAGAAAGCAATCCCCTCCTTCGAGAGCTGTGGGAAGAAGGTATATAACCATTCAAAGGACAAAGGACCCTGCCTGTGCCTGCCAGCCAGAGGCCATATATGCGGGAGGGGGTGGGCAGAGTGGCATTTCCCCAGAACTGGTGCACACGGAACGGAACCCTTTAAGACACAAGCGTTTAAATCCTAGCTGAGCTCCAGAGAGGTGCAGGAGTCAGCAGAGAGGGACAAACTGCCTTGCTCATGCCCAGAAGGCACTGTGAGGAGGCCCCCCATCAATGGGGTGGAGTGGCACTTCCCCGGAGCCAGGGCGCAGGGAGTGGGACCCTTTAGAAAATCTGGGTTTGAATCCCAGACAAACCCCAAGGAGGTATGGGAGACTGTGGAGTGGGAAATAAAAAAAAAAAAAAAGGCCTGCTCATGCCTACACAGCACTGTGAGGACTGCCTGAACAGAGTGGTTTGGGACACTCAGTCAGGGGAGGAGAGACTGGAGTGTCACCATTTTTCTCCCCATCACCAACAAGGCAGGGCTTCAGGGAAAGGAGAGCCAGTCCACAGTGGAGGCAAGACCCACAGTGGAGGCAGGACCCTCCTACACCAAGCCACACCCATCCACGCTGGGTAACTGGGTATCTACTGGAGCAGGATAGATTCTGAGGAACCAGATGGCCCCTCCTCCAGATTAGTGCTGCCACCAGTTCCAGGCACCGTGTTTTTGCATTTTCTGATTTAATTCTTGGACAATTCTTATTATATATATATATATATATATATATATATATATATATATATATTCTTCCTTTTCTCCTAATTTCTTCCCTCCTCTAGTCTGGTTATTCTGGTTGCTGTTTTGTTTAAGCAGACATATTTAATCCATTCTCTTTATACCTGTTCTATATCTCTTTTATTTTCCTCTCTGTCTCTGGATTAAGACATATAGTTTCCATGTCTGGTCAATTTTCTTTTCTTTTCTTTTTTCCCCCACCCCTGTCATTTCTTTCTTTGTATGGGATAAGGCCTCTTCCACCAACACTGACTCCCCCCCCCCCCGCTGCCGTTTTGTTGTTGTTGATGTTTTTGGGTTTTTTGTTTGTTTCTTTTTGTGTTTTTACCCCCAGGGCTACTTTAATGAATAAATCAAAGCACACCTGGTGGAGGGTCCAAAACATCACTATGAATATGGAGGTAAAGCAGACAGAATCACAGTAACAGAGAGCAAGTAACACACTCCAAAAAACACCTCCTGAAGGGCCAGGTCCTGGACAGTGTATAAGCCCTCCTTAATACAGTAGTGCTCGCAGGTGCAGGACACAAAACAAGTTTTAAAACACATATGGACAGAAAACTAGCCAAAATGATGAAACAGAAGAATTCTCCTCAAAAGAAATTCCAAGAAGAATTGAGAGCTAAAGAATTGATCAAAACGGATATATACAATATATCTGATCAAGAATTTAGAATAATAGTCAAAAGATTAATTGCTGGGCTTGAAAGAAAGCATAGAAGACAGCAGAGAATCTACTGCTGCAGAGATCAAGGAACTAAAAAATTGTCATGACGAATTTTAAAATGTTGTAATTGAAGTGCAAAATAAACTAGATGTGGTGACAGTGAGGATTGAAAAGGCAAAGGGGAGAATAGGTGAAATAGAAGATAAAATTATGGAAAATATGAAGCTGAGAAAAAGAGAGATAAAAAATTCTAGACCATGAGGGGAGAATTAAAAAGCTAAGTGATTCAATAAATGTAATAATATCCATATCATAGGAGTTCCAGAAGAAGAGAGAAAGGGGCCCAAGGTGTACTTGAAGAAATCATAACTGAGAACTTCCCCAATCTGGGGAAGGAAACAGACATCGAATTCCAAAAGGCACAGAGAACTCCCATCAGCTGTAACAGGAATCCATCTTCTGCATGACATATCATAGTGAAACTAGCAAAATACAAAGATAAAGAATTCTGAAAGCAGCTAGGGACAAATGGGTCTTAACCTACAAGGATAGACACATAAGGGTAGTAGCAGACCTATCCTACTGAAACGTCACAGGACAGAAGGGAGTGGCAGGAAATATTCAATGTCCTGAATAGGAAAAACATGCAGCCAAGAATCCTTTATCCAGCAAGGCTGTGATTCAGAAAAAAAAGGAAAGTAAAGGTTTTCCCAGGCAAACAAAAACTGAATGAATTCATCATCACTAAACCAACCCTACAAGAGATCTTAAGGGGGATTCTGTGAGTGGAATGTTGCAAAGACCACAAAGGACCAGAGACATCACTACAAACATGAAACCTACAGATAACACAATGACACTAAATCCATATCTTTCAATAATCACTCTGAATGTAAATGGACTAAATGTTCCAAATGAAGACATAGGGTAACAGAATGGATAAAAAACAAGACCCATCTATTTTTCTATCTACAAGAGACCCATTTTAGATGTGAGGACACCTTCAGATTCAAAGTGAGGGGATGGGGAACCATCTATCATGCTACTGTGGGTCAAAAGAAAGCTCGAATAGCCATACTTAGTCAAACTAAATTTTAAAGTAAAGGCTGTTAGAAGAAATGAAGAAGGGCATTATATCATAATTATGGTGTCTATCCATCAAGAAGAGTTAAGAATTATAAATGTTTATGCACCCAATTTGGAAAAACACACACATATAAAAGAATTAATCACAAACATAAGCAATCTTATTGATAAGAATATGGCAATTTCAGGGGACTTTAATATTCCACTTACAACAATGGACAGATCATCTAGGCAGAAAATCAATAAAGAAACAATGTCCCTGAATGATACATTGGACCAGATGTACTTGACAGATATATTCAGAACTTATCACTTAAAAGCACCAGAATACACATTCTTCTTGAGTGTACATGGAACATTCTCCAAAATAGACTACATACTGGGTCACAAAACATCCCTCAACAAATATAAAAGAATTGAGATCATACCATGCACACTTTCAGATCACAATGCTATGAAACTTGAAATCAACCATAGGAAAAAGTCTGGAAATCCTCCAAATGCATGGAGGTTAAAGAACATCCTACTAAAGAATGAATGGGTCAACCAGGTAGTTAAGGAATACATTTAAGGGGCGCTTGGGTGGCTCAGTTGATTGAGTGTCTGACTTCAGCTCAGGTCATGATCTCGCCGTTTGTGAGTTCAAGCCCCACAACAGGCTCTGGGCTGACAGCCTGGAGCTTGCTTCAGAATCTGTGTTTCTCTCTCTCTCTCTGCCCCTTCCCCACTCTCACTCTGTCTCTCTCTCTCTCTCAAAAATAAATAAGCATTAAAAAAATTAAAGAAAATTAAAGAATACATTTAAAAATTTATGGAAACAAATGAAAATGAAAACACAACAGTCCAAACCCTTTGGGATGCAGCAAAGGCAGTCCTAAGAGGAAAATACATTGCAATCCAGGCCTAGCTGAAGAAACAAGAAAAATACAAAATCTAACAGAACATCTAAAGGAACTAGAAACAGACCAACAAAGAAACCCCAAGTCCAGAAGAAGAAGAGAAATAATAAAGATTAGAGAGGAAATAAACAATATAGAATCCAAAAAAAAGAGTTAAACAGATCAATGAGACAAAGAGTTGGTTTAAAAAAAATTGACAAACTCCTAGCCAGACTTCTCAAAAAGAAAAGAGACAGGACCCAAAAAGATAAAATCACAAATGAAAGAGGAGAGAACACAAACAACATAACAGAAATACCAACAGTTATCAGATAATACTATGAAAAATTATATGCCAACAAACTGGACAACCTGGAGTAAATGGACAAATTCCTAGACACCCATACACTACCAAAACTCAAATGGGAAGAAATAGAAAATGGGAAGAAATTTCAATAGACCCAAAACTAATGAAGACATTGAATCAGTTATCAAAAATCTCCCAACAAATAAGAGCCCTTGACCAGATGGATTCCCAGGGGAGTTCTACCAGACATTTAAAGCAGACTTAATACCCATCCTTCTCAAGCTATTCCAAAAAATAAAATGGAAGGAAAACTTCCAGACTCATTCTATGAAGGCAGCATTACCTTAGTTCCCAAACCAGACAGAAGCCCCACAAGAAAGGAGAATTACAGGCCAATATCCCTGAAGAACATGGATACAAAAATTCTCAATAAGATACTAGCAAATCAAGTTCAACAGCATATAAAAAGAATTATTCACCACGATCAAGCGGGATTCATTCCTGGACTGCAGGGCTGGTTCAATAGTCACAAATCAATAAATGTGATACATCACATTAATAAAAGAAAGGATAAGAACCATATGATCCTGTCAATAGATGCAGAAAAAGCATTTGACAAAATACAGCATACTTTCTTAATAAAATTCTCAAAGAAGTCAGGATAGAAGGAACATACCTAAACATGATAAAAGCCATATATGAAAAACTCACACATAATATCATCCTCAATGGAGAAAAACTGAGAGCTTTCTCCCTGAGATCAGGAACACGACAGGGATGTCCACTCTCACCACTGTCGTTTAACATAGTGTTCAAAGTCCTAGCATCAGCAGACAACAAAATGAAATAAGAGGCCTTAAAATTGGCAAAGAAAAAGTCAAACTTTCACTATTCACCGACAACATGATATTCTACATGGAAAACCCAAAAGGTCCACCAAAAACTTCTAGAACTGATACATGAATTCAAGAAAGTCTCAGGGTACAACACCAATGTACAGAAATCGGTTGCATTTCTGTACACCAATAATGAAGCAACAGAAGAGAAATCAAGAAATCGATCCCATTTACAATTGCACCAAGAACCATAAAATACCTAGGAATAAACCTAACCAAAGATGCAAAATATCTGTATGCTGAAAACTATAGAAAACTTATGAAGGAAATTGAAGAAGACACAAAGAAATGGAAAAACATCCCATGTTCATGTATTGGAAGAATAAATATTTTAAAATGTAAATACTACCCAAAGCAATCTACACAGTCAATGCAATCCCAATCAAAATTGCACCAGCATTCTTCTCAAAGCTAGAACAAACAATCCTAAAATTTGTATGGAACCACAATAGACCCCAAATAGTCAAAGTAATATTGAAGAAGACCAAAGCAGGAGGCATCACAATTCCAGACTTTAGCCTCTACTACAAAGCTGTAGTCATCAAGACAGTATGGTATTGGCACAAAAACATAGGCCAGTAGAATAGAGAACCCGGAATTGTACCCACAAATGTATTGGCAACTAATCTTTGACAAAGCAGGAAAGAATATCCAATGGAAAAAAGACAGTCTCTTTAACAAATGGTGCTGGGAGAACTGGACAGCAACATGCAGAAGAATGAAACTGGACCACTTTCTTACACCAGACACAAAAATAAACTCAAAATGGATGAAAGACCTAAATGTGAGACAAGAAACCATCAAAACCCTAGAGGAGAAAACAGTCAACAACCTCTTTGACCTTAGCTGCAGGAATTTCTTGCTCAACACGTCTCCAAAGGCAAGAGAAATAAAAGCAAAAATGAACTATTGGGACCTCATCAAGATAAAACTTCCACACTGCAAAGGAAGCAATCAACAAAACTAAAAGGCAACTGATGGAATGGGAAAAGATATTTGCATATGACAGCTCAGATAAAGGGTTAGTAACAAAAATCTATAAAGAACTTACCAAACTCCATACCCAAAAAACAAATAATCCAGTGAAGAAATGGGCAGAAGGCATGAATAGACACTTTCCAAAGATGACATCCAGATTGCCAACAGACACATGAAAAGATGCTCAACATCACTCCTCATCAGGGAAATACAAATCAAAAACCACACTGAGATACCACCTCACACCAGTCAGAGTGGCTGAAATGAGGAAATCAGGAAATAACAAATGTTGGTGCAGATGTGGAGAAACGGGAACCCTCTTGCACTGTTGGTACGAATGCAAACTGGTACAGCTGCTCTCAAAAACACTGTGAAGGTTCCTCAAAAAATTAAAAATAGAAATACTTTATGACCCAGCAATAGCACTGCTAGGAATTTATCAAAGGAATACAGGAGTGCTGATTCATAGGGGCACATGTACCCCAATGTTTATAGCAGTGCTTTCAACAATAGCCAAATTATGGAAAGAGCCTAAATGCCCATCAGCTGATGAATGGATAAAGAAGATGTGGTTTATATATACAATGGAATTACTACTTGGTAATGAATCACAGGTAGATGAATCACAGGAATCACAGGAATCTACCCCCAAAACCAAGAGCACACCGTACTCTGTATGTTAGCCAATTTGACCATAAATTATATTAAAAAAAATTACTTATTACTTTTAGTTGCATGGGTCTTTAGTCTCCTTTAATATAGAACACTTTTTTCTGATTTGTTTTGCATTTTTTGTAAAGGAAGAAACTGAAAGCTCAGTAGAAAGGTTAAATGATTTGCCAAGGTCATAGCTGATAAGCACTAGGTCCAGGGTTAAATTATCCTTTGACTCCTTTTCTGATGCTTTTTTCCCACTGAAACATATTCCCCCAATCTAGTGTGTGTGTGTGTGTGTGTGTGTGTGTGTGTGTGTGTGTGTGTGATTGAGTGTGTTCTATAGGTTTTTCACCTATGTGCTCAAAGACAGCTATCATATTTTATCACATCACTTAAAAGCAGTGCAATAAAGAAAGCAGTCATTCAATTTTTGCCCACATTTGACTGTAGGTTAACAAACTGACCTACATGCTTGCAATATGACCCAACTTTAATTATAGTTATTTTCATATGTTGGCTGATAATAGTTAACTTCCTCTTCTTCCATTGAAATGATTTCTTTACTAGAAAAAATCCTTGGTGAAATAACTTTATATCTATGTCAAACATAGTTTGCTAACCAAGAGGATGTTATGGCTATATGTCCAATAACTTGTTACCTGACTTAAACTAAATTATGCTTTATCAAGAAAAATTGTTTGCCTTAAGGAACTTACCTGAGTGAGATTGTCCTTATGAGTTTTAAGAGGTGTGATTTCACTGACATTTTCAGTGTTATTTGTCCAAATGAACTTTAGTTTCCTATTATTGAAATGAAGTTATACTTTCCCCACCCTCCCTCCCAGCTATGTAATGGAATGGACAAAAGATATTTGAAATTAATTGGTCATAAGGAATATATTACTGAAAAAGAAAAATAAAGTCTTTAAAGAAATTTAATTCATACTTCCACACAAACACATAACCCATGCAAATTCAAACTTTCTTGCAATTCAAGTTCTACAATAGAAGAATAAGCCTCTTAACAAGATTGAATTTGCTGTCGTGCATGTTACAAGCTGAACAAACAGAGATTGGGGAAGGCTCTGTTCATTCATGTGCTTCCTTTAAAAAACAAATACCAGTTTAATATAAATGGAAATGAGGGCAACATTAGTGTGAACACAAATCTTGATCCATTGTAACCTAATAATGAAAGCCACACTTTTTTAGGGCTGGATAAATGGATAACGTCATCCATTTTGGAATCTGAATCATCACTGTTTTGTTAAAATTTTCTTCTTTTCTGAATTTTACTTTGTGTGCTGGGATAACGATAAACTCTAGCACTGAAAGTCTTGAGTGCTGATATGCACAACTAAAATAGAATGATTGGAAATAATGATGCAAAAAAACTGTACAAAGATTACAAAATAAAACCCAAAGGTTGGCTTTGTAACAATTCTGTCTTTATAATCTTTATATTATCAAAACACCATAGCTAATGGTTGTACTCAAACATTTGCCCTGCTTCAAATGTGTGATTATAGCAGCATTATTACAAAAGTTTTGTTTTGCAAACAGGCAGAACTGAAATGGCTTCCCTTAATTTGGGAGATGAGAATTTCTGAACAGTATGGGGATATGTTTTTTCTTTTTCCTGACTCCAAAGGTAGGACTTCATATAACTCTGTGTCTTAACAGCTTTTAAAAGATGTAAATCAAGGGGGTGCCTGGATGGCTCAGTCAGTTGAGAGTCTGATTTGGGCTCAGATCGTGATCTCATGGATTCTGTGATTTCCAACCCCAATTCAGGCTCACAGCTGACATTGCAGAGCCCACCTCAGATCCTCTGTCCCCCCCTCCCTCTCTGACTCTCTCACGTTCACACTCTATCAAAAATAAATAAATATTTAATAAACAAACAAACAAATAAATAGGGATGCCTGGGTGGCTCAGTTGGTTGAGCATCCAACTTTGGCTCAGGTCATGATCTCATATGGCTCTTGAGTTCAAGCCCCACGTGGGGCTCTGTGCTGACAGCTCAGAGCCTAGAGCCTGCCCCGCTCTCTGCCCCTCCCTCACTCACACTCTGTGTGTGTGTCTCTGTCTCAGAAACATTAAAAAAAGTTTTTTTGATAAATAAATAAAATCAGGGACACCTGGGTGGCTCAGTCAGTTAAGCATTTGGCTCTGGATTTCAGCTCAGGTCTTTTTTAAAAATTAATTATATTTTATTTTTTAATTTTGTTTAAATACAAATTAGTTAATATGTAGTTTAATAGTCATTTTAGGAGTAGAATTTAGTGATTCATCACTTACATAGAACACCCAGTGCTCATCCTAAAAACTGCCCTCTTGGGGCGCCTGGGTGGCTCAGTCGGTTAAGCGTCGGACTTCAGCTCAGGTCACGATCTCGCAGTCCGTGAGTTAGAGCCCCGCATCGGGCTCTGGGCTGATGGCTCAGAGCCTGGAGCCTGCTTCCGATTCTGTGTCTCCCTCTCTCTCTGACCCTCCCCCGTTCATGCTCTGTCTCTCTCTGTCTCAAAAATAAACTTAAAAAAAAATAAAAAATAAATAAATAAATAAAATAAAACCTGCCCTCTTTAATGCCCATCACCCATTTAACCCATCCCCCACTCCACACCCCTTAGCAACCCTCAGTTTGTTCTCTGTATTTAAGGATCTCTGATGGTTTGCCTCCCTGTCTCATTTTATCGTATTTTTCCTTCCTTTCCATATGTTCATCTGTTTTCTTTTTTAAATTCCACATATGAGTGAAATCATATGATATTTATCCTTCTCTGTCTGGCTTATTTCACTTAGCATAATACAGTCCAGTTCCAATCACATTGCTGGAAATGACAAGCTTTTATTTTTTTTGAACATCAAATAATATTCCATCATATATATATATATATATATATATATATATATATATATATATATCTATCTCACATCTTCTTTATCCATTCATCAGTTGATGGACATTTGGGCTTTTTACATAACTGGGCTATTGTTGATGTATGTGCCCCTTCAAATCAACATTTTTGTATCCTTTGGATAAATACCTAGTAGTGCAATTGTTGGATCTTAGAGTAGATCTATTTTTAATTTTTTGATGAACCTCCATACTATTTTCCAGAATGGCTGCACCATTTTGCATTCCCACCAATGATGCAAGAGGGTTCCCCTTTCTCTGCATCCTCACCAACATCTATTGTTTTCTTTTTTTTTTATTTTATTTTTTACTTTTTAAAATTTACATCCAAATTAATTGACATATAGTGAAACAATGATTTCATGAGTAGATTCTTTAATGTTCCTTACCCATTTAGCCTATCCCCCTTCCCACAACCCCTCCAGCAACCCTCAGTTTGTTCTCCATATTTAGGAATCTCTTCTGTTTTGTCACCCTCCCTGTTTTCATATGATTTTTGTTTCCCTTCCCTTATGTTCATCTGTTTTGTCTCTTAAAGTCCTCATATGATTTTTGTCTTTCTCTGAATGACTAATTTCACTTAGTATAATACCCTCCAGTTCCATCCACGTAGTTGCAAATGGCAAGATTTCATTCTTTTTGATTGCCGAATAATACTCCACTGTATATATATATACCACGTCTTCTTTATCCATTCATCCATCGATGGACATTTGGGCTGTTTCCATACTTTGGCTATTATTGATAGTGCTGCTATAAACATGCGGGTTCATGTGTCCCTTTGAAACAGCACACCTGTATCCTGTGGATAAATTCCTAGTAGTACAATTTTTAGTTTAACATCCGTTGTTTTCTGAGTTTTTCATTGTAGCCATTCTGACAGATGTGAGGTGATATCTCACCATGCTTTTGATGTGTATTTCCATGATGATGAGTGATGTGTCAGCCATCTGGATGTCTTCTTTGGGAAATTGTCTATTCATGTCTTCTGCCCATTTTTTCACTGGATTGTTTTTCAGGTGTTGAGTTTGGTAAGTTCTTTATAGATTTTAGATACTAACCTGTTATCCAGTATGTCATTTGCAAACATCTCACATTCTGTTGGTTGCCTTTTAGTTTTCTTGATTGTTTCCTTCACTGTGCAGAAGCTTTTTATGTTGATGAGGTCCCAATAGTTCATTTTTGCTTTTGTTTTCCTTGCCTCCAGAGACATGTCTAGTAAGAAGTTGCTGCAGCTGAGGTCAAAGATGTTGTTGCCTGTTTCTCCTGTAGGATTTTGATGGTTTCCTACATTTGTCTCACATTTAAGTCTTTCATCTATTTTGAGTTTATTTTTGGTTATGGTGTAAGAAAGTGATCAAGGTTCATTCTTCTGCATATTGCTGTCCAATTTTCTCAACCCCATTTTCTAAAGATACTGTCTTTTTTTCTGTTGGATATTCTTTCCTGCTTTGTCAAAGATTAGCTGGCCATACGTTTGTGGATCCATTTCTGGGTTCTCTATTGTGTTCCACTGATCTATGTGTCTTTTTTTGTGCCAGTACCACACTGCCTTGATGATTACAGCTTTGTAATACAGGCTAAAGTCCAGGATTGTCATGCCTCTAACTTTAGGGTTGTTTTTTTTTTTTTTAACATTACTTTCACTATTTGGGGTCTTTTGTGGTTCCATACAGATTTTAGAGTTGTTTGTTCTAGCTCTGTGAAGTATGCTGATGTTATTTTCATAGGGATTGCATTGAATATGTAGATTGAATGGGGTAGTATCAACATTTTAACATTATTTGTTCTTCCAATCCATAAGCATGGAGTGTTTTCCATTTATTTGTGTCTTCTTCAATTTCTTTAATAAGATTTTATACTTTTACAGATACTTGTACATATGTACAAGTACTTGTACTTATACTTGTACAGATGTTTTACCTCTTTGGTTAAGTTTGTTCCTAGGTATTTTATGGTTTTCAGTGCAATTTTAAATGGGATCGATTCCTTGATTTCTCTTTCTACTGCTTTATTATTGGTTTATAGAAATGCTACAGATATCTGTACCTTGATTTTATATCCTGCAACTTTGCTGAATTCATGTATCAGTTCTAGCAGTTTGTGTTTTTTTGGTGGAGTCTTTTGGATTTTCCACGTACATTATTATGTCATCTGCAAAGAGTGACAGTTTGACTTCTTCCTTACTGATTTGAATGCCTTTTATTTCTTGTTGTCAGATTGCCGAGGCTAGGACTTCCAACATAATGTTGAACAACAGTGGTGAGAAGGACATCCCTGTCGTGTTTCTGACCTCAGGGAGAAAGCTCTCAGTTTTTCCCCCTTTGACAATGATATTAGTTATGTGTCTTTAATATATGGCCTTAATGATCTTGAGGTATGTTTATTCTATCCCTACTTTTTTGAGGGTTTTTATCAAGAAAGGATGCTGCATTCTTTCAAATGCTTTTGCTGCATCTGTTGAGAGGATAATGTTCTTATCCTTTTATTAATGTGATGTATCACGTTGATTCATTTGCAGATATTGAACCAGTGCTACAGCTCTGGAATAAATCCCACTTGATCATAGTGAATAATTCTTTTAATGTATTGCTGGATTCTTGAGAATTTTGCATCCATGTTTGTCAGGGTAACTGGTCTATAGCTCTCCTTTTTAGTGGGGTCTTTGTCTGGTTTTGGAATCAAAGCAATGTTGGCCTTGTAGAATGAGTTCGGAAGTTTTCCTTCCATTTCTATTTTTTGGAACACCTACAAAAGAATAGGTGCTAACTCTTCTTTAAATGTTTGGTAGAATTCCCCTGGGCTCAGCTTTCACTGTGAGTGAAAAGGGAGCCATGGATAGTTCTAAGCAGAGCGAGGGACATGATCTGATTTAGGTTTAACGGGATCCCCCTGATTACTGAGTTGAGAGTAGAATGTTGTGGGGCAAGAAAGGAGGGTGTCTGAACATTAGGCAGCTCCTTCAGGAAGCCAGATAAGGCATGGTATAGGCTGGGCACATATCAGTGACAGGGAAGTTATGGCATAGAGGATGTATTTGAGGTCAGATATGCCAGGATCTCCATGTGGTGTGACAGAAAGAAAGGAATCAAGGTTGACTCCGACATTTTGGGGCTGACCAGCTTCAATGAACAAAGAAAAACAGGTCTATACTTCTGGCCCAGGAACCAGGAAACTTGAGTTCAAGTGTCAGCTCTGTCAACCTCTTTTTTGGTGATCTTGGGCAAATCTTATCTCATGGTTCCTGAGATTGAGTCCCATTATGGGACTCTGTGTTGACAATGCAGAGCCTGCTTGGGATTCTCTCTTTCCCTCTCTCTCTGCCCCTCCCTCACTCCTGCTCTGTCTCTCTTTGTCTCAAAATAAATAAATTCATATATATATATATATATATATATATATATATATATATACTAACTTCTGATTTGTACAAAGTTTTCATTCCTAAAAGAGACTTTTTTTAATATTTTTGTGACACACAAAAAAACTTAGATTAAAAAATTATTTAAAATATAAATGTGCAGGGGCATCTGGGTGTCTCAGTCAGTTGAGCATCCAGTTCTTGACTTCAGCTCAGGCCATGATCTCACTGTTCACAGGTTTGATCCCTGCATCAGACTCTGTGCTAGCAGTGTGGAGCCTGCTTGGGATTCTCTCTCCCTCTCTTTCTCTTCCCTTCTCCTGCTTGTGTGCTCTATCTCTTTCTTTCAAAATAAATAAATAAACTTAAAAAAATAAAACATAAATGTGCCTCAATTTTCTGATTTGACTGTATAAGTAGTCTTTGGAAATGACTGGGGGTGGAACATGGGAGTAATAAAAATGTGAACAGGAAGTTTTGCTAAATGAGTTTGGTCTTCTATAAATGTGACCAATACACCTATATCACTGGATTATTTTGAAGATTAGATTAGATAACAATTGTAAAATACCCACCATAGTGCTTGTGGAGCCAGGGTAAGTATTTGAGAAATAATAGCTCTTTTCATTACTATTATTTGCTAAAAGGGCAAATTTCTTCCTAATTTTCCTCTTTCCTAGACTTATATTCAATAAGTAATTTTGCATTATATTTGAAAACATATAATAATTCCTCATTTTCAAAACTAGAAATAGATTTAATATAAGTAAAATTATACTTGGTTTTGTAGACTGTGAGAGTAGTTTTTTTTCCACTTTCTATATCATTTAGTTTGTAACAAGTTATATATGCTAATATATGCTGGAGAAATATTTAACTGTTTGGGGAAGCCATATTAATTAAGGTAGGATTTATTGCTCTAAATTAGTATAGTAATTTATGAAATGATAATATTTTATGAAAGAACTATATAATGAATGCTGAAGGAAGAGCTTTCTCTATGAGAACATATGGACTGATATGATCTAGAAAAACTAACTTTCATTACTCTAACAATTCTAATAGGATATCACTCAAAATGCTTATCAAATACTGCATTGTATACCATATTTTTACGTGTTATGACAACTATATTCTTATTTGTATGTTCTATTTTATTTATTTTTACCTTGTATCTTTCATTAAGGCTTTGAAATAATTTGAAGATACTTAAACAAATAATTTGGCCAATACTTTTTTCTCTTGGATTCAAACAAACATATCCACAAAAGTGGCCCATGAAGAAAAGATCTCAGTATAATTTGTCTGAAAAAAGAATTTGGCAAATTCATCGTCCATCCTAGTATTCACAAGTTCATTATAATTTTGTCATCGGTTGGTTTATACAATATATAGAATTATAAGCTTGTAAAATTGAGCTCAGAAAAATTTCTGAGTTGGCTTTTCCTTCTCCATAATATTACAATCAAAGTAATGTTTGTTTAATCATAATGCATTTTCTAGATGTATTGATGAAGATGCTAAAACCATTAATAATCTAATAGTTATATGATTCTTGCTTTTATTCAAAAGATATTTTGCAAAACAGTTGATAGAAAATCCATTTTTGAAAGTTTACTCTTTTTGAAATAATGTTTATTATAGTTGAAAATTTTTTTCTCACCTTTTATTATCCAGAGATAAACAGATTTCTTAAAGTTTTAGGTTTATATACGAGTATTCTCTTCCTCTTTTTTACCCCTATACTCCTCTCTCATTGAACACTTAAATGAAAAGAAGGACCTTGGCATTTAAAAATAACTCATTGATTTACAAAGTAGTATTTGAGAAAATTTACTTCTGATATCAAAGCATTAATTTTTTGCATGGCACATCTTCTTGTACTTATTTAAGTGAGCTGAATGTTGGTTTACTCTAAAAATCTCAAGGAAGATTATTAAGGAACTGATTAAGTCAATTATACTGGTGATTCCTGACTGCTGTGTTGTTGCTTGCTAGGAATCATAATAAAATAATTAGGATTAATCAAAAATCTGCATGATTGATTAGGATATATGAACTAGCACGTGATTGTCACAACAATATTCTAAACCTGCCAGTGTTACTTTTGATCAATCCATGCTTTCATGATACAATTGGACATTTTCAAAACGTTGCTCAAGTTATGATTCTAGAGCATACATTTCATAATGAGCTTTTCTGATGCTCAGGTTCTCTGACTTGCTTGGGCTAAAAGAGCAGTTCGTTTCCGTGCTCCCTGTTACCTGAGATAAATTTCAGTGCTACAACAAGGCACCTTGGTAGCATGTTTTCATTAGGATGCAAAGAAATGTTCATGCACAAATATGTTCAAACTTCATTTAGAATCTAAACTGCCTACCAAAAAGAACTTAAAAGTAAAACAAGCCAAACCAAACAGAAGAAATTGCAGTAAACTATAAACATAAGCCACCAGGGATTTCGTAGTCTTTTTTCACTCAAATCCTGACATTTTAAAGGATTAACCCATAAATGTCTAGATCTAGGACAATGATGATCTTTGAACAGTCACAGTAGCCAAAATTTGACTTGAGGGGTTCTATATCTCATTGTTACGAAGCTTTTCCTCTGACCTTCTTTCAGTAATTCCTTGTGCTAAGTCTCAGCTTTTCTCAATCCACTGTACCCTTGCCCCTAATGATAACCCAGAGATTCTGATCATCAGGTCTAGCTAGATGTTTTTCAGCCTCATTGTCCCTCCTTTCTGCTTGGTTGGATACCTTCAACCTGTATCTGCAGGTTTAATCTCTGACCTGATGTATGAATAATTAGAAAGACATGACACTTTAGTTCCACAGAGCTTAGCATTTAAGAAAAATGAAAAAATAATTACAAAGAACACATAAATCCTAACATTCTAATACAACTGAGAGATTTTTACATCAATTTACTCAGTTTACATATCGGTTTTTGTTCTATTATTTCCCCTTAATGCTATATCATAATTATATATATACTTTCACAGTGTTAATGATTAGTATTTAAATGTGTTTTTCCTTTTGACATATTATATACTCAATTTATTAAATAATTTTACTAAATGATTAATTATGCTGGTATTTTTTCTATAAGTAAGTATTTCTTTATTTTTAATTTTTTTAAGTTTAAGTTTTTATTAAAACTCCGGTTAGTTAACAGGTATACAATATACTGATTCAATAATTCCATACATTTCCCAGTGCTCAACACTACAAGTGCATTCCTTAATCCCTATCACCTATTTCCTCCAACCCCCAACCCACATCCTCTCTGGTAATCATCAGTTTTTTTTTTTTCTCTATAGTTAAGAGTCTCTTTGGAGTGCCTGGGTGGCTCAGTCGGTTAAGCGTCTGACTTCGACTCATGTCATGATCTCAGTTTGTGAGTTCAAGCCCCAGTCCGGCTCTGTGCTGACATATCAGAGCCTGGAACCTGCTTTGGATTCTGTGTCTCCTTCTCTCTCTCTGCCCCTCCCCTGCACCCATGCTCTGTCTGTCTGTCTCTCTCTCTCTCTCTCAAAAAAAGAGTCTTTTTTATGGTTTGTCTCTCTCCCTCTTTTTTTCCCCTTTGCTCATTTGTTTTGTTTCTTAAATTCCACATATGAGGGAAACCATATGGTATTTGTCTTTCTTTGACTGACTTACTTTGTTTAGCATAATACTGTCTAGCTGCATTGATGTCATTGCAAATGGAAAGATTTTATTCTTTTTTATGGCTGAGTAATACACACACACACGTATTCACACACACATACTTCATCTTCTGTATTGATTCATCATCAGTCGATGGACATTTGGGTTCTTTCCATAATTTGGCTATTGTTGATAATGCTGCTATAAACATCAAGGTGAATGTACCCCTCTGAATCAGTATTTTTGTATTCTTTGAACAAATACCCAGTAGTGAAATGCTGGGTCATAGGGTAGTTCTATTTGTAGCTTTTCAAGCAATCTCCATAGCGTTTTCCAGAGTGGCTACACCAGTTTGCATTCCCACCAACACTGCAAGATGGTTCCTTTTTCTGCACATCCTCACCAACACCTGTTGTTTCTTACGGTTTTGATTTTAGCCATTCTGGGGCTGTTTTGTAGTTTTTGAGTAGTTTTGAGGCTGTTGGATTTTTAATGAGGATTGCACTGAATTTGTAGAGCACTTTGAGTAGTACTGACACCTTAACAATGTCAAGTCTTTCTGTGCATGAACACAGGATGTCTTTCCATTTACTTAGGATTTCTTCAATTTCTTTTGGCAATGTTTTGTACTTTTCAGTGTCAAATTCATTCACCATCTTGATTATGTTTATCGCTAGGAATTTCATTTTTCTAGATGCTATTGTAAATGAAATTATTTTCTTAATTCTTTTTTTCGATTGTTCATTGTTGGTAGAGACACAACTGATATTTATGTGTTTATCTTATACCCTATAACTTTGCTGAAATAATTTATTAGCTCTAATAGCTTTCTTGTGGATCCTTTGGGATTTTCTATACAGTCACCAATTCAGCTGTGAATACAGATAGTTATAATTCTACCTTTACAATCTGGATGCCTTTTATTTGTTTTTACTGTCTAATTGCTCTGGCTGGAACTTCCAATACAATGTTGAGTAGTATGATGAAATATGCATCCTTGTGGTTCCTGACCTTAGGGGAACAGTTTTAAACCTTTCACCATTGGATAAAATGTTAGTTTTGGGTTTTTCATGAATAACCTTTATCATGTTGAGGAAGTTTCCTTCTATTCCTACTTTCCTGAGTGTTTTTATTGTAAAAACATGTTGGATTTCTTAAATATACTTTTTGTATCAATTTAGAATTTCTGTGTGATATATTGATTGGTTTTCTTACATTGGACCATCATACATTCCTGGAATAAATCCTTCTTGGTCATGGTATGTAACTCTTTTAATACTCTATTGAATTGAGTCTGATAATGAAATACTGAGTTTTTTTACATCTATATTCATAAGACATTTTGGCTTGTAATTTAATTTTCTCACTACATCTTTCTCTGGCTTTGGAATCAGGGTAATGCTGGGCTCATAAAAAGTTTAAGATGGATTTATGTTAACTTTTCTTTAAATATTTGGAAGAATTCACTGGTGAAGCCATTTAGTCTTGCATTTTCTTTATTGGGAATATTTGATTATTGATTCAGTCTCTTAGTTGTTATAGGTTTGTTGAGATTATCTACTTCAATTTCAGTCAGTTTAGGTAATTTGTGTATTTTTAGGAATGTGTCCATTTCATCTAAGTTATATAATTTATCAATGTACAGTGACTCATAGCATTCTGGTATGTCATTTTATTTATGTAAGGTTGGTATTAATGTCCCCATTTTCCTTTGTGATTTTAGTTATCTTCTCTTTTTTTGGTCAGTTTATTTATTTATTTATTCATTATTAATATACTTATTTGATTGATTATAAATATTAATTATACCATATTATTAATGATTTCATTCATCCCGCTAGCTTTATGTTAAGGATTCTCTTCTTTTTCTAGTTCCTCAATATGTAATATTAGATTATTCATTTGAAATCTTTCTTTTTTTAAATGAAAGATTAACTATAAATTCCCTTCTGAGTGTTAACTTCACTGCACCTGTACATTGTGGATGTTGTATTTTTGTTGTTATTAATCTCTAAGTACTTTCTAATTTCTCTTGTGATCTCTTCTCTGACCCATTGGTCTTTAAGAGTCAGCTTTAAAATTTTTACATATTTGTGCATTTTCAGTGTTCCTTCTTTTATTGTTTTCAGATTTATTCCATTGTGGACAGAGAAGATACTTTGTATTAAATATTTTTAAATTTATTGAGACTTGTTTTGTGGTATAATATATGATCTATTCTGGAAAATTTTGCATATGTATTTGAGAATAATGTGTATTCTCGTTGTTTGGGTGGTGTCTTAGGTAATTCAGGTTGCTATAACAAAAATATCATACACTTGGTAGCTTAAAAACAACAGAAATCTATTTCTCAGAATTCTGGTGGTTAGGAAGTCCAAGATCAGGACACTAGCAGATTCAGAGACTGCTTGCTGGTGCATAGATGGCTGTCTTCTTGCTGTAACCTTGCATTGTGGAACAGGCAAGGAAGTTCTCTGGAATCTCCTTTATAAGGGTACTAAGCTTCCCAAATGCTTCACTCCTAATAGCATTGCATTAGTTGGTTAGGAATTTTTTAATTTTTTTAAAAGTTTATTTATTTATTCTGAGAGAGACAGTGACAGCGTGAGTGGGGGAGAGGCAGAGAGAGAGGAAGACAGAGAATCACTAGCAGAGCAGAGCCTGACATGGAGCTCAAACGTATGAAACTGTGAGATCATGACCTGAACAGAAACCAAGAGTCTGACACTCAACTGGCTGAGCCACCCAGGTGCCCCTGCCAATTTTTTTCTGTATGCTTTACAGATATTTTGGTCCCCCTTTTCCTTCACAACTACATTCTTACACTTTTGATTCCTTTCTAATTTCCTTTTGAGTATATTCTATATTTTTGCTGTTGTCACCATTGGATTTGCATTTAACATCCTGAATGTATAACAATCTAATTTGAATTGATACTGAATTAACTGCTGAATATATAAAAATTCTACTTCTATACACTCTACTTTTTCTCCTGTTATTATTGTCACAAGTTACATCTTCATAAAGTGAGTTCCCATAAACTTATTTTTTATTTATTGTCAAGTTAGCTAACATACAGTGTAGTCTTGTCTTCAGGAGTAGATTCCCATGATTCATCACTTACATACGGCACCCAATGCTCCTCCCAACAAGTGCCCTCCTCAATGTTCATCACCCATTTTCCCCACTCCCCAAGCTCCACCCCCATCAACCCTCAGTTTATTCTCTGTATTTAAGAGTTTCTTGTGGTTTGTCTCCCTCTCTGTATCTTATTTTTCCTTCCCTTTCCCTATGGTCACCTGTTAAGTTTCTCAAATTTTACATATGAGTGAAACCATATGATATATTTCTCTGACTGATTTGCTTAGCATAATATCCTCCAGTTCCATCCAGGTTGTTGCAAATGGCAATATTTCATTATTTTTCATCACCTAGTATTCCATTATGTATATATACAACATCTTCTTTATCTATTCATCAGTTGATGGACATTTGGGCTCTTTCCATAATTTGGCTATTATTGATAGCATTGCTACAAACATTGGGGTGCATGTGCGCCTTCGAATCAGTACTCTTGTATACTTTGGATAAATTCCTAGTAATGCAATTGCTCTGACATAGGGTAATTCTTTTTTTAATGTTCTGAGGAAATTCCACACTGTTTTCCAGAGTGGCTGCACCAGTTTACACTCCCACAAATAGTGCTAGAGGGTTCCCCTTTCCCACATCCTTGCCGACATTTGTTGATTCCTGAATTGTTAATTTTAGCCACTCTGGTATGAGGTGGTATCTCATTGTGGTTTTGATTTGTATTTCCCTGATGATGAGCAGTGTTGAGCATCTTTTCGTGTGTCTGTTTGCAATCTGGATGTCTTCTTTGGAAAAGTGTCTATTCATGTCTTCTGCCCATTTCTTCACTGGATTATTTGTTTTGTGGGTGTTGAGTTTGATAAGTTCTTTATAGATTTTGGATATTAATCCTTTATCCAATATGTGATTTGAAAATATATTCTCCCACTCCATCAGTTGCCTTTTAGTTTTGTTGATTGTTTTCTTTGCTGTGCAGAAAGAAGCTTTTTATACTGATGAGGTCCCGATAGTTCATTTTTGCTTTTATTTCCCTTGCCTTCAGAGACATGTCATGTAAGAAGTTGCTTTGGCTGAGGTCAAAGAGGTTGCTGCCTCTTTTCTCCTGTAAAAATGGAAAATCTTAATACTATATACATGTGAACTCTCCCCAAATTAATTTATACATTTAATGAAATTTAAATCTATCTCAGTGGACTTTATTGTGTATCTACATAAAATTATTCTTTAATTTACATCAGTTGCCTTTTTGTTTTGATTGTATCCTTTGCTGTGCAGAAGCTTTTTATCTTGATTAGGTCGGAATAGTTCATTTTTCTTCTTATTGTCCTTGCTTTCGGAGAAATGTCAAGTAAGAAGTTGTTGCAGCCAAGGTCAAAGATGTTGTTGACTGTTTGCTCTTGTAGGATTTTGATGGTTTCCTGTCTCACATTCAGGTCTTTCATACATTTTGAGGTTACTTTTGTGTATGGTGTAAGAAAGTGGTTGAGGTTCATTCTTCTGCATATGGCTGTCCAGTTTTCTCAACCCCATTTTCTGAAGATACTGTCTTTTTTTTCCATTGGACATTCTTTCCTGCTTTGTCAAAGATTAGTTGGCCTTACATACGTGGGTCCATTTCTTGGTTCTCTATTGTGTTCCATTGATCTATGCGTCTGTTTTTGTGCCAGTACCATGCTGCCTTGATGATGGATTAAAGCTTTGTAATACAGGCTTAAGTTTGGGATAGTGATGCCTCCAGCTTCAGTTTTCTTTTTCAACATTACCTTGGCTATTCAGGATATTTTGTGGTTCCATGCAAATTTTAGGATTGTTTGTTCCAGCTCTGTGAAGAATGCTGGTGCTATTTGGATTGGGATTGCATTGAATATGTAGATTGATTTGCTTTAGGTAGTATCAATATTTTAACAATATTTGTTCTTCCAATCCATGACCATGGAATGTTTTTCCATGTCTTTGGGTCTTCAATTTCTTTCATAAACTTTTTTATAGTTTTCAGTGTATGGGTCTTTTACCTCTTTAGTTAGGTTTATTCCTAGGTATTTTATGGTTTTTGGTGCAATTGCAAATGGGATTGATTCTTTGATATTTTTCTGTTGCTTCATTATTGGTGTATAGAAATGCAACCAATTTCCGTCCATTAATTTTATATCCCACGACTTTGCTGAATTCATGTATCAGCTCTAGCAGTTTTTGGTGGAGTCTTTCATGTTTTCCATGTAGAGTATCTTGTCATCTGCGAATGGTGAAAGTTTGACTTCTTCTTTGCCAATTTGAATGCCTTTTATTTTGTTTTGCTGTCTAATTGCTGAGGCTAGGACTTCCAACAGTGTGTTAAACAACACTGGTGAGAATAGACATCTCTGTCATGTTTCTGATATCAGGGAAAAGCTCTCAGTTTTTCCCCATTGAGGATGATATTAGCTGTGGGCTTTTCATATATGGCTTTTATGACGTTAAGGTATGTTCCTTCCATCATGACTTTCTTGAAGGTTTTTATTAAGAAAGCCTCCTGAATTTTGTCAAATGATTTCTGTGTCTATTGACAGGATCATATGGTTCTTATCCTTTCATCTATTAATGTGATGTATCACTTTGATTGATTTGCAAATATTGAACCAGTCCTGCAGCCTAGGACTTAATTCCATTTGATCATGGTGAATAATTCTTTTAATGTACCATTGAATTTGATTTGGTAATATTTTGTTGAGAATTTTTGCATCCACGTTCATCAGGGATAGTGACCCGTAATTCTCCTTTCTAATGGGCTCTTTGTCTCATTTTGGAATCAAGGTAATGCTGTCCTCATAGAATGAGTCTGGAAGCTTTTCTTCCATTTCTATTTTTTAGATCAGCTTGAGAACAATAGTATTAACTCTGTATTAAATGTCTGATAGAATTCCCCTGGGAAGCCATCTGACCCAGGACTGTATTTGTGGGGTATTTTTGATAACCGATTCAATTTCTTCATTAGTGTTGGGTCTCTTAAAATTTTCTTTTTTTTTCCCATTTGAGTTTTGGTAGTGTGAGTGTTTAGGAATTTGTCCATTTCTTACAGATTGTCCAGTTTGTTAGTATATAATTTTTCATAGTATTCTCTAATAATTGTTTGTATTTCTGTGGTGGTGGTTGTGATCTCTCCTCTTTAATTTGTGAGTTTACCTATTTGTGTCCTCTCTCTTTTCTTTTTGAGAAGTCTGGCTAGGGGTTTATCAAATTTGTTTATTCTTTCAAAAAACTAACTCTTAGATTAATTGATCTGTTCTACTGTTTTTTGGATTCTATATTGGTTATTCTGCTCTAATCTTTATTATTTCTCTTCTGCTGGCTTTGGGTTTTCTTATCTGCTGCTTTTCTAGCTCCTTTACATGTGAGGTTAAGTTTTGTATAGGGGACTTTTCTTGCTTATTAAGATAGGCCTGAATTGCAATGTATTTTCCTCTTAAGACAGTCTTTGCTGCATCCCAGAGGGTTTGAGCTGTTGAGTTTTCACTTTCATTTGCTTCCATATATTTTTACATTTCTTCTTTAATTTCCTGGTTTAACCATTCATTATTTAGTAGTATGTTCTTTAGCCTCCATGAATTTGGGGGCTTTCCAAATTTTTTCTTGTAGTTGATTTCAAGTTTCATAGCATTGTGATCTGAAAATATGCATATTATGATCTCGACCCTTTTATACTTGTTGAGGACTGTTCTGTGACCCAGTATGTAATCTATTTTGGAGAATGTTCCATGTGCACTAGAGAAGAATGTATATTCTGCTTCTTTTGGATGAAAAGTTCTAAATATATTTGCTAAGTCCATCTGGCCCAATGTGTTATTCAAAGCCATTGTTTCCTTATTGATTTTCTGCCTTTATATCTGTCCATTGTTGTAAGTGGAGTATTAAAGTCTCCTACAATCATGGTATTATTATCTATACATTTATTTATGTTTGCAATTTATTTATATATTTGGGTGTTCCATGTTGGGACATAAACATTACAATTGTTAGGTCTTCTTGATTGATAGACCCCTTAATTATGATATAATGCCATTCTTCATCTCTTGTTACAGTCTTTGTTTTAAAATCTAGTTTGTCTGATATAAGTTTGGCTACTCCAGCTTTCTTTGAAGTCCAGTAGCATGATAGATGGTTCTCCATCCCCTCATTTTCAATCTGCAGTGTCTTCATGTCTAAAATGAGTCTCTTGTGAGAATCATATACATGGATATTATTATTTTTTATCCATTCTGATACCCTATGTATTTTGATTGGGACATATAGTCCATTTACATTCAGAGTGATTATTGAAAGCTATGAATTTAATGTCATTGTGTTACCTGCAGGTTTCGTGCTTGTGGTTATGTCTCTGATCCTTTTTAGTCTTTGCTGCTTTCCACTCACAGAGTGCCCCTTAGGATCTCCTGGAGGGCTGGATTAGTGGTAATGAACTCCTTTAGTTTTTGTTTGTCTGGGAAAGCCTTTATCTCTCCTTCTATTCTGAATGACAGCCTTGCTGGATAAAGCATTTTGCCTGCATGTTTTTCCTATTCAGCACATTGATTATTTCCTGCCACTCCCTTCTGGCCTGCCAAGTTTCAGTGGACAGGTCTGCTACTAACCATATGTGTCTTGTAGGTTAAGACCTGTTTGCCCCTAACTTCTTTCAGGATTCTGTCTTTATCTTTCTTTTTTTTGCCAGTTTCATTATGATATATCATGGTGTTGACCTGTTTTGTTGATTTTGAAAGGAGTTCTCTGTGCCTTTTGGTCTTGGATGCCTGGTTCCCCTCCCAGATTAGGGAAGTTCTCAGCTGTAATTTGTTCATATAAACCTTCTGCCCCTTTCTTTCTCTCTTTTTCTTCTGGAACTTCTATGATACAGATATTATTTCATTTCATTGAATCACTTAGGTCTCTAATTCTTCCTCCATGGTCTAGTAATTTCCTCTCCCTCTTTTTTTTTCAGCTTCATCATTTTACATAATTTTATCTTCAATTTCACCTATTCTCTTCTCTGTTTCTTCCAGCCTCACTGTCATTGTATCTAGTTTATTTTGCATCTCATTTATAAGATTTCTTAATTCATTGTAACTAGTTCTTAGGTCTTTGATCTCTGCAGCAATAGATTCTCTGTTGTTTTCTATGCTTTTTTCAAGCTTGGCTATGTAGTCTTATTCTAAATTCTTGTTCAGATATATTGCTTCTATGTGTTTTGAGCAATTTTCTGGTTATCATTTCTTCTTGGAATTTCTTTGTGGAGAATTCATCCATTTGATCATTTTGGCTACGCTTCTGTCTTTTACGTGTTTTGATAGCTTGTTATGTGTCCTGCACATATGAAAACTACTATATTAAAAAAGGGTCATATACTGTCCAAGGCCTGGAACTTTAGGAAATGTTCTTGAGTGTGTTGAATGCACTCTGCTGTTGCATATTTGGCTGCTCTATCCCAGTGGTCTGTCCTCTACAAAGATCCTCTTTACTTGTAGTGGTGGATTGTTTCCACCTTCCACCATGTGTGCTTTGATTTGTTTATTGAAGTAACCCTGGAAGAAAGGAATGGGCAGGGTACCTGATCCTATACAAAGAGAAAAATGAAAGGGGCAAAGAAAGAAAAAAAAGACCAAGCAAAAATCAAAGAAGCTATAAAGCTTAATTCAGAGAGAGAAAGGAAAATAAAGAAGTAGGAGATATAGAAAAGGTGTAAATATAATAGAGTAAAATGCCTGATTAATCAAACAAAGCAGATAATGAAAGAAAAAAAGAATATATATATATATAATATATTCATATATATATATTATATATCTATATGAAGAAGAAGTGTCCAAAAATCAAATCAGAAGCTATGAGCCTGATTCCAAAGGAAAAACAGAAGAAGGTAGAAAGAACATGAAGAGAAAAGAGGAGAAGGAAAGAAAAAGAAAGAGAATTTAAAAGCAACAGACTATTAGCCACAGGTCAGTTTTCTGTTGATGCCTGGGACCAGTGGCTGTGCTGGTATGGAGGAGAGGCCATCTGGTTCAGTCAGTGTTAGTTCGGCTCCAGTAGATAAGCTGCCAGGCACGGAGAGGGGAGGTGGTTTGGTGTAAGCAGGTCCCACATCCCCTGGGGGTTGCTGTTGTTCCCTGAAGCCCCACCGTGTTGGTTATGGGGAGAAAAATGGAGACACACGAATCTCTCCTCCCTGGACCAGTATCTCAAACCAGGCTGTTCAGGCAGCTCTCACACAGTAGCATGGGTGGCCAGCTTGTCCTGTTCCACAGTCTCCCACACTTCCAGGTGCTTGGCTGGGATTCAAAACCCAATGTCTTAAAGGATCATTCACCTCATAGACTGGTTCTGGGGTAGTGCCACTCTGCCCTGCTGATATGGCTGATGCCTTCAGGGTCTTTTGTCCTTTGGGGGACAATATACCCTCTTCCAAAAGTACTCAAGGGAGGGGACTTCTCTGTCCCAGTGTGTTCCTGAGATGGCTACAGTGCCCTGGGACCCGCTCTTGTCCCCCTAGGCACATGCACTTGGTGGCGGCTTTGGTCCAGAGAAAGTCACACACTTTTGAAAACTCCAATCAATCTTCAGCTCCTACGGCTGTTTTTCAAAGTAGAAACTGGTACTCTCTGTATTTCTTGTTCTCCAATCTGTGATCTAGGGAGGCTTTTCTCTTGTGCTAACACAAAACCACAATCCACAGCTTCTGTTTCTCTCTCTTTGGTCTCTCCACAGATGGGAATTCCTCTCCTCCATGTCCATGCTGTTTTATGTCCCCCAATTCACATACATTCCCCTCTGTCCTGTCAAGCTATCTCCCTCCACCTGTGGAGACTTTTCTGTCACTTTTCAGATAGATTTCCTGGGTGTTCCAAGTGTTCTGACTTCAATAAAGCTGTGTTTGAGGAACAAGAGCAATCCTGGTCCCCTTATTCTCTGACATCTTCAAGGAACTTTCCTATTAACTTAATTATAATTTATTATTCTTTTGTCTTTTAAATCATGTTATGAAAAAGTAGTTAGAAACAAAAAATACAGTAATACTGGTTTTTGTATTTGCTCATTTACCTTTTTTGGAAATCTTCATTTCTTCATAAAGATTTGAGTTACTGCCTAATTTCCTTTCATTTCAACCTGAGGAAAACCTTTAACATTTCTTGTAGGACAGGTGTAATAGTAATAAATTCCTTCACCTATTGTTTACGTGGAAATGTATTAATTTCCCCCTCATTTTTATTTTATTTTATTTATTTTATTTTATTTTATTTTATTTTATTTTATTTTATTATTTTATTTCGTTTGAGAGAGAGTGTGAGGGGGGAAGAGAGGCAGAGGGAGAGAGAATCTCAAGCAAGCTCCATGCTCAATGCAGAACCTAACACAGGGACTGATCCCATGGCCCTGGGATCATGACCTGAGCCAAAATCGAGTTGGATGCTCAGTAGACTGGGCCACCCAGGGACCCCTTCCCCTCATTTTTGAAAGATGGCTTTGCTGGATTTAAAATTTGTGATTGATGGGGCGCCTGGGTGGCTCAGTCAGTTAAGCGGCCAACTTCGGCTCAGGTCATGATCTCATGGTCTGTGAGTTCAAGCCCCGCGTTGGGCTCTGTGCTGACAGCTCAGAGTCTGGAGTCTGTTTCAGATTCTGTGTCTCCCTCTCTCTGACCCTCCCCCATTCATGCTCTGTCTCTCTCTGTCTCAAGAATAAATAAATGTAAAAAAATATTTTTTTTAATTTAAAAAAATAAAATAAAATAAAATAAAATTTGTGATTGATATACATAGTTCTTTCCTTTTAGCACAGTAAATATGTCTTTCCATTGCCTTTGACCCCCGTGGCTTCTGATAATATATGCTATTTGAATTTCTCACCATCGAGTATGGTGTTAGCCATGGATTTGTTATATATGGCCTATATTATCTTTTCCAGTCTTTACTGATTGGTTTTGGCAGGTAAAATCTTCTCTTGTCAGGTCCTTGATCTAATAGAATTTCCCTCAGGAATGTAGTCAAGTGAGGTTGAAGCTAGGTCATATGTCTGCTGCTGGGTCTGCAGTAGGAGTCTACAGTTGTTTCTAGTATCAGGGACTTGGTAAGTATGGCTCTGGTCTTGTCCCTGGATAGAAAGGACTGCCTCCTAGATCTTTGCTAGGAAGACTGATACTGGCTCAGCGTCCACAACAGGGTCCACAGTTTGGTTAGCAGAAGGGTCTGTATCAGGTGTGGCTCCTATCAAGTCCCTGGAAGGGCTCCTGAAGGGTCATTGGGCATATCCCTGGGTATTCAGGATTAGCCCCAAATCGCACTTAAAGCTGGAACCAAGGGTTTCTTCAGGATACAAAGCATCAGAACTGCTTCTAGAAATATGAATTGGCGTATCTCCTTTCTAGTCCTTGAGTAGCACAACTACTCCCAGACTGTGGCTGAGAGGGCATAAAGACATGTTATGGGCCACTTCAGGGTTCCTAGCCAGGACTGAGTTCAGGGAACCTGGCACTTAAGGCATAGGAGGATGTGGTTTCTTCTGGGTCACTTTTTAGATGGTACTTGTGGCAGTACCAAGGCCAAATTGGGTTGCAACTAAATCCACAGGGGGATGTGGTTATTTCTAGGTCTGTATCCAGGACCTTTGTTAATGAGTATGCCATCTGGGCATAGGCTTGACTTTTCAAAATGACCCTCCTTGGTCTTGAGCTCCCTGGGGTTTTGTAACCTCCTACCTATATCCCAGAGCTCCCACAGAGGCACAAAGTTTGTGGATGACTGTCAAATTATTTCTTCTGTGGTGGAGTACAACAGGGGATCTCTTATTTCACCTCTCTAAGCTTTTATTTCTTCCTTTGTTTCTTTTTCTTTTATTTTAGAGGATCTCTGGTAATTTTTGGTGATTTGGTGTTGCCAGTTTTTATTTAAAAATGCATCCTAATAAGGTTTTGTTTTGTTTTCGGTTTTGTTTTTTTTTGTGTGTTTTTGTTTTGTTTTGTTTTGTTTACCTCACTGCATCATGGTTTTGCTAACATTATCATTTGGTCATCTGGCGTTTTGGGAGGCCCCTACATGCCATTGCCTATAGGTTTTCTCATGTGGTTCGGTTTCTTCACAAAACCATCTCCCAGTCTCCTACCTGTGCATATTAACCTGGCTGATGACATTTTATTGCTGGTTGTGAGAGGAATGAGAGTTCCATCTTTCAGCACACATGTTTTTATTTAATTCCTTACTTTCCATATGTTATCTCACCCATACCAGAGAATGTATTTTATCTTTCATGGGGGTGAGGATGAAGATATATAGTTATTTGGCAGTGAGAGACAAAAGAAAGGACATATATGTGGGGATAGAATCTACTTTATCTTTTTTTCAGATTTTCAAACACTGTCCTTATTTTCTGTCCTTGTAGTGTCACACATATACTCAGAGATTCCTACGGCTATGAAACATGACCTTTTCCGGAATTTTATGAGAAATTACATCAGATTAGTTTCTCCTCAGTTCTCATCCAACCCAGATGCTTAGGTTTGTCCTGTCTTCTAATGGCTAGTTTTAATACTTGCTCTATTTTTTTAAATGGTTAATACTTTTAGTCTCATTAAAGATTATATTTCTGGTAGTTGTTGTTGCTGTTATTCCTCTTTTTCTTTTGGAGTGTTTTCTGGAAAAGAGAAACAGAGAAAATTCTTTACTACACCAAAAGTTTCAACTTATAGTTTAAGAGGGTTATATGTGTGAATAACCACAATTATATTAAACACTTACATGATATTTGCCTATATCTGTTTATTATATTGTAGTTTATTACATAATAGGTACAAAACATATCAGTTAGTTCTATTTAATACTAACATGACTTTATTGATCATTTTTATGTTAAAAGTTTATTTCCTCTTTAAAAGGGTTATTTTTGCCACAACAAACTTATTGATATTAGGGAAAAATTTCACAAACATTACTTGAAATGATTCCTAGTTAATAGGCATTAACTTTGAATATTTCATTGCATTTTTTTTCAATATATGAAATTTTTTGTCAAATTGGTTTCCATACAACACCCAGTGTTCATCCCAAAAGGTGCCCTCCTCAATACCCATCACCCACCCTCCCCTCCCTCCCACCCCCCATCAACCCTCAGTTTGTTCTCAGTTTTTAACAGTCTCTTATGCTTTGGCTCTCTCCCACTCTAACCTCTTTTTTTTTTTTCCTTCCCCTCCTCCATGGGTTTCGGTTAAGTTTCTCAGGATCCACATAAGAGTGAAAACATATGGTATCTGTCTTTCTCTGTATGGCTTATTTCACTTAGCATCACACTCTCCAGTTCCATCCACATTTCTACAAAGGGCTATATTTCGTCCTTTCTCATTGCCACGTAGTATTCCATTGTGTATATAAACCACAATTTCTTTATCCATTCATCTGTTGATGGACATTTAGGCTCTTTCCATAATTTGGCTATTGTTGAGAGTGCTGCTATAAACATTGGGGTACAAGTGCCCCTATGCATCAGTACTCCTGTATCCCTTGGGTAAATTCCTAGCAGTGCTATTGCTGGGTCATAGGGTAGGTCTATTTTTAATTTTTTGAGGAACCTCCACACTGCTTTCCAGAGTGGCTGCACCAATTTGTATTCCTACCAACAGTGCAAGAGGGTTCCCGTTTCTCCACATCCTCTCCAGCATCTATAGGCTCCTGATTTCTTCATTTTGGCCACTCTGACTGGAGTGAGGTGATATCTGAGTGTGGTTCTGATTTGTATTTCCCTGATAAGGAGCGACGTTGAGCATCTTTTCATGTGCCTGTTGGCCATCCGGATGTCTTCTTCAGAGAAGTGTCTATTCATGTTTTCTGCCCATTTCTTCACTGGGTTATTTGTTTTTCGGGTGTGGAGTTTGGTGAGCTCTTTATAGATTTGGGATATTAGCCCTTTGTCCGATATGTCATTTGCAAATATCTTTTCCCATTCCGTTGGTTGCCTTTTAGTTTTGTTGGTTGTTTCCTTTGCTGTGCAGAAGCTTTTTATCTTCATAAGGTCCCAGTAATTCATTTTTGCTTTTAATTCCCTTGCCTTTGGGGATGTGTCGAGTAAGAGATTGCTACGGCTGAGGTCAGAGAGGTCTTTTCCTGCTTTCTCCTCTAGGGTTTTGATGGTTTCCTGTCTCACATTCAGGTCCTTTATCCATTTTGAGTTTATTTTTGTGAATGGTGTGAGAAAGTGGTCTAGTTTCAACCTTCTGCATGTTGCTGTCCAGTTCTCCCAGCACCATTTGTTAAAGAGACTGTCTTTTTTCCATTGGAAGTTCTTTCCTGCTTTGTCAAAGATGAGTTGGCCATACTTTTTTGGGTCTAGTTCTGGGGTGTCTATTCTATTCCATTGGTCTATGTGTCTGTTTTTGTGCCAATACCATGCTGTCTTGATGATGACAGCTTTGTAGTAGAGGCCAAAGTCTGGGATTGTGATACCTCCTGCTTTGGTCTTCTTCTTCAAAATTACTTTGGCTATTCGGGGCCTTTTGTGGTTCCATATGAATTTTAGGATGGCTTGTTCTAGTTTCGAGAAGAATGCTGGTGCAATTTTGATTGGGATTGCATTGAATGTGTAGATAGCTTTGGGCAGTATTGACATTTTGACAATATTTATTCTTCCAATCCATGAGCAGGGAATGTCTTTCCATTTCTTTATATCTTCTTCAATTTCCTCATAAGCTTTCTATAGTTTTCAGCATACAGATCTTTTACATCTTTGGTTAGATTTATTCCTAGGTATTTTATGCTTCTTGGTGCAATTGTGAATGGGATCAGTTTCTTTATTTGTCTTTCTGTTGCTTCAGTGTTAGTGTATAAGAATGCAACTGATTTCTGTACATTGATTTTGTATCCTGCAACTTTGCTGAATTCATGTATCAGTTCTAGCAGACTTTTGGTGGAGTCTATCTGATTTTCCATGGATAATATCATGTCATCTGCAAAAAAGCGAAAGCTTGACTTCATCTTTGCCAATTTGGATGCCTTTGATTTCCTTTTGTTGTCTGGTTGCTGATGCTAGAACTTCCAGCACTATGTTAAACAACAGCGGTGAGAGTGGGCATCCCTGTCGTGTTCCTGATCTCAGGGAAAAAGCTCTCAGTTTTTCCCCATTGAGGATGATGTTAGCTGTGGGCTTTTCATAAATGGCTTTTATGATGTGTAAGTATGTTCCTTCTATCCCGACTTTCTCAAGGGTTTTTATTAAGAAAGGGTGCTGGATTTTGTCAAAGGCCTTTTCTGCATCGATTGACAGGATCATATGGTTCTTCTCTTTTCTTTTATTAATGTGATGTATCACGTTGATTGATTTGCGAATGTTGAACCAGCCCTGCATCCCAGGAATGAATCCCACTTGATCATGGTGAATAATTCTTTTTCTATGCTGTTGAATTCGATTTGCTAGTATCTTATTGAGAATGTTTGCATCCATATTCATCAGGGATATTGGCCTGTAGTTCTCTTTTTTTACTGGGTCTCTGTCTGGTTTAGGAATCAAAGTAATACTGGCTTCATAGAATGAGTCTGGAAGTTTTCCTTCCTTTTCTATTTCTTGGAATAGCTTGAGAAGGATAGGCATTATCTCTGTTTTAAACGTCTGGTAGAACTCCCCTGGGAAGCCTTCTGGTCCTGGACTCTTATTTGTTGGAAGATTTTTGATGACTGATTCAATTTCTTCGCTGGTTATGGGTCTGTTCAAGCTTTCTATTTCCTCCTGATTGAGTTTTGGAAGAGTGTGGGTGTTTAGGAATTTGTCCATTTCTTCCAGGTTGTCCAATTTGTTGGCATATAATTTTTCATAGTATTCCCTGAAAATTGTTTGTATCTCTGAAGGATTGGTTGTAATAATTCCATTTTCATTCATGATTTTATCTCTTTGGGTCATCTCCCTTTTCTTTTTGAGAAGCCTGGCTAGAGGTTTGTCAATTTTGTTTATTTTTTCAAAAAACCAACTCTTGGTTTCGTTGATCTGCTCTACAGTTTTTTTAGATTCTATATTGTTTATTTCTGCTCTGATCTTTATTATTTCTCTTCTTCTGCTGGGTTTAGGCTGCCTTTGCTGTTCTGCTTCTATTTCCTTTAGGTGTGCTGTTAGATTTTGTATTTGGGATTTTTCTTGTTTCTTGAGATAGGCCTGGATTGCAATGTATTTTCCTCTCAGGACTGCCTTCGCTGCATCCCAAAGCGTTTAGATTGTTGTATTTCCATTTTCGTTTGTTTCCATATATGTTTTAATTTCTTCTCTAATTGCCTGGTAGACCCACTCATTCTTTAGTTGGGTGTTCTTTAACCTCCATGCTTTTGGAGGTTTTCCAGACTTCTTCAGGTGGTTGATTTCAGGCTTCATAGCATTGTGGTCTGAAAGTATGCATGGTATAATTTCAATTCTTGTAAACTTATGAAAGGCTGTTTTGTGACCCAGTATATGATCTATCTTGGAGAATGTTCCATGTGCACTCGAGAAGAAAGTATATTCTGTTGCTTTGGGATGCAGAGTTCTAAATATATCTGTCAAGTCCATATGATCCGATGTATCATTCAGGGCCCTTGTTTCTTTATTGACCATGTGTCTAGATGGTCTATCCATTTCTGTAAGTGGAGTGTTAAAGTCCCCTGCAATTACCACATTCTTATCAATAAGGTTGCTTATGTTTATGAGTAATTGTTTTATGTATTTGGGGGCTCCAGTATTCGGCGCATAGACATTTATAATTGTTAGCTCTTCCTGGTGGATAGACCTTGTAATTATTATATAATGCCCTTCTTCATCTCTTGTTACAGCCTTTAATTTAAAGTCTACTTTGTCTGATATAAGTATGGCTACTCCAGCTTTCTTTTGGCTTCCAGTATCATGGTAAATAGTTCTCCATCCCCTCACTCTCAATCTAAAGGTGTCCTCAGATCTAAAATGAGTCTCTGGTAGACAGCAAATAGATGGGTCTTGTTTTTTTATCCATTCTGATACCCTATGTCTTTTGGTTGGCGCATTTAATCCATTTACATTCAGTGTTTTTATAGAAAGATACGGGTTTAGAGTCATTGTGATGTCTGTATGATTTATGCTTGTAGTGATGTCTCTGGTACTTTGTCTCACAGGATCCCCCTTAGGATCTCTTGTAGGGCTGGTTTCGTGGTGACAAATTCCTTCAGTTTTTGTTTGTTTGGGAAGACCTTTATCTCTCCTTCTATTCTAAATGACAGACTTGCTGGATAAAGGATTCTCGGCTGCATATTTTTCCTGTTCAGCACATTAAAGGTCTCGTGCCAATCCTTTCTGGCCTGCCAAGTTTCAAAAGAGAGATCAGTCACGAGTCTTATAGGTCTCCCTTTATATGGGAGGGCACGTTTATCCCTTGCTGCTTTCAGAATTTTCTCTTTATTCTTGTATTTTGCCAGTTTCACTATGATATGTCATGCAGAAGATTGATTCAAGTTACGTCTGAAGGGAGTTCTCTGTGCCTCTTGGATTTCAATGCCTTTTTCCTTCCTCAGTTCAGGGAAGTTCTCAGCTATTATTTCTTCAAGTAATCCTTCAGCACCTTTCCCTCTCTCTTCCTCCTCTGGGATACCAATTATGCGTATATTATTTCTTTTTAGTGTATCACTTAGTTCTCTAATTTTCCCCTCATACTCCTGGATTTTTTTATCTCTCTTTTTCTCAGCTTCCTCTTTTTCCATAACATATCTTCTAGTTCACCTATTCTCTCCTCTGCCTCTTCAATCCGAGCCGTCGTCGTTTCCATTTTGTTTTGGATTTCGTTTAAAGCGTTTTTCAGCTCCTCGTGACTGCTCCTTAGTCCCTTGATCTCTGTAGCAAGAGATTCTCTGCTGTCCTATACTATTTTCAAGCCCAGCGATTAATTTTATGACTATTATTCTAAATTCACTTTCTGTTATATTACTTAAATCCTTTTGATCAGTTCATTAACTGTTGTTATTTCCTGGAGATTCTTCTGAGGGGAATTCTTCCGTTTGGTCATTTTGGATAGTCCCTGGAGTGGTGATGACCTGCAGGGCACTTCCCCTGTGCTGTGGTGTATAACTGGAGTTGGTGGGCGGAGCCGCAGTCAGACCTGATGTCTGCCCCCAGCCCACCGCTGGGGCCACAGTCAGACTGGTGTGTGCCTTCTCTTCCCCTCTCCTAGAGGCAGGATTCACTGTGGGGTGGTGTGGCCCGTCTGGGCTACTTGCACACTGCCAGGCTTGTGGTGCTGGGGATCTGGCGTATTAGTTGGGGTGGGTAGGCAAGGTGCACGGGGGCAGGAGGGGCAGGCTTAGCTCGCTTCTCCTTAGGTGATCCACTTCAGGAGGGGCCCTGTGGCAGCCAGAGGGAGTCAGACCCGCTGCCGGAGGGGTGGCTCCCCAGAAGCACAGCGTTGGGTATTTGCGCGGAGCAAGCAAGTTCCCTGGCAGGAACTGATTCCCTTTGGGATTTTGGCTGGGGGATGGGCGAGGAAGATGGCACTGGCGAGCGCCTTTGTTCCCCGCCAAACTGAGCTCTGTAGTCCCTGGGCTCAGCAACTCTCCCTCCCTTTGTCCTCCAGCCTTCCCGCTCTCCAAGCAGAGCTGTTAACTTATGACCTCCCAGATGCTAAGTCCTGCTTGCTGTCGGAACACACTCCCTCTGGCCCCTCTGCTTTTGCAAGCCAGATTCGGGGGCTCTGCTTGGCCGGCGGGCCGCCCCTCCGCCCCGGCTCCCTCCCGCCAGCCCGTGCAGCGTGCACCACCTCTCCGCCCTTCCTACCCTCTTCCGTGGGCCTCTCGTCTGCGCTTGGCTCCAGATACTCCATTCTGCTAGTCTTCTGGTGGTTTTCTGGGTTAGTTAGGCAGGTGTAGGTGGAGTCTAAGTGATCAGTAGGACGCACGGTGAGCCCAGCGTCCTCCTACGCTGCCATCTTCCGGAACACCAGTGTTTAAAATCTTCATTGTATTTTTATTATCAATGAAACCAATAACATTATCAATAATGTTCTTGAATAAGCATTCCTTTGAATATTTCTTTGAATTTTCCACAGCATCTAGTACAGTTCTAATCACATGGTAGGCACTTATTAACTGAATATTTACTTAACGACTCATATACGCCCATACCCTGAGATCAGTGCTAAAACTATAATGATAGAATGAATTGCGCAGATTTCAGCAATACTCTTTGAGAGAGAGGGAGAGACAAGAGATGAAATGGGAAAAGTAGTCAGATGCCAGGTCTTGAAGGGGCCTTTATGTCATACTGAGAATATTAGACTTTATTTTAAATGCTATGGGGTATAATAAACAGCCTTAACCTATGGATTGATGTGGTCATATTTGGATAATAGAAATATCACTCTAGCAACAGAACCAAGGGTAGTTTTGAACAGGACAAGACTTGAAAGCCCCCATTGAATTTGGCATCTGGAAGGTCATTGGCCACTATTAAAAAATAAAAAAATTGTTTTAGTATAATGATAGAATTGGAAGCCAATTTGAAGTTGTTTGAGAGAAAATGTGGAAAAAATGAATCAGCTATTCTTTCAAGAAGGCTGGCTGTGTAATAGAGGATTAAGAAGGAGCATGTAGAGCCATGGAAGTTTTGTTTGGCTGTATGTTTATTTGTTTATTTTAAGATTACAGAGACTTGAATATGTCTAAATATTGTGGAGAATCCTTAGAAAACATTGAAAAGACAGAATATCAGAGTCAGCTAGTTTCCTAAAGAAGCAGGAAAGGATGAAATCCAGATACATTCAAGTACTAGATAAATGCTCATTATTCAATGAAGGATCCAAAATTCTATTGAAAATGTTCTTGGGACACCTGGGTGGCTCAAGTTGGTTAAGTGTCCAATTCTTTTTTTTTTAATTTTTTAACGTTTATTTTTGAGACAGAGAGAGACAGAGCATGAATGGGGGAGGGTCAGGGAGAGAGGGAGACACAGAATCTTAAACAGGCTCCAGGCTCTGAGCGGTCAGCACAGAGCCCGATGCAGGGCTCGAACTTACAGACCGCGAGATCATGACCTGAGCTGAAGTCTGAGCTTAACCAACTGAGCCACCCAGGCGCCCCAAGTGTCCAATTCTTGATTTCAGCTCAGGTCATGATCTCATGGTTTGTGAGGTTGAGCCCTGTGTCAGACTCTATGCTGACAGCATGGAGCCTGCTTGAGAGTCTCTTCCTCCTTCTCTGCCCCTCCCCTGACTGTGCACACTTGCTCTCTCTCTCAAAATAAATAAATAAACTTTAAAAAAAGAAAATGTTCTGAGGCACCTGGGTGGCTCAGTCAGTTAAGCGACTGAGTCTTGATTTCTGTCCAGGTCATGATCTCACAGAAGTGAGATAGGGGCTACGTCGGGCTCCACGCTGAGCTTGGAGCCTGTTTGGGATTCTCTCTCTTTCTCCATCTGCCCCTCTACCCTGCTTATGCTCTCTCTCTCCAAAATAAAAAAATAAAATGTTATTTTTATAAATAACATCAGAATTACAAAAAAGTTGCAAAGAAATATAAAGAACTTTTTTTCCTAAATCAATCAAGAGCACATTGATGCCATGTTACCCAGAAATACTTTGGCATTTATTTTCTACAAATGGAGACATTCTTATTTAACTACAATATAACAATCAAAATTAATAAATAAACATCAATAGGTTATAATTTTTCCGTGTACTCCATTTAAATTCCATCAATTGTTCCAACACTGTCCTTCACAGATAAAGGATCCAAATGGGAGTAATTCATTGCATTAAGTATGTAATTTTCTTTAGTCTTCTTCAATATAGAACAATTCCTCAGGTTCCCTTGACTTTATTAACCCTGACAGTTTTGAAAATTACAAGCCAGTTATTTGGTAAAATATACTTCAGTTTGGGTTTGTCTCATGTTTCTTCATGCTTGGGTTCAGGTTATACATTTTTGGCATGAATTCTATAGAAAAGAAGTTGTGTTTTCTTCAATATGTCTTATCTTATAAGGTGGTAGAAGATTTCAATTTATCCCTTTACTGGTGATTTTAACATTGATGATTTGATTAAAGTGGTGTCAGCTAGATTTTTGTTATAAGTTACTTGTTCCTTCTGTATTCAACATGTATTTTTGAAGCAATCCTTTGACATTATGTGCATATTCTTCTTCTCATAAACCCTACATCCAGAAGTTTCAGCATCTACTAAAATTTCGTGTCTGAATTATCTCTTTGATGATTGCCAAACAGTGACTTTATAATTCCACCTTTCTTCCTATATTTATTAGTAACATTCCACTCTATGGTAGAGCTTTTTCCTTCCTTCCTTCCTTCCTTATCAATATAGATCATTGGATATTTTATTTATTCTATTTATCCATCTGTCTGTCTATCTATCTATCTATCTATCTATTATTGCTAATCTTGAAATTCACATTGTCCCATCTATGGCCAATAAGAGTCCCTGAAGGATAACTTCTGCATCCTTTGAAGATGCTCCCATCATTTGTTCAACTTCCTTACTTTCTGCTACAACAGGATGTTATAGCCTCAGCTTGTACTATTCCATCCCCATCCGTCCCTCCATTTTTCCAAGTAACTCTGGTTCCTTTCATTGGAAGGTTACATTAGAGACCAAAATATGTGTCATTGATATGCTTATTTATTTCAAGACTTCTCACCGGAAAAATTATATATATATTTTTTATATTTATATATATTTAAATATATATATTTATATATTTATTTTATATTTATATACTTATTTTATATTTATATTTTATATATATATATATTTCTCTATCTTTATATCTTTTCATTTATTTAAACTTTAAAACCATGGATTTTCTCTAATATCTCCAATTCTAAAACCTAACCACAGTGTTGATTCTTAGCACTCTCCTTTTATTTTCTTATATTTGTAACTCCCTTCTCTGACAGTGAGAAATCTGAGTCCTGCTTTTCTCTATGTATTTACATATTTTCCTGGTCTACTTGTATGGAACAAATTTCCTCATTCTGCCAAACCACAGCCCCATTTCCTTGTGTTGGACCCAATACCTTCTGGAACAATCCCACCTCAGTGAGCATACCTTCTTCATGCAAACCCCAAAAAATTCTGGTCTGTATTTTGCAAGAAGAAATGAAAGAAAAAAGTCAACATAGTTGTTTTTGGGTAATGAGGAATTAACTTATAGAAGTTTTCTCTGAGATTTTAGAGAATGTAAAACAAGCAGTCACAAAACAAATCAAATGGACATGATCCTAGGAACCCCACAATCCATCATCCAAAATTATAAAAATAAAGAAGTGAAATTCCACAACATCATTTTGAACCTATTCTCTATACTAGGCACTTCTGTTTGGAACTAGTGATAAACAAGTATTTCAAATTAAGGCATATGTTTTAGTTTTTAGAAACCTATAGTCTCATAGGAAACAAAGACAAAAACATTTATTCATTAATTTATCAATAGACTACTATGTGTCAGACAAGTTTCTAGATGCCAAGGAAACGATGGTAGATCAGGCAAACATAGATTTACTGTTGTCTAGGTGTTATATTCTAAGGGTAGGGGAGACATACAGTATCCAAAGTGCTCATACTTTGTGATGAGTGCCATTAAGAAAATGGAAGAGGGATATGCTGATGACTGGGTAACTATTTAAGGTGGAGTGGTCAAGAGAGCTCACCCAGATGACATTTAACCAGAGAACTCAATGACAGGAAGGATCAGGCCATGTAAAGATTAGAGAAAATAACATTCCTGGCATGGAAGACAGCTAAAGCAAAAAAGTCCTCCAAATGTGAATGATATTGGTACATAATTAAAGAACAGAAAGAGGAAAGTATGGATGGACTGTGGTAGATTCTGAAGAGGTATGCAAAGGTCAGATTTTGTTAGGCTTTGTAAGCCAGAGTATGAAGTTTGGATTTTATTCTAAACATAATGGAACGTCATTAGAAGTCTTTAAGCATAATATAGTAAATGTTCTAATAGAGGTATCTGAAGGCTGATTTGAGAACACAGCTTAGGAGGAGAGTTGGGGGCATTTAAAGGGAAAGCTGAGCTTGAAATGCTGAAGAGTTAAACAGGTCAGTCACAGAGCCAAAGTGTGGAGGAGGGGTGCAATAAAGTTTGTGTATGTTTGGCAGAGGAGACTGGAATGTTAGCACAGATATAATATTTCAGGGAAAAAAGAATACAATTAATAAAATCCATTAAATCATAAAACATTGTGGTGTATGTTGGGAAGAAAAATCAGGTAGGAAGACCTAAGGCAAGGAGGAGTGAAAGAAATAGCAGCCAATAAGCTGGGGAATCAGTAAAAACTGCAGATGTTATAAGTGAAGCAAGACATGATGAGGGCCCAAATCAGGGCCATAGAAATGGAGATAACATTGGAAGAAGGGATGGATTTAAAAAACATTTAGTATATAAAATTGTCAAGAGTTACTAGTTTATTGTATGTGAAAGTGAGGGAGAGGGAACAAGAGAACTCAAGAATAACTTGTGGGGTTTTAAGCTTGGGTGATATACAGATATCAAATATAGCAAAACCTTGGTTTGTGAGCATAATTCATTTCAGAAACATGCTTGTAACCCAAAGCACTTGTATATCAAAGTGAATTTCCCCATAAGAAATAATGGAAACTCAGATGATTCTTTCCACAACTCAAAAATATTCACATAAAAATAATTACCATACAGTCATATAATTGAAGATAATAAATAAAATACAAAATATAAAGAAAAATAAACAAATTAACCAGCACTTGCCTGTGAACCTTCATGGCTGGTGTGAGGGAGGCAAGAGAGAGGAGGGTTATTGTGTAAGACTAATTTCACCATCACTAACAGAATCACTGCTATCTATTGGCTCAATGGAATCTTGTTCTGCATGGGGGCCATTGTATACACTCGCACAGACTTTGACCACAGTACAGTATTAATAAAATCTTGTCATATACTGCATTTAATGTAATTGGCAATAAAGCAGCAGAGGAAAGGGTCTATGCTTCGGACAGCCTGACCTAGAATGCAGAAAAGCATTCCTAAGCTTACTCTTGTATGGAAAAGCAAAGGACTGTCCATAGGTACTGTGAAGTGACAAAAAATACATTACTGCCAGTTGTGGGCACCTTCCAAAGTTCTGAAAAATCACTGATTTCTGCCAAACACCACAGCCTGAAACCAAGCATCTGAGCATGGGTGATGAACACCCACAATCTCGCAGCAAGAGAGAGAGACAAAGAGAGTAGAATCTTTGGCTCAGTTGTGATCATGTGATGTTTGGCACACGTACTGCTCTTATTGCAAGACATCACTCATTTATCAAGTTAAAATTTATTAGAAATGTTTGCTCTTCTTACAGAACACTCACAGAACAAGTTACTCGCAATCCAAGGTTTTACTGTAAAAAGTTAACTTTGTTTATGTCTGATTGGTGAGATTATAGAGATTTTTACTTTCTTGTTTACATCTTCCAGCAATGTTACTACTTGTGAACTTTTTATTGTGCTATGGTGAAACATTTTAGATCCCTCCCCTATTCAATCCTGTGCCATTATTCACCCAGTGCATTGTAGTCAGCTGAAAGTAGTTCCTTCCTCAAAGGCTAAAGTCTTTCCCTGGGGCAGCCCACAACCAATGACTGGTTGATGAAAGGGTTACAACAGTTGGACAACCTTGCCTCCATTTGAGATACCTGCTAGGGCTATGCCAACTCCATAGCTCCCTGTGAGGAAAAGGCCTCTGGTTCAATTGCATGACAGTCCAACTACTCCCTCTGTCTAACCTCCTCCCCTCACTCATAAATAAATGATATTTTTGAGAGCACTTCCCAATAATCATCTGCATGCAAATATGTATCTCAGAGACTGTTTCCAACACTATGGTTTCATAATCTGAAAAACAATTCAACAAAAATGAATCCATTTTTGTTTTGGAAAATAAAGATGTTTAATACTCAGGAAAAGATACTTTGATTTTTTTCAGTTACTATAATTAATAGCCACCCTTTTGAAGTACCCCTTAAAAATGGTGGACATTTCAAAAAGATGTTCTATAAATAACAGAACATGCTTAGAACCAATTGTAAATGAAGTGGGGTTTTTACCGTTGTACATGTCCAAATGCTTATTGAAACCTTTTGATTAATTTGCATGTATAAAAGAGTAAGGTTAGATTTCTCCAAATGGGCAAAAGATCATTCATTTTTATTTATTATATATTCTCTATTCTCTAATTAACAACCATTAGGCATATAATTTGTTAAAAAATATTCATTATCCACGTTACTACACAATATCTCTATCTCTATTCACAATTCATAATGCCTATTATTCATTACCCTTAAGCACATTGGAGTAAAAGAGTTTAGAATAAACTTCCATGTATTATAACAAAAGGCTCTTGAGGATGAACATTGCACATTTCCACTAATAAGGATTTAATCAACCCTTAAACTTTTTTTTCCTGCTTATTTATAACATCAAGCAACCTGTAAGAATGCCAAAAGGAATTGGAAATGTTGGTTGAATTTTCATCAGCTAGCCTGCCAGTTGGAAAGTTGATAGCTTACCTCAAGTGACATGTGTAAAGTGATAGCAAAATTAATTAGAAATCTTCACTTCTGGAAGGTAGACAAATACATCTTTTTTTATCTTGTCTCTTTGACAACCATCTGCCTTTTGTATATGAATGCTGAATATAAGAGAATACTCTTCGAAACTAAAATTATATACATACACACACACATCATGAAAAGGCAATTAGAATACACCTACCTTGTATATTTTGAGAATTGTTTATTAATACCAGAAACTTTAAAAAATTTTGTTACTAACAAAATAAATGGTAGAGAACACAGGAACACAGAAAGTGCTGTTAATCTGTTTTTCTACATAATTAATTATTCTTTAGTGGTATTTAATTAACTGGGAGAAGAAATTAGGTATTTCTTCATACTAATTTCAAAAGAAACTGTGTTTAAAAATTAACTTGGATTATATTTTCCAGAATGAAAACAGCTTAATATTTTCTCTGCTTGTATAAATAGTATATTCTTATTATAAAATATTTGATGTGGAGAAAGTATAAATATTAAAGTAAAATTTACTTTGAATTCTAACTCCTAGAAATAAATAGTATTAACTGTTTTATATCTACCTTTTCATGAATATGTTCTCTCTGTATCTATCTACCTACTTACCTATACACAAATAATATTTATATATAATAAGCAATACTATAATGACTATTTTCACATATCTTTGGTACTCAAGAATTCATGGACATCTTTCTATGTTAATAAACATAGATCTACAATCTAATTTTAAATAGCTTCCTACTTTTCCATTATATGGTCATATCATATATTTTATTCAAGTGATTCCCAAAAAGAGGACTTACACATTGTTCTAGTTTTTGTAATATAAAATAAAGTTCACAAAAGTGTAATATGATAAATAAATAGATGATAGATACATAGATAGGTGTATATCTAAACGTCTATTCACTTGTCTCCTTAGAACACTTTGTTACAAATGGAATTTTGGGGTCAAAGGATACACATTTCTTTTTAACTAAAAACAGCTTCCATCCATCCATCCATCCATCCATCCATCCATTCATTTTGTTTATAGTCTATTATTTTATGTTAGAATTAGTTACAGTAAAATGTACAAATCCAAAGTGTATATTGCAACGCATTTTGACAAATGCTCTACCCACTCATATCCTACAAAGGTGGAGAACTCAAACATGTAACTCATATTCTTACAAAGACCTGGAGCATTTCTCTCACCCCAGAAGTTCCTTCATATCATTTCCCAATCTCACTACACATAATGCAAGCAAAAGTTTTTCATTTTATATCCATACATTGGTTTTGTCTCTTCTAAAAATTTCTATGAAAATCATACTATATGTTCTTTTTGTTCACAACTTCCTTCTCTCAGTATAATGTCAGTGTGCCTGATTCATCTGTATTGTGTATATCAGTAGTTTGTTCCTTTTCGTTGTGGAGTAGTATGTTATTGTGTGAATAAGTCGAAATTTGTTTATGCGTTCTTCTACTGATGGACATTTAGGGTTGTTTCTCTGAGATTTTTAAGTTAATAATCTAAATATTTTTTTTAATTGTAGCAAAAGATCTATATAGAGAAAAAGTGCTCACATTATCAGATTCTGAGCTTTATTTAAATCATTTCATGCAGTATATACTCTTTTGTCTCTGGCTTTCTTTGCTAAATATTAGTATTTGTAAGATTCATCCATGCTGCTGCATGAAGTTATAACATACATTTTCTTTAGTATGGTTCTTTTTTTTTTTTTTTTTTTTTTTGGAAAAAATCCAAAAAAATCTTCCCCTTCTGGATATTTGCTCCTAGAGTCTGCTTTTTAGTACTTTTCAGCACGTTGTGTATACTCTTTGTAGAAATATCCATTCAAGTCCTTTGCCTTTATTTTTTAAACTGGGTTTTGATATTTTGTTGTTGTTGCTGAGTTCTTGGATATGGCACCAAAAGCACTAGCAACAAAAGAAAGAAATTGGGCTGCATAAAAAATAAACACTTTTGTACTGGGATTCCTCTCCTTACCTAGATGTGCTTTGATCCTTGGGTTCAGCCCAAGATGAATGGTTGTGGTCTTCTCAGGCTTTTTTCTGGAATGTATCTTGTCTGGGCTTGTGTGGGAGTTTTTCAATTCTCCCATATACAGGACTACTTCTGAGTATCTTAATTTCCCAAAGCATGTCACACCAGTTTCTCCTTGAAGACTTAGATGGTCTATTGTATGTCTCCATCCATAATCTCTTATTCCAGGCTCCTGCAGGTTTGTAGTCCTTCTTCACCTGTTACAAGCAGTGCTTGATATTTCCCACCACTTTTCTCAGCGTGAGATCCAAGTTAGGTAAAACAGAGACCAGTCCTTTAACCATCCCAGACATATTAGAATGTTGCAAACAAGGTCTGATCTGGTTCTTTCAGTTTAGAGAAATAGGAACTGGGCTGCTGCCTTAGATGGTTAATTAAATGTCTTCACCCAAAATCTCTAGTCCCAGGTATCTGTGGGTCTTAGATTCCCAGCAGTTTTCATAAACAGCACCCAGTGATTTTCCCTGCCTGAGCTCAAAGTTAGGTGAAACGGAGTCAGGCAAACTCCAGGTAAGTCAGAACATTGCTCTGCTTCCTCTGGTTCCAGAGGGAATTGGAAAGTGGGCTGCTGTTTCCTCCAAACTGAGACTATACAGCACCAGGGAAGGAAGTGGGGTAATGGTAGTAAAAACATCAGGGAATTCCTACCATTTGAATTCTACTTTTTCTTGATTGGGCATTCACTTGTTTGCTGTAGACCTTTGATTATTTACCAAAGCTCCTATAAAATTTCTTTAGCCAGCCTTTAGTTTTTTGTTGTTGTTGCTGTTTTGTTTGTTTTGTTTTGTTTTTAATGCTTCCATGTGGAAATGAGGATCTGGAACTTCCTAGTCCACAATTTGGCTGATGTCACCTCTGAATCATTAATTTTTAAACAGACTCAACATAATTAGAAGTTTCACTGCATTGATTATGATTTGATTATTCTTTCATTATTCAAAAGATGCTTCTGAATGTTTCCATACCTGAGAGACATCATTATCAATATCAGTCCATTATCAACATCAGCAGGCTCCTTGATAGGTCAGATTCATTTTATCCTAATGTATCCCCTCTACCACTTTCATATTTTTTTCAATTATTCCAATAAATTTTTCAAGAAAGGATCTAATATCAGTAATTTATATCCCTGTGTTAATTAAGATTCTTTTCTAATTGTTGAATAGGTGGTTTGTTTCTTGTTAAAAGAACATGAAATATTGGTGAATTGATGAGAGAAATAGATGGAATCATATCATTTAGGTGATTACCTTCTTTCCTAAATACAAGGTACAACTACAAACACAGCTTAGCAGGACATAAGCTGGGTCATAAATATATGCTTTACCCATGTATAGGGGATGAGAATTACTGACGAAATTACGGCCCTTCGAAAATTGATATTTTTCACTCGATTACAGTCGGATATATTGCTGCTATTGTCCAAATCATTCTACCAAGTTCTTCCATATCTCCCAGGATCTATATTCATATATCCGGGTAGATGAAATGAATTTGCCACCTGGACTGTATCACTTATTAACATGCCTGTATCATAAGTTCATTATCTGGACCCATAAGCAGAAATGTGCATATTCTTTCACCATATTTTACCCACCTCTTTTCTAGAAATGAATCCCCCATACTTCATATTTCAGGATCTTATGCTACCTCCTCAATTCCATAGAGGATCTCATATGTCCAGCTCTCCAGTTCTTTCAACAATTTTTCATCAGGGGCAATTTCATCTAGAAATTGGACATTGTAATAAGCATAAACATAAAAAAGTTTATACTAACAAATTAAGTCATTTAAAATTAGTTTGGATCTCTATCTTAAATTTAAATAGCATCTTAAGAGTATTTCTTTCTTAGCCTATGGAATGTGGCCTTTGTATAATAATAATACAGCTAACACTTTGGATTATTCTGAATATTGGAATATTTCATATGTTCTGAGAACATTCTGTTGTATTTCATTATAAATCTCAAATCTAAGAATAAAGATTTTCGGCAAGTTTCCTGGCCAAAAACATCATATTATCTAATTGAGATCTGGTACTCAGCTTGTCAAATCTAAGTATTTCAACTCTGCTGGAGTGAGTTTTAGTTTGGGCTATATTACATTATCGATTTAGTACTTTGGTTTTAATTAGTTATATTCACTTAATTGTTTCTCCGTCTGTCATGCCATTTAAAAATGGGGTTGTGGATATTTATTTCACACTTTGAAGGCTTTAGTATGTCCTTTTTTAAAAATTCATCACATCTACTCTGAAACTTTGTGTAGAAGCTTTAGTCAAATGAATCTCTTGCAATTGATTTTTACATGTAGGTTTGTTTTAAAGAGTGAGAGCCTTCAACAAATTTCTTTAGTTACAGACATAAAAATTGTCATGTGTTGTGGTACAAGAATAGAGTTATGTCAATTGTGTATAGTAATCATTTTCTAGAATTTTAAATGCCACCTATGATGACTGTGGTGGTTAATATTATGTCAACTTAACTGGATCATAGTATGCCTACATGTCTGGTTAAAAATTGTTTCTGGTGTGCCTGTGAGGGTGTTTTCTGAAGAAATTAGCATTTGAATCAGGTAGACTGAGTGGAGCAAATTACCCTTCCCTATGTGAGAGGGCATTATCCAATCCTTTGAGAGCCTAAATAGAACAAAAAGGTGGAGGAAGGGGAATTATATCATTTCCTTGCTGCCTGTTTGAGTTGGGATATCAGTCTTTTCCAACTCTTGGACTGGGATTTATACCATCAGCAACCCTGGTTCTCAGGCCTTTGGACTCAGATTGTAATTATACCACTGGCTTTCCTGGGTTTCCAGCTGAGAAGTCCTGGGACTTCTCCAAGACTCTATAATCATGTGAACCAATTCCTCATAAGTCTCTCTCTCTCTCTCTCTCTCTCTCTCTCTCTCTCTCTCTCTCTTTCTTTCTTTTTCTATCTATCTATCTATCTATCTATCTATCTATCTATCTATCTATCTAAATTTCTCTGGAGAATGCTAATTAATACAATGAGGGAGCAATATATCAATAAATTTTTCTTTGTGCTTCATGTAATAATAATAACAATAATGATAATAATAATAAAATAACTTTTTACCATTGCCATTAATATTCATCTATGCAAGATGTTGAATACCAAGCATATAAATTTTAAGTGTAATACTTACTGTAGTTTTATACTGTCCCTGACACCCCCTTTAGTCTTTTCTAATCCGCTGACAGAACCACAAATGTCATGCAATTAAGTTTCTTCTTTGTGTTCACTCCTACTAACATTGTAACATAATGTATTTTACTCAAATTCCCAAAACCTATAGTTGTAATGCCATCCAGGAAGGATATTAGAAGAGCAGCGCATGGCTGACAGAAACTAGTATTTCTCAAAGTGTGTTCTGTGGGAAAGTGTTTAATAGAAAACCAAGCTTGGAAAACACTGATTAAAGTAAAATAGATTTCTTTCCATAGGACTTGTCAGGGACTTCACTCACCATGCATTGTGAATTTCTCTGAATTGAATATTGTGTATACCTATTTGCCAAATGTATTTCATTGCAGAACACACACACATATATATTTTTTAAAGCATCTCACAAATGATTGTTTATAATAGATTTTAGAAATCCTTGCATGGAAAATTGTGAATGCCCTTTTTGGTGCATATCATGAACTGAATGTTTGTGTTCTCCCCAAATCCATATTATGATGTCCTAACTCCTAATATGGTGGTATTAGAAGGTGGCACCTTTAGGAGGGAACTAGGTATAGATGAAGTCATGAGGCTGGAGTCCCCACCAGCACTTGACTATGCTGGCACTCTAATCTCACACTTGTAGACCTGAGATGCGAGAAACAAATTTCTGTTATTTAAGCCATCTAGTCTATGATATTTTGTTATGGCAGCCTGGGCTAACTACATGCAGTTGAGGATTTGGGGACAAACTGAATTTTTGATTCATCACTGACAATGGCAGCCTAATTCTGTCTCTTAGTTTTTCAACTCATCTGTAAAGACAAAAATATTCACCCTTCAGGGTTGTTGTAAAGACTGTATGTACATAGCTCATAATAAACTACGATAAATGATGTAATGACAGCTATCATTAATTATTATTAGTCAGTACTGTTATAGGTTTCTCTTACTCAAACTCAGTTTAAAGAGAATTGAAGATTTGGAAGTTTATGAATTAGGCCACTAAGACTGGAAAATTCTGGTCAAAATGCAGTATCCTTTTGGGTCCTTCTGGTGAGGGCAATAACTTAAAATCTGTTGCTGTTAAAACTGGGTCCAGAATAGTTAACCTTGGAGCTTCTGGGGTGATAATAGATCAGCTGTTTGAACATTATTAATACCTAGTGATAAACCTAGGTGAGACCTTGCTCTCCCGAGCACACTGATTTTTGATTAATATTTGCTGCTCAGCAGGCCCAATTGGATGAAGTGATGTGTTAGATGCATTAGTTAGGCACTCCGCTGAGCTGTAATACTTTGAGAAATTTTCACTCAACAAACCCCGAGGACTATTTCTGGGCTGTGAATATAATATTTATACTCATAGTACCTCCAGGTGGCCATCACAATACCTTATTTCTTGTGCTAGTTGAAAATAATTCTCATTATCCAATTAACTTTTTTTTTTCTTGAAAACCATATTTATCTCTGGTTAGTAATTGTGTTTCATAAAAATTGTGAAAAATGTTCTCAGATCTGGATATATTTTCTTTGAAAGGTCTACCTGATAAGTTAGCTCAGTACCTTAACTCTAAGAAATAAATACATCAATGTTGAAATTTTTGTGGACATTAAATAGTGACGGAAACATGATTTAAGCATTTATTCTGCAACATACCTTCCTTTTAAAATATTATTTTTGGGGGCGCCTGGGTGGCTTGGTCGGTTAAGCGTCTGACTTCGGCTCAGGTCATGATCTCACGGTCCGTGAGTTCGAGCCCTGCGTGGGGCTCTGTGCTGACAGCTCAGAGCCTGGAGCCTGTTTCAGATTCTATGTCTCCCTCTCTCTCTGCCCCTCCCCTGTTCATGCTCTGTCTCTCTCTGTCTCAAAAATAAATAAACGTAAAAAAAAATTATTTTTGGGCGTACCTGGGTGGCTCAGTTGGTTGAGTGTCTGACTTCAGATCAGGTAGTGATCTTAAGGTTCGTGAGTTTAAGCCCCACATCTGGCTCGCTGCTGTCAGCCTAGAGCCTGCTTTGGACCCTCTGTCTCCCTCTCTCTCTGCCCCTCCCCTGCTCATGGTGTCTTTCTCAAAAATAAATGTTAAAAAAATAAAAAAAATAGTATTTTTTGAAAATCTAGTTTTACAAGTTAAAAGCATTTGTGCTAGGCATGGTGGGAACATTTTTTTTTAAATGAGTAAACTGGATAAGGCTTCTTCTGCCTTTGGAGACCTTGTAATTTATTACTATTTATTTTTTCATGTGTAGGCAACATATCTATTGAGAGACAAAGAGTATGTTGTACTTGGTTTTATTATATTTTCCAGATTTGCATGCATTCTCTCCCAATGCCTTTTTTAAAATTTATTTTTTAAAAGTTTTTATTTAAATTCCAGTTAGTTAACAAACCATATAATATTAGATCCAAGTGTACAATATAGTGATTCAATGGTCCCATACAACACCTGGTGCTCATCATGACAGGTGCACTCCTTAATCCCCATCACCTATTTCACCCATCCTCCCACCCATCCCCTCTCTGGTAACCATCAGTTTGTTCTCTATAGTTAAGAGCCTGTTTCTTTATTTGTCTCTCTCTCTCTCTCTCTTTTTTTCCCTTTGTTCATTTGTTTTGTTTCTTAAATTGCACGTATAAGTGAAATTATACGGTATGTGTTTTTCTCTGACTGACTTATTTCACTTAGCATAATACTCTCTAGCTCCATCCATGTCACTGCAAATAGCAAGAATTCATTCTTTTTTTTAAAGTTTATTTATTTATTTTGAGAGAGAAAGAGATTGCATGAGTAGGGGAGGGGCAGAGAGAGAAGGAGAGAACAAATCCCAAGTAGGCTTCGTTCTGTCAGCAAGAAGCCCCACCTCAAGGCTGGATTCTACAAACTGTGAGATCATGACCTGAGCCAAAATCGAAAGTCCGACTGAGCCACCCAGGTGCCCCAATATTTCATTCTTTTTATGTCTGAGTAATATTCCATTGTGTACACATACCACATCTTCTTTATCCATTCATCAGTCAGTGGATACTTGGACTGTTTCCATAATTTAGCTATTGTAAATAATGCTGCTATAAACATTGGGATGCATGTATCCTTTTGAATTAATTTTTGTATTCTTTGGATAAATACCTAGTAGTAAAATTGATGGATCACAGGGTAGTTCTGTTTTTAACTTTTTGAGCAACCTCCATCCTGTTTTCCAGAGTGGCTGCACCAGTTTGCATTCCCACCAGCAGTGCAAGAGGGTTTCCCTTTCTTTTCATCCTTGCCAACACCTGTTGTTTCTCGTGTTGTTGATTTTAGCCTCCCAATACCTTTTTGAATCATTATTTTATTTATCTATGAATTATTATTTATGTATGTATATGAAACTGTGTGTGTGTGGAGAGAAAAAGAGAGATACAAAGATAGATGGACAGATAGATAAATCCCTGCTTCGTATTTTCAATTCATTTATCCAGAAGATGGCATTTTGCTATGAGGTCAATCAGTCTCTCTTAAACCACAAAACTAATGTGAGAAAATACTACTGATTGGGTCTTCTTTAATTTTTCAGTGGAATGACAATGTTTAGAGGACATTTAGACAAGTGATAATGGGAAAATGTACATGTATTCATGTGAAATTAAAATCAGCTAAATCAAAACACACGTGCAATGCTAGTTTGCTCTTCCAAAATATATTACAAAAGATGTAAAGTTTGGAGATAAATTCATTAAGCTTTTAAAAAATTATAGTAACTAGGAGTCTCATTGTTCATTTACCAGTCAGCTTTATTCTGAATTCCTTTGGGTACTATTATTGCAATACATTGCACTTTTATTTAGTTCAGCTCTGGCTGCCACTCCCCACCCCCTAAATCAGGGTTTTCAAAATTTCCATTCTAGACAAGCTATCTCAAATTCATATTAGTTCATGGTATTTGGTATTTACTTTTAAAAATTTTTAATGTTTAGGTATTTATTTTGAAAGAGAGAGAGATAGAGAGAGAGCAGGGGAGGGACAGAGGGAGAAAGACTCTCAAGCAGGCTCCGTGCTGCTAGCCCAAAGCCTGATGCAGGGCTTTGAACTCACGAACCATGAGATCATGATCTGAGCTGAAATCAAGAGTCAAGACACTTAACCGACTGAGCCAGCCAAGCTCCCCAGTAGTTGGTATTTAGTACATAAGATTACTGAAACTGAGAATCTCATTGTCTCAGCTCATTTTTTGACCTAGGATACAGTCACTTGTCTTTCTGTGGATTGACTTATCTTCAGCCTAATCTATACTTGGTCCAGTAACCTGGGACCAAGATTACAGGGTCATGTGTTATAAATCATGACCAACAAAAACTTTTTTTAGAACAAGAGCTATGGGTGAGGCAACTTGACATCAAAGATGCTATGGGAAGGCAGGCACCATGCTCTTCCTACTCCTCTGTTCAGGATAATTTAGGAATGAAGGAAATGGGATCTCTATTGACGTGTATTGATCCTATAATTAATTCTATGAGTTAGGAATTAGGGGAAGTATAAGAAAAGAATAGTAAAAGTGTTACATATTTCCTTTTCTTTTTATATATTTGAGACTGTGCATTATGCTGTATTTAGATTTTTGAAATGATTGAGACTGACTTGACATGTCCAAAAACTCTGAACAAAGGGAACCAGACATTTGGGTAAGAATTCAATATATCTCTTTTTTTTCATGATCATGAAAAAGGTTGTGTAGGGTAGAATGAGAGAATCCAAGTAGAGAGACTGGCACCTCATTATATTTTTCCCCTCTCTAACCCTCAAATGTTCTAAAGACCTCAGTCAAGTCAAAATAATTCAATATATCTTAACTTTATTCTAGTAGTTCTCAACAGTTGGTTCAAATTTTTAGCCGAGTTTGTACATTTAGCATTTTATAACTATATTCTACCTTAAAAATAAAAGCAGTACTTTTTATCTTCAAAGAAATAAAATAAGAACCTCACTATATTACTTGTTTTTATAAGCAAAAATTCAACACCGAATATATACTATAGCCTGTGCAGGGCCTTGGGAAACAAGCCAAGATACATTTCAATCTCAGGTCTTTGACCTACTAGCTGTATAAATTTGCTGAGTTGTCTTAAACCTGCTATACCTCCACTTCCTAATATGTTCAATGGGAGAAATAATACTTGCTTCCAGTTGTTGTGGTAGGTATTAAATAAAATAATTTATGTAAATCACTTAGCTTAGTACCTGTCTTATTAATAAACACTCAATAAACAATAGTCCACTAGACCACATCTCCAAAGGAGTGAGTACAGAATAATCCACTTGAGGTACCAAAGAAAATATTAGATATTTAATTTGTATATTATTTTATATTCTTTTTCAATGCTTAAATGTTTAACTTTGAAAGAGAGAGAGAGAGAGAGAGTGCGAGTTGGGGAGGGGCAGAGAGAGAGGAAGACAAATAATCCAAGCAGGCTTCAGGCTCTGAGCTGTCAGCACAGAGCCCAATGTGGGGCTCGAACTCACGAACCATGAGATCATGACCTGAGCCGAAGTTGGACGCTTAACCTACCAGGCACCCCAGGCACCCCACTTTATTCTATTTTAAAATCATATTTATACATACATAAATACATACTTGTATAAAATTTCAAATAAATGTAAATATGTAATTATATCATATATGCTGAGTTTTGGAAAGTATTTTAATTTTTCCCTTTTTGCTTGTCTCATTCTTATTTCTCTCTCTCCTTCCCCCATATTAGGTCCTTTTCTCCAAGATACACAAATATATTCCAGGTACCCCACTAGAATACTAGTATACATCTGCATTATATTAATTTATTAATTTTTTTTGTTGTCAAGAATGTTTAAAGTATAAGGGTATAGTAATGTGTGTATGTCATATTTAAATAAATGAACTAAAATCAAGTGTACCTGCTTGGATTTTTTTTTAATGTTGTGAAGTAGAGTCTTCTGCCTACTTTTGTTAAGTTCTGTGAGGATGTGAGGACACTTTTAAATGTCACATTTGAAGCTAATAAAAAGGCAGCCAGATAATATATTAACCTCAACCATCTAACCTGCATGGTTAGAAATGTGTCTGACGCTCTCTGCCTAAAGAATCACGATTTCAGGGGCACCTGGGTGGCTCAGTCGGTTAAGCGGCCGACTTCGGCTTAGGTCATGATCTCGCGGTCAGTGAGTTTGAGCCCTGCGTCGGGCTCTGTGCTGACATCTCAGAGCCTGGAGCCTGTTTCAGATTCTGTGTCTCCCTCTCTCTGACCCTCCCCCGTTCATGCTCTGTCTCTCTCTGTCTCAAAAATAAATAAACATTAAAAAAAATTAAAAAAAAAGAATCACAATTTCAGCACCTTATTGAGGTAGTTAGGTTGCAACCTCTTATGTACATTTACAGGGTGGCTGTCATGCTAAATGTACTATTTCTGCTCAGCTCTATTAGCTGCCTGGTTGTTGTGTATGGTGGGAGAAGTGATGCCAAGAAGAGTAGCACCTCACTACATTTTTCCCCCTCTAGACCCCAAATTTCCTACTGGCCTCTGCCAAGTCAAAAGGCAAGGCTTTCCCAATTAGAGGCTCAGAGTCCAATGTTAATGTTAAACCTATTGACAAAAGAATTCTTATAGTTTCTACATTTAAAAATTTTCCATCTTGACAACTTGTATTTATTTTTTTAAGTTTATTTATTTATTTTGAGAGAAAGAGAGAGAAAATGAGCAGGGGAGGGGCAGAGAGAGAGGGAGAGAGAGAATCCCAACCTGACTCCACACTGCCAGTGTGGAGCCCGATGTGGAGCTCAAACTCATGAACCTGAGCCAAAACCAAGAGCCAAACACTTAAATGACTGAGCCACCCAGATGCCCTTGACAACTTTCCAATATCTATATATGTTTCATGGTTTCTTTCTTAATGATTTTTAGATTATTTTTTTAATTTTGAGATAATTGTAGACTCGCATACAATGATAAGAAGTAATGCAGAGATATTCAGCATACATTTTATCCAGTTTCCTCCAACAAAAAAACTATAGTAAAATATCAAGACCAGAATATTGGCATTGATACAGTCCAGATAGAGAATATTTCCATCACTACAGACCTGCTTTGCACTTTTATTGCCACAGCCACTTCCCTCCCACTCTCCTTCCCATATTTAACTCCTGGCAATCATTAGTCTATGTCACTTCAAAATGTTACATGAATGGAAGCATACAGTTGGTAGCCTTTTGTTATTGGCTTTTTTCGCTCAACATAATTCTCTCAAGACTCAATCAAGTTGGAGCATGTATCAATAGTGTATTCCATTTTTTTATTGTTGAGTAGTGTCCATGGTATGGATGTACCACAGTTTGTTTAACCGTTCATCTGTTAAAAGACATCTGGATTGTTTCCGGTTTTGGCCATTACAAATAAAACAGTAATAAACAACCATGTAGAGGATTTTGTGTGAACATATGTTCTAATTTCTCTAGGATAAATGTCCAGAAGTGCAATTGCTTGGTTATATTGTAAGCATATGTTTATTTTTTTAAAGAAACTGCCAAACTGTTTTTCCAAGTGGCTATACCATTTTACATTCCCACCAGCAATGTATGAGTGATTCAGTTTTTCCATATCCTGCTCATATTTTTTTAAGAAACTGCCAAATTGTTTTTCCAAGTGGCTACACCATTTTACATTCCCACCAGCAATGTATGAGTGATTCAGTTTTTCCATATCCTGCTCAGAAATTGGTATTGTCATTATTTTTTCTTTAGGCATTCTGTGTGTAGTAATATCTCATTGTGATTTTAATTTACGTTTCCTGATAAGTAATAATATTGATTATCTATTCAAGCTCTTATTTTCCATCTGTGTATCCTGTTCAGTTAAATGTCTATTCATGTCTTTTGCCCATTTTCTAATTGAATTTTTGTTTTAATGTTGAGTTTTGAGAGTTTTTAATATATTCAAGATACTAGTCCTTTGTTGGGTATACGGTTTTCAAAAATTTTCTCTGATTCTGCAATTTAACTTTTATTCCTCTTAACAAAGTCTTTCACAGAGTAAAAGCTTGTAATTCTGATGAAGTTCAATTTATCAGATTTTCCTTGTGTGAACTAAGCTTTTGATGTCAACTCTAAGAACTCTTTGCCTAGCCTTAGATCTCAAAAGTTTTATTTATTTTTTCTCAAAGTTTTATAATTTTACGTTTTAAATTTAAGTACACCGACTTTGAGGTAAAGTTTGTAAAAGGAGCAAGATTTAGGTTGAGGTTCATTTCTTGTCTATAGATGTCCAATTTCTCTAGCATCATTTGTTGAAAAACCATCCTTCCTCTATTGAATTGCTTTTGCGTTTTTGTAAAAAATGAATTAAGCAGGGTCGCCTGTGGGGATCAGTTGGTTGATCATCCAACTCTTGATTTCAGCTCAGGTCATGATCCCAGGGTCAGGCATGGAGCCTGCTTAAGATTCTCTCTTTCTGCCCCTCTGCCACACTTGAATGTTCTCTCTCTCTCTCTCTCTCTCTCTCTCTCAAAAAAAAAATCAGCTAGGCATATTTGTATAGGTCTATTTCTAGGTTATCTATTCTGTTCTATTTATCAATGTACCATCACTCTGATAATATCACACTCTTCTATTCTTGTAGCTATGTAGTAAGACGGTATGGGGTAGTATGATATCTACCACGTTGTTCCTTATTCAAGAATGTTTTAGCTGATCTTGGTCCTGTGCCTTTCCATGTAAATTTTATAGCAATCTTGTCATGTCTCTGAAAATACCTTTCCAAGTATTGCTAGCAATTGTCTTAAAATGATAGATTAATTTCAGAAGTATTGACATCTTCACTATGATGTGTCTTCAAATATATGAACATGGCATGTACTTAGATCTTAGTTGATTTCATGCATTAGTATTTTGTAATTTTCACCAAACATATCCTGTACATATTCTGTTCATTTTATATGTAAATATTTCATTTTATTTGTATGATTTTAAATGGTATTGTGTTTTTAATTTCCGTTTCTATATGTTTGTTGTTGGTATATAGAAATGTAACTAATTTCTGGGCATTGACTTTGCATTATATGACCTTGCTAAACTCAATGACCAGTTATAGGAATTTCTTTTTGTAGATTACTTGGATCTTCTACATAGACAATCATTGCAATGCAAATAGGAACAGTTTTCTTTCTTTCTAATTTGTGGGCCTTTTATTATTTTTTTCCTTGCTTAGACTGGATAGAAATCCCAACACTACATTGGATAAAAGTGGTTAAAGCAGAAACTGTATTTCCTGATCTTAGAGGTAAAGTATCTACTTTCTCACCTTTAACTAGGATGTTTGCTATAGGTTTTTGTAAATGTCTTTACCAAGTGAAGAAAGCTCTCCTAACTTTGAGTTTGCTGAGGTTTTTCTCCTTCTTCTTCTTCTTCTTCTTCTTCTTCTTCTTCTTCTTCTTCTTCTTCTTCTTCTTCCTCCTCTTCCCCTTCCTCCTCTTCTTTAAAATCATGAATGGGGGCTTGGATTTTGCCAAATGTTTTTTCTGTGTCAGTTTATATGATCATATAGTTTTTCTTCTTTTTTCTTCTGACATAGTGGTTTAACTGTTTGATTTTCAAATACTGAACCAGTCTTGCATACCTTGAATAAATCCAATTTAATAAATCAATCAATCAATCAATCAATCAAACAAGAAGTCTCTTTTGTTTGGCACATACACATTTAGGATTATAATGTCTCCCTTGTGGATTGATGTTTCCAACATTATATAATTACTCTCTTTGCCTGTAGTAATTTTCCTCACTCTAAAGTTTATTTTTTCTGATATTAATATAGTTTCTCCTGATTTTGTATGTTTAATGTTTGCATCTTACATATTTTTTCTACCTTTTAACTTTAAATCTACTGAGGCCATGTTTGAAGGGAGTTACTTGTAGGAAGCATATTTTCAGATCATGTTCTCTTAGTTTATGCTGTCAGTCTTTTGATTAGTGTGTTTAGAACATTTATATTTAAGGTAATTATTGTTATGTTTGGACTTAAGTCTGGCATATTTGTTTTTTGTTGTTTCCTCTGTTTCTGCTTGTTGTTTCTCCTTTCTCACCTTCCTGTGAGCTACTTAAATATTTGAATATTTGTTTATTGAATGATTCCTTATTTATTTATTTATTTATTTATTTATTTATTTATTTATCATTGAGAGACAGAGAGAGTCAGAGCATGAGCATGGAAGGGGCAGAGAGAGGGGGAGACAAAGAATCTGAAGCAGGCTCCAGGCTCTGAGTTGTCAGCAAGGAGTCTGATGCGGGGCTCGAACTCACAAACCATGAGATCATGACCTGAGCTGAAGTCAGACGCTTAATCAACTGAACTACCCAGGCACCCCTCATCTATATTTATTTATAGTATTTTTGAGTATTTCCCTTTGTAAAAATTTCTTAGTGGTTACTCCAGTTATTACAATATGAAGAAATGTAATTTATCATTGTATATCGTTGCCAATGCTTTACTACCCTTGAGTTTTCGAAATATAGAAACCTTATTTCCTGTTTTTATATTATTTTTGCTTCCCGTCCCTTATGTTCATCTGTTTTGTATCTTAAATTCCTCATATTAATGAAGTCATATGATATTTGTCTTTCTCTGAGTGACTAATTTCACTTAGCATAATACCCTCTAGTTCCATCCACGTAGTTGCAAATGGCAAGATTTCATTCGTTTTGATTGCCGAGTAATACTCCATTGTATATGTATATATACATATATATATATATATACATATATATATATACGTGTATACATATATATATATACGTGTATATATATACACGTATATATATATACCACATCTTTATCCACTCATCTATCGATGGACTTTTGGGCTCAAAACATAAGAGACTCTTAAATATACAGAACAAACTGAGGGTTGCTGGAGGGATTGTGGGTGGGGGGATGGGCTAAATGCATAAGGGACATTAAGGAAGACATTTGTTGGGATGAACACTGGATGTTATACATAGGGGATGAATCACTGGAATCTATTCCTAAAATCATTATTGCACTATATGCTAACTAACTTGGATGTAAATTAAAAAATAGATTAAAAAAAGAAACTTTATTTCCATTAAATTCCCTTTATATTTTAAATATCATTGTCTAAAGTATTGTCTCTATATACCTTAAGTAATGATTTTTGCTTCAACCATCAAATATGATTTAAGAAACTCATGAGAAGTAAGGTAGTCAATTATATTTAATGATATTTTTTTATTTTATCATATTTTTATCATTTTGGCATTCTTTGCTTTCTAAAATTTCAGGCCTTTTTCTTTTATGATCGCCATTCTGCCTAGAGAACTTTCTTTAGCCATCTTTTAAGGGTAGGTTTTCTAGCAACAAATTCTCTTAGTTTTCCTTCATCTGAGAATGTTTTTATTTCCCCTTTCATTCCTAATTATTTTTTTTTACTGCTATAGAATATTTAGTTGACATTTCTTTTCAGCACTCCTTCTGGCCTCTATCATTTCAGATAAGAAATCTACTGTCATTCAACTTGATTTTCCCCTCTAGATAATGAGTCATTTCTGTTGCTTTTAAGATATTTTCTTTGTCTTTAGTTATCAGAAGTTTAATTATAATGTGTCTTGGTATGGATTTATTTGGGCTTATGCTATTTGGGTTCATTTAGTTTCCTGAATCTACAGGTATGTTTATTTCACTATTTCTTGGGGAAAAGACTAACCCTGCTTTCCTACCCATTTCCTCAGTCTTTTGGCTGCTGAGTGGGTGTAGAGGTTCAGCTCCCCACTAATACCAAGGGTAGGGGGTAAATGGAGTGCTGACTAGCTCTGATCTCACTGCCTTGCTCAGTCTCATTGATGCTGGGAGCATGTGAAATCTCAGCTCCTCACTGAGCCCTGTTGACACTGGTGAGAAGCAGGGAGGGGTGGGGAGCAGGGTAGAGAGTAAAGCAGAGTGATGATTAGGCCTTCCTTGAAACCCCTCTTTAAGCCCCCTTAATGCCAAATGTGGGTGGAGGTTCAGCTTACCTCAAGACCACATTGACACTACCCCTGTAGGGGAATCAGAATTTAGTATGTGTTTCTGCCATATTGAGAACAGAAAATAAACTCCCCATTCTCCCCCACTGAAACAGTGAGGAGGGGAAAGGTGAGGTGGTTTCCTGTTAGTGTTTGGGTGGATTAGGGTGAGTATTGCCAAAAAGGTTTTCTATTGTAAGGCCTCCCTTTCTCTGATCCTTTGCCTACAGGAAATAGGTTTTTCTTGGAGCTTTTATTATCTGTGCCTGTTGAAGGTTCTGAGTTGGAGTTTCTGCAACTGTCTGGCGTATATGGGACACAATAAGGAAACTCAGGCAACTCACCACCCTGTCTTTCCTCCAATTCTGAGATCCTTAGTCCTTCCCACTTCTTTCCACCTTTGAGAGACTTCATTTATTTTGTTGTGCTATGTCCAGGTGTTTGTTTGTTTGTTTGTTTGTTTAGTTCTAAGAGTGAGGACCTGGAAGGAATAGCAATGTTCTATCTTTTCCAGAACTGGAAGTCTCTCTTCCTGTATCTCTGTGATGTTTTAGACAGTTATAATACCCATCCTCCTTACTTCATGCAGACATAATATGGGCATTGTGTTATGACTTGGGGGATGATATGAGCTGTGTAAGAGGTTGCCTCTCTGTCTGTGGTACCATATTCCCCACAGCATACAAAGCCCTCTCCTTGTTTTTGTGAATCCTGGGTAATGGGTATTCTTTAATAAAACATGGGAAGAAGATACAGCACATTTCTTTGTTTTTCTAAACCAGGTTGCCTATGAGTAGGAATTGCACACATCTGGCTGTTAAAAAGTCTAATATCAGTAATTCCAAGGATTTTTCCCCCCTTTTATGGGATATTACTAGATTTTGATGTTTACTTGGTCCTGAAAAAAAAGAAGATGGATGTAGTCCATCAGCAGGCTCCGGGCTCTGAGCTGACAGCACAGAGCCTGACGCGGGACTCGAACTCACAAACCGTGAGAGCAGTAAATATATATTTATAAATGGTAAATATATACAAATGAGATATATTTTTTTATATATGAGGTATATATATTTATAAACTGGGTAAATATATATATATTTTTATATATCAAGTAAATATATATTTATATATTATGATATAAATAGATATATATTGATACATGAGGTAAATTTATGTATACTTATATATATGAAGTAAATAAATATATATTTATATATGAAGTAAATAAATGTATATTTATATACACGAGGTAAATATATATTTTTTTTATCTATCAGGTAAATATATATATTTTTATATACATGAGGTAAAGATATATATTTTTATACATATGAGGTAAAGATATATATTTATATATATGAGGTAAATATACATATATTTATATATGAGGTAAATTTATATTTATATAAACAGGGTAAATATTTACATTTATGTCTATATGAGGTGAATATATATACTTACACACATGAGGTAATATATACATTTATATATGGTAAATATATATACATGAGGTAAATATATACATTTATATATATATGAGGTATATATATTTCCATATATTTATATATATGAGGTAATATATATTTATATATGGTAAATATATACACATGAGTTAAATATATATATTTTTATATATATAAGGTATATATACATTTCTATACATGAGGTAATATATAAATATAGTTATGTATGAGGTTAATATATAAAATATATATGACATAAATATATATATATTTACACATGTGGTATATATATTTACATTTGTATACACAATGTAAGTATATATATTTATGTATATGAGGTAAATATATATATATATATTTATATATGGGATAAATATTTGTATATTTATATGCCGAGGTAAATATATATATATTTTTATATATGAAGTAAATATGTATATTTTATGAGGTAAATATATATATATTTTTTATATGAGGTAGATATATATATATATATTTTGTTTGTTTTTTGTTTTGTTTAATTTTTTAATGTTTATTTATTTATTTATTTTTAAATATGAAATTTATTTTCAAATTGGTTTCCATACAACACCCAGTGCTCATACCAAAAGGTGCCCTCCTCAATACCCATCACCCACCCCCCCTTCCACCCATCAATCCTAAACATATATATTTTTATATATATGAGGTAAATATGTATATATTTATATATATGAGGTAAATATACATATATTTATATATGAGGTAATTATATATTTATATAAATGAGGTATATATTTATATTTACATCTATATGAGGTAAATATACATATTTTTATATATATGAGGTTATATATATTTATACATGGTAAATATATATATATAGGGTAAAGATATATATACATATTTATATGAGATAAATATTTATATATATATATGTAAACAAGATAAATATATGCATATATTTTTATATATATGAAGTAAATATACATATATTTATATGAGGTAATTATATATTTACATAAATGAGGTAAATATATGTATTTACATCTGTATGAGGTAAAGAAAAATATTTATATATATATGAGGTAAATATATATATTTATATACGGGAAATATGTATATATATGAAGTGTATATATTTTTTATATGTATGAGGTAAATACATACCTTATATGTATGAGGTATATTTATATACATGGGGTAAATATATATATATTTATATATGAGGTTAATATATATAAGTATAGAAGGTAAATATATGTATATATTTATACATATGAGGTAAATATATATTTTTATATATGAGGTAAATATATTCTTTATATATACAAGCGAATATATACATATGAGGTAAATATACATATATTTACATATGAGGTACTTATATATTTACATAAATGAGGTTAATATTTATATTTACATTTATATGAGGTAAATGTACATATTTATATGTATATGAGGTTATATATATATATACATGGTAAATATATATATATGAGGTATATCTATTTTTATATATTTGAGATAAATATATATATGGGGTAACTATATATATATTTATATATAAGGTAAATGTATATGTATATATACAGGGTAAATATATGTATATATTTTTATATAGTTGAAGTAAACATATATATATTTATATATGAGGTAATTATATATTAATATAAATGAGGTAAATGTATTTATTTACATCTATATGAGGTAAAGATACATACTTATATAGATGATCTATATGAGGTAAAGATACATATTTATCTATATATGATGTAAATATATATATTTATATATGGCAAATACACATATATGTGAGGTATATATATTTTTTATATATGTGAGGTAAATATATATATTTATGCACATGGGGTAAATATACATATATTTATATATGAGGTAAATATATATTTATGTATTCATGGTAAATATGTGTATATTTTTATATATCTGAGGGAAATATATATTTATATAAATGAGGTAAATATATTTACATCTATGAGGTAAAGGTACGTATTTATATATATGAGGTATATATATTTACATATGAGGTAAATATATATGTGTTTATCTTTATATATGAGGTAAATATATACACTTATATAAATGAGGTAAATATACATATTTTTAATATGAGGTAAATATATATAGCGGATAGTGCAAACTGTTTACGGTAACTGAAGAGGAGCTGAGAGAGAAGTGGCTGCAATACGAACCTAAGTACGCAGGGTCCCCTGTAGCTACCAAACACTCACATTCCCGCACTAAATTCAATCGCAGCCAAGCGTCTCTCGGGATTGCAGCAAGTGCACATTCGTTTCTTCGTGCAGACAATTGTCTCGGCTCCTTCTAGCCTCGTGGTGGCCTATATTTTAGATTTCAAATTTTATTTAAGTAAGGATTTTAAGAAGGCCGGTTGGCTGCTGCTCTGAGAGCGGTGAAGTATCCGGTGTCATTTAGTGGAGGTCCGGACAGGCGCACCGGACAGCTTGGGGATCTTGGAGCGCAGGTCCCCAGTACAGCCCCGGCCCCACGGGTCCATCCTCCTCCCCCGCACCGAGAGCGGTCCCTCCCACTGCGCCTGCTTGCTCCTTGCCCACGCCTCCCGCTGCCTCCGCCCCCTCACAAGGGGCCCCCCTGCGTGGTCCCAGCCGGCGCTCGCTTCGCCGCCGCCCCGCCAGCCGCACTTCCCGCCCTCGCCTAGATCCACGCCTCAGTTGCCTCACTAGGACGGCGCTCCGCTCCCGTGGGTCCGCGCTCCTCGCCTCCTTTCCCGCCCTCGCGTTCTGGACTCGGTAGGCTCCACGCCCTGCGATCGCACCCGCCTCTTGGCCCCTGAGAGCACGCGCTCCCCGCTGACGCGGAGGCGCCGCTGTCCCCGCCGCCGCCACGGCCAACACGGGTCCCTCGCGCCGCGGCCGCCGCGGCCGCCGCCGCCGCCGCCGCCGCCGCCGCGCCGCCGATGCCACTGCCACCGCCGCCGATGCCACTGCCGCCGCCGCCGCCGCCGCGGCCACTCGCCCGCCGCCCACCATGGCCCCGCAGCAAACAGGTAGCAGGAAGCGGAAAGCGCCCGCCGAGAGCTCGTCGTCTCAGGGCTCGGCGGCGGACGCAGAGGGGCCGCTGCTGCCTAAGAAGCAGAAGCGGCCGGCGACGCGGCGCTCGCTGGTGCACTACCTCAAGGACCGCGAGGTGGGCGCTCTGGGCGGCGCCTGGCTGTCGGGCTCGAAGGGCGAATTGCCCGGCTACGCGGTGCAGAAGCTGCCCGAACTCTTGAGGGAGCGCGAGCTGGCCCTGGGCACCCTCAACAAGGTGTTCGCGTCGCAGTGGCTGAACGCCAGGCAGGTCGTGTGCGGCACCAAATGTAACACCCTCTTCGTGGTGGACGTGCACTCGGGGCAAATCACGCGCATCCCCCTGATGCGGGACCGGGGGCCCTGGCTGGCCCGGGCCCAGCCGAGCTGCGGCATCCACGCCATCGAGCTGAGTCCCTCCAAGACGCTTCTGGCCACCGGGGGAGAGAATCCCAACAGCCTGGCCGTCTACCAGCTGCCCACCCTGGACCCCGTCTGCCTGGGCGACCGCAACGGCCATAAGGACTGGATCTTCACCATCGCCTGGATGAGCGATACAGTGGTTGTGAGCGGCTCCCGCGACGGCACTGTGGCTCTGTGGCAGATGGACCCCGACATGTTCAATGGCAGCATCTCCTGGCAGAATGACGCGGGGCTTCCTGTGTACACCCACATCCGTCCGAGGGACATGGAGACCATCCCCAGGTCCAGCACCAGCCCCACTAACCACAAGGTGCGGGCCTTGGCCTTCAGCGGCAAGAACCAGGAGCTGGGAGCCGTGTCCCTGGACGGCTACTTCCACCTGTGGAAAGCCCGGAGCACTCTGTCTAGGCTGCTGTCCATCAGGCTCCCCTACTGCCGTGACAACGTGTGCCTGACCTACTGCGAAGAGTTGTCCCTGTACGCGGTGGGCTCTCAGTCCCATGTCTCCTTCCTAGATCCGCGCCAGGGTCACCAAAACATCAGACCCCTGTGCTCCCGAGACGGCGGCATGGGCGTGCGCTCGCTGAGTTTCTACCAATACATCATCACCGTGGGCACGGGCCATGGCTCCCTGCTCTTTTACGACATCCGTGCCCAGAAGTTCCTGGAGGAGAGGGCGTCGGGCAGCCCAGACTCCTGTCCTGGGCCCTCAGGAAGGAAGCTCAAGCTCACCTGTGGCAGAGGCTGGCTCAACCACGATGACCTGTGGGTGAACTACTTTGGTCGTATAGATGATTTCCCCAACGCGCTCTACACCCACTGCTACAACTGGCCTGAGATGAAGCTCTTCGTGGCTGGAGGGCCTCTCCCTTCAGGCCTCCACGGGAACTACGCAGGCCTCTGGAGCTAAAGATGGCCAATGTGTTCTCAAAGTGCCCAGATTTACTTTCCAGTCCCCTCTCACTTTCTTTTTCACGCTGTGTTTTGTGCTTTTTAACTCAGTGTGGCATTTGTCTTCCAGGTTGAAAGTGCCAAATTTGCCTGTCCTTAGTGTATGAGAGAGAGAGAGGTGTCGTTCAGGCAATCAAAACTTGGCTTTAATACCCTTTTACACCTTTGCAAACCATCTTTTTGAATTCACATTACAAAGAGTTTTGGCTAAGTCTTAGTTGTCTTTTTTGAGTTACATATTCTCTTTTTTTTTTTAATGTTTATTTATTTTTGACAGAGAGAGAGAGAGCATGAGCGGGGGAGGGCAGAGAGAGAGAGGGAGACACAATGTGAAGCAGGGTCCAGGCTCTGAGCTGTCAGCACAGAGCCAGATGCTGGGCTCCAACTCACAGTCCGTGAGATCATGACATGAGCCGAAGTCGGACGCTCAACCGACTGAGCCACCCAGGTGCCCCAACATATTCTCTCTTTTTAATGCTATGCAGTCATGGTTTGAGTTCTGTGTATTTTCCTTTTCTTTGTTTTCCATTGTCAGTATTGCAACTATACTGTGTTTAGTTATTTTTCATTGCAGATAGATGGTATATTAAGAACATGTTTAAAAACAGGGTTTCTAATCTGTTCCGGAAAGTTAGCCATCGTTTTATAAAGCATTGTTGCAATTGGAAAATATATTCCAAATTCTACATTATCAACTTTGGAAACATTCCATTTGCAAATTGTAATCGTAGGTGTTTATAGTTTCTAAGTTGTTGTTGCTAAACATACTTTTTAGAAAATTTTTCTCCTAAAAAAAAAAAAAGTTGTCATAGAATCTTGTCTTTTTACCAAAATCTCAGTTTGTCATAACACTTTAAGAATGCAAGGGTTTTATTGGTTGAATGTTCAGAATTACTCTGAAAACCCAATTGATCTTTTTCTCCTTCAATCCTTATTTAATTTTTAATGACCTGTTGTTAAATAAATAAACAAATGTGTATTTTTTCACTTCTTGCCTTAGTACTATCAAAATTTGTGAATTTATTTGAATGCTTGTTGTTTAAAGAACTTGCACAGAGTTGAAGTGCCACCATTCAACGCAGGGATTCTAAGTATAAAAATGTAGAATGTATGGCAGGTTGGGGAGAGTGTATACCAATCCAAGATATAGACTGGATATTTTTGCTGTTGCTGTTTTTAATACCAAATATTATATTTCATTATATTTTAAATTTTCTAATTCTGCTGAATAGTTAACACAAGAAAAACTGTAAAGGACAAAAAAATGATCCCAGTCCCTGCTCCTTCTGAAAAAGATGCTTAAGTTTAAAGTCCAAATTAGTAAGATTTTATTTTGTGAATTTCAAAGATTCTTACCTAAAGTAGAAGAAATATATTATTAAAAAGTAGTGATGTTATAGCCCTCAATGTAATAATATACTGCTACCAAGGACACAGGAAGTTTGTTTCAAGAAGATGGTCTGGAGATTAAAGTAAATGGGATTTGGTTGAAGAAAATTCCTTTGGGATCAGATATAAATGATATTATGTTAAGAAAAATAGTTTGTATTTTTCCATATATGAGAAACTTCCTCAAAACTGGCCAGGTTGTGCTGACCTTGGATTAGTTTTGTGGCATGTCTGTTTTTTCTTAAATGTTTTGGCACTCAGATGCTGCCTTGGTGTCCGTTCACTACATGCTGTTCAGTTGCAAATCTGAACCAAGTAATATAGTGAATGGTACTAAAAATGAATTAAGAAATACAGAAAAAATAAGATTTTGTTTACATAGATTGTCTTAACAGGTTTATATAGTTGTTGTTATATAGCAATAAATTGTATTTGTGTGCATGTATGTGTCTCCAACTCAGTCGTAACTGTTTTGAGAGCAGAGAATATAATTGTCATCTTTATATTCTCTCATTTCTCTGGTAATGCCTAACAAATCATAGGCAATCAGTAAATATTTACTGAATGAATGTATTTCCCTCTGGAGACCTAATGTTCAAGACTGTGAAAAATAAATAAATGCATAAACACATAAATAAAAGTTTACTCTTAAATAGTATGGGATCCTGTTTTGTCCCCCACCCCCCTTTTTCTTTGCCCTAATACCTTTCCCATTCAGGCCCTGTTGCTTATCTGTTCATAAACTTCTTCATATGGGATAGCAGAAGATAAAGGAAAGTGCATAAATTTTCGATGTTGCTAGAATTTAATATTTTCACTTACAAATACTTAGATTTGAAGTTTTCTTCAAAGCATTCTGTTTGTTTTTTTCCCTGGAAATTAGTTTTGAAGCATCATTTTTTGTAGGAATTTGTCTTCTTACCTTACCCAAAAATAGTTATTTGCTGAAAACGTCTTTAAATGTTACCTAACAACTTCACCAAAATATTCATTGTCTGTATAGAGTGTTTTTTATAGTATTTGGTCATTATTTGGGGACATTGGAAGAACATTTTGAGAGGAAATAACACTTTTACATGAGGTGGAGTTTAAAGAAAAAATAGAACATCTCAGATTTGTTCCTGGGCTTGTCCCTTAACTTCATCATTGACTCACTCTTAACTTTCTCATAAATTAGAATATATTTTTTTGATGCTGAATCACATAACTTGCCTTTTAAAAACACTAAATAGCCTAATTATGTATGTATTTATATTATGTAGAAGTTAAATTATTTTGAAGTATTTCCTACTTCAGGGACAAAGTGATCTACAGAAGTACAAGTAATTGTGTAGCTTGTGAATGAAATAATTGAAAAAGTAAAGATGCCGGAACTCCAGGAAACCCATAAATGTAGTTCACTTAAAATACACAAGGGATACATATTTTCATGTGCAAACTACCTATTGTGGTTGTCTGAAAACATTTGTATTATAGGTTTTTATATTTATGTGTTAAAAATGTTAGTTCCATTTATCTAGCTACATATTGACATATTCCTCCTCAAATATATTGTTGGCTTGAAAATTTATGTTCTTCGCCTTTACTCTTTGGATAAATTAATCTCTAATTTTTTTGAAGAGAGAAGAAAGAATTGACTAACAAAGGATATCCAGTGAAATAAATTGAGATGAGGACTCTGGAAAAAAATTCATCTGTTAAATATGCTTTAGCACTAATGATAAAATTGGATTCTCCAGAGGTTGACTTTTTTTCTGGCTATACTCAGTGTTGAACAAGTTTTCAAAATTTTTCCATTAATTACTAATTTAGAGTGATTTTACAAAATGATTCACAAAGCCCTCCCGGATGTTTTACTGACAGCTTCCTAATCTCTGCAAGTCTTAGGTAACCCAGCTGCATTAAACTTGTCACTATGTGGGCGGCTCAGGGATGCAGTTCAGTGACAACAACAGGTACTGCTGTGAAAGGCTGCATAGGACACAGGTGTTTGCTTTAAGAGATGTTATTTTAAGATCTACTGATAGGGCTGCCTAAAACTATTTCCCACTACTGGCCTGCTGCAAACCCAGAGAAACATAGCTTTGAAGTGTGACATCAGCAAAAGGGCAATGTGATTACAGAAGGTTGCCATGAAACAGGCTAATCTTTAGGAAGAAGGGGTCTTTAACTGCTAGGTGTTGTTTTGCACAGGCAATGGTCTTTGCTTCATAGGCCCTTCCTCCTTTTTTTTTTTTCTTTTAAACCCTGTGATATCCCAGAGTAGTATGCATTTAACTTTTTCATGCTTCCATAGTGAATGTTTTTTTTATTATCTTAATAGAGCAGTTATTAGATTGTAATGCAGTGAACTATGTGAGCATCTCACTACCCCCTCCATACGCCAGTTCGAATGTGAACTCTGTCATCCCAACACCTAACACAATAAGCTGCACGTACATGGCACTGGGAAGTCCAGAGAAATTACTGATACAATGATCTATTGGCATCAATTATTTTATCAGATTAGTTGACCAGAATATTTGCAACTGTAATAAGGATTAGGTTGATGGATGAAGAATATCTTGAAACAGGCCCCATGGTAGTGATCATGGCAATTCATAGCATGGAATAATGTGGGTAGGGCAGCAGAAATTTTGATTACTTAACAGTTTCATAGAGAGATGATAGTGGATCTGGGCCAGCAAGATGAAATGGAATAATATTTTAGAATCACAAAAACCTGGGTTTGAATCCCAGGTCTATTATTTTCTTACTGAATCTCCATGGGTATGTTGCTTAACTTCTCTAAACCTGACCTTATATTACTAATTGTTCAATCCCCAGAATGTAACATGCTGTCTAATACATATAAGCCCTCTACTGATTCTAGGTCTTTTCCTCTGCAGATCCCTACTAATTCTGTTAAAGGTATATGTACTTTTTTACTTAATTATTACAGTTTTACAAGGAAATTTTTGTGTACATTGTGGAAAGTGGGACATATAAAAAAGCAAAATATAAGAAAACAAGAAAAACCTCATTTCTATCAGCCAGAGATTACTACTATTTAACAACTTAGTGTATAACTTTCCAGATTTTTTTCTTTACGTAGATGTACCCATCTATGTCGTCACTACTAAAATTTTGTATAGTTTGGTTTGTAATCTTTTTTCAGGTAATGATTCCATCTTTTCATGGCAAGAAATATTCATCCTAATTAATATTCAGGATGTTTTTAATGTGTACAGGTTGAAACTCAAAATGGATGATTTGATGCACCACTCAGGAAATTGTTTTTATTACCAGAAATCATTATAATAGCATATCAGACATTTAACCCAATACAATATCCCTTCTTATCTGAGGTTTGGCTTTCTTTGGTTTCAGTTACTCACCCTCAACCACAGTCAGGAAGCAGATGATCCTCCTTCTGACTTAGTGTCAGAAGGTCAATGGTAGCCTAGTGCTACATCACAATGCCTACATCATCCACCTCACTTCATCTCATCACATAGGCATTTTATCCTCTCACGTCACAGGAAGAGAAAGGATGAGTACAGCATAGTAAGATATTTTGAGAGAGAGCACATTCACATAATTTTATTACAGTATACTTTATAATTATTATATTGGTCTATTTTATTATTCATTGTTAATATCTTACTGTACCTAATTTATAAATTGAACTTTGTCATAGGTATGTATAGGAAAAAACATAGTATATAGGGTTCAGTACTACCTGGGGTTTCAGGCATCCACTGCAAGTCTTGGAATGTATCCCCCTCAGATAAGGGGGTTGATTATATGAGATTGTATACTTACTTAAACCTCAAGAGTTAATCGTAAACATCATGTAGTGATAATCTTTGTCTAGATGCTTAATTCAGTGATTTTCAGATATTGGAACATATCACAGTCATTTGCACATATTTGAAAAGTGAGAGCTGCTCAAGTCTCAATTCAAACCGACTGAAACAGAGTTTCCTTGTAAAAGCACCATTTTGCTTGAGTGTTTTCAAATTAATTCAATCAAAAAGCAAATGAGATAACAACAACAAAGTAGGGCATCTGCCCTAAAGGTTTATGGTGTAGCAGAAGAGAAAGACATCTAATTCATTTATTATAAAAATTCACTAGTGACCAAAAAAGGTAAATACACTAGTAAGGTTATACTAAGCACAATGAGAATATAGAGAGAATAGCAAACGACTCTGCCTGGGAAGGTCATGGACAACTCCCAGAAGAGACAATGCTTGAGCTGGATCTGGAAAGAAAAATAAGAGTGGAGACGGAGTGCTAATACTGGTTTGAAAGTACATTTTGAGTGTATGGAACATAGGAGCACATACATACATACAGGGCTGTTGCAATTTGACCTTGTAGAATTTGAAGTAACTTCTAGATGCAAATGTCTGGTTGGTAGTTCGAAATATGGATCTGGAGCTCATGAGAGAGGTTAGGACTAGAGATATAAATGTAAGAGTCACCTCTGTAGAAATGATACTTGAGAGAGGCAGGGAACAGTGTAGTACCTCAGAAGCTAGGTCTTCTGGTTCCCATTCCAAAACCCACATATATTAAATAGGTCTGCATATCAATATATACATGCATTACTATATTCCTGGTACATAGTACGCAATTAATGACTTCTAGGTAGATGGCCAAATGAATGTTTAGTGAATATTAAATACTACTTAGTGGTCCCCAAAAAGTAATATTTCATCTTTTCATGCAGTAATGAACAACTTTTAAATTCACCTACTGCAATCACATTAACTAAAAAAAGATAAAGGAAATATACCAAATGTTGCTGTTTTAAATAAAGAAATTTATATTTTGGTTAGAAGTGTTTTTGCGTCCTTTGTAGAATATAGGTCATTCTAGAGTTGGGCAAGAAGAAAGCTAAGTATTGATGATACCTTCCTTACAAATTGCTTTTTTGTTTTTCCATTTTGGAGGGTACAGTTCACTGAAGCAAACACATTGATGATGTCAATGAGAGTAATGGTGCTATTTTCACCCTTTCTAATGCCATTATTGTGCCATCCTTTGTTTCAACCTAAGGCATTAATGTTTCATGTTGATTAAATTTTAACATCTAAATTGCCCTTTTATGTTACACACAAATGATAAACTTGAATGTTCCAGTCAGAGGGCAGCAACTTTAGTTTCCTCTAGGCTCCTAGTAAATTCATCAACTAACATCCTCTAGCACCTCAGAAATGGCTCGTTTTTGTTTCCCTTTCTTTACTAACCCAGAGATATAGGGTTGTGTGTGGTTTTTGTTTTCGAATTATGCTTCATATGGCTAAAACTAGACCCCATTTTATATAATGGATGCATTTCTTGACATTTGTACATGAAGCACATTTTTGAAAACTGAATCATATATTCCCCCATTGACTTACATTATAATTTCAGAAGTGTCATCCTTATAATGGATTGATTTCCAATTGGCAGTGGTTTCTAACACATCACCACTGTCTCTACTTCTGAGACACGTACTTTTGTCTTCAAATAAAAGCTAAGTGATGTGATGGAATCCCTTATTTCAAAGAATATTAAAGGATACCTTCAGAATGTGATAAATTATGCCCTATTTCATTTGTGTAGAAAATGGGATTTCTTAAAATAGGATATCTTGTAATTTGATTTGCTCTGTATATATTTATCACAAGCCAGAGCAAATTCTGGGATACCCTCATATGTCATGCCTAAAGGGGTTCTCTTGTTTCTTTTCCTCTGGTCTTTATGAATATTGCCCTAAGCAAAGGTGTTTGGCTCATAGATACTCCCAGGGAAGATAAATAATCCTTTGTTTTTCTTCACTATTTTAACTTTTTAAAAACTCATAATATTTAAATCACTTTTTTAAAAAGACTATTTGGGCATCATTATGCTAGACTGAATGTGGCTCCAGAAATAATAAGAATGTAAATATTTCCTTAATTGCCTTCTTAATGATCAGGGGCTTTTTTTTGTTGTTTGTAATTTGAGAGAGAGAGAGAGAGAGTACAAGCAGAGGAGAGTGGCAGAGGGAGAGAGAGAGAGAGAGAGAGAGCATGTTAAGCAGGCTTCACGCTCAGCATGGAGCCCAATGTAGGGCTCTGTCTCACGACCCTGGGATCATGACCTGAGCCAAAAACAAGAGTTGGCCACTCAACCGACTGAGTCACCCAGGCACCCAGGGCTTTTATTTTATGACTTAAAATTTTTTTTCCAATTGTGGTAAAATACACATAACATAAACTTTACCATCTTACACATTTTTAAATGTACAGTTCTGTAGTGTCAAGTATATTCACGTTGTGCAACTGTCTCCAAGACTATTTAATCTTGTAAAATTAAAACTTTATACCTAACAATTTCCCATTTTTTCCCCATCCCCTGGTAACCACCAGTCTACTTTCTCTGAGTTTGACTATTCTAGATACCTCATAGAAGTGGAATCATACAATATTTATCTTTTTTTTAACTGGCTTATTTCATGGAGAAGAATTTCCTCAAGTTTCATCCATGTTGTAACATGTGTAAAGTTTTCTTCATTTTAAAGGCTGAATAGTATTCCACTGTATGTATATATCACATTTTATTGATCCATCCATCTGTTGATGGACACCTGGGTTGCTTCCACTTCTTGGCTATTGTGAATAATGCTGTTATGAACATGGGTTTGCCAATATCTGTTCCAGACACTGATTTCAATTCTTTTGTATATATGCCCAGAAGTAAACACGCTGAATCTTATGGTGATTCTGTTTTTAATTTCTGTTTTCCATTATGGCTATACCATTATACATTCCTACCAATAGTACACAAGTGTTCCAATTTCTCAACATCCTTGCCAACATTCGTTATTTTCTGTTTTGTTTCTGTTTTTGTTTTTGTTTTTGTTTTTGTTTTTGTTTTTGTGGTAGTGCCCATCCTAATGAGGCATGAGGTGTCAGGGGCTGTTTTTTAACTTGTTTCAATTTAGAATTGATTTGTACAAATATTCTAGCCCAATCCTTAAGTACTAACTGTACACTACACATGGAACAGAATATATAGCTGTGATTATTGTGAGGAGAAATCATGATGATTTAAGTATGGGAAAGGGAGTCTTGAAACATATAAAACATATAGAAAGTCTATTTTCTTGATATATTTTCCTCAAAAAGGTACTCAGTTGGATAATTTAAAAATTAGAGTTAGAATCATCACTTTTTAAAAATCCCCAATACATTTGAGCTCCAATTTATTTACTTGATCAAACCTAGTGTTCCTGACTAGATGTAAGGAAAATTATATTTTAAGTGCTATCCTTGGTGTGTTTTGAGGGTGAAATTCATATATTAAAAATAAAATTTAGAAATAATTAGCAATTATATTCTGCACATGGATATGTCTCTCACATTTGACCTTAGCCTGAAGTCTCTTAGGAGTGGGAAATAAAGTGAGTTATAAATGGAGGATATGTCACTTTCAATGGCAGTTACATAGAACAAAACGTGACAGAGATGTTTCAGATTAGAGCAAAACATCATAGAAAACTTGAACACCTAAAACTAATTTTAAACCCAATGTTAGAAACTAATTTTAAACTCAATGTTAGAAAATCTGTTTCAAATAATGAATGAAACAAGCTATGTCTTACTTTGCACTAAAGATTTCAGTAAGATCACGCACATTTCCACTCACTTTCAGTAATGTCAGTACAGTAAAATTAGATATTCATCATATTAATTCCCAAATAGTTGTTCAGCATAGTACTGTGTGTAGTACTGAGAATAGCAATGATATCCTGACATAAAAAGGATGCTTTATCTCTTCCACCTTTATTGGTCCATTTTTGAAAAAAAAAATCATTAGAGTAATTTAAAGAACTAAAATTCCACTGAATTTGACCCTTGATAAATGCATGCTCTCATTTAGCAGAAAGTGGTTTCTATGATTTTTTTCTTTTTGGCATAAATGTGAGACAACCATAAAATGACTGAATCTTTAGAGGAAGTAGTCTACTTTAAACCAAAACTATGGCAATTGAAAAAGTGGCATTTTCACTAGAGTCGTGTGGTTTTGTTATTTCTACAAATTTAAAAACATTATGTATGAATTATTGTACCAGTTCCTACAAGGTGATCAGTTTACTCCTTGAGTGTTAGTTGTAATTGCTTTGAAATGCATGAGATCTTGTATTGCTTCAAGGTCCTAAATAGTATCTCAGTGTTAAGTCTGGGAAATGATGTAGGTTAAGATTACTTTCAGGACTGTTTTATGTAATGGAATCACTGCTAACCCATTTACAGAGGCCCATACACTCATATAATATCTTATGTCTCAAATTTCCATTATTACTCATGGTGACATCACTTAGGCTTTAAGATATGGCCTTACATAGGAATTCTCTAGGTATTTTGTCCATCATGCTAAAAAACATCACAAAATCTGACATCTAGGAGTGGCTTACTCCCCAAAGTGAATTGCAACCATTGTTTTAGATGTGCCATATTCTAATTTTAATGAAAGCTTAACCATTCCATTTTTTTTGGCATATCTCACAAGTCAGCATTAAGTAGGCCCCATAATGTAACTCTTATATGTCACTTGTACTTTCAACATCTTGGAATCATATTTTCTCAAAAATAAGTTGAATCTTTAGGGCACCTGGGTGGCTCAGTTGGTTAAGCATAAACTCCAGCTCAGGTCATGGTCTTGCAGTTCGTGAGTTGGAGCACTGTGATGGGCTCTGTGCTGACAGCTCAGACCTGGAGCCTGCTTCAGATTCTGTGTCTCCAACTCTCTCTGCCCCTCCCCTGCTCATGCTCTGTCTCTCTCTCTCTCTCAAAAATAAATAAACATTAAAATATCTAAAAAAATAAGTTGAATTTTAAAATTAGATGTAGAGATTTTAAAGTTTTAAAGCATATTTGTGAATGGAAGCCAAGAGTTAGGTAAAATAGGAATGCTGATGTAAGTGTATTTAAAAGTGGGATGGTTATGTAAAATATTTTCATTGATCTTTATACAGCTTGTACAAAGTGAACATATTTTATAAACTTCTAATGGTGTAAGAGTTGATTCCATATAGAAAATGTTTATGTGCTCAACAGGGCACCAAAATGTGATATAGCAGTTTACTCAATTAAATTAGCTTTCTTCTCAACAACCTCAAAATTAAAAAATTGAGGATGACAGCAAGAAAATAGTAGTTTCAAAAAGAAAGATTGTTTAGAAAACAAATATGATCATATCTAAGTACAAATTATTAAAATAATTTATGGAAGTATATTTTTTAAACATAAAATACTGGTCATGCTCCCATGGATTTGGAGATACAGAAAACTTGATAAAACATGGTAGTAATTAAAAATGTTTATCATTTTCCAACAGGTCATTTATAGTCATGGCCTTTTCCCGGACATTTTTTCCCTGTCTTTAGTTTCTCTTAAGAGGGTGAATGAGGATGATTTTTTAAGTATCATTTAAAAAAAAATGCCTCAGGCAAACATACTAACTACATTTTATTTCTCTGGTTTAATTTTTGCGACTATCTTAAAGATATTGTCTGTGAATCTTATCAGATGAGAAACTTATTTTCCCTTTTGTGCTTTCAAGTGCAACTGGAAATAAAAGCCACAATAAACTTTGAATCACTCATATTTTTCCACAAGTTAGAAGTGAAGATGAATGAAGGAGAAAATGGAGCCTAATACCACCGGTTGTTAGACACTTGCCTCTTTTGTGGAAGTCAGTATTTCCTCAAGTATGGTCCTAGAACTAGCTGCCTAAAGTTATCTTGGATGTTACCAAACCAAATAAAACTAAACCAAATTCAGATTCCTGACTGGGCCCAGAAACACTCATTTAAAAAGTGGTCATCGGAGATTCGGATGCCCTTTTAAATTTTGGAACAACTGGTTTAGTGTTGAGCTTCCATTTATCTGTTATCTCTCAGAGCTCATTTTTTTTATGGTTTGTTAACCTGAGCAAATTTCATGGAGAAGGCCAGGTATGATTTACATGATTAATATAATTTTAGACTCAGGCATTGGCTGCGATGTTCTTATTCCTACTTGCTAATGTGACAGTCTGAGGACTTTATCTCAGTTAAATTTGCCTATGCATTCTCAGAACCTGTAAAAGTACATGAAACACAGTATATGCTCAATTAATTTTAAGTGAAAAATATAAGAAAACTCAAACTTAAATAATAAATTTTATTCTTCTAAAATATAAAAAAAATGTAATGGGGTTGACCACACTGTATATTTGACTTCACTGTCAAATGTTATTTGATTTGACAAATGTTATTTGATTTCATGAGTATTCATTTTTACTCAATAATATAAATTATTTCTTTTTAATATGAAATTTATTGTCAAATTGGTTTCCATACAACACAAGTGCTCATCCCAATAGGTGCCCTCCTCAATGCCCATCACCCACCTCCCCCCCCTCCCACCCCCATCAACTTTCAGTTTATTCTCAGTCTTTAAGAGTCTCTTATAGTTTTCCTCTTCCTTCTCTGTAACTTTTTTTCCCCCTTCTCCTCCCCCATGGTCCTCTGTTAAGTTTCTCAGGATCCACAAAAGAGTGAAAACATATGGTATCTGTCTTTCTCTGTATGACGTATTTCACCTACCATAATACTCTCCAGTTCCATCCACGTTGCTACAAAAGGCAGATTTCATTCTTCCTCATTGCCAAGTAGTATTCCATTGTGTATATAAACCACAATTTCTTTATCCATTCATCAGTTGATGGACATTTAGGCTCTTTCCATAATTTGGCTATTGTTGAGAGTGTTGCTATAAACATGGGGGTACAAGTGCCCCTATGCATCAGCACTCCTGTATCCCTTGGGTAAATTCCGGGCAGTGTTATTTCTGGGTCATAGGGTAGGTCTATTTTTAATTTTTTGAGGAAACTCCACACTGTTTTCCAGAGCGGCTGCACCAGTTTGCATTCCCACCAACAGTGCAAGAGGGTTCCCGTTTCTCCACATCCTCTCCAGCATCTATAGTCTCCTGATTTTTTCATTTTAGCCACTCTGACTGGCGTGAGGTGATATCTCAGTGTGGTTTTGATTTGTATTCCCCTGATGAGGAGTGGCATTGAGCATCTTTTCACTTGCCTGTTGGCCATCTGGATGTCTTCTTTAGAGAAGTGTCTATTCATGCCTTCTTCCCATTTCTTCACTGGATTATTTGTTTTTTGGGTGTGGAGTTTGGTGAGCTCTTTATAGATTTTGGATACTGGGCCTTTGTGTCATAAGTCATTTGCAAATATCTTTTCCCATTCCGTCAGTTGCCTTTTAGTTTTGTGGATTGTTTCCTTTGCAGTGCAGAAGCTTTTTATCTTCATGAGGTCCCAAAAGAGTTATTTTTGCTTTTAATTCTCTTGCCTTTGGGGATGTGTCAAGTAAAAAATTGCTGTGGCTGAGGTCAGAGAGGTTTTTTCCTACTTTCTCCTCTAGGGCTTTGATGGTTTCCTGTCTCACAATCAGGTCCTTTATCTATTTTGAGTTTATTTTTGTGAATGGTGTAAGAAAGTGGTCTAGTTTTATTCTTCTGCATTCTGTCCAGTTCTCCCAGCACCATATGTTACAGAGACTGTCTTTTTTCTATTGGATATTCTTTCCTGCTTTGTTGAAGATTAGTTGGCCATACTTCTGTGGTTCTAATACTGGAGTCTCTATTCTATTCCATTGGTCTATGTGTCTGTTTCTGTGCGAATACCATACTGTCTTGATGATTACAGCTTTGTAGTAGAGGCTAAAGTCTGGGATTGGGATGCCTCCCACTTTGATATTCTTCTTCAATATTACCTTGGCTATTCGGGATCTTTTGTGGTTCCATACAAACTTTAGGATTGCTTGTTCTAGCTTTGAGAAGAATGCTCGTGCAATTTTGATTGGGATTGCATTGAATATGTAGATTGCTTTGGGTAATATTGACGTTTTGACAATATTTATTCTTCTAATCCATGAGCACGGAATGTTTTTCCATTTCTTTGTATCTTCTTCAATTTCCTTCATAAGCTTTCTATAGTATTCAGCATACAGATATTTTACATCTTTGGTTGCGTTTATTCCTAGGTGTTTTGATTCTTGGTTCAATTGTGAATGGGATCAATTTCTTTATTTGTCTTTCTGTTGCTTCATTATTAGTGTATAAGTACACAACTGATGTCTGTACATTGATTTTGTATCCTGCAACCTTGCTGAATTCATGTATCAGTTCTAGCAGACTTTTGGTGGAGTCTATTGGGTTTTCCAGGTATAATATCATGGCATCTGCAAAAAGTGAATGCTTGACTTCATCTTTGCCAATTTTGATGCCTTTGATTTCCTTTTGTTGTCTGATTGCTGATACTAGAACTTCCAACACTATGTTAAACAACAGCAGTGAGAGTGGACATCCCTGTCGTGTTCCTGATCTCAGGGGAAAGTTCTCAGTTTTTCCCCATTGAGGATGATATTAGCTGGGGGGTTTTCATAAGTGGCTTTTATGATGTTTAAGTATGTTCCTTCTATCCCAAGTTTCTTGAGGGTTTTTATTAAGAAAGGATGCTGAATTTTGTCAAATGCTTTTTCTGCATCGTGCATCGATTGACAGGATCATATGGTTCTTATCTTTTTTTTTATTAATGTGATGTATCACATTGATTGATTTGTGAATGCTGGACCAGAGCTGAAGCCCAGCAATGAATCCCACTTGATCATGGTGAATAATTATTTTTATATACTGTTGAATTTGATTTGCTAGTATCTTGGTGAGAATTTTTGCATCCATATTCACCAGGGGTATTAGCCTGTAGTTCTCTTTTTTTGCGGGGTCTCTGTCTGGTTTGGGAATCAAAGTAATGCTGGCTTCATAGAATGAGTCTGGAAGTTTTCCTTCCCTTTTTACTTTTTGGAAAAGCTTGAGAAGGATAGGTGTTATCTCTGCTTTAAATGTCTGATAGAGTTCCCCAGGGAAGCCATCTGGTCCTGGACTCTTATTTGTTGGGAGATTTTTGAAAGCTGATTCAATTTCTTCACTGGTTATGGGTCTGTTCAAGTTTTCTATTTCTTCCTGTTTGAGTTTTGGAAGTGGGTGGGTGCTTAGGAATTTGTCCATTTCTTCCAGGTGGTCCAGTTTGTTGGCATATAATGTTTCATAGTATTCCCTGATAATTGCTGGTATTTCTGAGGGATTGGTTGTAATAATTCCATTTTCATTCATGATTTTATCTCTTTGGGTCATCTTCCTTTTCTTTTTGAGAAGCCTGGCTAGAGGTTTATCAATTTTGTTTATTTTTTCAAAAAACCAACTCTTGGTTTTGTTGAACTGCTCTACAGCTTTTTAGCTTCTATAGTGTTTATTTCTGCTCTGATCTTTATTATTTCTCTTCTTCTGCTGAGTTTGGGGTGTCTTTGCTGTTCTGCTTCTATTTCCTTTAGGTGTGCTGTTAGATTTTGTATTTGGGATTTTTCTTGTTTCTTGAGATAGGCCTGGATTGCAATGTATTTTCCTCTCAGGACTGCCTTCGCTGCATCCCAAAGCATTTGGATTGTTGTATTTTCATTTTCGTTTGTTTCCATATATTTTTAAATTTCTTCTCTAATTGCCTGGTTGACCCATTCATTCTTCAGTAGGGTGTTCTTTAACCTCCATGCTTTTGGAGGTTTTCCAGACTTTTTCCTGTGGTTGATTTCAAGTTTCATAGCATTGTGGTCTGAAAGTGTGCATGGTATGATATCAATTCTTTTATACTTAAAAGGGCTGTTTTGTGACCCAGTATGTGATCTATCTTGGAGAATGTTCCATGTGCACTCGAGAAGAAAGTATATTCTGTTGCTTTGGGATGCAGAGTTCTAAGTCAATCTGTCAAGTCCATCTGATCCAATGTATCATTCAGGGCCCTTGTTTGTTTATTGATCCTGTGTCTAGATTGTTGTAAGTGGAGAATTAAAGTCCCCTGCAATTACCACATTCTTATCAATAAGGTTGCTTATGTTTGTGATTGTTTTACATATTTGGGGGCTCCTGCATTTGGCACATAGACATTTATAATTGTTAGCTCTTCCTGAAGCATAGACCCTGTAATTATTATATAATGCCCTTCTTCATCTCTTGTTACAGCCTTTAACGTAAAGTCTAGTTTGTCTGATATAAGTATGGCTACTCCAGCTTTCTTTTGACTTCCAGTAGCATAATAGATAGTTTTCCATCCCCTCACTTTCAATCTGAAGGTGTCCTCAGGTCTACAATGATTCTCTTGTGGACAGCAAATAGATGGGTCTTATTTTTTTTTATCCATTCTGATACCCTATGTCTTTTGGTTGGAGCATTTAGTCCATTTACATTCAGTGTTATTACTGAAAGATATGGGTTTAGAGTCATTGTGACACCTGTAGCTTTCAGGCTTGTAGTTATGTCTCTGGTACTTTGTGGTCCTTGCAACTTTTCATTCACAGAGTCCCCCTTAGGATCTCTTGTAGGGCTGATTTAGTGGTGATTAATTCTTTCAGTTTTTGTTTGTTTGGGAAAACCTTTATCTCTCCTTCTATTCTGAATGACAGACTTGCTGGATAAAGGATTCTCAGCTGTATATGTTTTCTGTTCATCACATTGAAGATTTCCTGCCATTCCTTTCTGGCCTTCTAAGTTTCAGTAGATAGGTCTGCCACTACTCTTATGTGTCTACCTTTGTAAGTTAGGGCCTGTTTATCCCTAGCTGCTTTCAGAATTTTCTCTTTATCCTTGTATTTTGCCAGTTTCACTCTGATATGTCATGCAGGAGATCGATTCAAGTTACATCTGAAGGGAGTTCTCTGTGCCTCTTGAATTTCAATGCCTTTTTCCTTCCCCAGATCAGGGAAGTTCTCAGCTATGATTTGTTCAAGTACACCTTCAGCCCCTTTCTCTTTCTCTTCTTCTTCTGGTATTCCTATTATATGGATATTGTTCCGTTTGATTGCATCACTTAGTTCTCCAATTCTCCCCTCATACTCCTGGATTTTTTTATCTCTCTTTTTCTCAGCTTCCTTTTTCCATCATTTTATCTTCTAATTCACCTATTCTCTCCTCTGCCTCTTCAATCCATGTTATGGGCACCTCCATTTTATTTTGCACCTCATTTATAGCATTTTTTAGCTCCTCATGACTATTTCTTAGTCCCTTGATCTCTGAAGCAATAGATTCTCTGCTGTCCTTTATGCTTTTTTCAAGCCCAGCAATTAATTTTATGACTATTATTCTAAATTCTTGTTCCATTATATTGCTTAAATCATTTTTGATCAACTCATTAGCTGTTACCATTTCCTGGAGTTTCTTTTGAGGAGAATTCTTCCGTTTCATCATTTTAGGTAGTCCCTATGGTAGCTCCAAACTGCAGGGCACTTCCCCTGTGCTGTTAGGAGTAACGTGTGTTTGTGGGCAGGGCTGCTGTCAGACCCACTGTCTCCCCCAGCCCACCGCTGGGGCCACAATCAGACTGGTGTGTACCTTCTCCTCCCCTCTCCCAGGGGCAGGAGTCAGTGTGGAGTGGTG